>NC_135371.1:8377500-9002500 GCF_049243985.1 Paroedura picta
CTTACACAAAGGGAATTACAAATCCCAAACTAAACAAACAAAGGCAGAACAAACCTGGATTGATCTGAATCCACCAAGCTGACCATTGCATGTTCCATGCTGGAACATGCAGCAGTGTTTTGAAGGCTAGACAAACTAGCTTGAAGGGTGGGGGGAGGCCTTCCCTGAATCCTGCTTACTTCCCTTTCTGTTCTCTTCCTTTGCTCACAAATTCTGGTGCCCATGAACATTAACAGGTTTGTCTTGTTAGGTATGAGGAGAAGGAGAACTTTGAGACTCCAGTGGCTTTCTTTTCTGACCTGAAATGGAGGCTCCAGGCCTGCTGTGATATTGGTCCCTTTCTGGGGGGTATCGTGAAGCAATTCAAAGGTAAGCCTGAATGACTGTAGGAGTTTCATGTAGGTCATTATATCGAACCAGTAATTGACAAGATGGACTCACTCGAGAATGTTGGCTGAAAAGCCAATTCTAGTTCAGGGTGGAAGGAACTTTTATCCAAGTTGGTCTTCAGATCTTAAGGATCTAAAAGATGCCATGCTGGATGAGGCAGTGGCCCATATAGTCCAACACACTGTGTCACACAATGGCCAAAACCCAAGTTCAATCAGGTGGTCCACCAGTAGGGCCTGAAGCCCTCTGTTGCCCTCTCCCAGCACCAAGAATACAATGCATCACTGCCCCAGACATAGTATTTCTTCTGTACCTTGTGGTTAATAGCCTCTGCTCCATATTTTTATCCTATCTCTTCTTGAAGCTGTCTATGCTTGTAGACAGTGAATTCCATGTGTTAATGGAAGACCCTGAAGAGCCAGTTTGGTGTAGTGGTTAGGAGTGCGGACTTCTAATCTGGCATGCCAGGTTCAATTCTGCACTCCCTGACAAGCGGCCAGCTGGGTGACCTTGGGCTCGCCATGACACTGATAAAACTGTTCTGACCGAGCAGGAATATCAGGGCTCTTTCAGCCTCACCCACCTCACAGGGTGTCTGTTGTGGGAAAAGGAAAGGGAAGGCAAATGTCAATCACTTTGAGATTCCTTCAGGTAGAGAAAAGCAGCATATAAGAACCAACTTTTCTTCTTCTTCTTCTTCTTCCTCCTCCTCCTTCTCCTTCTTCTCCTTCTCCTTCTCCTTCTCCTTCTCCTTCTTCTCATGAGGGGAGATAAGCATTTCTTTCTCTACCTCATGAATAATTTTGTAAACCTCTGTCATGTCACTGCTCCCCGCTGGTGCGATCACATTTACATCTCTCTCCAAGTCCTGAGCTAGGTCAAGACGGGTAGCCATTTTGGTCTGTATGAAACAGACAAAAAGAGCAAGAATCCAGTAGCACCCTAAAGACTAGCAAAATGTGGTAGGGGTCTAGTAGCCTCACTTGATGAAGATTGTTAAATGCCATTTGGACTACCTTAGTGATCTTAGTGACCAAATGAGGCATCAAAGATCACCCCAACATTCCTGGTGGACGGTACAGCGATAAGCTGGACCCCATTCAGGAAGGGTAGACATGCTTCCTGGTCCTGGTCCCTTCTACCTAGGCCCAGGACCTCTGTCTTGGCAGGGTTGAGTTTCAGGTGACTCTGCCTGAGCTATCCAGAAACTGCTTCCAAATATTTGGCAAATGTTTCCTGGGGGGGAGTCCGGCTGAGCCGTGAATCAGGAGATAAGAGTTGGGTGTCATCTGCATTCTGGTGACAGCCCAGCCCCAAACTCCGAACCAGCTTGGTCAGAGGGCACATACAGGTATTAAATAACTTGAGGGAGAGTGTTGCGCCCCGTGGTATTCCACAAGGGAGTGCAGGGAGGGACGGTATAAGAATCAAATAACAAATAAATATGACAACAAAGCGCCAGTTTGATAAAGTTGGTGTCTTGTCCTAAATCCAACATAATCCTGAGTTATTTGAGGGGATGGAATTCACATTAGAATAAACAAATAGGCATTTGTAAAGAAATTAGAATGGTCGGGTTATAGGGGTAGAGTCCCATCTTCAGAATTCTTTCTGCCTCTGCTCATAAACTTTACAGTTCTGTGAATGACTATTTTTCCAAGAAGAACGTTGGTGCCTGATCTCTGTTCTCTTTGCTTCCCCAGACACTCTGGGATCAGGACTGCAGCTACAAGAAGGTAGGCCCTAGGAACAAAATCCCTAAGAGGAATAAGGGGATTTGCTAGATGTCCTGGCTTGTGTCTCATTTGTATTTTAAAAAAAACCCCTCTCCTAGGAATGTAGAAATAGTAAATACTGTCGTTATAAATAGATAAATGAGGGTCCTGATTTGGAACATAAATCTTTTGAGAAGTACTCTGCTGTATCGGAGGGTCTATTTAGTACAGCAATTTTGATTCCTAGAGCGGCCAGTCAGACTCTTTTGGGGACTCCCCAAAGTGGATCCATATAAAACAGCCCTCCCTTGTAGGCAATGGCAGGCAGACCCAGGCAAGTAAGAACCTCGGCCAGATGACCAAACTGAGATTTATTTATTTATTTTGCTTCAAAAGTCTATTAAAATTTAACTGAGCCCTGGTTTAACAGAGCTCCATTTGGTCTCTTTGACTTCCAAATTTGGTGTCACTTCTGGCCTACTCCCTGTGGGGAAAGACTGGAAGAATTAGAGAGAGATCACAATTCTAAATGTCTTATCTAATTTTTCGGGGGGGTCATATTAGATATCATAAATGAAGCTCTGTAAACAGATCTACTTTAAAACAATTTAAATGGCAGCTTTGATTGGCAAGCTAGGTTTGGCAACTCCAGATTTGGAAATTCTTGGAGATTTTTGGGGGTGGATCCTCGGGGGCGGGGGGGGGTAGAATGTCATAGAGTCCACTCCAAAGCAGAGAGGGAAATCAAGACAGATAAACCATGTATACCTCTGGGACCTATTTTTTTTCCATATGGCCAGCGAGAAACAGGAGTTTTTTTGCTATTCCAGACTGTGATTTCCTTCTTTTTTGTGAATTTATATTCCACCAACATTGGATTTAGAAATTTAAAAAGCTTGATGGCTTATCACAAAACATCGGGGAAGGTTATAAACAATGGAACAGCCAGATTTGGATCTGCTTCAAGAAATGCTTGGTGGACTATTGCGGAGCATAGAAAGTCTTTTAGAGATGAAAAGTGAAATAATTGATTTAAGCCACTATTAAGGAGCTTAGACAAGAATTTCAGAATGTTGACACTTCCCTGAACTCAAGAGGACAGCTGGATGAAACTTAAGAGGAAAATCTAAATTTGGAAATCAAGACACTTGTTGTAAACAAAGATCTGGGAAGAGAATAATTACGAGATAATAGACTAAGCCAGGGAGGGGATTTGAACAGCTGCGACATTAGATTTAACTGATGAAGTTATCAGAGATGGGATTCTTATGGCATCAGCAGACTCTTTGGATTTGGAAATAAAAACTGTAAACTCAAAAGAAATAAAGGATATGGAATTGGAGGGCTTGAGGCTGAAGGCAAAAGAATTTCTACAACAACGTAGAGAAAATGGAGCAGAATCGAGAACAAGATTCACAAGATTTACAAATAGCCACAAGAAACAAAAGAACTAGATGACTTGGAATTAGAATAGTTGAAAAGGAGGCTAGAACTGATGGGAATATCCAAATTCTTTTAGCTTAATTAAAATTAGCTATAGTATTTGTAGCTAATGGAAAATTAGGTCTTCTGATCTATGTGATTTGAATATAAATGAATTGATCTATATATTGGAGGAAGGGAAAATATGAAAATACAGAAAAGTGTAATTTTAAAGGTTTTATTAATTAACATATTAGAATCATAGAGTTGGAAGGGACCCCCCAGGGTCAAATAGATAGCAGCCTGATCTATAACTATCATAGATAAGATTGAGAGTTTTTTATTTCTATCTTTTCGTTTTCTTACCCGTATTAAAAAATTTCTAATAAAATCTTATTTGGGGCGGGGGAGAGGGAGGAAAGGCAGATTCTGTGGTACACCATAGATATTAGGTGCAATTCCTCCCTACATTTCCCTCCACAGGCATCACCCCTAAATTTCCAGGAATTTCCAAGGCTGGAGTTGGCAGCCCTGATGAAGCATTCCCCCATGAGGTAAACAGAAGCCCTTGGGGACTAAATGAGTTTGATAAGAATGATATTTCTGGGGAGGAGATCAGGCACACACACACCCCTAATTTATGGATCTTCTGTCATCGTGTTGATGCTGACCCTGATAGGAAAGATGCTTCCTCTGATCTGTTTAGTGGAGTCTCAGGAACTAACACCGTCTCTGGTGGATGTGGTGTAACTTCTTTTTCCTCTTCTCTCCGCAACAGCCAATGTGACTCTGGATCCAGAGACAGCCCATCCCTTTCTCATCGTGTCACCGGATTGTAAGGGCGTGAAATGGGGAGCCAAAGCTCAAGATCTGACCCAGAATCCCGAGAGATTTGACACCCACACGATAGTGCTGGGCCGGGAGGAATTCAGAGCAGGCCGCCATTTCTGGGACGTGGTTGTGGGGCACAAGGGTGGCTGGGCTGTGGGGGTGGCCCGAAAGTCTGTGAGGAGGAAGGGGGACGTTGCCTTCACTCCCGAGGGAGGGATCTGGGAAATGGGGTGGTGGAATGGCTCCTATCAAGCCGCCTTAAACGATCATAACCCCATCTTGTGCTGGTTTGAGGACTTCGACAGCATCCGTGTCTTCCTGAACTGCGATGAGGGAAGAGTGGCCTTTTTCGTCGGTGAATGGAAAGCAAAGCTTTATGAATACAAAGATGCCTCGCTTGCTGGAGAGACTCTCTGTCCCTTCTTTTGGGTGCACAAAAATGCTCTTCTCAGACTGGTTCCTTAATTTCTATGTAGTAGTTTACTCTCTGGATTTGGGAGTGTTTATTTTGGTCAACATCATATACAGTTCTCAACCTTCCTGATGCCGCAACCCTTTAATACAGTTCCTCATGTTGTGGTGACCCCCAATCATAAAATTATGCCAGTGTTCTTTCTCAGAAATTAAACCGAAACTTCATATGCACTTAGTGCCTCACAGTTTTCATGCATAGGTTCTGTAATTTTATCCCCAAGTCCCAGGAGACTGTTAAAGCCAGCTTGGTGTAGTGGTTAGGAGTATGGACTTCTAATCTGGCGAGCCGGGGTTGAATCTGCACTCCCCCACATGCAACCAGCTGGGTGACCTTGGGCTCGCCACGGCACTGATAAAGCTGTTCTGACTGAGCAAGAATCTCAGGGCTCTCTCAGCCTCACCTCCCTCACAGGGTGTCTGTTGTGGGGAAAGGAAAAGCGACTGGAAGCCTTTGAGCCTCCTTCAGGTAGAGAAAAGTGGCATAGAAGAACCAACTCTTCTTCAGTAATCTCAGGGCTCTCTCAGCCTCACCCACCTCACAGGGTGTCTGTTGTGGGGAGAGGAAAGGGAAGGAGATAGTAAGCCGCTTTGAGACTCCTTCGGGTAGAGAATAGCGGCATATAAGAACCAACTCTTCTTCTTCAGTAATCTCAGGGCTCTCTCAGCCTCACCCACCTCAGAGGGTGTCTGTTGTGGGGAGAGGAAAGGGAAGGCGAATGTAAGCCGCTTTGAGACTCCTTCGGGTAGAGAAAAGCGGCATATAAGAACCAACTCTTCTTCTTCTTCTAAAGTGCACAGTGCCTCAAACAAACAGGAAAATCCACAGACAGGATCATTCTAGTAAAAGCTAAATGTCTCTGTCCTGTCGTGAACTCATACCAGTATTTTCAAAACCTTTCCTGTTGAGTAGGTCTTCCTAATACAACATTCCACAGGCAATTTCTCTCCAAATGCGAAATATGCAGTCGTATATTCATGCCAAACTCAATCATGAGTAGGCAACAAGAATCCGGTTCTTGTTTCCCTTAAGTGGCCTCCAGTGCCTTTAAAAAAAAATAATTCAAATGCCTCAACGGAGAAACTAAAAGACACACTAAAAAATGGCTCAGCGGAGGAGCTAAAAAGACATTTAATAAAATACTGAACATTTTTTTTTACAAAAAAGACCTTGTGTAATCTACAACATACATTCAACAAACGATCAAAGTTGTGAGTTTCCTGCGTTCTGCAAGGGGTTTATTTATTTATTCATTTATTTACGGTCATTTAGACCAAGATTTTAGAAGCACTACTATACAATAGCAGTTTGTAAAACGGAAGGTAATGCATTAAAAGGTTAAAAATGCATCAACAATAAAACTTAAAGCTTCTCCACCCTTATTTATTTATTATATTTATATACCACCCTCCTCGAAGGCTCAGGGTTGAGCTAGATGACCCTGAAAGTTGACTCCCAACTCGATGATTCTATTTGTGCCAAATTCTTCCGTGCCTGTCAACAGTCCCAACTGCATCGTGAATAAAATATCTATTTAGAATATTTCCCTGTTGGTTCGAAGACGTCTCAATACCTTCCCCGGGTGTGGGGACGGACAACAATAACAGTTGCAAAGAAATGCCCTATATCTAAAGGAACAGACCAGCTATCCTTCCTCTTTTAATTTTGCACTAACACAAGCACTTTTCTTTTATGGGATGGTCTCACGAAGTTGCACTTACAACTAACCAGGGATTTGGAGGGGGGGGGATGTCTAGAACAACCTTACTGTTGAAATTGAAAGAGGTTTCGGTTTACGTGAATATAATTTGTATGGGGTGAGATTGGAATCCGACTCGATTTGTCAAACCAACGGCCACTGTCTGTCTGGGGGAGCCTAAATAATGTCTGGAGTAGAAAGAAGAGGACATGGCAGAGGGCCGCAAGAAGACAGCTAGGATGGCGGGGTCAGCTGCACCTTCTCCGGTCATGAGTCATTTCTTATGTGGCTACTCTTAGGGGCAATTTCCTAGTTTCTTCTTGGAAACCAGGGTTGGTTCATTCTCTCTCAGCTAGATATGCAATTGGGAACCTCGCTCTGCCTCTCCTCTGCACTATCAAGTATGGCAATTCCTGAATAAACCTTAATCTGCGCTTTAATCCCTGTGTTATTTGTTTATTTATTTGCCTGTCAACAGCCCGCACATTGGGAGAGGCAAGAGGCAAGAGGCCGGCCAGAACCTCACAGCTGATGTTTTGCCCCTGCAATTTGCAGGACGGAGGGGGGGGGGCTCAGAGAGACCTTGTTTTGGCAGGGTCACCCTTCCAGAAGCCCCCCTGTGCTGCACCTATGGCAACAGCTTCCTTGTATCCAGACTGGGTCTCTGGCTCCTGCAGGGACCCAGAGGCTGCCCTCTCCCATGTTAAAGCATGCACACACAGCCTTAGACCAGGGGTAGTCAACCTGTGGTCCTCCAGATGTTCATGGACTACAGTTCCCATGAGCCCCTGCCAGCACGCTGGCAGGGGCTCATGGGAACTGTAGTCCATGAACATCTGGAGGACTACAGGTTGACTACCCCTGCCTTAGACAACCCCCAGCCTGTTCTCCACACAAATTCTACCTAGTAGTTTGCAGAGGTGGGGAAGGAGGGAAATAGGAAGTCACCCTTCAGGGTGCCACTGGCCCCCTGCTATGTATCACAGCATGGGTATTTGTGCTACGTGCTCCCTCCTGGATGCCAAAGGAGCCTGTCCTGTCACCAAAGTGCAATGCCTTGCACTCTACATGTGTCTGTCACAGGTCTCTGAGGCAAAGGACGCGTGGTGTAGTGCAGGGGTAGTCAACCTGTGGTCCTCCAGATGTTCATGGACTACAATTCCCATGAGCCCCTGCTAATGCTGGCAGGGGCTCATGGGAATTGTAGTCCATGAACATCTGGAGGACCACAGGTTGACTATCCCTGGTGTAGTGGTTAAGAACAGCGGCTTCTAATCTGGCAAACTGGGTTTGATTTCCCATTCTTCCACATGCAGCCAGCTGGGTGGCCTTGGGCTACTCACGGTCCTGTCAGAGCTGTTGTCACAGAGTAATCCTTTCAAAGTTCTTTAAGCCCTGCCTACCTCGCAGGGGGGAAGTGGAAGGGAAGGCTATTGGAAGCCATTTTGAGACTCCTTTGGCCAGTGAAAAGCAGGGTATAAATTCTAACTCTTCTTGGTTGAGGACACACCTAACCTCTGACAGGCTAAACGTCCTCCAACCCCTCAGAAGATGTGAAATGATCAAATACGCAGTTTTAACTTACTATATAATTTCAATAATTATTGGAAGTGGTTTGATGGCTGCAAGGTGAGAATGAAAAATATTATCATCATCATTGATAAGCATTGTTACTTGCCCTTTCTCCACAGACTCCATAGTCCAGGGGTAGTCAAACTGCAGCCCTCCAGATGTCCATGGACTATAATTCCCAGGAGCCCCCTGCCAGCATTTGCTGGCAGGGACTCCTGGGAATTGTAGTCCATGGACATCTGGAGGGCCGCAGTTTGACTACCCCTGCCATAGTCCCTTCTCCATAGTAATCCCAGCTGTAGAACAGAGTTTGGACTAACAAAATTTTAATCTGGGTATACGCTTTCGTACACATGCACACTTCTTCAGAAATCTTTGCTGGCCTTCAAGGTGCCCACGGACGCAAAACTTTGTTCTGCTCCTTCAGACCAACACGGCTCACACACACACACACCCCTCCGAATCTAAATCCAGTTCCGACTAGACCTGGGCCCCTTATGCGCAGGTAGCATAATGCTCTTTCAATGTGCTTTTGCGGCTGGCTTCTCCCGTGTGGAAAATCTCCTCCTAAAGCGCATTATCCCCGGTGCGCCTAATGCGCCCTGCTCCAGATGGCTCCCCCAATCAGAGGCCTGGCCCTTGCCTGTGCTTCTCCCACAAGGTTGGATGCACACTTTTGGATACTTCTCCCACAAGGTTGGATGCACACTTTTCTTGGATGCTTTAGGATGCTTAGGGCTGATCCTGCGTTGAGCAGGGGGTTGGACTAGATGGCCTGCATGGCCCCTTCCAATTCTATGATTCACACCAGGCAAACAACTTTCGCTCCTTTGCCGGGCCAGAGGTCTGCCGCGTCATGTGCCAGCAGGGAAATCCCCCGCTGGTGTGTCGCAAAGCCTCGCTTCCCGAGGCTACGGCCGTCATGGCAGCCGGCGGCCTCTCCGCAGAGGTCTGCGCGGATCTGGTTTGCCCCCTCTGCCAGGGCTATTTCCAGGCGCCGGTGAGCGTGGCCGAGTGCGGCCACAACTTCTGCCGCGCCTGCCTGGCCGGCCGCTGGGGGGCGTCCGGGGCCGACCCCTCCTGCCCGGAGTGCGGCGCCGCCGCCCCGCCCGGGACCCTCCGGCCGAACCGGCATGTGGCCACTCTGGTGGAGATCGTGAAGCAGCTGAGCCCTCCGGGGGGACGGAGAGGGGAGGCGCAGGAGGCCGGCGGAGGCAAGGGGGGTCTCTGCGAGAAGCACCGGCAGCCCCTGAAGGTCTTCTGCCAGGCGGACGAAGCGCCCATCTGCGTGCTCTGCGTCCGATCCAAGGCGCACGAGAGGCACGCGGTGGTCCCTCTGGATGAGGCGCTCCAGGAGTACCAGGTAGACCAGGGGTAGTCAAACTGCCGCCCTCCAGATGTCCATGGACTACAATTCCCAGGAGCCCCCTGCCAGCGAATGCTGGCAGGGGGCTCCTGGGAATTGTAGTTCATGGACATCTGGAGGGCTGCAATTTGACTAGAGGTTTCTGCTGGCGTCCTCCGACTGGGCGGCTGTAGGCCGGTTCCTCCAACGGGGAGGGTCAGGGAAATCCGTCTTCCACCCTTATGGGGATTGAACCTGCGGTTGCCAGGGCCGGAAAAGTCGGGAGAACTGACCAAAAGGGCAAAGCTTACGAATCGAGTTAATGGAAGAGCGGCAGAAGAATTTGAAGAACATCGGGGGTATTTTTCACAATATTTAGCCAGATAGGTATATATGTGTTAACTAAATATTTATTGGATGAGCCTCTTGTGGAGCAGAGTGGTAAGGCAGCCGTCTGAAAGCTGTGCCCATGAGGCTGGGAGTTCGATCCCAGCAGCCGGCTCAAGGTTGACTCAGCCTTCCATCCTTCCGAGGTCGGTAAAATGAGTACCCAGCTTGCTGCTGGGGGGTAAACGGTCATGACTGGGGAAGGCACTGGCAAACCACCCCGTATTGAGTCTGCCATGAAAACGCTGGAGGGCGTCACCCCAAGGGTCAGACATGACTCAGTGCTTGCACAGGGGAGACCTTTACCTTTACCTTTAAATATGTATTAATATTTATCCAGATAGGTGTAGGTATTAACAAGTATGTTAGTAGGGGGGACTGACTTGTTCTGGAACTGTAATCTTCTGTTCTTTCTTATTTCTATTATTCTCTCTTCTCAATAAAATAAAGGCTGGAGTTATCCAGCAATTAAAAGAAATAAATAAACCTGGGGTTGCCAGCTCTGGGGTGGGAAATACCTGGAGACTTTGGGGGTGGAGCCGAGCCGGGAGTGGGCTGGATTTGGGGTGGGAAGGGACCTCAGTAGAGTCCACTCTCCAAAGCAGCCGTCTTCTCCAAGGGAGCTGATCTCTGTCACCTGTAATTCGGGGGGGAGGGGGTGTCCCCAGGTCTCACGTGGGGTCCGGCGTCCCTAAATTAAGCCCCACTCATGGAATTTATAGATCGTGTCTGATCGTCAGGACTATGGGAGGACATGGAGAATTATGAGTTCTGGATATAGCATCCTTATCTCATCTCAAAAGAGAGCAATAAAAAAACCAGCTGCTTTCCCGGAAGGAAGCTGAGGGGTTTACACTAAATGGAGGAAAGCGGGAATAGAATCATAGAATCATACAGCCTCTGCACAGATAAGGCTGTCTGGAAATGTTGAAATGTCTGAAATGAGAAGAACAAAGCATCACACAGAATACAGAAGGCCCAAGCAGACAAGCTGGTCGTACAAAATCAAAATGGATGCACACTGGTTCACAGATGTCACGGCAGGAATCATGAGATCCTGACACATCCCTGGCATGGTGCACAGGCCTTCCTGGACTACTGCATCTCGTTCAAGGAGTGCTGAAAGCGTCTCATGGCGAGCTAGGGATCCCAGCCTCCAGGGGAGGCCTGGAGGTCTCCTGTTTTTTACAGTCGACAGAGATCAAGTGACAGAGATCCATTCCTCTGAGCTTGAGAGTGTGGGCTCTATGCTTTGCTGAGCCCCTCTCCCCCTCTCCAAACCCTGTCATCTCCAGACACCACCCCCAAATTCTCCAGGCATTTTCCAGTCCAGAGCTGGCAACCCAATTTTGAGCAATGGCTCCCTGATTTTGAAGGATTCTGGTAAGGTCTTCCACTGAAGCTGCCACATCTTCCCTGACCGTTTAATCTCTCTGTACAGTAAACGCCGACAAAGGAACCAAACCTGGGCTATTTGTTTCCCTCCAGGATCAATTCCAAACGCGCCTTGACATTCTGTTGAAGGAGAAAGAGAAACGAAGCGCCTGTAAAGCAGGCAATGAAAAGGAGATGCGGCAATTGCTTGTAAGTGCTTTTTGTTTCTGGGACAAGGAAAATAGAGTCCAGGAGCACCTTTAAGACCAACAAAGATTTATTCAGGGCGTGAGCACTCTTCCTCAGACTAAATGAACCACCATCATGACAGTGGAGATATAAGGCAAAGGCTAATTATGGTAAATCAGCAAACTGTGTCGCAGCATCCAAATTCAGCCATATGATGCTGTATGATAATTCTTTGCTCAAACAGCCAATCAATCCCCTTGAGTTCAGTTGTAGTTCACAAAAACATTGGAGAAAGTGAACATAGCCTTGAAACCGTCCCTGACTTTGGCCTTCCTCTCCTTTCTGTCTACTTTGGTGTAGTGAGAGACAGTTTGGTGTAGTGGTTAGGAGTGCGGACTTCTAATTTGGAATGCCGGGTTCGATTCTGCACTCCCCCACATGCAACCAGCTGGGTGGCCTTAGGCTTGCCACGGCATTGATAAAGCTGTTCTGACCGAGCAGTGATATCAGGGCTCTCTCAGCCTCACCCACCCCACAGGGTGTCTGTTGTGGGGAGAAGAAAGGGAAGGCAACTGTAAGCCACTTTGAGCCTCCTTCGGATAGAGAAAAGCGGCATATAAGAACCAACTCTTCTCCTTCTTCTTCTTCTTCTTCTTCTTCTTCTTCGTCTTCTTCTTATTATTATTCTCCTTCTTCTTTTTCTTCTTCTTCTTCTCCTTCTTCTTCTTCTTCTTCTTCTTCTCCTTCTCCTTCTTCTTCTTCTTCTTCTTCTTCTTCTCCTTCTTCTTTTTCTTCTTCTCCTTCTTCTTTTTCTTCTTCTTCTTCTTCTTCTTCTCCTTCTTCTTTTTCTTCTTCTCCTTCTTCGTCTTCTTCTTCGTCTCCTTCTTCTTTCAGGAGCAAATAGAATCGGAGAGGCAGAAGATGGTGGCTGAATTCAGACAAATGCACCAGTTCCTGGAGGACAAAGAGAAGGTTCTGCTGACCCAGATGGAAGAGCTAGAAAAGGAGATTGCAAAAGAAAGGGTCAAGGAATTGATGGGGCTCTCGTCTCTCGAATGTCTCATCTTTGAGATGGAGGAGAGGATTCAGCAACCAGCCAACGTTCTTCTACAGGTAGAGGACTGGGGACATTTCGGCACAGAGCCTCAAGACAGTAGGGTTTGGGAAAAGGTATGATGTGGTAGAGTCGGCCCTCTAAAGCTGTCCCTTTCTCCAGGGGAACTGATCTCTGTCATCTGGAGGTCAGTTGTAATTCTAGGGGAAATCCAGCCCACACCTGGAATTTGGAACAGTTGACAGAGTTCAAGTACCAGGCTGCTTAAAGGAATAAAGTTGTTTCATTATGAAGAGAAACAACTTTCTATAGTAAGAGGAGAGAAATAATTAGTCCTAAGGGTCTGTTTGTTTGATCCATTCATTCTGTCTGTTCTGGAGGCAAGCAGAGAGGAAGTATGCTGAAGTAGCAGGAAGTCTCCAGGGAGCCAATCAGGACACTGAAGGAAAATTTCCAGGAAGTTCCTAATCTATGCTAAATACACATCTCTTCCGGTGCCCCCTATAGGACACCCTTGATAATCTGTTCAAACGTGCACACCACAGATTTTGCATTTTCCTACAGGCACATTAAGAGCCTCTTGTGGTGCAGAGTGGTAAGGCAGCAGACATGTAGTCTGAAAGCTCTGTCCATGAGGCTGGGAGTTCGATCCCAGCAGCCGGCTCAAGGTTGACTCAGCCTTCCATCCTTCCGAGGTCGGTAAAATGAGTACCCAGCTTGCTGGGGGGTAAATGGTAAGGACTGGGGAAGGCACTGGCAAACCACCCCGTATTGAGTCTGCCATGAAAACGCTGGAGGGCGTCACCCCAAGGGTCAGACATGACTCGGTGCTTGCACAGGGAATACCTTTACCTTTACAGGCACACAGCAGGTAAAGGTTTGAACATGCCTGGCTTTCTCCCAGGTGGGGACCAGTTCTACACTTTAGTATTCCCCTTTCACCTGCTCAACTAGTGGGGCCCAAGTTTGGTGTCGTGGTTAGGAGTGCGGACTTCTAATCTGGCATGCCAGGTTCGATTCTGCGTTCCCCCACATGCAGCCAGCTGGGTGACCTTGGGCTCGCCACGGCACTGATAAAACTGTTCTGACCGAGCAGTGATATCAGCGCTCTCTCAGCCTCACCCACCTCACAGGGTGTCTGTTGTGGGGAGAGGAATGGGAAGGCGACTGTAAGCTGCTTTGAGCCTCCTTCGGGTAGGGAAAAGCGGCATATAAGAACCAGCTCTTCTTCTTCTTCTTCAAGTTAGTATTGGCGGGCCAAGCCTGGCAACCAGTGGGAGCGTTTGGGGGACTTGAGGAGGGTGAGTTAGCAACATCACTGCAAATGAAAACTAGATTCCTCCACTGAAGGATCTTCCTCAGGTGACCCATAGCAGTGTCAAAGTGCTCAACTTCCCAATAAGCCAAACTTCTGCATAAGAAAGTTTCTTTAATAAGAATGAAGACATCCGTTGCACATGCATAGACAGAACTGAGGCCCTTTGCCCATGGACAGAGTATATAACCCAGTGAGACACATTTCCCCCCACCCCACCCTTGGGAATGTAGCTAACTGCATTTCAAAGATAGACTCAACATACCTGATAACCTAAACTACAAAGGGGAGTGCTAGATTTTGGGGGGAGGGGGGGAGGAATTGCTGTGAGAAAGCTAACAGTAGTAAACTGAACAACAGAATACAACCTTGAAGTGTCAATTGGGTAGCTGTGCTGGTCTGAAGTAGCACAACAAAAGCAGAGTCCAGCAGCACCTTTAAGACCAACAAAGATTAATTCAAGGGGTGAGCTCATGCCCTGAATAAATCCTTGTTGGTCTTAAAGGTGCTATTGGACTCTGATTTTGTTGAGGGGTCAAGACAGACATCTGGGGAATATCACAGATCACAAAACATGGCCGAAGTACCTAGGGCAGGGGTAGTCAACCTGTGGTCCTCCAGACGTCCGTGGACTACAATTCCCATGAGCCCCTGCTGGCAGGGGCTCATGGGAATTGTAGTCCACGGACGTCTGGAGGACCACAGGTTGACTACCCCTGACCTAGGGGATCCTGACAAACAGGCACGGACTTCTTTTTTCTTTCTCTTCTCTCCAGGGTGTCAGAAGTGCCTTAAAGAGGTAAGTTGACCGTGATAATTTTCTCTCTGTGATATATTCAGATGCCTGCTGTCTCTGTTAATCAATGTGTCCCACTTGTGGAGCTCCTGTTTTTTTGTACTGACGAATTTGTTTGTGCGTTCAACTCTTCTTTCAAAGACGACCCTCGTGGACCTGAAATACATCTAACCATTTTCTGTGGCACTGTTGTCTCTTGCTCCATTCTTGTAGAGCAGGGGTAGTCAACCTGTGGTCCTCCAGATGTCAATGGACTACAATTCCCATGAGCCCCTGCCAGCGAATGCTGGCAGGGGCTCATGGGAATTGTAGTCCATGGACATCTGGAGGACCACAGGTTGACTACCCCTGCTCTACAAGAATGCAAACTAGTGGGTCATTTTTAAGAGAATCCTACTCAGGTTTATAGAACGCAGTGACTCCATCAAAAGCCTTTTTAGGATTATACCAGATTTTCTTAATCAGGGCTTTGTGAAACCCTGGGGTTTCCTGACAGCCCTCCCCATCCCAGCCCCTCCATCACTGGCCATTTTGAGAGAAGGGGCAGGTTGACACTACCACTCAAATTCAAACTTATTTTAATACAGCACTGTGGCCAGATAAAACAGCGAGAAAAAACATTTCAGAGTAGAAAACTGCAAAATCAGGGAGCCAGTACAAAATTTAAAATATATAAAATTGTATAATTGATGGGTACATTATAAAAAATGCATAGTAAAATTCCTCTAAAAATTTTCACTTAAGCTTAAGTTGTCTTTCCCGTGTGCTAAGCACATGCGCACAAAATTTGGCAACCTGCTTAATAATATGGCCCCTACATTACTACTCAATAAATATTTAACAATTTTTTAAAATATATTTGGCAAACCCTTCCAGGGCTGTCAAGACACACCAGTGTGTCCCAAAACCCTGGCTGAGAAACTGACCTACTGGCTATAGCTTCTTGTGTTCCAGCTGCCCCAATGTCACCTGACTATCTTTACTTGGTCTTGAAGATATAGGCTACCTATTCCTCTGAGGAACCACTAGTTCGATATTTCTCCTTTAGAGCTTCAGTGAGGAGAATTCCCTTCCTGAATCACATCCATCCCCTTCTGGGCCCATCTCTAGCTTTCTGCCATCTCCTACCTGTGCATTCTGGTTTTTTTTGCTCCACAGGCTTAGATAGATGGGGATGATTAACAGTCTGTCTCCAAAACAGGTGTGAGGAGGAGTTTAAGGAGATAAGTGAGAGCCCGGTGACATTGCCCCTGGAACTGAAGTGGAAGACCCAGGACATCTGTGATATAAACTGCTCTCTGAAGGCTGTTACGAAACACTTCCAAGGTATTGATGAAGGAGGTATCTCATAAGTGATATCTGGTGAGCCGGGTTTGATTCCCCACTCCTCCTCCACATGCAGCCAGCTGGGTGACAATGAGCCCAGTCCTGATAGAACTGTTCTCCCTGAGCAGTTCTGTCAGAGTTCTCTCAGCCTCGCCTACCTCACAGGGATGTCTGTTGTGGAGAGAGGAATGGAAGGCAATTGTAACCCGCTTTGAGAGACTCCTTTGAGTCATGAAAAGCAGGTTATAAAACCAATACTTGGTGCATAACGTACCGCAGATAACCATGTAAAGAGACAGGAGAGTTCTAACCATCTAACTAATTAACTGTTGTTCTGGAGGCAATCCAGGAAGGAGCAGGAAGTCTCCAACTGAGTCTGTCAGGGCAAAGATGGAGATTATTTGAAAAATACCAGAAAGTTACTATGATTACTGCACATCTCCCTCAGGTGCCCCATGTAGGATATTTTGCGAATGCTGCTGAATCACAGACACTACAGATCTTGCATGTTCCAACAATTCTAAGGGTGAGCCCCCCAGAAGTCCAGAGGAAATCCTTTCCATTCTGGATACTGAAGGGATCTCGGGAGCAATGCCAAAGTTTCTTTTCCTGTGCAACGGAGGCCAACAAGGCTGACCCCCTTCCTGACAGATTCTGAGACACAGGAGAGGGTGGCTGGATTCTGACAATTACACCAGTTAACATGTCCTAGAATTCTCACAGCAGCCAGGTTACTTCCTCTGGAAAGCACCTGTGTATTAGGATAGGGTGCCAACCTCCAGGCGGTGGCTGGAGTAATATCAATATCAAAAAATATCAAGATGGTGGTGTAACTCTACTAGGCCCAAAAACCCAACTCAGCTGTCCCAGCCCAGGCCGACAGCATGGCCCTTAAAACAATGTCACACGTGGGTTCTCATAATCAGTGCTTAACGACAGCATTTAGCGTAGGGCGGGACCCACAGTTCACCTGGAGAAAATGGCCGCTTTTGAAGGTGGACTCTGTTATTATACCTCATCATTGAAGCCCCTCCTTTCCCTAAGCTCCACCCCCTCAGGCTCCACCCCCAAAATATCCAGGTATTTCCCAACTGCTGTTGACCAAAAGATTCTGACTGGATATCTGAAAGATGGATCCATCCATACCGCTGTCTTCCCTAGACTAGGGGGATCTTGGGGTACCAAAAAACATGGCTTTGGAGGGGAGGTAGTGACTATGGGTACAACAGTGACCAATCATGATCACAGTTACCATGAAGTATCAACTTTCCTGCCTTTCCTTTCTGAGCACCCTCCATTGGAACAAAGTTTCCCCGGAGTTTAACAGCTCTGAGCTGAACCTTGACCCCAGGATTAAGCTTTGAGATGTTATAATTGTCTGAATTGCTATCGTCATTACTCAAATTGCTGTAGTAATGTCGGCCTTAACCCCTATTCCCTTTGATTTCCCAGACACTCTGACATCTGGACTTCAGCTGCATAAAGGTAAATTTCAGGGACTGGGGGGGGGGTCACAGGAGGGAAGTGACTTGTGCAAAATGTTCAGTCCTCAAGCCAGTAACATATATCTGGTTTTAAACATGACTTCTTTATATGAGAATTTAAAACTTTCCTGTTGGATCAAATCAAGGCACAGGGACCCTAGGAAGGTGTATTTCCAGCAAGGTGCAGCCAGCGTGGCGTGATGGTTAAAAACGGTGGTTTCTAATCTGGAGAACCAGGTTTGATTCCCCTCCTTCTCCTCCTCCTCCGCAAGCAACCGACTGGGGGACTTTGTTAGAACTGTTCTCCCATAGCAGTTCTGTCAGAGCTCTCTCAGCCCCACCTACCTCACAGGGTGTCTGTTGTGGGGAGAGGAAAGGAAGGTGACTGTAAGCCTTTTTGAATCTCCTTTGGGTAGTAAGAGGCTCTCCTGCCATGGGGTGTCAGTTTTTTGGACATACATTAAGGTGACCAGATTGTCCCACTTTTGGAGGGACATCTAGGGGTACCTGGCAAATTGTACTTATGTTGAAATTTAAAAAAATATATATTACAATACTATTTTTGCATTCTATGCATTCTATGAAACTTTTTGTTGCTCCATATCGACCAAATTTTTAATCAAGAACCCCCCCTGGTCTTGTCCCCCGCTTTACCAATGGCAAAATCTGGTCACCTTAACATACATATAGGGCTAAAATAAAGTAATTAAGCTATTGTTCAAAAACCCAGGATTCAACGATGGGTTTCCGGTACGTGGTGAAGGATACAGCAGAGGCTCAAAAAGTCACCATCTCCCACCTGATCCCACTTCTCCTGTCTCCTCGTGTCTCCCCAACAGCGTACGTGACTCTGGATCCAGACACGGCCCATCCCCACCTTCTCCTGCCAGAGGATTGTACAAGTGTGAGAGAGGGCGAAGACGCTCAAGATTTGCTGGACAACCCTGAGCGATTTGACCAACTGGCCGCTGTGCTTGGGCGCGAGGGGTTCACATCAGGCCGACATTTCTGGGACGTTACTGTGGGTCGTGACCCCGGGTGGCCAGAAAGTCCGTGAGGAGGAAGGGGACGATAGAGTTTAGCCCCGAGGAAGGAATCTGGGCTGTGGAAAATTGGCTAGGGGGGTACAACGCTTTCGTGAGCCCTCATTACGACCCCTTGACCACAAGTGGCGACCTCCGTGGGATCCGCGTCTCCCTGAACTACCACGCAGGCAGAGTGGCCTTTTATGATGTGGACACAGCAGCCCCACTGTATATATTCTCAGGAGCCTCCTTCTCTGGAGAAGCCCTTTTCCCTTTCTTTTGGGTGCATTTAAAAGCCCAGGTTGATCTCTCTCCTTAAAGTTGTCAGACTAGGCATCTGTGGCTTCTGATAGAGAACTAAACAGGGACGGTCCCCAGAGCTCCTTTTCTGTCTCTGCAAAGGCCACTCCAGGCATCCAGTCACCAAAACTTTATTTTATTGATTAATACTTTGAATTCTATGCCACGCTTCCCTACAAACGGGCTAGAGGTGGCTCAAAATAGTGTATTCTTCCCCATACGTTTTTTTAAAGTCACATAATTAATACCTGAATCCCTTCTAAGAAAATGACAGAATATCGGCCATGGATGTAGAGACAATTTTATTAATCTTGTCTGAAGTTGCATTGTGAAAAATATGCAGAAGTATTGCCAAATCAACTAACCTTCAAAACATTCATCTTGGTTCGTACCTTCATAACATTAATCTTTGTATGTATTTGATATACATTTCTAATAAAAAATAAAATGCAGAGATGGACATCTAGTTCTTCTTGTTCGTCAAGAGCCAGCGTGTTGTAGAAGAAGAGTTGGTTCTTATATGCCGCTTTTCTCTACTTAAAGGAGTCTCAAAGCTGCTTATAGTTGCCTTCCCTTTCCTCTCCCCACAGCAGACAGCTGGCCCTGCCCCTGCAGCTCCCACCTTCCCTCTCTGGAGGCTAGCCACGTTCCTCTCAGACGCGCCAGAAACAGAGACACAGAGCCCTGCCAGGCCGAACACTAGCTCTCAATCCTGCTGCGAGGGAGGCAGAGAGAGAGACACAGTGAGAGATCTGCACCTCCCGGTGTCCTGTGTCCTAGCGCCCATTGTATTCCTGATTGCAACAGGCTTTCTTGCTAGTATAATATAAATATATAATAGACAATAAAATCAGACTATGACCATTCTTAACAAATAAATAATAAAATAGAAGAGTTGGTTTTTATATCCCCACTTTTCACTACTGGAAGGGATCTCAGTGCCTTACAATTGCCTTCCCTTCCTGTCCCCCAACAGACACCCTGTGAGGTAGGTGGGGCTGAGAGAGCTCTGAGAGAACTGTGACTGGCCCAAAGTCACCCAGCCAGCTGCATGGGGAGGAGCGGGAAATCAAATCTGGTTCTCCATAAGCGACGTATATGGGTAGACCAAGGCTGGCAGATGCATTCTGGATCAATGGAAGTTTCTAAGGTATCCCGCAAGGAGAGCCTGCATAGAATGCATTGCAGTAGTCTGGTCTGGAAGGGACAGTGGCATAGATCACTATGGCAAGATCACGCCAGGCCAAACAAGGTGCCGGCAGGTGGCTTCGGCATAGAAATAAAAGCTCTGACCTTGCCACTTCTTTATGTTATTTATATATATATATATTTGTTTCATGTCCTATCACCTGAAACCCAGGGCAGGTCCCATAACCATAAAAATCACATCTGGGATAAATACAAGATACATTTAAATTTTATTTTATATTTTAAGCACAAAAATACTTTAAGTACAAAAGTAGTTCTTTTGCTGGAGAAAAGAAGAGAAAAGAGATGGAGGGGCCACATTAGCCCCTGTGGACACCTGTTTGACCAACCTGTTTGTCACACCCCTAGACACCTTTAACACAAGTAGACATCAAAAACATTTTTTTAAAAAGTAGCCCTCTGTACAATGCTTGACCATCCTGAGGACAAAATAGCAGCTTTCAAAGAGGGTAATGTAAATCAAAAAATAGGCACAGGATTGGTTGCTATCCCCCTCAAATATCACCACTCACCCAATCTGACCGCCCCAGATTCACTACATAAAAATAACCATTACTAGTCTGACATTTCTAGTATTTGGCCTGAAGTATTAAGATGAAATATTCTGGCCTGAAGTATTAAGATGAAATATTCCATGCACACATTACAAGATCCTGAGGTTTGTTAAGCAACCAAATGCAGATTTCATATCAAAGATGTCATGGGAATTTTGTGCCTTCCAGACCCCCCTTTTCAGTGTGGGAACCCAACAGGCAAGTTTAATTCAAGGTATGAGCTTCCATGTGCATACACTTCCTCAGATACAATGGAGATGGAGTGGCTACAGCTCTTTGGTTGCAAACAGAAAAGAGAATCTGGGAGACACACAACTGTCACATTAAGTTGTTCCTAGATTCCAATCTTGTTTAAAGTCCTTTAGTTCTTCCACCCTCCAAAATGAGGACTTTGTAATGTGTAGAAACTCAGTGGTTTTGGGAGTCACCAGTGGCTCTTCTGACAATGCAGCAACCACGCCGTGTCACAGAAAAGTGAGCAAAATCTGTGGGCCAAGTAGAGCTCCAGGTAGGCCACCTGAAACAGTCACTGGTGGAGGGTCAGGAGAACAGTTAAGCTGTCAATTGCCCAGAGGGGGTCACAAGCTAGGGGTGGAAATAATGCCCATTTCTGCACTCTTATTACAGTACCTGGATGACTGCTAGATAGAGAAGAAGATAGTTGCATGAAAGAAGAGCTGGTTTTTATGCCCTACTTTTCACTCCCCTAAGGAGTCACAAAGCAGCTTACAATCGTCTCCCCTTCCTCTCCCCACAACAGACACCCTGTGAGGTAGGTGAGGCTGAGAGAATTCTGAAAGAACTGTTCTGTGAGAACAGCTCTAACAGGACTGTGGCTAGCCCAAGGTCACCCAGCTGGTTGTACATGGAGGAGCAGGGGAATCCATCCCAGCTCTCCATATTAGAGGCCACCACTATTAACCACTACACCAAGAAACAGTAGAACCACCAGGAACCGTGGGAACCTCCAGAGCAAGGAAAGGGTCTCACACGTCAAATCTGGATATTTTACATTAAATTCTGTGTCTCAAAAGCTGCAGGCCATGGGGCCTTTGAGGCAGGCTCGACTGCCTTAAAGGGAAAGACTGACGTGGCCGCTTCTGAATACCTGAAAGAAGGGGAAAAGGGTCTCCCCTTGGAAGGAGGCATCTGAGAATTTGTAGAGAAGGGTGTTTCTGTCACCATCAAAAAAGGTCACGTGCCCCTCAGGATAGTTCAGATGCACTCGGACCCTCTTGAGCTCCCCACTCAGGGACAGGGGAGGGTAAGGGCGAGGGTAAAAACAGCGGCCATAGTACGAAATCCCATACTTCTCCACAGCCCAGATCCCTCCCTCGGGGCTAAAGCTGTGTGGGCCCTTCCTGCTGACAGAGTTTTTTGCGACCCCAACTGTCCATAAGCCCTTACTTCCCACACTGCATTCCCAGTAATGGCAGCCTTCCATGAACCCCTCACACCCTAGCACCACGGGATAATTGTCAAATCTCTCAGGACTCCTGGGCAGCTCTTGAGCTGTGCTCTCCCATCGCACGCTTTTCCGATCCTCAGACAGGATGAGGTGGGGGTTGGCTGTGTTGGGATCCAGAATCACGTTAGCCGCTGGAGAAGAATGGGACACAAGCAGAATTACCTGGGGGGAAAGGGATTTTAGCAACATACTTCACAAGGTAACATCTGGCTATCCCTGCCCTTGAAGATTCCTAAAGCGGTAAGTTCCTTGGGTTTGCCTACCCTCTCTTAAATGTTGGGAGAACATAATGTAGGTTGTAATAAAAGATAAAGGGAGGAGGAGGAGGGGCTGAGAAGTTCTTGGATTTTGACTGCAGAAGGTCCTGGATTGCACAGCTTCAACCCTCTGCTCCAGCTAATCTTCTTACGGCACGTTTTGCATGTTATCTTGAAGCTGCCTGGGGTTCCTTTTAAGAAGACATGGGGAATACCAGATCTTATCAATCAATGAAGAAACACTTTCAATAAGGAAAAACATTCTTTTTTGCCTGAGGCTGCCACTGGGGAGAATCACCAGGAAGGGATGCCTGCCTTTTGCCCTGCTTGTGGGCTTCCCAAATCATGAATGCAAGAAGCTGCCTCAGGCTATTGGTCTATCAATGTCCCCCATTGGCTCTTCTGGGTAAGGGGCAGCGGGCTTTGATAGCACTTATGACCTGATCAGTTTAGCTGGAGATGCCGGGGATTGTGCCTGGCACCTTCTGCATGCAAAGCAGGAACTCTCCCCTGGGGTCAGGCCACCTCCTCATTCTCCCCTCTTCCCTGACAGTCCTTTGTTGCAAATAAGGTGCTGAATTACAGGATCATGCTTGGGGGAGGAGGGGGAATCCAGAATACTCTAGAATACTTGACATCTAAGGAAATGCAAGACAGGCTCTCCTGACGAGTGCTGCCTCCTTCCAGTAGATTTGGCCCTCCCTCAATCCCTAAAATTTACCTTTCTGCATCCGCAGCTGAAATGGCAGGGTATCTGAAGAAGCAAAGGGAAGGGAGGTTATGAACTCACATTGCCATTCCCCGTTTATGTAACACAGCAATACAACAAAAAATGTAGTTCACCATTGTTCAAGTTGAGGGTAGAATAGCCTCAGTAGGATACAAATGTCCCAACAATCAGAGCTCATCTGATGGACATATGAGAAAGGGCCTTTTTTGTTGGCTGCCTTAAGATTATGGTGCAACCTCCCTAGTGAGGCGTACCTGACTAACTGGCATTCCTAATTGTAGTTCTTAAATTGTGACATCCTATGTGTTTTTATAATAGGAGGTTGAGAGGGGACATGATAGCCCTCTTTAAGTATTTGAAAGGTTGTCACTTGGAGGAGGGCAGGATGCTGTTTCTGTTGGCTGCAGAGGAGAGGACACACAGTAATGGGTTTAAACTTCAAGTACAACGATATAGGCAAGATATCAGGAAAATGTTTTTCACAGTCAGAGTAGTTCAGCAGTGGAATAGGCTGCCTAAGGAGGTGGTGAGCTCCCCCTCACTGGCAGTCTTCAAGCAAAGGTTGGATGCACACTTTTCTTGGATGCTTTAGGATGCTTAGGGCTGATCCTGCGTTGAGCAGGGGGTTGGACTAGATGGCCTGTATGGCCCCTTCCAACTCTATGATTCTATGATTGTAATATTTTATTGATATAGTTTTAAAGCGTTTTCCCCATCTAGGTCTTAAAGCCAATAGGCTTTTCGACCAGAAAAAAAAAACAATGTGACAGAAAGCTACTGCTGTTCATTATTTATTAAAAACAATGCTTTAAGTGCACCAGCGATTTATTTGCACACATTCGTTTGTTGATGTTGACACTGCTTTAACCTGTTGAGTAGTCTTAATTGAACGCTTCTAAATTGTATCGTTGCATGTTTAAAATGTTGTACACCATCCTGAGCTGGCTTGCTGGGTGGGCGTCATATAAATTAAATTATTAAATTAATTAATAATAATAAATTCCAGGTCCACTAACCGGAATCGTTACACGATTTTTAGATGAGCAAGCAAGCTTCTTATTCATGTATTTGAATTTTGGTCTGAATGACCATAAATAAATACTGAATTGAATTGAATTGAAACTTCTTATTCAGATGAAGATCTAGACCAGGGGTAGTCAACCTGTGGTCCTCCAGATGTTCATGGACTACAATTCCCATGAGCCCCTGCCAGCGTTTGCTGTAGTCCATGAACATCCATGAATTGTAGTCCATGAACATCTGGAGGACCACAGGTTGACTACCCCTGGTCTAGACATTTTCTTCCCAGATCCAAATAAACTGTACAGAACAAGAAGACACGCCTAACGGTTTCTGCAGATCTCAGATACAAACTCTACATCCACTTTCTCGGCTGGGGATTCGTCCGTGTAGGACAGCAATTGGGAGTGAATTCATTCTTCCAAGGAAAAAAAATAGTCAATAACATGATATGTTTTCTATAATTGGTTCATTGTACATCGTAACACTGTGGCCCCTGATTGGTTTTTAACTGTTCAGGGGGGCTGTTTCTGAAAATATGTATTCTAACAGTCATAAAACGACCCCCTCAAAACCCCTTCACAGAATGCAATTGACATGCACATAAGGCGCGTCCTGGCCGAATGACGTTTCCTGGAATTCCATATTTATTGGTGGTTGCTGGTGCAGAAGAAGCAAAATCTGCTTTCGGGAAGGAGGGAAACTTCCAAATAAATAGTTACACATAACAAGTAAAGGGTTAAAGTCGTAAAGTTCCAAGCTGGTGACTAGAAGGGCCTCATCTGCCTCATCTGAGGAAGGCCAACTACACTAGAATGAAAGGGGACAGGACATCTCTTCCACTGTAAATTATGGATTGAGTAAGACAGGAGTAGTCAAACTGCGGCCCTCTAGATGTCCGTGGACTACAGTTCCCATGAGCCATGGGAATTGTAGTCTACGTACATCTGGAGGGCTGCAGTTTGACTACCCCTGGAGTAAGACATCAGGGTAAAGCACTCCAAATTGTAACAAAAAAAAGCATTAGTAGCAATGAAAGTTGTATCACAGAGCCTATTATCTGCAAGTCATCATAAACATTATTATTTGGACACTTCAGTACCTTTAAATAAGCTCAGGTTAACCTCCAGAGAGCCGGTTCTGTCACAAAGCTCCTGGACTCTCCACATCAGCTTCAGAGTAAAAGCAGCTGGATTCCTGCCCTCTTCTTTTTCCTCGCACCTGGTTGAGGGAAACACTGTTAACCGCCCAGCCATCCAATCCAAGAATTCCTGAGCGGAACTAATGAACAGGAAGGAAATGGCAGAAAGCCCAGAGATGGAGGCCCCAAAGTGAGGAGTGAAAGGAGAGGTTCTTCTGAGGACAAGATGGACGACTTCTGCTTCCAAAGTCCACTGGAGGGTTCAGGATATTTTGTTTGTTTTCACGGAGAGAAGATTACAACTAGGGGACGAGAGGTGGGATGGTGTTGGCCAATGGAAGAAGAAACTCACTGCTGAACTATTTTTTTCACAACAGAGTTCCAGAAATAAATACTTGGAGGAGCAGAAACAAAAAGCTGCTCAAGTTGTCTTCTGGGAAACGGAAAAGGTTTACTCCGGAAGTGGGAAACACATATGAACCAAAAGAGGGCTTTGTTTTTATACCCCACTTTTCACTGCCCGAAGGAGTCTCAAAGCGGCTTACATTCACCTTTCCCCTCCTCTCCCCACAACAGACACCCTGTGAGGGAGGTGGGGCTGAGAGAGCTCTAAGAGAACTGCTCTCCAAGAACAGAACTATCAGGACTACGACTAGTCAAAGGTCATCCAAATGGCTGTGTGTGAAGGAGCCAGATAGAAGCTGCTGCCCTTCACCACAGCACCAATCCTTGATTTTATTAAAAACTACTACTGAATAATAATAATAATAATAATAATAATAATAATAATAATAATAAGATCCCTCAACCTGAGTAGCAGAGGAGAAGGAGCAGTGCTCAGACTGTGATCCCTGGGGTGTGATTTGGGAGGTGTCACTGCATCTTTCAAACACTGGACAATCCAGAGCCCTGCAGTCTCTCTCCTGAAGCCTAACTCACCACCTCCCCTTACAAACTAGCCAGACTCAGATCCACTGACTCAGATCCACTCACCTCTGCAAGGTGCTCCCGGTATCCTGGGGAGAAGGAAGAGAAAGAAGAGGGAATTCAGTGCTTGCCACCCAAGGAATGCCCTTCCTGACTTCCGTTTGGGTGGACTTTTCCATCCCCTTTCCACCCTTCGCTCAGGGGCTGGGGAATGCTGCCATGAAGCATGTCTCTATTTTGATTAGAAAAGAATGCCTCTGTTCTCATTTATCTGTGGGAATACTGGAGAAAATCTCCATGAGATTATGAAGACTCTGAAAAGGCACAGAGGCCCTCGGTTGCTTCCACAGCACATCAGATGGGAGATCCAAAAAGGCAGCTGGGAAGAGCTCGGCACAAAATTGCTCTGCTTGACACCAAACCAGCCACATCCAAGGAAGAGTGTGTCACTGGCAGAGGTTGGATAGCAAAGGTTGGATACACACTTTTCTTGGATGCTTTAGGATGCTTAGGGCTAATCCTGCGTTGAGCAGGGGGTTGGAATAGATGGCCTGTATGGCCCTTTCCAACTCTATGATTCTATGACTCGATGGCCTGTGTGGCCCCTTCCAACTCTATGATTCTATGATTCTATGACTCGATGGCCTGTATGGCCCCTTCCAACTCTATGATTCTATGACTAGATAGCCTGTGTGGCCCCTTCCAACTCTATGATTCTGTGATTCTATGACCTAGGCAGGGCGGGAATCAAAAGCAGAGGAGGCTGTAGCCAGAGTGGTGCATCTTGCAACACAGGCCACAGTAACTCCTCCTCCAATAAGAGTCGCATGATTATTTGGTACTGCCTACCTAGTGAGGGTCCCCTGCTTGTGTCTGGTCATGTCGGCTACTCCATGAAAGGGTATGGTGGAATGTAAAAACCCCAAGCCATTAGTTTTCAAGATGTCACAAGACTATTGTCCATATATTTTTAAAAATTTCACCGTTCCAAGATTAAGCAGCACATAGCCCCAGAGTAATCCACACTAAATTGAATCCTTCTTTTGGATACTCCTGTACACTACAGATCAGGGTTGACAGGTCCCACCTGGCTCATCAATAGGGGACAGGGGACCCAGCGTTCCCAGGTCCAGGTTGGGAAACTCCTGGAAATTTGGAGATGGAGGCAGGGGCACAATAACATGCCGTCCACCCTCCAAATCATCCATTTTCTCCAGGGAAACTGATCTCTGTAATCTGGAGATAAGCTCTAACTCCTGGAGAACCTTAGATCTCAGTGGAAAGTCCTCCCACAACAGATCCAATTATTAGCTCAATGGGCTAGTACGTGTAGGTGAAGGCAACATACTGAGATCTGGACTCCCTGGGAGAGATGCCTAGCAGGTCACTACCACATGCTCTTACCTGGAGGAATTCAGCCACTGGATGTTGAATTTTCTTCTCCACCTCCTGGATGAGACTCTCAAGAGAGGAGAGCTCCGTGGAGAGCCTGGCCAGCTCTTGCTCCTTTTCTCTTGCAATCTCCTTCTCCACCTCTTCCACCTGGGCCAGCAGAAGCTTCTCCTGTTCCTCCAGAAACTGGTGCATCTTTCTGAGCTCAGCCACCACCTTCTGCCGCTCCACTCCGGTTTGCCTCTGTGGGAGATGGATGGAAAAGAGAAATGCGGGTCGAGGTAAGGAACGGAATCGGTCTTGGTGGAATCAAGCGGATGGGAGTTCCACAGGAAAAGGCACTTCTGGTCTCACACCCAATGGGGAAGGCTGCTTTTGGAATACAGTTCACACAAGGCTTGTTGTTTTAAGAGAAAAATTGATGTTCTTTAACAAGAAGAATCTGAGCCGTGCTAGAAAGGGAGAGAAAATGTCCATGCTAACACTCTACAGGGGTAGTCATACTGTGGCCCTCCAGATGTCCATGGACTACAATTCCCATGAGCAAATGCTGGCAGGGGCTCATGGGAATTGTAGTCCATGGACATCTGGAGGGCTGCAGTTTGACTACCCCTGCACGCCTGGAGAGAAAATCAAAGAGACAGACACTGCTCTTGCAGATCAGTCCAGGGGGAAGCAAAGACTGGATCAGAACGCCAGACAGAAAGAACTCCCTGAGAAAAGCAGTCTGGATAAAAAAAGAGACAACAGACAAAAGAACAAGGGGATATGGATGGGGGGCAGGTTGGTCTATCCACCTTGCTACTCAGCTCTCCCAGTGTACAGTATGGTTGTCTTTGGGGTAAGGGAACTCTGCAGAGACCCCCTCATTTTCACTTCATTCATCCAAGAAAGCATTTCTAAGGAAACGCACAGCGAGCACAATACTTACAAGCAGGTCTTGGCTTTTCACTGCTACATCCGTTTTGTGTGCAGTGATTTCTGCTCCCTTCTTCTTCAGCATCTGAAGGCAGCTGCAAAATTCATCCTGGAGCAAACACACACACACAACATTTGTAAGATTTTACTATGCAGAGAGGCACATCTTAGTATTTTAGGAACTGTCTGTACTCCCCTAATGTCTCCCCAACTGTGGATGATACCGTTTTCGTTTTGCTGTCAAGGGGCAACCAACTTAGGGTAACCCTTTATGTGGTTTCCAAAGCAGGAGACCTCCAGAGCTAGTTTGCCTCCTTGGTATGACCTTGGTATTCTTTGGTGGACTCCCATTCATATACTAGCTCAGGCTGACTCTGCTTAGCCTCTCAGATTTGACAAGGCTGCGCTGTCCTCGGGTGGAAAACTAAAAGGACTCTAACAAGAAGGAAAACAGCTTCATTGTGCATAGGTTGAGGGGAGGAGATTTTGATTACGAAAAGAATGCCTACCGGGGAAGTGTTAATCTACCCTAACCCCATGTCAGTCTATCAAGATTTTGCTCAATCACTGATCCCTTGGTAATGGAATGCAATTTTGAGTTTAACTTCCTGGTCTTGGGCTGAGAGTTGTTAGGAATTGCCTTGCAGGAATGTTTCACAGACAGGGGGCCAGCAGCAAATGATAAGGTGAGAGCCTAAAACTGACAGTTTTATTTCACCTATGCTTTTGTAAACGACAACTGAATTCCAGGGGATTGATTGGTTAAGAATGATCATATGGCTGTATTTAGATGTGTGACACAGTTTACTAATGTAACAGAATTTTTGCTGTATATTTCCACTGTCATGTATGGAGATCTTAGTCTGAGGAAGAGTACTTGCACTTGAAAGCTCACAGCTTGAATAAATCTTTGTTGGTCTTAAAGGTGCCACTGGACTCTGATCCCTTGTTGTCATTGAAGCTTGTTTGAATTAGAAGAATTTGAGGAATGTGCAAAAGAATGGCTATAGGGTCTTATTTGTTTAGAAGAAAATCAGGCTGCCTCCCCAGGAATCTGCCCGAGTGAGATTGTGTTTATGTAAAGTGTCATCATAGCTAATTTAGGACAACCCCAGCAAGAGGCTTTCAAGGAAGCCAAACTCCATGTTGAAATCGCATGGATCCACAGATTTTTCCTATCAGAATAGTTAGGACAGGAATGTGACAATATGCTGGGTGTGTGTTCTTTATACAACCCTCTATGGACAGAGATATGATGTGCAACTTTGATGGTGAATTATGGTGTCCTCTATGCAAAAATCCTACATACGGCACCCCCTAATCTGGACAGCCAGGTTTGATTCCCCTTCCCCCTCCACATGCAGCCAGCTTGGGTGACCTTGGGCTAGTCACAGTTCTCAGAGTTCTCTCAGCCTCACCTCTCTTACAGGGTGTCTGTAGTGGAGAGAGGAAGGGAAGGTGATTGTAAGCTGCTTTGAGACTTCTTCAGGTAGTGAAAAGTAGGATATAAAATCCAACTCTTCTTCTTCTAAAACGTAATATACACTCTTTGAATTCACACTGAATGGAGAATTTCATTCACTTATAATGAGGACTCTTGCTACATTTTTGCACCACAAATGTAGAAGAAGGATTGGTTCTTATATGCCGCTTTTCTCTACCCAAAGGAGTCTCAAAATGGCTTACGGTCACCTTCCCTTTCCTCTCCCCACAACAGACACCCTGTGCGGGAGGTGAGGCTAAGAGAGCCCTGAGATTACTGCCTGGTCAGAACAGCTGTATCAGTGCTGTGGTGAGCTCAAGGTCAGCTGATTGCATGTGGGGGAGTGCGGAATCAAACTCTGCTTTTAGGATAAAATCACTGGATAGGGAACTGTGATTTGACAATGCATTGGGTGTGGTCTACATAAAAAGTAGAGCTGGGGTCCCCAACACTGCCCACCAACACCTTTCCTAGTGCCCACCAGTGATTTTAGAAATTGGGCTTCTGACTAGACCCCGACAAGAGAATTTGCTGCAGAATTTAAAAAAAAAAAAAGTTCAAGTACCAGCACCACCTTCACAGTAGATAAGCCCCAGCAGCCATTTTGTGAATGGCCCAGCCTCATAAGGCAGCCATTTTGGGGCACCACTCGGGACACCAGCCTCCAAGGTGGGCCTTGGGGAGATCCTCCAGAATCACAACTCATCTCCCAAACGACAAAGTTCCAGTTCCTCTCGAGAAAACGGACACTTTTGGAGGATGGACTCCACGGCACTGTGCCCCAAGCTCCATCCCCAAATTCCCGGGAGTTTCCAAACCTGGCAACTCCATTGTGCCCCCTTGCAGTTGCCAACTTCCCAGGTTCCACTCCCCCCCCCCAAATCCCCAGGTCTTTTAAACTCAGAGCTGGCTAGGCAGCATTGGGAGGACCCCAGGCTCAAACAAAGGATGGGGTCCCATAAGCTAAACCAGTGGTAGTCAAACTGCGGCCCTCCAGATGTCCTTGGACTGCAATTCCCATGAGCCCCTGCCAGCATTCGCTGGCAGGGGCTCATGGGAATTGCAGTCCAAGGACATCTGGAGGGCCGCAGTTTGACTACCGCCCCATCCCTCATCTAATGTCCGCGCAATTCTTCCTCCCGCGCTCCCAGGAAAGCGCATCGGACCCCGGCATGAAGCGCCAGCAGCACCGTCCAGAGAGCCCCTTTCCCAGGTGCGAAGCCGCGAGCCCTTCTCTTCCTACCTGGTCCTCCTGGGCAGCCTCGTCCGCAGGTGCGACCGTGCGATCGGGCTGCTCCTGGGCGCCGTCGCCGACCACGCGGAGGGGGGCTTCGTCGTCCTTCCGGCAGAGCTCCAGGGGCTCCCGGCGCTTCTCGCAGACGCCCCCCGGGGGCTCGTCCTCCGTGCCCTGCTGCCGACGGAGCTTCCTGGCGATCTCGGCCACGCTGGCCAGCTGCCGGTTCGGCGTCAGGTTCCCGGGCTGAGCCTTCCTCCGGCACTGCGGGCAGGGAGCCTTGCGGGCGGACTCCCCCCAGCAGCGGGCCAGGCAGGCGCGGCAGAAGCTGTGGCCGCACTCGGCGAGCACCACGGGGTCCCTGAAGAAGTCGAGGCAGACGGCGCAGGAGGCCTCCTCGCACAGCTCCTCGACGGGACCCCCCGACGCCATGGCCGCCCCCAGCGCTGGAAGAGACTCCAGCGAAAGACACGCCCCAGTCCCGGCTTAAAAGCAGGAGTTGCACCGAGTAGGTGTAAAAGCCGCAGCGGAATCCCCCGGGAACGGCCGGGAAAGGCTTTAGACCAGGGGTAGTCAAACTGGGGCCCTCCAGATGTCCATGGACTACAATTCCCATGAGCCCCTGCCGGCTCATGGGAATTGTAGTCCATGGACATCTGGAGGGCCGTAGTTTGACTACCCCTGCTTTATACCAAAGAGGGAGCGTCGAAGGCAAGTTGGTCCGTGGATGCGCCAAAAAGGAGAAATTGAGCCACCAAAACGGGGTTCCAAAGAAGCATACATCTATCTCAAATATAGTCGGTGTCCTTACTGAATTGTATCATAATATATTTGAGGAGGACCAAGCCAGAATGACTTAAATCTGTTTTCAAAAGCAATTTTTCTTCAGTGGCCCGCCCGTCTTATATGTATTTCAAAGAGTACAGGTCAACTTTGCCAACATTCCAAATGCCTGCAGGCGTAGAGATCAAATGTTACAGCATACAGGGTCACGGAAGAAAAATTGCTTTTGAAAACAGATTAATTTATCTGGATACTGGTCGGGCTTGGTCCTCCTCAATCAAATCAAATATGTTATAATATAATAAAATAAGGACACAGATTTGATTTGAGAGAGATTTATGCTTATTTGGGACGCCGTTATGGTTGGCCAATTCCTTCCAAGGAGGAAACCTGGAAGATTGGTGGCCAGCCGTCTTCTTATTGTTATTAACAGCAATTTCGCCATCCCTTTTGCCTTTATAAGGTGACCAGATTTTAACATTGGTAAAGCGGGACACCATTACCGGGGGGGGGGGGGGCTTGATTTAAAATTTGGTCTATATGGAGCAACAAAAAGTTGCATAGAACACAAAAATAGCATTGTAATATATATATATATATTTAATTTCAACATAAGTACAATTTGCCAGGTATCCCCAGATGTCCCTCCAAAAGTGAGACAATCTGGTCACCTTACTTTAAGACCAATAAAGATTTATTCAAGGTATTGTTGAGCTACTTCAGACCAACAGGGCTGCCCACTTGAACCCATCTTATCTGGGATGTACTGAAATGAATGACAAGAATGCCCATGGGAGACGCTGGAAGACCCATTGGAAAGAAGGGAGGCAAGAATGCCCATTGACTTGCATGGGCTCCAATGAATTACATTACACTAGTTGCAAAGAAAACGTGGAATGGATTTTCTCTTACAGTCAGATAGACTACTCTGGGCCCGGAATGGCAGGCGCTCTCTCTCTCTTTAATTCCCATTTCCATCCACCCCACACCCCCGCAGGCACTCAGACCTTTTTGAGCACATAGCGAACTGGGCATCTTTCAGTACAAATCGAGGGGGCAGTCCTCCTACTCTCTGAGCCTGACGTACCTGACGGGGTTGTTGTGAGGATAAAATGGAGAAGGGCTGATTTCCATCTTGTCTGTTGTGCCTCCCACCTTCCTGGCTTCTTGTGACCTGGCACAGGGGTGTTCAATTCTGGGTACCAGCTTTCCTGTGCAGACACTCTTGCTAAAGAAGTGTACATGCACATGAAAGCCTTCACCCAGAATTACACCCCACATTTTCCCCATTTTTTCTGTTACAGGACAAAGATGCCTTAAGCATTTCCCTGCCCTGTCAGAACCAGGAATGAGAATTTTAGAGTAGGATCCAAGAGATCTAGCCTCAAATCCCCTCTCTGCCAGTTCCATGTTCTCAGCCAGACCTCCCTTGCAGGGTTGTTGTGAGGATAAAATGGAAGAGAGATTAATCTGAGACACTATTGGTCCACAATGAGGAAGAAAGGACCAGATACAGAGAGTAGCAGGTTTCCCCTCTAAAAAGAGAGGGGCTCCCTGATTCACTACAGAATGTGACTGTGCCTGACCACGATATAGGAGACCCGAGTTCAAATCCCATCTTTGGGAAAGCTGGATACCCCTAGGGATGTATTGTGATAGTTATATAAGCTGTTCTGCCAATAGGGGGCGGTGTTGCACATCCAAATTTTGGGCTGATCCAGATATTGCACTTTAGATGTTGACAGTTTTCAAGGCACCTGGAAGACCAAAATCAAACTCCTTCAGACACAAATGTGCCTGCACTCAAAAAGCTTATACCCAGAATTAAACTCTCAGGAGCCAAGTCTGAAAGCTGCACTCTCATCTACATATACATATGTAGAGCTTTACTCTGCTCTGGATCGGCCTCACTTGGAGTACTGTGTACAGTTTTGGGCACCCCAGTTGAAGAGGGATGTAGACAAACTGGAGCGTGTCCAGAGGAGAGCAACAAAGATGGTGAGGGGTTTGGAGACCTAGACGTATGAAGAAAGGCTGGGGGATCTTGATCTGTTTAGCCTGGAGAGGAGACGACTGGGAGGGGATCTGATCACCATCTTCAAGTATTTAAAAGGCTGCCATATAGAGGATGGAGCAGAGTTGTTCTCTCTTGCCCCGGAGGGACGGACCAGAACCAATGGGATGAAATTAATTCAAAAGAAATCCCATCTAAACATCCGGAAGATGTTCCTGACAATTAGAGGGGTTCCTCAGTGGAACAGGCTTCCTCGGGAGATGGTGGGTTCTCCATCTTTGGAGATTTTTAAACAGAGTCTGGATAGCCATCTGACGGAGAGGCTGATTCTGTGAAGGCTCAAGGGGGTGGCAGGTGACCATAGATGAGCAATAGGGTCGTGAGTGTCCCGCATAGTGCAGGGGGTTGGACTAGATGACCCAGGAGGTCCCTTCCAACTCCATGATTCTGTATCTCTATCTCCTGGGGTTTGGAGTCTTTGACAGCTTGAGGCGTGCATCATGATGGGTCCTGCAAGGGAAGACAACCGCTGCCCGCCCGGCTTGTGATCGTTTTGTCCTGCAAGCCGAGGGAGGAAGGGTTACCGGGAGCGAGTCGGGATGCCTAGAGGAGCAGGCGGAGGGAAGGATCTGAAGTCACTTCCAGTCCCCTCCCGGCGGGGAACGGGGGCTGGCGTCTGCGGTCGCACCGGCAGCAGCAGCCCCGTAATTCTTATGGCGAGCGGAGCACGATGCGCTTTCGGGGAAGGAGGAGAAAGCAGGAGGTGGGGAGAAAACGGAGGGCGACGGCGAGGCTGCGTGGCTGGCGGCGGCTGCAGGGAAGGCGGGGAGGGGACACGGGGAAGGCCGCCTTGGCGCGAAACCGGATCAAGAGCAGCGCTCCACAGGAAAGGGGGGTGGAGTCGCAGTCCCCATCCGCAGGGTGCCCAAGGGTAGAGAAGAGCCAAAAGCTTTTGCTTTCCTTTGAAGAAGGAGATTTGGGTTTTATACCCCGCTTTTCTCACTACGGGAAGAGTCTCAAATTGATTCTGGGAAGGCTCAAGGGGGTGGCAGGTGACAGTGGATGAGCGAGAGGGTTGGGAGTGTCCTGCATAGTGCAGGGGGTTGGACTAGATGACCCAGGAGGTCCCTTCCAACTCTATGATTCTGTGATTCAAAGTGGCTCACCATCGCCTTCCTCTCCCAACAATGGACGCCCTATCAGGAAGTGTGGGCTGAGAGAGCTGTGGGAGAATTGCTCTGTAGGAACAGCCCTAACAGGACTCTGACTGGCCCAAAGTCACCCAGCGGGCTGCATGTGGGGGAGGAGTGGGGGGCGGATTCCTGCTGCCTTGTCCGGCCTGCTGCATCTGTCTTTTTGGATGCAGCTGACAGAGAAAGGATGTGACAATCACAGATACAGGTGGAGGAAGCCAGGAGCAAAACTCTCTCTCTCTCTCTCTCTCTCTCTCTCTCTCTCTCTCTCTCTCTCTCTCTCCCCCCCCCCCCATAATGGACAGAAGTCCATCAACCAATGCTGTTGATGCACAGTAGATGAAAGACAGACAAGAAAAAGAAAGTCCACTTGTAGGATTCATTGTCCGGGAATGGGGCAGGGGCCTCTTCCTTGGGTGTTTCTAAAAGGGGGGCAGAGGAATTGACGGACAAGAGTTTGTGAGGGTGGAAAGGAGCCACTGTGCTCTCCTGCCTGGGGGGGGGGGTCCCAATATGCTCACGAAAGGCCTGGCTTTCTTTGCAGGACTGAGGAGCCCCCCCCAACAGGCCTCGAGAGAAGAACTTGCGGCCGAGCAAGGAGCTCCGTCAGCTGGGTGAGATGGAAGGACAGGGATTGTCTGTCCCTGGACCGGGAGGAGGACGGCCTCCTCTCCAGGCTGTGAGGAGCGAGGCATTCTGGGAGATCCCCAGGGAGGACACATCCAGCCCGGATCCAGAGCGCCAGCGCTTCAGGCGCTTTCACTACCCGGAGGCCGAGGGGCCCCGAGAGGCTTGCAGCCGACTCCACCATCTTTGCCGCCGGTGGCTGAAGCCGGAGAGGCACAGCAAGCAGCAGATGCTGGACCTGGTGATCCTGGAGCAGTTCCTGGCCGTCCTGCCCCCGGAGATGCAGAGCTGGGTGGGGGAATGCCGGCCGGAGACCAGTTCGCAGGCGGTGGCCCTGGCCGAAGGCTTCCTCCTGAGCCAGGCGCAGGCCCAGAAGCAGGCCGGGCAGGTGAGCCTGTGTGTGTGTGTGTCACCAGGGAACCTCCAAAGTGACTGTCCTAAAGCCACTGTCAGGTGCCCAACTTTCTCTGGACATCAGCCTAAAAAGGATCTCTTCCTACCCCTCTCTCTCCAGCTTTGGACGACATTGTTCTTTCCTCATCCCTCTCCTTCTCTGCTGTTTCAGAGGCTGTCAGAAGGGACTGCTGATTTTCCTGGGGATCCATCGGATCCCAGGTGGAGTTCCCTGGAGATCCCACTGGAGAGTGACAGAGGCTCCACACCCTTGGGTAAGGACTGAGAGGGCTGGCTACAGTCCTTCTCCTTTTCTGACGTTGGCCTTTGCATGTTCCTTATGGCAGTGATGCTCTATGCAACTCTCAATACTTTTTTCTGAATGGATTGCCGTAGCTACAGACCCTTTTCCCCCTTGCCTCAGGTCCTTTTTGTTGTCTCTCTACTTCCACCCAATTATTGCTGGACAGTTTTTAAAAAATCATCAGCACAGTGTACTAATTCCCAGCTTTAGAAAAGTACTTGCTCATTTAAATTAAATTTTTATTTTTAGGCTGCCAATTAGGGCCAATAAGGTGAACATTAGGGCCAATAAGGGCCAATAATATTAGGGTGAATAAGGGCCAATAATAATTAGGGCCAATAAGGTGAACATTAAAACTATGCTTTAAATTTTTTTTTAATTTTCATTTTTTTTAGAATACACACTCATGCATATATGTTTTGAACATAAGCAGAAAGAAGGATCAATGCCAGAGAGAACAAAATTTTCACACAATGACAGAAGATTATGATATTAATAGTTGTAGTAAATTTTTATTAGTAACACACCCTTCCAACATTCAGGGTGGGTAACATCTGTAAAATCAACATACAGTTTAAAACATACAGTTTAAACTTTAAAACCATCAACAATCAGCCCCTCTAAACGCTGGAATCAAGTTGTATAATCTTAATAATTTTAAATCCTATTTAATGTACCTGTTAATTTGTTATTTCTGTATTATTTGTACGGTTTTACCTGATGTTCCCTGTCCTGAGTCAAATGAGAAAGGTGGGATATAAGAATACATTTGTTGTCGTTGTTTTGTAGATTGTAGCAGTATTTTGTTATAATATTCCTGAGATGTCAGTGGCATAATCTTTTGAAGGCATTTGGTGGCAGGAGCCTGAGGCAAGGAACCTGGGACAAACGCAAATAAATGCAGCTTCCTGTTTGCACTGTGTCCAAAGACAGTTTGGCAGTGATTGCACAAAACACAAATCATAGAAAACTAATTTTGGGAAAGATCACAGCATAGCAGAAGGAAAGAGGAAAATAGAAGGAGCAGAGGAATCCCTCTGGATGCACGCAAATATAGTGCTGTGGTGCACAACCCAAGGAAGAGCAGGAGGGGCATAAATCTTTCTGTGCCATGTTTGTGATTCTTATGGATGATTACTGTTGATTTGGCACCACCATCTTCTGGGTTTGTACTGCTTTTATTTCTTTGGGTCAGGTATTAGAAAGGCACTCTAGAACAGGGGTAGTCAAACTGCGGCCCTCCAGATGTCCATGGACTACAATTGTAGGCCATGGACATCTGGAGGGCCGCAGTTTGACTACCCCTGTGTCTAGAAATAAGCCAGCTGAAAGGCAAAGCGGAGCAAAGAACGGAAGACTGTGAACCCAAAACATTCCGCTGAAATCAGCTGCAGAAATGTCATAAAGAAGAGAGGGAGGTTTTCGGTTTGGGAGGGAAGCCGTATGATCTTAATGCAAGTGGGAGAAAATGAGGGGAGTCCCCTCAAAGGTGAGGAACGCCCCTTGGAATTCGGCCAGGTAATCAGCAGCATAAATCTCTCCCGACCTCTCTTCTGTCCCTCGCAGGCAGTGGAAGGACACCTGCCCCTTCTTCCGGGCCCTCCCCTCCTCGTGATGGAGCAAAAGCGTCACTGATGCAACCAGATGAGGTAGGGAGGGGATTTTTGTAGGGGGAAGGTCTTGCAACACCCTCGGTACTCCTGTCCCTTGCTCCACTCCCTGCAGCAGAGGAAGCCTTCTCTTTGCCTCTGCCTGGCCATCTCCTCGGGCGGGCAGTGAACACGACTGAGGAACTTTCCCCCACCCCCTCGCCTTCCCTCTCTGATTAGGTTTACGTTGACTATTTAGGAGTAGGAACCATTTTCCTCTCTCTTTTTGCCCCCCAGTGTCTGGTGGCCTTGGAGGACGTGGCTGTGTTCTTCTCAGAGGAGGAGTGGGCTTTGCTGGATCAGGGCCAAAAGACCCTGCACAGGAAGGTCGCGGTGGAAAATAGCAGGAACCTGGCTTTTCTAGGTATGGCTCCGCCGTGGCTGTTTCGTTGGCCCGTACTTGAAGTGGAAATTCCTGCTATCATTGGTAGAAAGCAGTGCACCTCAGGGGTGCCGTGGAGGACAGATACACCATACCTCTGTTCCATAGACAACTTCTGTTGTTCAGTGTTAAAATCGATGAATAACCATTCTGTGTCCGTGACATATGTCCAGCAATATATCTAAAGCAGTGATTGTAAGAATAAGAGACTCCTAAACTGACAGAAATGCTAATTCTGTGAACATAGGTAGATTGTAAATGAGTGGACAGAAGGGATTGTGTAGGTGCTTGCCCTCTTGTGGCCATTTCCTGCATTGTGCAGGGGGTTAGACTAGATGACCTTGGAGGTCCCCTCTAACTCTAATATTCTATGAATTCAGTTGGAAATGCTAGAGGATAATTTCGTGCTCTCACCCCTGAGAGTCCTCTGTTAACAGGACTGAGGCTTTCTCAACCAGGGTTTTGTGAAACCCTGAAGTTTCTTGACAGCCCTGGAAGGTTTCCCAAATGGGTGGGAGTTGATTAATTTTTAATATATTTAATTTTTTGTTAAAGATTTATGTGTAATATGACCATATATGGTCCACCCCTCAAAATGGCCAGTGATTGCCCTGGAGGGGGTGGGGAGGGGAGGGGCCCCAGGTGGGTGTGTACACAGTTGTGCTTCCCAACCATATTCTGCATGATCACACTTCCTGTTTGAGGCTTCTGCAAACCACAACCCCCTATTCTTCTGCCCTTTGGCTTCTCAAGGTCATTTCCAAACACACTGAACCAAGCTGAGGCAACAGATCTGGTATTCCTCATTCACATACATAGCCCCTCCAGGACATCTAACCTCAAGGATGGAGAACGTATTTGCATTCTGTTCTTCTCTACTTACAGGAAAGATGTGAGCCTGGACAGGCAGGGTGATTTGGAATCCGTAAATATTTCTTCCTCTCACAAGTGGTAGAAATTATCAATGTGTATCTTTCGTGTTCTTTTTCTTCAAATAAGGATTCCAGGTTCCCAAAGCTGGCTTCACTCTGCCTATCTATAGACTATACCCAGGTATCAGTAGTTGGTGACTTTTTTGAACCCAAAGACCCTGGGTGTTTATTAAGGACTGCCTTGAAGGAATCCTATTTGTGCCATTTAAACATGATGATTGCCCGTAGTGTGTGTGTTCACTGATGTTAACTGCAATTTGTCCCTCTTTTCTCCAATAGAAAGGTCAAGAAACAGAAGGGGGAAACAGCAGAGAAGGAGAATAGAAGTCAAACTTCAAGGAATGAATGATTCGGTTACTTCTGAATGTTGTAATTCCCATAGAAGTCCAGTTCAAGGCCAAAGTCATAAAGAAACCACAGAAATCTCAAGACTTGGTTCCCAACACACAATAATGATGAATGGGAAGAAACTGGTGGATTCATTGGCGTGCAGACAGAGTTGTAGTTTGAGAAACAACCTTATTTTGCATGAAAGATTGGACACAGCTGAAAAGCCACACAGATGCTCGGAGTGTGGGAGGAACTTCAGCGACAAATCAAGTCTTGTTTCACATCAAAGGATACACACAGGGGAGAAACCATACAAATGCTCCGAGTGTGGCAGAAGCTTCACTCAAAAGGAGAACCTAAAATCCCATCAAAGAATACACACTGGGGAGAAACCGTACCAGTGCTCAGAATGTGGGAAGAGCTTCAGTGACCACTCAAACCTGTCTTCCCATCGAAGAATCCACACTGGGGAGAAACCGTATCAGTGTTCATATTGTGGAAAGAGTTTCAGTCAGACATCCGGGCTTGCATACCACCAAAGAACCCACACAGGGGAGAAACCATATATATGCTTGGAGTGCGGAAAGAGCTTCAGTGTCAGCTCAAACCTTTTCTCCCATCAAAGAGTCCACACAGGGGAGAAACCATATAAATGCTCAGAGTGTGGGAAAGCCTTCAGTCGGAAGGACCACCTCGTCTCCCATCAAAGACTCCACACTGGGGAGAAACCTTATCAATGCTCCAAGTGCGGAAAGAGTTTCAATCAGAGCTCACACCTCGCTTCTCATCAGAGAATCCATACGTGGGAGAAACCATATCAATGCTCAAAGTGTGGAAAGAGCTTCAGTGACAAATCAGGCCTTGCTTACCATCAAAGAACTCACACAGGAGAGAAACCATATAAATGCTTGGAGTGTGGGAAGGGTTTTCGTTTCAGCTCAAGTCTTGCTTCCCATCAAAGAATCCACACTGGGGAGAAACCATATAAATGCTCAGACTGTGGAAAGAGCTTCGCCCAGATCTCAAACCTTGCTTGCCATCAGAGAATCCACACAGGGGAGAAAACATGCGAATGCTCAGAGTGCGGAATGAGTTTCAGTCAGAAGGAGCAGCTCACTTCCCATCAAAGAATCCACACGGGGGAGAAACCTTATCAATGCTCAGAGTGTGGAAAGTGCTTCAGTGTCAGCTCAAACCTGGCTTCCCATCGAAGAATCCACACTGGGGAGAAGCCCTACCAATGCTCAGAATGCGGAAAGAGCTTCCGTCAGATATCAAGCCTTGCTTGCCATAAACGAACCCACACTGGGGAGAAGCCCTATGCATGCTCAGAGTGCGGAAAGAGCTTCAGTGTCAGCTCAAACCTTTTCACCCATCAAAGAATCCACACAGGAGACAAACCATACAGATGCTCAGCGTGCGGCAAGACATTCAGTCGGAAAGAGTACCTCATTTCCCATCAGAGGATCCACACTGGGGAAAAACCATTTCGGTGTTCAGAATGCGGGAAGAGCTTCAGTCAGACCACCAGCCTCGCGTCCCATCGAACAATCCACACTGGGGAGAAACCCTTTCAGTGCTCAGATTGTGGAAAGAGATTCAGTGGCAGGTCCGGCCTTGCTTACCATCGGAGGATGCACACGAACAAGAAAGCGCATCAGCCCTCTGAAGGTGGAAAGAGCTTCAGTAATACCAGCCTTTCTCTGCATCAAAAACTCCACACAGGGCAATCCTGTGTTAAAGCGCAGAGTGTGGGAAGGGCTTCGCTGACCTCTCACAGTGAAGAATCCACCCTTGGGGGAAACCCTGTCTATCCTCAGACTGTGGGTAGTTCTTCAGCATCAGCTCCAGTCTCTTTGCCCAACAATGAATCTACCCAGGGGAGAAACCCTAGCAAGCATGCTGGCCAAGGAGACACCCAAAGTGTAAATGCCATTTTGAAGGAGATGCTTCCAGCAGCTGCTTTTTAAATCCAGTTTTGAAAGAGTGTGTCCCTTGATGCTTCTTTATGCTATTATGTGGCTTTCTGTAGTTGGGATGGTGGCGTCCTTTGGCTTCTCCACTTCAGAGTTTCTTACGCATTGTATGCTAATCAGAGCTTTCTCAAAATGGCTTCTAAGCTTGTTATGGCACCCTTCCCTCACTTGCGTGGAAAGAGCTCAGCCAGTCAAGGGGTGTGTATGGCTTTTTATTTTAAAAAATCAGGAATTCCTAGACCACTTTAGTGTTATGTCAGACTTCAGGGAGGGTGGTATAGAAATATAATAAATAAATAAAATAAATAAAATCATGATGTATTGCATCCATGAACTAATTCCCAGCTTTTTTTTTTTTAATGCAAGTTTCCAGCCACTTTGGTTGTGGATTTATAAGGGGGAAAGGGTAGGCGGCACCTTTTTTCTTATAACTCTGCAACGAAAAGGGAAAAGAGGCCTGTGCCAAAGTAGATCTTGCTGGTTTGTGCCAAAAGGGCTGTCAGGACTTTCTCTATGTTCAGGGAAAAGGATGCTGAGAGGCAAACCCCTCCCTCTATGTGTCTCCCCAATTCTGCTGCATATTTAAAAGGAGGCCTGTACCAGAAGGCGTGAGCCTCTTGACATAAGCTAAGTCGGTAGACCAAGGGCCCTTGCCCTGTGGCGCTTCATCTTGGGGACACAACTAGGGACAGCTATTATACTCAGGGACTGGAAGAAGCTCTGTTGCCACAGCTGGGAGAAATACCAGTTACTTACCTCAGCACCATACAACACCGCCTGTTGGACAAACAGTAGCATTATTGTGATGGATGGGGTAGGTTCCGCCTGTCCCTAAGAGTGGCCAATGAGAGCAGTCACAGAGACACTTGGAAAAACAGTCAGTTGTTAAGAACAGCCATTTAATTTGGAGTTTAGCAGCAGGGGAGGTGGCAGCTTCTGAGGGGAGGGAAGGAGAGTATCTGACAGCGTAGAACTGTGAAATTGCAGGAATATAACCCCAGTTCAGACGTTCAATGGAAGTGACTGCTTGTGACTTGTACCTTATTTTCCTCAGTGTTATGTTCATGCCATAAATAAAAGTTAACATCTTGCTTAGTTTAATCCTGTGGGCCGAGAATCTAAGAGAGGCTTTCTCAACAGAGATTCTGTGAAACGCTGGGGTTTCTTGACTGCCCCAGAAGGTTTGCCGATTGGGTGGGAATTGTTTTTTAATATAATTATAATTAAAAAAATATTCAGGTAGTATGACCACAGATGGTTATGTCGACCGACATCCCCTTACAAAAATGGCCAATAATGAACCTGCAGAGGGGGCTGGGTCATAATAATGACTTCTGGGGGCGTGGCCAGGAGGTGTGGCCTGCTGACCTCACTTCTGGGGTTTTTCGAAGCCTGAAGACTATTTCAGGGGGTTGTCAATGGTAAAAAGGATGAGAAAGGCCGGCCTAAGTGGAAAGCAGCACACACACAGTTTAATATCTTTGTCAATCATATATTATAGGAGATGAATCAATGGTTTGAAGCCAGTAATTGGTTCAGTCCCTGGCATCTCCAGTTGAAAGGACCAGGTAGTAGATGATGTTTAAGACTTCTGCCTGAGATCCTAAAGAGCCACTGTTAGACTGAGGGACAACAGGGGGCTGGAGAGGGGCTGACCATACAGTAATATCAGGGCTCTCTCAGCTCCACCTCCCTAACAGGGTGTCTGTTGTGGGGAGAGGAAAGGGAAGGTGACTGTAAGCCGCTTTGAGACTCCTTCGGGTAGAGAAAAGCGGCATATGAGAACCAACTCTTCTTCTTCAGTAATATCAGGGCTCTCTCAGCCTCATCCACCTCACAGGGTGTCTGTTGTGGGGAGATGGAAGGGAAGGCGACTGTAAGCCGCTTTCAGACTCCTTCGGGTAGAGAAAAGTGCCATGTAAGTACCAACTCTTGTTCTTCTTCAGTAATCTTAGGGTTCTCTCAGCCTCACCTCCCTAACAGGGTGTCTGTTGTGGGGAGATGGAAGGGAAGGCGACTGTAAGCCGCTTTCAGACTCCTTCGGGTAGAGAAAAGTGCCATGTAAGTACCAACTCTTGTTCTTCAGTAATCTTAGGGTTCTCTCAGCCTCACCTCCCTAACAGCGTGTCTATTGTGGGGAGAGGAAAGGGAAGGCGACTGTAAGCCACTTTGAGGCTCTTCCTGGTAGAGAAAAGCGGCACATAAAAACCAACTCTTCTTCTTCTTCTTCAATAATCTCAGGGCTCTCTCAGCCTCACCTCCCTCACAGGGTGTCTGTTGTGCTAATAATAATGCCTCAGCCAACCTCCCTGAAACTTCCTTCCTCCCTTCTTTCCTTCTCTCCTCCTCCTGACCTTGGATCCCAGGCAGATCCTGCCAAGTGGAGTCTCCACGGGGTGGGCCATCCAATGAACAATGCAGCTCTACCCATCCACGGCTTAATTGGAGTCCCACGGCACCTTTAAGACCAACCAAGACGTGTTCAAAACGTGCAGACACACTTCCTCAGACATGCACCCGAAAGTGCACACCTTGGTCTTCCATTGCCCCGGGGGGAGGGGGGAGGGGTTCTCGATTAAAAAGTTGGTCTATATGGAGCAACAAATATTTTAATAGAACGCAAAAATAATATTGTAGTATATATATATATATTTTTGCCTGGGCTGTTCTCCACGCTTTGCAAATCGTGCTTGGGTTAATAAACCTCGCTACTTCTACTTTGGTGTGATTCTTCATCCGACGGAAAGGCTCTGGAGCAGGGGTAGTCAAACTGCGGCCCTCCAGATGTCCATGGACTACAATTCCCAGGAGCCCCTGCCAGCGAACGCTGGCAGGGGCTCCTGGGAATTGTAGTCCATGGACATCTGGAGGGCCGCAGTTTGACTACCCCTGCTCTGGAGATTTCACTTTTAACACTGTCCAGAACGGAGACCCTCAAAATAAAGGGCTCGGATTACTTCTGCGAGGGATAGATTCAAATGAGTAGCCGTGTTGGTCTGAAGCAGCACAGTAAAGCTTAGTCTGACGAAGAGGGCTTGCAATCCAAAGCTCACGCTTTGAATAAATCTTTGTTGGCCTTAAAGGTGCCTTTATTGCTCTGCAAGGGGAAACGGGCTCCCTCGCTGACTTTCGCCTCCCAACCCGACAGCCTCTCTGCCGCGTTAGGCGCCTTGCGCGCCCTCCGGGTCCGTCTTTCCCAGGAAACCGCGGAATCCACTCCGCTTCTTCCGCTTCGCCAGCGGCTCCCGATCAGCTGAGGTTGCTCCACCCGCCTGCGCCGGGGAAAAGGAAAGCGAAAGCGGGCTGCCGCTGCTGCAGCTGCATGGATGGATGGATGGACGGCTGCATGGAAGGCGCGGACGGCCAGGGCGCCTGGCGGCGGCTCCGGGAGGAGACGACGTGCTCCCTCTGCAGGGATCTCTTCTCGGCGCCGGTGACGCTGGGCTGCGGCCACCACTTCTGCCGCGGCTGCCTGGGCCAGGGCTGGCGGGCCGCGCCGCTCTGTCCGCGCTGCGGGGAGCGCGTCGCGCCGGCCTGGGAGGAGAACCGGCTGCTGGCCACCTTCGCCGCCATCGCCCGGCGGGTCAGCGCGGAAGAAGCAGAAGAAGCGGGCGCAGCGGCGGGGGGCTGCCCGCGGCACCGCGAGCCCCTGAAGCTCTTCTGCAAGGACGACGGGGCCCCCCTCTGCGTGGTCTGCGGCCTCTCCAGGGAGCACCGAGGCCATGCAGTCGTGCCCGCCGACGAGGCGGCCCAAGACTACAAGGTGGGAGGGAAGGGTCCGCCGTTGGGGCCGGGGGTCGTTGCCTCCAAGCGCAGTTCTCTTTCTGCAGAGGGGGAGGCTGGGCGATTGTAAGCCGCTTTGAGACTCCTTCGCGGAGTACAAAAAAAGCAGCTCTTCAAACACCAGGTGGGAATCATGGAATCCTAGAGTTGGAAGGGATCTCCCCGGTCATCTGGTCCAGGGTTGTTAACCTGTGGTCCTCCAGATGTCCATGGACTACAATTCCCATGAGCCCCTGCCAGAGGTTGCTGGCAGGAGGTCATGGGAATTGTAGTCCATGGACATCTGGAGGACCACAGGTTGACTACCCCTGATCTAGTCCAACCCCCTGCACTATGCAGGACACTCACAGCCTTATTGCTAAACAGGGCGATTATGTGGCCTGGCCATCTCTTGGATTTAATCCTCAGATTTATGGTCAGTCTTAAGACCATAATGATGCAATTGAATTGAATCTCCAGATAGCACAGCTCTGTTCTCCCGGAGAAAAGTGCTGTTTTGGGGGCTGTAGGAGTGTACCTCTCTGGGACGGGAGACCTCCAGTCGGTTTGAATTAACTGATTGGAGAGCTCTCTAAGGAACAAATCCATCTAGGTCAGGGGTAGTCAAACTGCGACCCTCCAGATGTCCATGGACTACAATTCCCAGGAGCCCTTGCCAGCATTCGCCAGCGAATGCTGGCAAGGGCTCCTGGGAATTGTAGTCCATTGACATCTGGAGGGCCGCAGTTTGACTACCCCTGATCTAGGTGGTCCTTCAGATGTTGTAAGAACTACATGGTATCTGTTCTGTGGCTTTGGATTCAAATCTCTACAAAGTAACCCTTCCTCTCCTTTTGTTTTCTCTTCAGGAAGAATTTTGTAGCCGCCTGGCTGATCTGAGGAAGGAAAGGGGAGACATTCTGGCTTGTAAAAGAGACACCGAACAGGAAAGTCAAGTCTGGCTTGTAGGTATTCCTGCACCTGGTTCCCATGCTATTTGTGCCCTTAACCTTGGGACAAAACTTGCATCTTAAAGGCAGATGGGTCAAAAACCACAAGACGGTCTTGGTTCTTCCAAATGGCTTTGAAATACACGTGTGAAGCTGCCTTATATGGCATCAGACCTTTGGTCGATCATGGTTAGTAGAAGAAGAAGAGTTGGTTCTTATATGCCGCTTTTAGAAGAGTTGGTTCTTATATGCCGCTTTTAGAAGAAGAAGAGTTGGTTCTTATATGCCCTGCATTTCATTTCAAGAATTTCTGTTTTCAGACTTGCTTCTCGTAGTTCATTCTTTTGTTGATTCTTATATGCCGCTTTTCTCTACCTGAAGGAGTCTCAAAGTGGCTTACAATCACCTTTCCTTTCCTCTCCCCACAACAGACACCCTGTGAGGGAGGTGAGGCTGAGAGAGCCCTGAGATTACTGAAGAAAAAGAAGAGTTGGTTCTTATATGCCGCTTTTCTCTATGTGAAGAAGTCTCAAAGCTGCTTACATTCACCTTCCCTTTCCTCTCCCCACAACAGACCCCCTGTGAGGTAGGTGAGGCTGAGAGAGCCCTGAGATTACTGCTTGGTCAGTGGCTCTCTAGAATCCCAGAAAGAAGTCTTAAACATTCTTTCAACTGGAGATGCCAGGGATTGAATCTGGGATCTTCTGCATGCCAACCAGATGTTCTCCCACTGACCCATGGCCCCACAATTGGGAATATCTTTATTTCCATTTTCAGTATAAAGCCTTACAGAAACATTTTCGCTATTGAAAATTTGTGCCTTCTCTGTTCATTACAAATCTCAGTGGTGCCCAGTCTCTTGTATTTTTGTTGCTCAGTTTTCCTCCCTTCTTTCCATTCGGTTCCCGCAGAAAGTAACCAGCTCAGAGAGAGAGAAAACCCTGGCTGAATTTAGGAAATTGCACCAGTTTCTGGAAGAGCAAGAACAACTTCTGCTGGGCCAGATGGAGAAAGTGGAGAGGGAGATCACAAGAGAAAGAGATGAATGTCTGGCCAGACTCTCCGAGGAACTCTCTTCTCTTGAAGGTCTCATCCAGGAGATGGAGGAGAAGGTTCAGCAGCCTGTAAGAGACTTCCTGAAGGTAAAATTGGAGTAGAAAGAGCCAGGGTAAGGCTGACTCCAAAACTATATGCCCACTTTATTGGTGCTTAGTTTTATGGCTTTTCTATGTATAGTATGTTCTGGTTTGGATAAAGATGCTTTGATCTGAACTGGAAGGAAACTGTTGTCATTCCTTCTCTCCCAACTTAATTAAGGAGTCATCTTCTAGGGCTTGCCCTTTAACCTTGGGCCGATTTTGCTTGAAGCTCTGAAATGCTCCAGTAGAAGCCCCATCCCCATTTTTGGAAACTACACGCAATAAAAAAAAGAGGTCCATGTAGAGAAGGGCTCCCCAGCCTTTTTGACCATGCGGGCGCCTTTAAATTTCTGACAGAATGCCACAAAATGGCTGCTATAGGCGGTGTAGCCTGCCACAAAATGGCTGACACAGTGGGTGAAGTCAGTCACAAAATGGCTGCCACAGCTTGCCTTCAGTCACAGCAAAGCTTTTTGTGCTGCGTTAGTAGCCTGATGGGACGCAATTTATGAAAACATGAATCTCCCATCTGCCAGTTCAGACTGTTCATCCACATTTCCTCTGGGCTGCAGAGGATTTCCAAGGCCTCAAGCCAAAAAACAAAAACAAACCTCTCCAAATAGGAGGTGACAAGGATTGAACGTGCATGCAGGCTTTGTACTTTTTGACTAAGCAACATCCCCTCCCCAACCCACTAGCCAAATTGTCATGGGTAGAATAGCTCCTCAGAATCTGAAAACACTTCACAGAATAGTAGGAGGTTATTGTTGCCAAACTCAAGGTAGGGCCTGGATTTCTCCCAGAATTACAACAGACCTCCGGACAACAGTCTCCTGAAGGAATGGCAGCTTTCATAAAGAAATGGTGTTCTTTATGGCCTCATATCCCTTGGTGGGTTCCCTATGTTAACTCTGTCTTCCCTAAGGACCCCCCCCCCCAATCTCCAGGAATTTCCCAAGTCAAACTTGATGTCAGTTTGGTGTAGTGGCTAAGAGCAGTGGCCTCTAATCTGGAAAGCCGGGTTTCATTTCCAGCTCCTCTACATGCAGCCAGCTAGGTGACCTTGGGCCAGTCGTATCCTGTTAAGAGCTGTTCTCACAGAGCGGTTGTGTCAGAGCTCTCCCAGCTTCCTCACAGGGTGTCTGTAGTGGGGAGAGGAAGGGAAGGCGATTCTGCTTTGAGACTCCTTCGGGTAGAGGGAAAATAGCTCTTCTTTTTCTAACCCTTTGTGAGGTGAGCACTGAGTTTCTTTTCTCTCTTCATTCATAGGAATTTAGAAGCACCTTGCAGATGTAAGTAGATCCTACATATTTCTGCTTCAGGTTCACAGTGCCAGAAGGTGAAAAATTCATACTCTTGACTTCCACATAGAAATTTTACACTCAGAAGATTTGTGGTGGATTCACAGCAAGACTTCACCTCATCTCATAAGAATATAAATGCCCTGCAGGATTAGACCAGTGGTCCATCTAGACCAGCATCTTGATTTATACAGTGGCTTCCTGTGACGTTGCCTCCCTGCACTGGGATTCAGAGGTTTAGTGCCTTTGATCATGGAGGTTCCCCTCCATCAACCATAGCTGGTAGCCAATGATAGACCTTTACTTTTATGGTTCACAATTTTAAAAAAACCTTAGGAATTAAAAACATATATACAGCCCATAGGCTACTGCAAAACAGTGTGCTATAGAATCACAGAATCATAGAATCATAGAGTTGGAAGGGGCCATACAGGCCATCTAGTCCAACCCCCTGCTCAACGCAGGATTAGCCCTAAGCATCCTAAAGCATCCAAGAAAAGTGTGTATCCAACCTTTGCTTGAAGACTGCCAGTGAGGGGGAGCTCACCACCTCCTTAGGCAGCCTATTCCACTGCTGAACTACTCTGACTGTGAAAAACTTTTTCCTGATATCTAGCCTATATCATTGTACTTGAAGTTTAAACCCATTACTGCGTGTCCTCTCCTCTGCAGCCAGCAGAAACAGCATCCTGCCCTCCTCCAAATGCACTATATGAATCTATAATCTGATGTGTTTCAACCCTTATATGGCCTTGTTCAAAGGTCATTGCAATTCACTCATTGCAATACATGCACTAAGAAGAGATCACACCATTGACATTTTTGACAGCATTTGGAAGACTGATAAATAGACATCTTCTTGGGTTTTTATAGTTTCAGTCCCTCCCCCTCTTTTTGGCTTTTGACTTTGTTTCTCGCCAGATGTGAGAAGAAAAAGAAGTTTGAGGCTCCAGTGGCTTTTACCCCTGAACTGAAGTGGAAGATCTGGGACTTCTGTGATCTCAGCTCCTTTCTCGAAGGTGTTCTGGAGGAATTCAAAGGTAACAAAGAAGGGGTAACTGGGATTTTCTCAGGACCCTGGAACATGAATAAGTTTTGCATTTGTCTGTTTTTTACTTTGATGCAGTCATATTTCCCAGTTAGTATTTGGGGTGGCATATAAATTGAATGAAAGAATAAATAAATAAAGGTCCTGCAGGAATGGAACAAGAACCCAGGATCAGAGCACTTTCATCTATTTAGGGACGCTCAGGTGATGCTAAAGCTTGCAAATCATGCCCTCGTGCCATGAATTTTTACCACTGGGGAAAAAATCTTTTCCATTATTGTTAAATAGACCTTTTTTTTCATTCACCCCCCCCCCCCAGTTTTTGTGTCTGCCCTGTCAGCATCCACTGAATCGGGCTACTTCAAGCTGTTTCCTGACACCTCTGCAGAACTTTAATACTTAAAAACCTTTGCTGTTCAAGAAAGGACATTTCTTGACGGTGGCAACTAACTTGAGGGTGTTTGTTTGCATAATGGTTCAGTTTGGTTCCCTCAGCCGAAAGCGGTCCATAATTTTCATGGAGGCTTAATAAAGTTGTCTACTCTGATCTTGGTGGGCCCGTGGATTCTCAGAATTTTGAGAACTGTTGTCCCAAAATGGCTGACATGCAGTCTCACTGGCCTGGGAATCTCCTAGAATTACAACTGATCTCAGCTGACATAGGTCAGGTCTCTGGAGGAAATTGCGGCTTTGGAGGGTCAACTCTATGGTATTATATCTATTTGAGGTCCCGCCCCTTCCTGAAAGCCAGCCCTCCACAGGCTCAACAGCCAAAATATCCTAACGTGGAATCAGCAATAATTAGTAATGTTGGTGGTTACAGTTGAATGACTTCTATATTTGCAAGGAACTGAGGGAGGATGCCCTTCTCCCAGATTTCTCTCAGCACCTACTTTTTGAGACAATTTTGTGTCCAGGAATGTACAGTTTTTATTACTAGAACTTAGATCTGTTCTCAGCATGTGGGCTTGATGCTTAATTTTCATCCCTTTGCTTTCCCCAGGCATTCTGGAATCTGGATTTCAGCAGCAAGTAGGTAAATTTCAAGGTCTGACAGAGGATGAAATTAACAGGATAAAGCCTTGTCTAAAAGCCACCTGCCTGTATTTCATTCAAACAGAATGAAATTATTTTTGCCCTGTATTCTTGGAAATCAGAAATGTGTTATCACTAGTGAAAAAGAAGAGTTGGTTTTTATATTATGCTTTTCTCACTGCTCAAAGGAGTTTCAAAGTGACTTACACTCACCTTCCCTTCATCTCCCCACAACTCTGTGAGGCTGAGAGAGCTCTGACAGTACTGCTCTGTGAGAACAGCTCTAACAGGACTGTGACTACCCGCAGATCACCCAGCTGGGTCTATATGTGGTGGAGGAGTGGGGAACCAAACCCGGCTAGTCAGTTTAGAAGCTGCCACTCTTAACCACTACACCACGCTGTAGTACAGCCGCCTTTCCCAACCAAGAAACAACAGTCATAAGTACGTGGCTCCCAAGCAGCACATAAAGAACTATTTCCATGGTTATAGAGATTTATTTTGCAGTGTTGACACAAAACACTAAATACTCTGAGAAATCAGTTCAAGGCATTCACCTATCACAGCTTTTCCACACCATCCTTCCTTCTCGCCAATAATCCATCGGCCCCCATTGGTCACTTGACCTGTCTGTCACACCGAGGTTCGAGAAGGGCATCCGCCCTCCAGCTGATCATGCATAACATCTCTTTCCACTTCCTTCCTGACAGCAACCGTGACCCTGGATCCAGACACGGCCCATCCCCAACTCTCCCTCTCTGAGGACCGGAAAAGCATGGCCCGGGGAGACAAATACCAAGACCTGCCTGACAGTCCAGAGAGATTCGACAAGCATTGCATGGTGCTAGGATGTGAGAGGTTCTCTTTGGGCAGGCATCGCTGGGAAGTGACCGTAGGGAGTGAGGAAGGCTGGGCCGTGGGGGTCGCTAGGATGTCTGTGAGCCGGAAGGGCAAGTTTACCGCGAGTCCTGAGGGAGGAATCTGGGCCATCCGGACATGGAAAGGGGCGTATAAAGCATTCGTCCCCTCTCTTCCCTCTCCTCTGTCTTTCAGTGGGGTGCTTAGGAAGATCCGGGTCTGTCTGAATGGGGCTGGTGGGCAAGTGGCTTTCTTTGATGCCAACACGGCCACCCCTCTCTATACATTCTCGGGAATTTCCTCTGGAGAGGCCCTCCAGCCCTTCTTTTGGGTGTATGAGAAAGGCTGCCTCACCGTCTCGCCTTAAGGCCACCATCCTCACTCGCAGGCCCTAGCTGGTGTTAATCTCTAGACTGAGGTAATTCCTCTGAAGACAAAGACAGTTGATCAAAGATGCTTCTAGCCCAACTGCAAAAGCCTCTTCTGGCTTCTGGCCGCCCTCCAAAACGAACCGGGTTCAAGTCTTCTTTCCCTCTCTCAACACTAATAGCCCTATGTGGGTTTCAGCATCTTCAGTTTTCGATCTTGTTTTCTGTTTCTTTTCCTGCCTCACCGTCTCTCCTCCTGCTGAGGAGATGCGGGCAACTGGAACTTATTCTTTTGATGCTGTTTGGGGGATTCGATGTGATGTTCCGGGTGAAATCTCCGTTCCGAGCCAAATCGAAGACGGAGAATAGTTTAACCCACAGTTTCAAGAGGAGTCCGGTGTGCAGCTCGAGGGAGGGAAGGGGAACCTGATGGATGTGGCCGATACTTGCAAAATGAGCGTTCAAGACGGTCTGGCATTGATGGTGAAAGAGGAGAAGTTTCGGTCCTGGTTAATGGATGCAAGGGAATGAAGAGGGACTGCTGTGCAGGTGGCAGAATGCTCCACTCAAGGGAAGCAGAGGAAAAAAGTAAAGCAACCAGTACTAAGCAAACAAAAGAAGCACAATCTTCCCTTCCTGCTTATGCTCATTTTCTTTTTGAAGGGCTTTTTCAAAACCCCTCCCCTGCCACAAATTGAAATCCTTCCCTTGCTGTCTGAAATGGTACAGTCCTTTCTTTCACCTCAGCGCTTTGACCTTGATATATGCCTTTTAGTCTTTGCTGTTTGTTGTTCTTTTCAAGGGGACAGATGAGCATTGTACAAGTTGTGTGGAAATATTTGGGAGTGCTACTTGTGTGCTGAGATGTTAACTAAATTAAACATTTTCCTCCCAGTTCTGATTGTGTCCTGTTGCTGACTCAGACACATGCTATTTATTTATTTGCATTTTTATACCGCTCTCCCTTGCGGCTCAGGGCGGTTTACAGCATCTGTTCCATTATATTTTTCTGGTAAGGCCTTGGAGGAGGAGCATGTCTCACGGCTTAAGTGCCACTCAGAGTGGTTGTCCCGCCTCTGAGTGCCTCCTCCAATCGGCTTGCCTGTCTGTCCAGCGGCCAGCCAATCGCCTTCCCTTCCCCACCCCTGACCACGCAACCCTCCTCCCACTTCCCTCAGAGGCTGCAGATCCCAGCTGAGTGAGAGCTGCCCCTGCTGGTGAGTTCCCTAACTGCAGCCTTTCCATGTCCTGGGGGGAGGGGGAGGCTATCCACAGAGTTCTTCCACCCCCACCTCCCCAATCTAGCACATATTGTATTCCTGAATGCAACGGGCTTGGCCCCCTGTAGATTCATAGGTTCCATTATCACGTGAGATGCAATACGTTGGGAAGTTAAGAACTTGAACTCTGTTCTTGACATTATAAACATTCCAACTGCTAACTCCTATTGCGACACATAGGTTGCTAGCACCAGCAAATGGACTGGAAATCAGTGGGCCACGTGAAATCTGACTGGCCTCCACGGGGGGGGGGGCGTTTTGAGATTGTTACTAGTTTTAGACTTTTATTTAGAATTGTTGTAATCCACCATGAGCCGGCTGTTCTGGGAACAGCAGAGTATAAATGTAATCCTTGTTAAAAGTATAACCGTAACACAGCTTAGCCTCTTATGGAGCAGAGTGGTAAGGCAGCCGTCTGAAAACTTTGCCCATGAGGCTGGGAGTTCAATCCCAGCAGCCGGCTCAAGATTGACTCAGCCTTCCTTCCTTCCGAGGTCGGTAAAATGAGGACCCAGCTTGCTGGGGGGTAAACGGTAATGACTGGGGAAGGCACTGGCAAACCACCCCGTATTGAGTCTGCCATGAAAACGCTGGAGGGCGTCACCCCAAGGGTCAGACATGACTCGGTGCTTGCACAGGGGATACCTTTACCTTTAACACAGCTATTGTTGATGATGCCTTATGGTGTATTTAGTGGGCGTATCTGATGTGGAGGGGATTGGCGAGGGGCAACAGTAGATGTTATCAATTGATTGGCCCCAACCGAAGCCTTAGTGGAAGAGCTCCATTTGCAGGCCCTGCAGAACTTCACTAGTGCTGGCTAGCATCTCCCATTGAGAGGCAGTGCGGTGTCGTGATCAGAGAGTCAGACTAGGATCCAGAGACCCAGGTTCAAAGCTACACTCTGGCCAGCGACAGAAGTGATTTTGTCTCAGTTACTCTCAGGCAACCTTCCTCACAGATGGGGTATGTAGATGAAATGGTTGTAAGCTACTTTGGGTCCCCATTGGGGACTATACATGAAATTATTATTGGACTTCTATCCCACTGCTTCTCAGAAGTATTGAGGTGGTTAGGGTTTAAGATGCTGCTGGACTCTCCTGGTTGGAAGGGAAGGATAGAAAAATGTAGTGGATGGGGGGGGGGGAGGTGAGAGACAGCTCAAGAGGCACAGATGTCCATCTCCTAGTTTTGGTATCATATCTTGCCCCAGCGCCCACAAAAGTTGCATTTCTCCCAGCAGCATTTCTGCCACATTGCTTCACCCTCCATGACTGAAAAGGAGAAAGATGGCCATTTCTCCCAAAGCCAAATCAGGCAGCCTGTCTCCTTTTGTCACCAGCTGACTGCTGTCCTTGTTTTAATTTTCTAAAATGAGTGAAGCTACGTTAAGAAAAGAATATCTTTATTTAAAATTAAGTTATTGAAAAAAGTTTTACAATGAGGTGCGATCAGTAGTGAAAGAGACCATCATGGCGGCACCAGCACCTCCAAAATGCAGCGTGAGCACATAAATAATGCCAAACCAGGGCAATAAAATGCAGACTCAGGTGACCCAACCCTCCTCAGATGACTCCGCCCCCCTGAAGTGGAACGCTGCATCATTCAGGCGGAAGCCCAGAACTCTCAGGACTGCTGGGCTGAGGCTGGTCCAAGGGGGTGGCAGGCACAGGTTCTTCAGGTGCAGTGGCAGAAAGATCACCCCCATCTATATTTGGGGTGGGGATTCCTATTGGGAGAGGAGAATTGAGCTAAACAGCAAAGGAAAGTTTGTTTCCGGAGTTGAAGCGTCCCTCCCACAACCAGAATTCCACCAGCTGCATTAAGACATGACACAGATGCTGAAATGAGCTATGGACAGGTGCAAACCCAGCTTGTGTCTGCCCTGCTCCCTTTCTTTCTATGTATTGTGCATCACCAAAGGCACCTTCAACCTTGTGGCCGAGCTCCCGGTTCACCATAATGTCAGAATGCAGGCAATCTAGGCAAACGAGTTTGTTACCCTCAAATCCCTGCCCCCCCCCCGCTCCCTCTGTGGGGTTCCGACCCTTGACTAATCTTATTTAAAACCACTGAAATAAAATAAAGAGATATATGAAAATGATCCTTCCTCCTTTCCCCTGATGATAGTTTTCCCGTTTATGGCTCCCAAGTCCCCAGGACAGAACAGCTAAACGGGAACTGGAATGCAAGCACCCCCTCCCTACTGAGAATTTGATCCTCCATCGTCCCCCAAATTTACCTCTGCAGTGCTTCAGTTCATCTGTTACCTTCTCTGGAAAAGCAAAGGTAAGAAGAGAGGAAACACAACGTTATTCTATCAATCAATGGTGCTAACAAAAAAAAATCAGATGTATTACCTCTTCTCCCTTTCATGTCATGTAAATTAAAGATGGAACAATGGAAGGAAGTTACTCTCCCCCCCTCCCCATTTTGATTTCCCAACAAATACTGAAGCCTTGTGTTTTGAGTCACGTGAATGCTTAGAAAATAAAAAGTTGCACATTGTGCCGAGTTTAGAAAACAAAACGAAGAAAGTATTCAGTGGCTGTTGGATCGCAACAAAATTTTATCCCTTAAGAACATCCAGTAGTGATCCTCGTGGAATTAAAGGAAGGAGAAAAGAAAGCAATTTCTGGCTTTACCTGAATTCACAACTGCTAACACAATTTCTCAGCCTGAACTGAATTTTAATTTAATCCCAGAATCATTTGCACAGGTGAGTACTCCATGGCTACTGTGGCCAGTGGTGAATTATTTGCTACATCTATCTCCTTTCCTTCTACCAAGGAGCAGAAGTCAACGAACAAAAGACACTTGGCCCTGAGGGGGGGGGGCTTCCAGTAGGGATACCATCCTCCAGGTAGGACCTGGGGACCCCCCCCCCCCGAATCATTTCCAAACTACAGAGATCAGTTCCCCTGGAGAAAACAGATGCTTCATTGGGTGGTCTATGGCACTGAGACCCACCAAGTTGTTTTGGACCAAAGCAATACCCAGACATTTTTTAGAAACCAACTTAAAAGCTGTTATTTGTTTACCTCTGAAACCCTTCATGGAATCCTGCAGAAACATACTGAAATCAATGTGCTCCGAGATCCTGTTCTGTAGGGCAAGAGAAAGAGACCCTCTAGGATCAACAGTCTCTCTTCTGTCAAACCTGAAAGACAAATATACATACACAAATTTGTCTGAGAACAAGAATTTGGGTTAGAGGGAGGCAGAGGGCAATCCCAAAGAAAAGGAGACCAATCTTTTCTAAACATTGCCTTCCCTCCCCAGGGTTGTTGCCTTCCCTCCCCAGGAGCCTCACTTGCTACCTCTTCTACCATGAGGTTGGTTATCAAGCAGGGTGAGGAGAAATGATTGGGAGCCCTGGATCGCTTCCTCTGTTCCCGAATTTCACTTACCTCTGCAGAACGCCTTCAATATTCTAGAGAGAGAAAGAAAAGAGAGAATGTAGCATTTAGCCTTCCCCAAGAGCACTCTGGTTTCATTTGTCTCACCCAGTGGCTACCCCTTGTGCACCACTCCCAGGGAAAGCCATAGGGCTTTAGAAAATGAACCTATTTGCACCAGGAAACCCTTCTTTAGCCTTTCAACCGGCTGTAACAGCAAAGGGAGGAGAAACCCCTAAGAATCGCAGCCATTCACTTGGGGTCAAAATGAGTGAAGCCCCTCCAGCTCTCAATTCCCCACCCCTAACAAACCCCATGGCCCGAAGAGGTACAGGCAGCTCCCTCCATCTCCCCACTGACATCCCAGGGGCCATAACAGAATCTCCTAGTGGGGTGGGGGAAACGCCTTGAAAAATACTCCAATATCTGGGAGACATTAAGAGGAAACTCCTGCAGCAGAATTGACGAATAAAAGCTCCGATTCTCTCTCTTTCATTAAAGCAAACCAGAATATTGTTCAGAATATTTCTTACCAAGAGGGTGCTATTTCTCTCAGCTGCCCCTGTGCACAAGAGGCTGGAAGGTTCCTAGCGCTGGTCTGCTTACCTCCAGGAGACCACTCCGGGGCATGTGGCTGGCCTCTTCCACTTCCCGGATGACTTTCTGAAAACGGGACAGATTCTTGGAGAGGGCAAAGAGCTGCTCCTTCCTGTCCCTCTTAATATCCTCGTGCAGCTTTGTCACCACAGCCAGCAGCTCTGTCTTCTGCTCTTTCAGAAACAAGTCCATCTGTTGGAACTCGGTCTTCATCTTTTCCCAGGCCAGTGTCGCTCGCCTCTGAATCGAGGAGAGGAGAAGAAAAAAGGGGAGAAAGGAAGCAGTGTCAGGCCATTTCCATCCTGCTATTTGTGGTACTCTCTGAGGGGCTCCGTGATCCCAGGGAAGTGGGGTCGGCTCAATGTTTCTGAAGGCAAGTCCTTGAGGTGGGTGAACCTGGGAGTCCCTGACACAAGGTCACCCAGGTTGCTTCATGGCTGAGGGAGAATCTGAACCGATCCGAGGCAGACCACACTGTCTCTCACTAGGAGCCCCCTTTGGCGGGCAACCTCCTCCCCCCCCCTCCCAAGGAAGACATTTTGTTTTGGTTCCACCCTCCCCCCTCCAAATCAGGTATGCCAGCAGGTGAGAAAGAGCATGAATTTACCGCTTTCTTCCTCTAGGGGGCAGTGTGCATCCCTCACTGTCATGGCAACAGCCCAGGAAGAAGCTGCGCCATCTTTCCTACCTGTCCTCTCCCCTTGAGCGACCTGGCTACTGGAGAGGGGCGGGGAGGCAAGAAATTCTTGACTGCCTTGGCTGCCCCTGCTCTCATTCTGGCCATCGACGGGTTGTTGGGCACAGGGCACCCAGTCCTTGCCCGCAGAATGAGCGGCACGGCAGGCAGGTGGTACAGAGCCAGAGGGCAGTATATAAATATAATAAATAAATAAATGACAGCTGTCCCCATTAGCCCAAACCAGGTGGCATGGCAGCTGTGGGTCATCTCTGCATGCTGGGACCTGACTGACCACAAAACCCTGATGCCCACTGGGTCCAGGGTCTAACAAATCTGCCCAGTCTCAAAACATCAGTCTTCTGAATTTCTCAGGGACGGCATTTCAAACTGGCATCCACATGCAGTAGGGAAGAGCCTCCTTAAAACTCTTCCCATGGGCAGGCCCACAGATCCCGCACTGAGCAGGGGGCTGGACTAGATGGCCTCTATGGATCCTTCTAACTCTTCTCAAACAGCCCTCTGAAAACATTTTCTAAGGGACATCCAAAGGATGCTTCTGAGAAGCAGGGTTACTCTTGGCTTGTGATCTACGCAGCATTTGACATTGACATTCCTCCCCACACACACAAATTGGTTCCCATATCTATTCCTTTCCCTGAATAGATTGACACTCACTATATGGTATTCACAGTCAACTTCAAGGGTTGTTCTGTGCAGCATAAAGTCTTTTTCCTCCTTCCTCAGGCAGTTCATACAATTCCGTACACGCACCTGATGAGGAAACAGACGGTCAGGTGAAGTTCCTTTTGGCAGGTTTATTATCCCCCCCCCCCCCGTAGGTGAATTGACTTTTAGACAGGCCCTTATAAGGATGCCCACTCCCTTAAGGGTCTCCTGATCAAGGACTTCTGAGTTTTCGTCTCCCATTTTAGGATATTTTGTCTATGAGGATGCTTTATTCTTCTACTTGTCATCCGAGGATCAAGGCAAAATTTTAATCTCACAATAATAAAACTCTCAGGCAGGTTAGGTTGAGAGAAAACGGGCAGCTCTGGGTTGCTCAGTCTGCTTCCTAGCCGGAGGAAGAGCATTTGAAACTGAGTTTATAAAGGCTGGACTACAATATCAGCCCTGAGTTCCCAAATCCCGTAATAAATAGTAAAAAGGCTTCCCAAGGAAGGGAAAGAATGGTTAATGTTGGATTCAAACCATGTTAAATCACCCGGGGTTATTTTGTGTGGGGATAAAATAGAGAACAGTGTAATTAATCACTTTTGGGTGCCAACCAGGGTGGAAAATAAATTGGCCAACCTCCAGGTGTGGCCTGGACTTCTTTGGGAACTCCAGATAACCCCCAGAGACGCAAGCATGGATTCTATGGTATCACATCCCCCCCTTCCCCAAACTCTGTGTCCCGTGATAACACACACACTCCCAGTTGCCACACAATCCTCCCAAACTGGGGTATGATTGCCAACCTCTAGGTGGGAACTGGAAATCTCCCAGTTTGGTGTAGTGGTTAGGGAGTGCAGAATTCTAATCTGGCGAGCTGGGTTTGATCCTGCGCTCCCCCACATACAGCCAGCTGGGTGACCTTGGGCTCCCCACAGCCCTGATAAAGCTGTTCTGACTAATCAGGAATATCAGGGCTCTCTCAACCTCACCTCCCTCACAGGCGGGAGGAAACCCTCCTCTGCCAGACCTGACTGTTGTGGGGAGAGGAGAGGGAAGGCAATTGTAAGCCGCTTCAGACTCCTTCGGGTAGAGAAAAGCGGCATATAAGAACCAACTCTTCTTCTTCGGTAATCTCAGGGCTCTCTCAGCCTCACCTCCCTCACAGAGTGCTTGTTGTAGGGAGAGGAAAGGGAAGGCGACTGTGAGCCACTTTTGAGACTCCTTCGGGTAGAGAAAAGCGGCATATAAGAACCAACCCTTCTTCTCATCTATGAGCAGCAGAGATCAATTCTGCAGAAAGCTGTGGCGCCGATTAACCAAAACATCTCCTCCCACCTCCCCAGTCTGGAACTAGCAAAAGCGGCGTATAATTCTGTTCGAAGCTTCCCTTTCACGCCACAAATCTAGAAATCGGTTTTGAAAGGCAGAAAGCAAAGGGAAGCACAGCACCCTCGGTGGGACGGCGAAGTCCCTTCCCTAGCAATAAGTGCCCCCCCCCCCAAAAAAAAACCCCCAACCTGCCCGGGCGCAAACGGAGCTGCCGCCCACCTTGTATTCGGTGGCCGCCCCATCTGCGGGGACCACCTCGTGTCCGGAGTGCTCGGCGGGCTCGTAGCAGGTCTGGCAGAGGAGGGCTTTCTCCTGCCTGCAGAAGACCCTCTCCTCCTCCTTCTCCTTCTTGTCGTCTTTCTCCTCCTCGTGCAGGAGCAGGAGCGGGCGGGCGGCGTCGACGATGCGGGCCAGGGGGTGGTTGGGCGTCAGGCGGGCCGGGTCGAAGGCGGCGTCGCAGTCGGGGCAGGCGGCGGGGGTCAGGCCCTCGGCGCAGGCCCGGCACAAGCTGGACCCGCAGCGCAGCAGCACGGGCTGCCGGTAGAAGCCGCCGCACACGTGGCAGCTGCTCTTGGCCCGCAGCCGCTTCCTCACGGGCTCCCCCAGCGCCGCCATCCCGCTCCGGCGCTGCGATCCAGACGGCGGGATGCGGCGCAGCAGAAGCCTGCGCGGGGGACTCTGAGCTTGCAAGGACGGGCTTTTCTCCTTGGGGGGGGGGGTGGAGTTGCGGGACTAGCGCCATATAATTGCCTTAGGGCAGGGGTAGTCAAACTGCGGCCCTCCAGATGTCCATGGACTACAATTCCCAGGAGCCCCCTGCCAGCGAATGCTGGCAGGGGGCTCCTGGGAATTGTAGTCCATGGACATCTGGAGGGCCGCAGTTTGACTACCCCTGCCTTAGGATGGCGCGCGTGGGCGGAGCCGGCCCCTTGGCTGCGCGAGGATGGCGCAAGAAGCTACTGAGATGCAGATGCGGCGGCGTTGTCCCGAAACAAAGGGCACCTGGATGACCCAAATAGCTCCAGGATGCCACACCCGGCTTTGCAATGGAAAGTCAGGTGTCCTGAGGCAGGCAGGTGTTTGGAAACAGGGCAGCAGTGTCCAAAAGAAATCACACCTGGGCGTCAAAGGCTGTCAATTGGACCCGAAGTTTTGAATCCAGAGATACATTTATGACCGACAACGTTTTAGTCAAAGTCGATGCTTTCGGGGGCATTCCTATTCCATCAGATCCCAGCCCAGTGCAAGGGCTGGCCTGGCCCCACAGAGTGGCCAACCAAGCACCCAAGGTAGCATAATGGATAGACTGGCCCTGGGGCCTGAAGTGGGTTAATCTAATCAAGGGTCTTGTAAACATGGGATTTGCTCCTTTCTCTGGCTCAGGAGCATGCTGATCTTATCAGTAATCGCTGCTTGCCAAGCTCTGACTCATTCCCCAATTCACTTAAAGGTAAAGGTAAAGGTATCCCTTGTGCAAGCACCGAGTCATGCCTGACCCTTGGGGTGACGCCCTCTAGCGTTTTCATGGCAGACTCAATACGGGGTGGTTTGCCAGTGCCTTCCCCAGTCATTACCGTTTACCCCCCAGCAAGCTGGGTCCTCACTTTACCGACCTCGGAAGGATGGAAGGCTGAGTCAACCTTGAGCCGGCTGCTGGAATTGAACTCCCAGCCTCATGGGCAGAGCTTCAAACAGCATGTAACTGCCTTACCACTCTGCGCCACAAGAGGCTCTTATCCAGGTCACGTAGGAAACTTTAATAGGCAACCTGAAGGAGAACTCCAGGCCTGTGAACTAAGACATAAGCTCTGGCCAGAAACGGGGTAAAGTACAGGACCACCAAGATTGGGGAGGGGAAAAGAATCCCAAGAAGGTTGGTGGTGGTGGGGGTTGTCCCTCACACAAGATACTGCTGCTATAGGAGAGTTTTTGTGGCATTTTTTAATTCTGCCTTCCTCCAAAGAAGAAGACTTAGTTTTTATACCTTGCTTTTCACTACCTGAAGGAGTCTCAAAGCAGCTTCCTCTCCCCACAACAGACACCCTGTGAGGAAGGTGAGGCTGAGAGAGCTCTGACAGGGCTGCTGTGTGAGAACAGCACTATCAGGGCTGTGACTGGCCCAGGGCCACCTAGCTGGCTGCATGTGGAGGAGGAGCAGGGAATCAAACCCGGCTCATGAGATTAGAAGAGGCCCTCTTAACCACCACACCACGGTGGCTTAGCCAACTGGCGAGGAGGAAAATGCCTGGTTCCTTGAACTGAGGCCTAACGTGTGGAAATGTTCCACTGGAAGCTTTACAGGGCACAGAGCAAACTTTTAAGACCCAACAATGAGCTTTCAAGTGAATGTGCACTTCCTCAGATACAATGTACAGAGGTTATTAGTGACACTCCGTACCCATCTTCTCTGGTCTTCAGTGGGCCTGCTTTCAGGTTCCTCTGCCTAGGAAAAGTGCTTTGGAGCTGACTCCCAAGAGAGATTCATCTGTCTTTGTCTAGAGTGGTCTTCCTTCAGCAGCGTTGTGTGGTATTCCCTCACAAACTGTTATTGACCCTTCTCCCATGAGGAGGGCCTATTTCATTTTAGTTAATTAATTCATTTATACCTTTGATGATCCCAATGGGGACATAAAGCGGCTCACGTCATTCTCTTCGCCTACGTTTTATCTTCACGACAACCCTGTGAGGTAGATTAGGCTGGACTGATAGGCGGTGGGTGACTGGGCATGAGGGCGCCCAGCAAGCATCCATAGGCTGAATGGGGATTCGAACCTGGGTCTCCCAGATTAACTAGCCTGACATTCTTAACCACTCCACCCCACTGACTCGTCTGTGCATTTGCTTTGTTTGTTTTAAATATTTTACATATATTCCTATTTTGTGCTGTTTTCATGTTTGAAATGTTTGCTGCCTTGGGCACCACATCCTGAGTGGGAGATGCCTAAAATCATTGTAATGATCATTGATTGAAGGTCAAACTCAACATAAAGGGACAGCCAGAGGGGCCCAGTTAATAGGTGACAACTTTACCCTGCCCCCCCTGTTCTCTTTTCTGGTTTTGGTCCTCTGGGGTAACTGGTTGGGCACTTAATGAAACAGGATTCTGGGCCAGATGGATCACTAGTTCAGCTGAGGAAAATTATTCTTTGTATTTATATATTTTAAAATAAGATTTCTATGCTGCCTCTACAGGGAATGTGCCTAAGGCCAGTATTATGTTCAAAAAGTCTGCAAGTACCTGATGATGGTTAGATATGCCCAGGTCTAGATTTTGCCTGTGGGGAGCCTTGAATAACCCTAGGTCTGAGCGATATGGTGGGACAGAAATATTTACAATAAAATGCAATAAAATACAAAGGGCCCTTCTTCCTCCCACACACCATTTTAAAATCTAGTATTTAAAGATAAATCTACAGAGTCTCATAAAACCTTGCAAAGATATGCATACATAATGCTACCACAGAGGAGGGGGATGACCAGAAGGGTGAGTTTCTTCAGGGCAGGGTGGGTTAGATCAACTTGGGAGGCTGGGTGTGAACCTCTCCCAGCTGCTGCTTAACTCAATTAGCAAAGCATGAGCAATTTGAATGCAGTACCTAGACTATAAAGAAGGTCAAATAATGCCTTTTGTAGTGAACGAGCTCACCTCACCAATCCCCATGTTCAAATCTGTATACAACTCAGAAGTTTCGTAATTGAGCTGCCTTTAAAACCCTTTTGCTGGGCTTGTTACACCCCTTATCCAACCACTCTGGTCATCTTCAGAGGCCCTCCTTTGGGAACACCCAACATCTTTTGTGGAATGTCTCCACATTTTGAACCCAAATCCTGGAGCATTTCAGCAGAATTCCAGAAGAACTGGCTTCTCTTTGAAGCCCAGAAAGAGAATCTCTCCAGAGAAGGGGCTATGCAGGGCATCTGACTCTGCATTGAAAGAAATCATCCAGCCTCCAAGCTCAGAGACCACTAATCCTCTAGAAAAACCCATTCAGGGTCATAGGGGAGAAAGTGGGATTCACTGAATTCTCCCTCTTTCTGGCTTGAAGATGCCCTTGCCTTTTCTCTTCATAGACATTTGAACAAACTACACAAGCCCACCCACACAGAATTGCAAAACAGGTTCTAGATCTGGTACTTTTTAACTTCCCGTTCATTCATTATTTGGAGCTGGGATGGAAATACATGGACAACGTTTGCTGAACTCTCTAAAGTCAGAGACTGGAGTCAAACGTCACTCCCAGAGATCGGGAAATTTTTTACGTTGCCCTGAATACTTTCCCGAGTCCTCCCATGAGCCACAAACTCCTAATGCGGAAAAGGCCTGAGAATAATGTCATTCACAGAACCCTCATTTTGTTTCTAGATCCATTGACCTAGGTAGAGCTCTCATCACAACCCTAAACAGTCAGGGGCCGTTATGAGAACATACTTAGTAGATTCACGGGTTTGTCAAGGTCCCATTCTGCACACATCTGTAAACCGCCCGTGGCGCCACGGACTAAATAAGACAGTAAGGGGTTCTGGGGCGGATTGGACCCTTCCTCATGACAGACAATCAGAGGGACCAATTGGCAGGCGCGAAGCGCCTGCCGATTGGTCCCTCTGATTCCCGCCGCCAGCAACTGCGAGCCGCGCGTAGCGCGGCTCGCAGTTGCTCCTTTGCCGCTGGCCTGAAGCTGCGTCAGGCCAGGGGAAGGCTCCAGAGAGCCTCGGGTGGGGTGGGGGGGCGGCCGGCCCTCTCCTGGCTGCTGGAGCGGAGGGCTTCAGAGAGCATCGGGTGGGGTGGGGTGGGGTGGTGGGGTGGGGGGGCGGCCGGCCCTCTCCTGGCTGCTGGAGCGGCTTCGCAGCGTCGTAGACGCTGCGCAGCCGCTCCAGCAGCCAGGAGAGGGCTTCAGAGAGCATCGGGTGGGGTGGGGGGGCGGCCGGGCAGGGCTTCAGAGAGCCTGGGGGGCGGGGGCCGCCGGCCTTCTGGCTGCCGGAGCGGCGAACGCGCCGAAGAGCCGCCGCCCGATCTCAGTTCGCCCCGTTGACGAGTCGGCCCAACTTCGTTGCCAAAACACTGAGCCCCAATGACCAGCCACCACGGGAGCCCACACCCTGCTTGCCAATGCAAGCAGAATGGCGCCGCGTAGCTGCACCCCATCCTCAAAAATGGCCCCTCTGGACGGTAAGCTCCCTCGCCTCTTTCTGCCTAATTGGGCAGCACGCCGCACAACAAGCTGCATTATTGATTCAGAAGCCTTCAAGATAAAAACTAGATGCTGTTCGTTTTTTTAAAGTTGGAAGACAGGACAAGGATTACTTGGATTGAATAAATAACGCTGTCTTACCCACATCAAGCCTTGAGAGGAGCCTGACAGAGCACAAGTTCAAACAAGGAAGTTATTTGCCAGGTAGTAGACCCTGAGTGCTGCTCCACTACCAAACAATCAGAAGACTTCTGACAAACTGCAAGCACTTAATAACATTTGCTTGCCAACTGTATCATGATGGAACAATTTGAGGAGAGTAATTTAACTTTAGCTTCGACAGTAGACTTTACACTTTAGGGGGGTGGGATCTGCCTTGCAAATAATTGATGCAATATCACAGTACTCCGTGTAAATATTTTTACTGCTTTGTTTGGGGGGGGGATTGTTTCTTATAATCCTACAGAATATTAATTGTATGGCATATCTATGTACTCAATAGTATGGTGAGCTTAACTGCAATGCTACACTGTTCTATCATGAAGTTTGTATTTACACTGAATAAAGGGTTTATGTTTTTTGAGGGAGGGGTATAAAAAAAGAAGATATCTGTTTAAAAGGATCCAAGGGACCTGGAGAGACTTTGACAGGAGAAATCAGAAGTCTGCAGTCCACTGAAGAATTAAACTATTGGGAGTAATAATATGGGCTGATGCACTCAATATAGCAGTAATGCCTTCAGAAAAAGAGAGGAAAAAATTCAGATCCTCTAGGCTGCAATGGAGCTAAATACAGGATGACAAGAAATGGGAGCAGTACTCATTATGTCTGATTGCTAATTACCCCTTTGAATGATTCAGTTATGCCTGCTACTAGATAATTAGTTTAGTCATTTATGGCTGCACGTCCGCTTCCACGGGCCCCTGCCAGCACCCCCCAACCCACACTCACTGCTAGCGCCCATTGCATTTAGAACTGCAATGGGCTTGATTACTAGTTGGATAATATACTTTCAAAAGGCTTTTGCACTGGATTTTCCTGTGCGGAACTGGGAAACCTACTTCTAAAGTGCATTAAATGTGTATTATCTAATGTGCACAGTGGATAAAATACTACTGAGTTATTTGAAGAAGTGTGCATGCACATGAAAGCTCATACCCTGAATAGAGCTGTGTCTTAACTGTGCCAGTGGACTCAAACTTTTGTTAGTTTGAAAACAAGTTTTTCTTTTCTGCCAGGTGTTCTGCTGCCATGTAACTACTGACATATTGTTGATTCACCTTCAGCAGAGCTGAGTCATTTCCAGAAAGGGGCACGTCTCGCTGCTGCTACTTCTGAGAAAACAAAACTAACTGCGTCTTTCAAGGATCCAGCTGGCCATCACAGAGCATTGGGCGTGATTTCTGTCATACCTGCTTCGAAGCTGGACAAACACAGTCACCACCAGATCTGGAGAAACAGTTCAGCTGGAGAACTTTCAGCTGAACCAACAGCTGGCAAAGGTTCTAGAAATCACCAAAAAAAATCAGCCGTGCGGGGAGGGAGGGGAAGGACCCAGAAGGAAAGGGAAGAAACCACGAGAAAAACCAGGAGCCCTGGAAACTCTTTGGTGACAAGGAACAAATCCTCTTCTGTGTGCGCTGTGTCAAATCCAAGGAGCACAAGTGCTGCCATGAGGTGACTCTCCTGGAAGAAGCTTTCTAGAAGGACAAGGTAGGGGTAAAACTCAATGTGTTTTCTTGAGGAATAGCTCATCTTTGGACTTTTCTGCTCTGTGGTCTGGCTACAAAAGTCATAGCAATGCTGGAGCTTTTTATTGGTGGGAGCAGAAGTCCTATGCTCTCTCTCAGGTGTCTTATCTAAGAACCATAACAGGAAAGAGATATAATCCTTATTAGCCAAGGTCATTGTGTGTCACGCTTTCCTACTCATTGACTTTAGCAGGCTTAAAAAGGTAAAGGTATCCCCTGTGCAAGCACCGAGTCATGTCTGACCCTTGGGGTGACGCCCTCCAGCGTTTTCATGGCAGACTCAATACGGGGTGGTTTGCCAGTGCCTTCCCCAGTCATTACCGTTTACCCCCCAGCAAGCTGGGCACTCATTTTACCGACCTCGGAAGGATGGAAGGCTGAGTCCACCTTGAGCCGGCTGCTGGGATCGAACTCCCAGCCTCATGGGCAAAGCTTTCAGACGGCTGCCTTACCACTCTGCGCCACAAGAGGCTCTTTTTAACAGGCTTAGGGAAATGTTATCCTGGTTAGGAGGGCACCATCTGTATGTTTCATGGGTGGTTTAAACCAGGGCCCCTCTTCTTTGATCCAGTCAAGTCCTCACCAGGGCTCTCTTGCACTGACAAGAAGATCGTTTGCCTGCTGTACAAAAGATAGATTTTGAGCTTCGACTTGCCAGAGCTTTATACTCCAGAAATCTTGTTGTTGTCTAAAGTTGCTACTTGACTCAGATATAGCTGTTATACTTACTAGCTACCCCTAAACATACTGCTGTCGTTAGCTTGCCAGTTTCCTGTGGTAGCCTTTGTTGCTCCTGTTTGCAAAAAAGTTACTGAATAGTGGTTTATTTGGAAAGGGTAGAGATCAAGGTTAGCAATTCTTACTTTGAAATTGACTTCATTACTCTGTCGTTGTTTTTTAATTGTTTTAACAACCAATTGATCGACCTTTTAGGCCCCTCCCCTCTCTCGAAAAATAAATTAAAAAGGGGAAGTCTTAAAATATAGCAACTAAATAAGATTTGTTGGGAAAGGATGTTAGATATACATGTAGTAAAGACAATATGTTGGGACTTTTGGACTAGACTGGATCCTAGATCCCTCCAGAAAAATAGAGTTGCAGAGTTTTTGCAGAGGGTTTGCAGTTATTGGTTACCTTTTGTGGATGAGGCACAGACCCAGACTCACAGCACTTAGAGCTTTAAAAGGAATAATCTTCAGTCTCCTTATATTAATATATATCAAATTCATTGGTTTCAGTCTTCTTAAAAAATAGTTACAAAGAAACACATTGCAAGCCCCTATGGCTAGGCTGCAAGCAGGACTACATGCCCACACATCAGCAGATGGAGAGAGCTGAGAGAGCAAAATGGAGGATCCTTTCTCATTGCAAATCCAGATCCTTCTCTTCCTGAAGAAGAAGGAAGTGGGTGGTATCTGGCTTAAACAAAAGATCTCTCAGGCCATGAGGAGTGGAATTTCCCTAGCACATGGCTGCAATCCCAGTAGCGACTATTTGGTATCACTAAGTGAGGTGCAGTTTAGCAGTTTAACAACAACTCTTCAAGGTTGTCTTGCTGCTCACAATTCCAACACAATACAACAGCAATGGGCAGATGTACACACAGGTTTCAATAAACCATTTTCAAATATCTAAAAATAAGTCCATATGCAATTGCCTTCTATATGCCATGAATTTACATATTGATAGTGTGCAGAGGTCTTCTATTCATTTATATTCTGGAAGTGGGCTTTTATTTTTCTAATATTGTAAGACAAGTATTTTTGCTCTAGAACGAAATTTGAGTCTAGTGGTGTCTTTAAATCCAACAAACTTTTTCTGGATATAAGTTTTTTTGTGCATGTGCCCAAAAGATTATACCCAGCAATAAACCTCATCGGTCTTAAATGTACCACTGGACTCAAACGTCATGCCATCGCTTCAGACCAACACCCCTACCCACTTGATTCTAGCATTTATTATTTATTTGGTTATTTATTTATTACATTTATATACCACCTTCCCCGGAGGCTGAGGGTGGTTTACATAGAACATAGGAACAGGAACGATACAAAGAAGTCATTAATTATTAATCAAAGAACAAAGGGACAATAAATTCATAATTAAAACATGGTGATGGGCCCATGAATGGTCGTTACAAGTATTTGTTTCAGTTTCATGGGAGGGAGGCTCAGGGCCCAGTGGGAGAAATTGGAGCTAATGGACCTCAGCCGACTGCCTGGAGGAAGAGCTCACTTTTGCAGGCCCTGCGGAACTGTTCAAGTTCCATCAGGGCCCTGATTTCCTCTGGGAGCTCGTTCCACCAGGTGGGGGCCAGGAGGGAGAAAGCTCTGGCCTTGGTTGAGGTCAAGCAAGCTTCCTTGGGGCCAGGGATTGCCAGGCTCTTGGAGGTAGCATAGCGTAAAGCTTTTTGAGGAGTGTAGGCACAGAGGCGGTCCCTCAGGTACACGGCCCTGACCGCATATGGCCTTAAAGGTAATTACCTTAAGTCTGATCCGAAATTCAACTGGAAGCCAACCCAGTTGTTGGAGAATGGGCCAGATGTGGGATCTCCAAGTTGTTGCTGTGAGGACCATGGCATTCTGGACCAGCTGTAGTTTCCGGATCAGAGCAGATATGAATTTTTAAAGCCATATCCCATTACTTTGGCAGAGTGATCAGCCTTTTTCACCATGAATCATTAGCAGTCTATGACTCATACACCATAATGCCGGGAGTTGTCTGTCTCTTATTTTGTGTAGTGTAGAATAGGCTTGCTAGTCATAAGGGGGGGAAAAACAACGAAGTTTCTGGCAGCGTTGTTTGACCAACTCTCTGACATCAGAAATTTCAACAGCTTTTGTGCACTATTTCCATTCATTTACCAGAACCTGGTTGGCCCGAGAGGAAATTCCTTGTCATCCAGCCCAGGAATCAACCAATTAGACCACAACCTAAGAAAAATTCCTAAAGAAATCTGGACTCATTTTTACAGCAATTCAGACATGTTGCCATCGCTTAAGAAGAGACTGAGAGCCCAAGAAAGAGAATTGGCTGTCCCCCCGACCATGGAGGGTACACAATCATCTCCTAGCCTGCAGGATCCCGGGCAGTCTCCACAAGAAGTACCCAAAGAATCTATACGTAAAGAACAACCACCAGGAAATCTCAGAACGGAGTCATTAGATGTGGAAGGGGTTCCACAGCACTTAAGTGGGTCACAAGATTCTCTAGTTTCTCAGATGGATGAATTAAGGACCTTAGTAATCCAAATGAATCAGTGGTTTAAATCAGTTGAATCCCGATTCTCCTCTTTGGAAGCCAGAGCATGTGAAACGCAACAAACCGTAAGTCAAATTCAAAGAGGGGGTAAGCCAGTGACTGGTGTGCCCTTTTACATTTATTCCTGAGACTCTGAATATCGTAATTTATTAATTGATATCAAACGTTTATAAACAAACATTACAGGTTTGGTTTTCTGCTTCAATACAATTAGAGTTTTCAAGAGCAAAGGGGATTCTGAGACACTTAATGCTGTAAGTCCCTCTTTAAAAGGTAAAGGTATCCCCTGTGCAAGCACCGAGTCATGTCTGACCCTTGGGGTGACGCCCTCTAGCGTTTTCATGGCAGACTCAATACGGGGTGGTTTGCCAGTGCCTTCCCCAGTCATTACCATTTTACCCCCCAGCAAGCTGGGTACTCATTTTACCAACCTCGGAAGGATGGAAGGCTGAGTCAACCTTGAGCCGGCTGCTGGGATCGAACTTCTGACAGCATGTCAGCTGCTTTATCACTCTGTGCCACAAGAGGCTCTTAAGGCCCTATTTAGATAGTAACAAATGTTACAGCTGCATTCTGCCATTCTACAGAAGGTCAGACCAAGAATAAACGACCTATCCTTATGGCATTAAACAATAATAAAGAATGTTTTTAAACAATGTCCCTTCTTAAGTTTACTTTCAGTTTATTTCATTCCAAGGACATCAGCCAGAACGGTTTTCTGGATAAAATCAGTTTTCTATTATCTTTTCCTCAGTGGCAAATCCTCTCTTCTTTTAAGTACATTTTGCCTATAAACATAAATACCAGCCAATAAACTATAATATTGTAATATGAACATTCAGCATATCTCTTATCTTAAATGCAGTGAATTTACCTCAATACAAGTAGTAATATAAATTGGCCGATGCTCAAAATAGACAGTTTCCCCCAAGTATCTCTAATTTATCACTGAAGGCAAGGATCCAGGTGTTCTAATGATTCCAAATCTTAAAGGGGCTGCTCACAGAAAACAAGAAAATTCCAGTGCTGTAAGGCTGTAATGCAGGGGTAGTCAAACTGCGGCCCTCCAGATGTCCATGGACTACAATACCCAGGAGCCCCCTGCCAGCATTCGCTGGCAGGGGGCTCCTGGGAATTGTAGTCCATGGACATCTGGAGGGCCGCAGTTTGACTACCGCTGATGTAACGTATCCAAAGAATAAATGTAAAAATACTCTCTTAGATCAGGGATTCAATGTAAAAATCCCTCTATCAGTCCAGACTTTCCATGAGGAAGATTTCTTCCTGATGTTTAGATCTGGATTGACCCACAGTGCTAATTGAGCATGTGGAAATGGATCAAGTGGGTATTGTTGCATCATTATACACCATTGTTCTATCGTTGTAGAAACTGCATGAGGAATGCGATCCACTCTGGCCTGAGTAGACCCTAATGTATTCCACTTAGAGAGGGGGCATTAGACAAGAAACCTCCAAAAGAGCCCAAGATGGCAAGGAGCAACCCCAGTAATTAGTACCAGCTAACAAGTATTCCTGATGATATAAACTAGGACCAGAGAAACCAAATCCCCCATCACTGAGAAGGGGGAAAGAGAAAGGTTCTTGTTGACAGCAGAGGATAGGACCCGTGGTTAGGGGTTTAAACCAGTGGTCCCCAACCTTTTTCTCACCGGGGACCGCTCAACGCCTTTTACTGAGGCCCGATGGGGGCGGGGTAGTTTACTCCTCTACTCTCAACCACTGCCCTAACGCTCTCTGATCGCTATGGTGATGTTTAAACATCCCTTCAAAATAAGATACAGACACACCACAGCAATGAACATAAGGAACATTTTATTTTCATGGAAATTTTAACTCACGACAATGACAAATCAATTGGAACCCTGAGCTTGTTTCTCTGCAACAAGATAGTCCCATCTGGGAGTGATGGGAGACAATGACACCCGAAGTGGGTTGTAAAGGGTCGGGGGGGGGGGATGAAGTAAAGGGCCGGGGGGGGAGAATGCGTCCTTAGGGGCCCACCTCCAATTAGTCGAAGGACCACATGTGGTCCGCGGCCCACAGGTTGGCGATTGCTAGTTTAAACTATGTGTAGAGCGGTACTGGCTAGATATCAGGGGGGGGGGGATTCACAGTCAGAGTAGTTCAGCCGTGGAATTGACAGCCTAAGGAGGTGACAAGCTCTCCCCCACTGGCAGTCTTCAAGCAGTGGCTGGACAGATATAAAGGATGCTTCAGGTGAATTCTGCATTGCGCAGGGATGGCCTATGTGGCCCCTTCCAACTCTATGATTCTAATGAAAGTTGCATTATCTTCAAAAAAAAATCCAAGGCAGTGAGGAATGCTACATAGATTTCTGAAACAAAATTTAAATTTTATGAATATATCATCAGGATATATAGGGAGGATTCATATGTAAAATTTAAATAATCCTAGGTATAATATTCATTTTTGAGTGTATTTACTTTGTCCCAGATAGACAAGTTTAAAGTTGCCCATCTGTCCAAGTCCAACAATATATCAGCAATCAGGTTATTAAAATTTAACGTAATCAGATGTGTAACATCACTAGGAATCAGTATTCCAAGGTGAATAATGACAACTGGGCGCCACTGGAAATGTCCATGGGCAAACATACTTTGTGATACTTACATTGTCTTGCAGTGGCATCAATTCAGATTTTGCTCAACCAATCAAATATCTAGATGACTCTCTGAAGGTATTAATCTTGTTTGTTAATGCAAGAATGGAAGACTGATACTCCTAAATTAATAACAAAAGATCATCTGCGTAAAGAATCATTTTAAATTCCAAGTTGTTATGTGCAAAGCCATGAATGTTATTATTTTGTCTAATTACATAAGTCAAAGATTTAAGATATAGATCAAAAATAAGAAGACAAAGAAGGCAACCCTCTCTAGATACCCCTCTCAAGAGGGAATAGCCATTAGTCAGCATCCTATATCTGGCAGGGGAATAACCTTTTTGAAGCCTGTTAATAAGAATAGCACTTAATAGCTTAGTAGCTACATTAATCAACCAAATAAGTTGAAAATTTGCCAGGTTTAGGGATCATGGTGCTTGGTGGCTTAGATACGAGTGAAAGTGTGTTTGAAAAAAAAATTTTTTTTCTATAAAAATCCTTTTTGTTTATTTTAAAAGTGTGCCTCTGCCAGAGTCTTCTAGCAAGGATAATCCCCTATGGATACAAATGGAGGATCTCACGTTACCTCACTCGTTTAGCGCATCTCCTAGAATAGCTAACTCGCCGATCATATATTTAGGAGACAAATCCATCTCTGGTAAAAATTCCCATTATCCTCTAGATGAGCATTCTTCCACACTGGGCCTTACATTTTCTCTCACAAGAGATTCTGTTGGCATTTATGAAAATAAAAATGTAGACACCAAACTACTCTTTTATTAATTAATTAATTAATTTGTTTGTTTGTTTATTTGTGTGTTTATTTATTTATTTATTTTTGATTTTTTTTGCTCGAGTTATCTATACAGTTACTCTTTCTGGGTCTAGATTTCTCGCAGCCTGTCTTTAATTAATCCACTGATTCTTTTTCATTGCAGAACTCAATTGTGTCCGCATCACAGTCTAACCCCACGGTTTTGCCAGCAGCATGCTCACCTTCCGTCCGCTCTCACCAAATTATCCTGGAAGCTGCTCACACAACTGCTTCGCCATGTTCCGTTTCTGCGGATTCATCAACTGAACCTGCTCCTCTGTCGTCATCAGAACAGCTGAGAAGTCCATCCATCACCTTGGTGTACAGTGAGACTGAGGAGAAGGCCCTCCAGATGCTTGCTGATGCACGGGCTCAGGAGAGGAACTCTGAGACGGCTCAGATACCGGCTGAGGTACCTTATCAGCAAGAGGACACCTCCTCCAGAGCATCACCTTTGATTACTCCAAAGTGTGAGACAGAGTCACAGATTTTGTCCAGCACAGAAGAGACTGCCCTACCAATGATTACTGTTGTACGGACCCTGGACAGGAACTTTGAGAGTGTGTTAGCTCTTACAGGGGATGAAGAATCAAATCAGCAGGACGACTCCTTTCCCAGAGCACCACCATACATTGCTCCAGAGTATGAGACAGATCCACCACGTTTGAAAATCACAGAAGAGGCAGCCCAACCAATAACTTCTGCGGTAGGGTCCCAAGAGAGTGCTGAAAAAGCTGATAGAGAGCCTGAGAAATCTGACCAGGATGACCTCTTCTCTGGAGGATCAGCTCAAGCATATGAGGCAGAGCAAACACCTTTGATGGCTCCACAGCTCCCAGCTCCAGCTGCAAGGCAGAAGGAAGCACCAGGGAGAGCTACACGGTTGTCCAGAAGACGCCCCACCAAGAAGAGAGCCCGCAGCAGTGCTTTGACTAGTCCCGCTACCTCTGCAGGGACTCTGGGTCATCTTGCCTCATCCTCCTCTGCAGAAGAGAGGCCTCCCAACAAAGGGCAACGGACATCCATTGTCAGGCAGTACTCCACTAAGTTCAAGACCGCTCGCTGCTTCTGGAAAGAGGATGTGAGAACTGGAAAAATAGGAGGCTGTGTTACTGTGGAAAGACCTTCCACCAGTAGGAAGCCAAGAGGAACCACACCAGCTGCGACCTCTCCAGTGACTCTCAGTTGCCTTGCTTCATCATCGCCTGAAGACGTGAGGCCTTCCAACAAAGGTCGACAGAGATCCATTGCCTGGAAGTATTTCACCAAGAAGACCAAGTTCGTTGCTACTTGCAACCACTGCAAAATGGATGTAAAAACTGGCAAAGAAGGAGGCTGTGGCAGGGTGGACACTGCAGCACTGCTCTCACACCTTAAGTGCAAGCATGGTATCACCCTTTCGAAGGTGGCACCACCTCTGTTGCCTGCCTCTGGGTCTGAGATCCAGGCTGTGGAAAGACCTTCCACCATTGAGCAGCCAAGCAGAACCACACCAGCTGCGTCAGATTCTGCGGATTCATCAACTGAACCTGCTCCTCTGTCGTCATCAGAACAGCTGAGAAGTCCATCCAGCACCTTGGTGTACAGTGAGACTGAGGAGAAGGCCCTCCAGATGCTTGCTGATGCATGGGCTCAGGAGAGGAACTCTGAGACGGCTCAGATACCGGCTGAGGTACCTTATCAGCAAGAGGACACCTCCTCCAGAGCATCACCTTTGATTACTCCAAAGTGTGAGACAGAGTCACAGATTTTGTCCAGCACAGAAGAGACTGCCCTACCAATGATTACTGTTGTACGGACCCTGGACAGGAACTTTGAGAGTGTGTTAGCTCTTACAGGGGATGAAGAATCAAATCAGCAGGATGACTCCTTTCCCAGAGCACCACCATACATTGCTCCAGAGTATGAGACAGATCCACCACCTTTGAAAATCACAGAAGAGGCAGCCCAACCAATAACTTCTGCTGTAGGGTCCCAAGAGAGTGCTGAAAAAGCTGATAGAGAGCCTGAGAAATCTGACCAGGATGACCTCTTCTCTGGAGGATCAGCTCAAGCATATGAGGCAGAGCAAACACCTTTGATGGCTCCACAGCTCCCAGCTCCAGCTGCAAGGCAGAAGGAAGCACCAGGGAGAGCTACACGGTTGTCCAGAAGACGCCCCACCAAGAAGAGAGCCCGCAGCAGTGCTTTGACTAGTCCCGCTACCTCTGCAGGGACTCTGGGTCATCTTGCCTCATCCTCCTCTGCAGAAGAGAGGCCTCCCAACAAACGGCAACGGACATCCATTGTCAGGCAGTACTCCACTAAGTTCAAGACCGCTCGCTGCTTCTGGAAAGAGGATTTGAGAACTAGAAAAATAGGAGGCTGTGTTACTGTGGAAAGACCTTCCACCAGTAGGAAGCCAAGCGGAACCACACCAGCTGCGACCTCTCCAGTGACTCTCAGTTGCCTTGCTTCATCATCGCCTGAAGACGTGAGGCCTTCCAACAAAGGTCGACAGACATCCATTGTCTGGAAGTATTTCACAAAGAAGACCAAGTTCACTGCTACATGCGACCACTGCAAAATGGTTGTAAAAATTGGGGAAAAAGGAGGCTGTGGAAGGATGGGCACTGCAGCACTGCTCTCACACCTTAAGCGCAAGCATGGGATCACCCAGTAGAACAGGCTTTCTCAACCAGGGTTTCATGAAAGAAACAGGAGAAAGAAACAGTGCCTACATGTAGTGCTCTGCCCTTCTTCTTAATGAATTGCATCTTGCTCTCATTTGTCTACTTTTTCGGCATATTCTGACTTCATACTCTGACTCCTTACTCTATCTTCTGGGGTGTTTGCTACTTCTCCCCATTTGGTGTCCTCTGCAGATTCAGCAAGGAGTCCTCCACCCTTTCGTCCAGATCAATGACAAAATGTTGAATACTGCTGGATCCAGTACCAAGCCCTGCGGCACCCTCAGCTCACCTCCCTCCAAGCCAATGAAACACCATTGATCAAGGAGGATCTGGGTAGCTACTGAGCCGTCAGTTTGACATCTGTAGCTGGCAACATTTTGGAACAAATAATCAAACAGTCGGTCCTTGAGCAGCTGGAACAGAGAGCTGTGATTTCTAAGACTCAGCATGGGTTTCGCAAGAACAAGTCATGTCCGACCAACCTTATATTTTTCCCCCAAGGAAGTCATTACCTTGCTGGATCAGGGGAATGCTGTAGACATAGTTTATTTGGATTTCATTAAAGCATTTGATAAGGTTCCACATGATATTCCTGTTGACAAGTTGGTAAAATGCGGTATGAATACTAATTCTGTCAGGTGGATCGATAACTCGTTGACAGCATCTTCTTGGAGAAGAGTGACAAGTGGAGTGGAAGCTTATCTGCTCAGCCAGAAACAGAAGGTGCTGGACTTTATAGACTCTGTTGGCATTAAACAGTGCAGCCCAATCAGCACTGAATCCTGGAATCATAGAATTGGAAGGGTCCTCCAGGGTCATCTAGTCCAACCCCCTGTACAATGCAGGAATGCTACCTTAAGCTAGGAAGTGGGCACCTCCTGGGAAACAATCACAAATACAGTGAGGCAATTGGAGAATTACAGTATTTGAGTGGAGTTGCAAGACCAGATATCAGCTCTGTGGTACATTATCTAGTCAGGAGAACTGCCAAGCCTAGAGACTGTGAATGGAAGAGGCTAGTGAGGTACCTACAAGGGACTGTAGACTTGAGATTGCTGATATCTCCATGCAGATATCCCAGATTGGTGGAATACATAGATGCTAGTTTTGGAAATGATCCAGCTGATGGAAGATCAACCAGTGACTTTGTGTTCTTCTCTGGGGGCAACCGCATCAGCTGAAGGAGCAAAAAGCAGGGCACAGTGGCAACTTCTACTACAATAGCTGAGTATGTCTCAGCAGTCTGCACCTGAATCGAGCTGGATTGGATAATGTTCCTACTGGAAGATTTCGGAATAAAGGAGCCCATTCCAGTGAAGGCAACTGTAGCTACATGCACTGGTCAAAGACAGATGCTATCAAGGGACCCGTGAAAGCCAGCATTGTAAAATATCATGCTGTGAGAGAAAAATGTGAACAGGGACTGATAGAACTAGTGAAATGTGAAACAAACCAAATGATAGCTTATGCCCTAACAAAGCCACTAGCAAAGGACAAATTCCAATATCTCAGAAACAAGGTGTATTTCATAGATATGAAGTACAAACTGTTGTACTGGAGGTGATGGAGAAATTGTAGGCATAAAAGTAGAAAATCAAGAATACAAAATAGGGAGCTATGCAGATGATGTTGTTCTAACTGTCAAAAAACTGGAAAAGTCCATTCCTGAACTCATGGATAGCATTGCAGATTTCAGAAAGGTTTTGGAATATAAAATTAACAGAACCAAAACTATGATCTTTCTCTATTCAAATGATGAAATGAAGGCAAACCCCCCCCCCCCTTAAATCCTTAACAGGCTGTGTAGTAAATACGGACAAAATCAAATACTTAGAGCTTTTCCGCATGCCATAAATGTAGCGTCATGCCTTCCTCATGAAGACGCTATATTCCGGGTGCTCCACATGACATCGCCCAAATCCCGCGTCTGGCTAGGAAACTGCCCGCTACATCCCCCATTTTAAAGCGCTTCCTTTGGGAATCTGGAAAAGTAGATTCACCACCTAAACAAGCACGATCCACCAGCAGACAACCAGCAGGAAACCAACAGAAGGAACATATGGAGGCTCAAACACGCTATAGTTACCTCCATCCCGTCCTGCCCTCACACCTGTCCCCCTCTTTATTTTTCCTGGGGATGGGAATTTATTTATTTTTTTAAATGATGCTCTGTCTGGAGCAACAAAAAGCCGGACACACATGTAGGTAATGTCAGAAATACACAAAAGCATGCATTACACTGTGATGTGATACTAGCGTTCGTCTTGAATTTTCTCATTGCCCCACAAATAATGAACTATTTAAATTTGCAAGGCACCATTTTGGGGCAGTCTATGTAGAAACAAAACTAGGCTGCCTTTTTATCACAAAGTGTGATTGCTTGTTGTTACCAGCAGCAATTCCCTGGCAGGAATGTTTCACAGTTGTATGGAGAATTGTAGTCCACAGATATCTGGAGAACCAGTTTAGACACACACACTCTGTACATGTTTAGTAGCAACAAATTTCAGTTAGCATGCCCTGGATACTGCATTTAAAGGGGAAAGACCCAGGCCTCCTCACCAGCATTATACAGAAGAGTCTCTGAACAGAGTGTTGCCAACCTTCCAGGTGGGGCCTGGAGATATCCTGGAACAACATCTCCAAACCAATTCCCATGGGGGGAAATGGCAGCCATAGCTGTGCTGAACTAGTTCCTCCGGCACCCCTCCAAAAACCTCCAGCAACTTCCCAACCCAGAGTTGCCAGGCCATTTCTGAGGACCATTCATCCACTCTCCTGCCAGTAAGAACCAGCGGCCAACTTCAGCACTTACTGGGTCAAGTCGCGCTAAACCAGATTCAAGGCGTGTTGTTCCGAAGCAGCAGGACAATTTTTTTTAGTCCAGCGCCCCTTTGTTGGCCTTCAGAGTTTCCCTGGACTCGAATTTGGTCCTCGCGGGGCTAGATTTCCTCCAACTAACTCAGCAGCCTCTTGTGGCGCAGGGTGGTAAGGCAGCAGAAATGCAGTCTGAAAGCTCTGCCCATGAGGCTGGGAGTTCTATCCCAGCAGCCGGCTCAAGGTTGACTCAGCCTTCCATCCTTCCGAGGTCGGTAAAATGAGTACCCAGCTTGCTGGAGGGTAAACGGTAATGACTGGGGAAGGCACTGGCAAACCACCCCGTATTGAGTCTGCCATGAAAACACTGGAGGGCGTCACCCCAAGGGTCAGACATGACTCGGTGCTTGCACAGGGGATACCTTTACCTTTACCTTTACGTAAGCAGAGCCGCTTCATTGCCCGGGAAGGGACGCGCTTTGCAGCTGCTGCCGCAGCTTCAAAAGTGCGAAAACGAAAGTGCATCCGTCTTCCAGATTTCCTGACTCGAAGGGCTGCATGCTGAAGCATTTCCAGGATCCGGAGACCCTGGCCGATTTCTGCTTCGAAACTGGCCCTGCGGAGTCACATCAGGTTGCAGCAGAAATACACAAGGGAGGAACGCCCGGGGGTCTTCTGGCAGGAGGACCCAGCCCACCCTTTCTGTGTGGGCAGTGACAGGTCCGAGCCATGAAATGATTCCTCCGGGGGAAGCTTTCCAAGGTGAGGAAGAAGTCAATGCACTGCTTTGCTGAGAAATAGCAAAACAAAATCAGAGTCCAGTGGCACTTTGAAGACCAACAAAGAATTCAATTGTTGGTCTTAAAGGTGCCCCTGGGCTTTGTTGAAGACCAACAAAGAATTTTTAAGAATAAATCTTTGTGGGTCTTCAAGGTGCCCCTGGACTCTGATTTTGTTTTGTTGTGCTGCTTCAGACCAACACGGCTACCCGCTTGAATCTTGCTGAGAAATCGTTCTTCTTGCCGGCTGTCTGTAGGTCTTGCGGTGCTTCAGTTCAGCTAAGGAGGCCACTGGACAGTGATGGGGCCAGCTAGACAGTGGTGTAAGCAGCTGGCATCCTATGCTAGCTAAAGAACCACAGAAACAGCGGTAGAAAGAAAGAAATTAGGGAGAGGGTAAAGCCTGGATGTACACAGAACTGTAACAACCCCCAGCCAGACGCACAAAGGGGCTTGATTAACATCTCAGGATCCATGGGAGAGAGATGGGATGAATGTTAAGGCCATATCCTTTGATTTTGGCAAAATGGTGATCTGGCTTTACCACAAACACTTCTGTTTGTGACTCAGAGATATCATGACTCAGACATCATGCCGATACTTAGAGGTCTCTTATTTTGCACAGTGTAGGACTGGTTTGTTAGTCATTGGAGGGGGGACAAAAAGAAACAATGCAGAGCAAAAGGCGGAGGGGAGAAATCCTAGTTTCTGGGTGTGTTGTTTGTCCAAATCTCTGACATGAGAGATTTCAGCAGGTTTTGTCCACATCTTTCTGTTTCTGTTCTTTTGCACACATAAAGACCAGAAACTTTTTTTTTTAAGCAAGCTAAGGAACTTCAAAGAGCCTCTTGTGGCGCAGAGTGGTAAGGCAGCGACATGCTGTCAGAAGCTGTCTGCCCATGAGGCTGGGAGTTCGATCCCAGAAGCCGGCTCAAGGTTAACTCAGCCTTCCATCCTTCCGAGGTCCGTAAAATGAGTACCCAGCTTGCTGGGGGGTAAACGGTAATGACTGGGGAAGGCACTGGCAAACCACCCCGTATTGAGTCTGCCATGAAAACGCTAGAGGGCGTCACCCCAAGGGTCAGACATGACCCGGTGCTTGCACAGGGGATACCTTTACCTTTACCTAAGGAACTTCAGCAGAGAAGATAGCTCCCTTTTTTTTTTTTTTTGCCTAAGTCTGGGATAAAAATCCCAAGAATGGGATGGCAGCCAGTCAGAACGGAATGTGACCTTTACAGCTGGAAAGACAGCCCCTCCCTGTCGGGAAGCAATGAGGAAGAATGACACGGAGAAGGATTTCCTGCGAAAGACCGCTCGAACAGAGGGGAATCCTTTATTTATACATACACGTAAATCATTTCAAATAATCCCGCGAGGTAGCGTGGAGCAAACTAATAGGCTTCAAGTAATCCTGCGAGGTAGCGTGGAGCAAACTGATAGGCTTCAAGTAATCCTTTTAACATATGAGGTAATTGTTGTGCTGTAGTATCCTGATTGGTCTAGGTTAGATGCAGAGGCGCAGCCTCAGAGAGCGTGGTTTGCCAACGCCCTCAGGCCGAATCTCTACACCTCCCTCCAAAACGAAATGATGGTTCCTGGAAGTCATTCTAGTCCCAGAGTTCTCAATCCCATCCCACCCCCCCCCACCCCCACCCCCACTACCACCTTCAGACTGCCATTTTTGGCCTAAAGAGCAAATTGCATTCCCAGAGGCTAACATTCCAGATTTAGAGGACTCAGCGTTAATCTTAAGTAGATCTTTTCAGAAGTAAATGCCTCTTTATTGAGTGACCTTTGCTCCCAGGAAAGAGGGTTGCAGCTTCATTCTGCTTTCAATGACCATATGTGAGATTATTCCTTTATTTCCCCTGACCTGTTCTGAGCTGTATTTGCATTTTTTCAGGATTTTAATGTCCTTCAAATGATGATGAAGAGATTGTTCTTATATGCTGCTGTTCTCAAAGCGGCTTACAATCACCGTCCCCTTCCTCTCCCCACAACAGACACCCTGTGAGGGAGGTGAGGCTGAGAGAGCCCTGATATTACTTCTGAAACTTTTCCTGTACTTTCCCCCAGCTCTCACAAAGTATATTGCCACCCCTCAGAAATATTCTCCATCCTGGCCAAAAATGTTTTCTGCTCTCCAGTGAGGACTTTCGGGTGGGTGGCCACGTCAGTCTGAAGCAACAGAACCAAGTTGGGAGTCCAGTGGCACCTTTAAGACCAACCAAGTTTAATTCTGGGTTTAAGTTTTCATGGGTTTAGACCCAGCCTTTCTCAACCTTTTTCGCCTTTGAGAACCCCCCGAAACATCCTTCAGGCTTCGAGAAACACCAGAACGGATCTTGGCAGGCCACACCCACGGACGTCACATGTCACCAGAAGTGACATCACCCAGACACTCCCACTGGATGTGACATCATGATCTACTGCCCCCCCACACACACACACTGTGCCAGTAACTGCCCAGTGGCCTACTCTGCAGGGCCGGGAACAGTGCCGGGAAAGGCATCTGCTGCTCTTCTACCCCGTGCCGCTCCGCAATGCAGCTGCGTTGTGTGTGGTGGTGGTGGCAGTGGCTTGGCAGTGCGTATTCACAAGCCTGTGCCTACTTTCTGCTTGTTTCCCACCCAGGCTTCCATTTCAGCAGGGTCCTGTTGGCCTGAGAGGGAAGCCCTTGCCATCCAGCCCAGCAGCCAACAAATGCAACCACAAACCAAAGGGAAAATCCCCCCAAATATCAGCACTCGCTTTGACGGCAATTCAGACATGTTGGCAGTGTTCAAGGACAGACTAAAAGCCCCGGGAAGAGATTCTGCAGTCCCCGCAAGGTCGGAGGTCACGTCTCCTCGCTTGCAGGGCCGGCCTAGACAGTCTCCTCTAGAAGTACAGAGCTACGGAGCTTATGCATAGAGAACAACGGCTAGAGAATCCGGGAAGGGAGTCATTGGACTTAGGCGACTTGTGAGTTGAGATAGCCAAGTTAAGGACACCAGTAAACCAAATGATTCAGTGTAAGGAAGTAGCAGGAACCCCACTCTCCTCTTTGGAAGCAAAAGCCTGTGAAACACAACAAAATGTAAGCCAAATTCAAAGAGAGGCTGAGACGGTGACTGGTGTTCCTTATTTCATTCATTCTTGGGACTCTGGTGGTGACCCTTTATTCATCGACATCCAATATCTATATTGTAGGTTTTGTTTTCTGCCTTGCTTCTGGGGCACTCCAGATGTCCATGGACTCCGATTTCCATGCGCCTCCTCCAGTATGGCCAGTTGGCAGTCCATGGACATCTGGAGAGCCACAGTTTTGCATTAAGATATCTACAGGTTTTCTATTAGGTATAACGAGAGATGAAATACCTAAAGAATTGAATATATTGTTATTGTATGCCATAACAGCAGCCAGAATGGTGGTAGCAAAAGTTTGGAAAACAAAGGAGGCCCCATCGCTGGAGGATTGGAAAATGAAATCATTGGATTTTTCAAAAATGGCTAGACTCACAGCATTGTTTAAGGACACAGACTTAGAAAAGTATAAAAATCAATGGAGACCATTTTGGAATTATATGGGGAAAACGTATATAAATTTGGAGTGGGAATTCTCAGTTGAGATTTAAATAGGAGGTTCAGAATTTGTTTATTTGCATTTGTCTCAGTGTACAAAAATTATACAATATGTTGTATAAAGTGTTACTGGAAGTTTAACCATGTTATGCTAGAAGACTACAAGATTTATGTTATTATGGAAATGTATTATTAATAAAATTACTAATAAAATAAAAAAAAAGATATCTACAGGTTGTACTCATGGATGTCGACACCATTTTAGAGAGGAACGTGGCCCATTTAGAAATACTCCCTCCCAGAGCAAGCAGCTTGGCGGGGGGGGGCGCCATCCACACAACAGCCTTGCGGGGTAGTTCAAGATAGAGCATTCGTCTGTCTGGAGCCACAGAAAAAAGCAAGATCGGCATGGTGGGATGAGAGGCAGAACTGAACTGAGAAACCCCGGGGGGAAAAAATAATTTATATACAATCATAAACAACGGGTCTTCACGCCATTGGTCAGTTTCGGTTTAATTTCTGAGAAAGAACCCTTGCGTGATTTTAGGGTTGGGGGTCACCACAACATGAGGAACTGTATTAAAGGGTCGCGGCATTAGGAAGGTTGAGAACCACCGCCTCAGAGCCTCCGGACGAGAAGGACAGAGAGACAGGGAGGAAGGATGCTAGAAGGAGAACGCGATCCCTTCACCCGTCGATTCTATTGCCAAAAACTAAAAAATTGCTCCCAACCCAGTGGCCCAGGGATGTGGCCGATTCCCCTTTTCCACAACACCTACTTCACGACAATGCAGTGGACGCGCTTAAGGTGATGCAGCAGTGCTGAAGTCCCCACCTTGCCGCAGCCTCCTACCTTCCCAGTTTTCACATCCACCCCGCAGACCTTGCAGGTGGCAATGAACTTGGACGAGGGGCACTTTGCGAAATAGCGCCAGGCCACGGATGCTCGTGGGTGTTTGGGGGGAGACATCGTTTCTGTGGGGGCTGAGGAGGCAGGAGAACGGTGAGCCGCCTTGGAGGTAGAGGCGGAAGCTGAAGCGGCTGATCCAGTCCTCCGGGGCCGTCCCTTGATGGCGGAAGGTAATACAGAGGGCAGCTTCTTCCGGGAGGTGATGTGATGGATGCGCTTAAGGTGATGCAGCAGTGCTGAAGTCCCCACCTTCCCGCAGCCTCCTACCTTCCCAGTTTTCACATCCGCCCCGCAGACGTTGCAGGTGGCAATGAACTTGGACGTCGGGCACTTTGAGAAATAGCGCCAGGCGATGGAGGCTCGTGGGTGGCTGGCGGGAGACGTCGCTTCTGCGGGGGGTGATGAGGCAAGAGGACCGAGAGCCCCCGCAGAGGTAGCGGAAGAGGTTGAAGCAGAGCTGCTGGATCTCTTGTTGGCGGGACGTCCTCTGGACGATCGTGTGGCTGTCAACGATGTTGCGTTCTCCATTTCGGCCGCAGACAGGGACGGTGGGGTCCCTGGAAGGTTGCTTGTCGACGGCTGTTGCTCTGGCTTATACTCTTGAGGTGACGCTCCATGGGAGGTGTCCTCCTGCTCACCAGATGCCCCAACCTCTGTATCATCTGACTGATTCTCAGAGCTCTTTTCCTGGGACGACAGAGCATCAGATGGTTGCCCGGCCTTTTCTTCCGTACTCGTCAAAGGCTGTCTCTCTGTCTTACACTCTGGAGCAGAGAGAAGGGATTCTCCAGAGAAGGTGTCCTCTTGCTGACCAGATTCCTCAGCCTCTCCCTGAGCCGTCTCGCCCACTGAGGTTCTCTCCTGGGACCAGGCCTCAGCAAGCATTTGGAGGGCTTTCTCCTCGGTCTCGCTGTACACCAAGGCGCCGGATGCCGCCCTGAACTGCTCTGATGAGGACGGAAGAGCAGGTTCACTTGATGCATCCCCAGGGCACCCAGAAGGTGGTGAAGCGGCAGCCTGAGCAGCACCCAAGAGCACTTGGGGAGAGCCGAAGGAAGATGAGGATGCTGCGGGCCCTCCCACGGGGTCAGATTGTGATATAGACACGATTGAATTCTGCAAAGACAAAGGTTCAAGGGATCAAATCAAGGCCTATCGCAATAACTCGGTATCTTTGTTGACCCTGGCTCCAGCCTGGTGGAATGAGTTGCCAGCCAAGATCCTGGCCCTGGCAGAGCTGCCAACGTTGCAGAGGGCCTGTAAAACAGCACTCTTCTGCCAGGCTTATCGTGGAAGCCATGGTGTCCTATAACTCGGTGGGCCTCCCTCTTTTTTCTACTTTTCTTTTCTCTCCCTCTTTCCTTCTTTCTCCCTTTTCCCCTCTCTTGTTCTCTTCCCCCCCCATCTCAGCAACTTCACCAATGAATGACAGGCTGACAGTGAATGGAGATGGTTGGGGGATGGAGGTGAAGTAGTTATTAATACTGACTGTAGTTTAATGGATGCTTTAATTTATACTGATTCTAAACATTTCTATGTCACCTTTCCACCCAGCTTAGGGCACCCAAAGAGGCAACGAATCAAAATTCTGCTTTAGGATGCTTAGGGCTGATCCTGCGTTGAGCAGGGGGTTGGACTAGATGGCCTGTGTGGCCCCTTCCCACTATATGATTATATGATTCTAAAATTATATGTAAAATATATTTAAAACAATTAAATACATCATCATCATCATTTCATCATCATCATCATCATCATTATTATTATTATTATTATTATTATTATTATTATTATTATTATTATTTCTTACCTGCCACTCTCGGAGCACCGACTTGTGGCAGGTTACAACATATAAAACCCCACATTAATAAAAACCCATTAAAACCCCATTGAACATACAACGCATATAACAAGGAAGACAGGGTGGGTGTTCAGTGGCAGCTAATGAGGGACGGTTGAACAATATGAAAAGCCTAAGAACACAATAGAGGGAAACAACAATATCTTCCTGAGGAGGGAATTCTAGAGCGGGGGCACCACAACCAATAAGGCTTTTTTTCAGGTGGCCACCCATCTAGCCTCAGATGACAAGAGGGCTTGAAGCAGAGCCTCCAAAGATGACCAGAATGGCTAGGTAGGTCCTTGCAGGAGAAGGTGGTCCATAAAATGCCCTTAGCATGTATACTTTTACCAACAATTCTGTGGCAATATGTTTGGGTTGTTGATCAGTAATTCCCAGACCTCACGGACCAACAAGTCGTAGATGGCACTTCTTGTGCGCCTTCTTTACCTACTCTTTTATACTGAACATTGGTCCCTCTTTACTTGCTTCGATAACTTATTTACTTCATTTATAAACTAACTTTCCCCCAAAAAGGAACTCAAAGTGATTGACAATGTTCTCTTCTCCTCTTCGAGGTCTTCCAGATAGGGCTGCCAGGTTCTCCTAGCCACTGATGGGGGATAGGAGAGTGGGTTGACACATCCAGATTGGGAAACCTCAGGAGATTATGGAATGGAGCTCAAGGAGAACAGGGACCTTTGCCTCCCTCCAAAGAATCAATTTCCTCCAGGAGAACTGATCTCTATAGCCTGGAGATGAGCAATAATTCTAGGATAAAAAGGTAAAGGTATCCCCTGTGCAAGCACCGAGTTATGTCTGACCCTTGGGGTGTTTTCATGGCAGACTCAATACGGGGTGGTTTTGCCATTCCCTTCCCCAGTCATTACCATTTTACCCCCCAGCAAGCAAGCTTGGTACTCATTTTACCGACCTCGGAAGGATGGAAGGCTGAGTCAACCTTGAGCCGGCTGCTGGGATCGAACTCCCAGCCTCATGGTCAGAGCTTCAGACAGCATCTCGGCTGCTTTACCACCCTGTGCCACAAGAGGCTCTAATTCTAGGATAGGGGTAGCCAAATGGTGGATCTCCAGATGTCCATAGACTCGATGGACATCTGGAGAGTTTGGCCACCCCTGCTCCAGGGGATGCCCAGGTCTCACCTGGAGGCTGGCATCCACTCTCCCAGATCCCAGTCCAGCACTTTAACAACACCACACCCTTGCTTTGCCATTGACTTACGGTTTGATGGGTTTCACAAGCTCTGTCTTCCAGAGAGGAAAATCGCGATTCAGCTAAATCGAGCCACTGATTCATTTGGCCTATTGACGTTTTTATCTCGGCCACTTCGGAAAGCAGAGAATCTTGCCCAGCGAGGAGCTGTTTTGTACCCTTTGATACCTCTCTGAAGAGCTGGAGAATTATTTCCATGGCTGATGACTCCATTCTTGGACCACCTGGTGCCGGTTGTCTATGCAGAGGTACTTCAGGTAGAGACTGTGTACAATCCTGAACCTCCATGACCATGGGGCCTGCCGATGCTTTTTTCTTCTGGGCTTTCTTTTGACGTCCTGCCACCATCTCTGAACTGGAATCAAAATGGGTCCTGATTGCAGACTGGGGTTTATCCGAGGGCTTTCTTGAGATCTTTGGTCTGATTTGTTGATCGCAGGGCTGGCTGGAGAGGGATTCTCTGTCAGGCCGACAGGATCTTTTTGCAAGGTTGCTGGGCTGACTTTTCTATGCTTAAGAACCTGCACAGGGAAAAAGAGGACAGAAAGTTACAGCTGGCAAGTACCCACTGCTGAGCCAACAAAATAGACCATACCACATAACTCACCCCTTCCTTTCCATGTACAAATGCAGGCTTCCATCCACCACCAGTCTCTGCTTGTGAAACAGGCCTAGGCTGAGCTTACAAAGGAAAAACAACAGCTCAAGCTCGAAGTCCCTCCCCTTTCACACACACATACACACACACACACTTTTGCATTCAAAACAAGCCTGCCAGAATGTGCCCCTTCCCCCCAGGGCGACAAAGAGGGAGAAAGCTAAAGAAGGAAGTCCTCAATTGACTGGGGGGGGAGAGGACAGTTTTGAGGGAGATGAAAACTATTTCTGAGGGGAAAGGAAACACTGAAGCAGGAAAAAAGTATAGGGAAAACTGTCCTTTAAAAAAAAAAAAAGCAAAAAACCCTAACTGCTACCAGGTTGGATCTGAGTGATGCTGAGAAATTTAATATATTATATTATATTATATTATATTATATTATATTATATTATATTATATTATATTATATTATATTATATTATATTATATTATATTATATTATATTATATTATATTATATTATATTATATTATATTATATTATATTATATTATATTATATTATATTATATTATATTATATTATATTATAATATATAATTATATTATATATATATAATATATATATCGCTGTGGGGGAGGAGTTATCCGACTCCTTTGCACTCCCATGTGGGGTGCCACAGGGAGCGGTGCTCTCCCCCACGTTATTTAATATCTATATGCGTCCCCTGGCTCAGCTGGTACGGAGTTATGGGCTTGGGTGTCACCAGTACGCTGATGATACCCAGCTCTATCTCTTGATGGATGGCCGGCCAGATCTCCCCCCAGAAAAATTCGCCAGTTGTTTGGAAGCAGTGGCTGGATGGATCAGGAAGAGCCGCCTGAGACTCAACCCCTCCAAGACGGAGGTCCTTTGGCTAGGCCGAAGGGAGCAGGAACAGGAAGCGCGTCTTCCCTGCCTGGACGGGGTACAACTGTCATCTGTGCCCCAAGCCAGGAATTTGGGAGTGATTCTGGATGCCTCACTTTCCATGGAGGCCCAGGTCACTAAGGTAGCCCGGACGGCGTTTCTCCATCTACGCCAAGCTCGGCTACTAGCGCCCTACCTGCCCCCGGAACACCTGGCCACTGTGATCCACGCAACGGTTACTTCTAGATTAGACTTCTGTAACTCGCTCTACGCGGGCCTACCCTTGTCTCTAACCCGGAAGTTACAGCTGGTACAGAATGCAGCTGCACGGGTCCTCACTAAATCATCTTGGAGGTCCCATGTTCAGCCTCTGCTGAAGCAGCTGCACTGGTTGCCAGTTTGTTTCCGGATCAGGTTCAAGGTTTTGGTACTAACCTTTAAGACTATACGCGGCTTGGGTCCTGCATACTTGAGGGACCGCCTATCTCCTTATGCCCCCCGCAGGGCACTTCGCTCTGCGGGTAAGAATCTGCTGATGATCCCAGGACCCCGGGAGGCACGCCTGGCCTCGACAAGGGCCAGGGCCTTTTCGGTCCTGGCCCCTACCTGGTGGAATGAGCTCCCTGAAGAGCTGCGGGCCCTGTCGGAGCTCTCTGAGTTCCGCAGAGCCTGCAAAACGGAGCTCTTCCGCCAGACGTTTGTCTAAGGCCGGGTGATGGCCCGGGGCTAAGATCGGACCCCTCTCCCCGGAGGGGGGAGACCAGTACTAAACTGACCTGGTTCCCCAGAGTGTTCCATCCTATGCCCAATTATCCTCCGTTCCCTTCTGCTCATCCAGTGGGCCTGTACGGGAATAGTTTTAATCGCCATCATTGTGACTTAGTCATTGTTTTAATGGGGTTTTAATGGGGAATTTTAATGATTAATATATTGTATTGTATTAAAATGTTGTGAACCGCCGCGAGCCGGTTTCCGAGAGCGGCGGTCATACAAATCAAATAAATAATAATAATAATAATAATAATTATATTATATTATATTAGTTGACCGCCATTCCCAGGCCTTGCTGGCTCGTGGCAGTTTACAATAAAATGGTAAAACCACATAAAAACAGAAGAAAATATACGATCCCATGCCACTGGCGATAAAACTCATCTAATCCTCCGCTCCCTTTTTTGCACGCTTGACCTCAGCCATCCACCGCCCCAACCACCATGGGGGGAGGGAGTAACATGCCCAGATGATGGGCAAATGGGGCCTGTATGGGAGGGACCCAATCTTCTTAGCCTGGCTTCAACCAAATGCCTGGAGGAAGAGCTGCGTCTTACAGGAGCCGCGGAACTGAGATAGTTCCGTCAGGGCCCTCAGCTCTTCCGGGAGCTCATTCCACTAGGTTGGGGCCAGGACCAGAAAGGCCCTGGCCCTGGTGGAGGCCAGGCATGTCTCTTGGGGATCAGGGACCACCAACAGATTCAAACCTGCAGAGAAAAGAGCTCTGCATAAGGAGACAAGCATATGGCATAGGATGCCATGTGATAATTTTTTTGCTAAAACAGCCCTTTTCAGTTTAGTTGTAGTTTACCGTCTGCCATTGCTAACACGGACAGTTTTATTTCTCCAGTGTTTTTGTGAACTGCAGCTGAACTCAAAAGGACTGATTAGCTGATCTAGCAAAGAAGTACCAGAGGGCATCATGTGGCTTAATTTGGATATTATGACACAGTTTACTAATTTGCCACAATTTGCTTTGGCCTTATATCTCCACAGGTAAGATGGTGGTTCATTTAGTCTGAGGAAGAGTGCCTGCACTCGAAAGCTCACACCTTGAATAAATCTTTGTTGGTACTCCTGGACTCTGTTTCTGTTGTGCTACTTCAGACCAACACGGCTACCCACTTGAATCTATGTTTATCTACAGAACATGCTAAACAAAATCTGATCTGTGCTCTCTTATTAAAAGCAGTACAGGTATTTAAGTCTCCCAAATCTAAAATACTCCTATACCAACAGGAGGTTTCTAGTGGAGGTTTTTTGGACCATCTACCCAACTCCATCCACGTCCTGTTCCCCTCCTGTTCCATCCACGTCCTGTTCCCCTCTTTCTTTGCTCCATAGTTTCCAGAAGGGGCTTTGTCCACAGTAGGGACCTGAAGGTGCAGACTTCAACATTGCCCCTCCCTGGGGTTGGCTAGGGAAGGCAGCGTTTAGGAAGGGGCCTCAGTGAGGAGTCATGCCATCTAAAGCAGCCATTTTCTGTGGGGTAACTGATCTCTGTCAACTGGAGAAGATTGGTAATTCAGAGAGATCTCCAGGCCCCACTTGGAGGCTGGTAACCTTAGGTGGTCGGACTAGGGTGGCAGGAGAAGGCAGTTCAGTCAAGCCAGTTCCTCCATATCTTGTATAACTCCATATCCAGAGCAGGCTGGTGTCTCAGTCAACCACTTAATCCAGCATCATTTTAGCGGCAAGAGAAATGATTTCCGCTCATCCATACACACACCACTGGTAACAATGTCGAATCAACTCTGGATGTGCTACAAAGGATTTTTATTTCGGAATTCTACAACTTTTAACGAGAGCTTTAGATCAGGGGTAGTCAACCTGTGGTCCTCCAGATGTCCATGGACTACAATTCCCATGAGCCCCTGCCAGCAAATGCTGGCAGGGGCTCATGGGAATTGTAGTCCATGGGCATCTGGAGGACCACAGGTTGACTACTCCTGCTTTAGATGACCTGATTGGTCACCTGACTGGTGGTTAGGCAGTGAGTCCCAGCTCCTCCCATCACCTCTTACCGGTTTTATTAATGGTTACAGATTACAGATACATGCACACACACACAAGCAACCTGAGGTTTATTTTTATGCATCTGATAAATATGGGGCTCCAACTCAGAAAAGCGGATGCTTGAGGAAACGTAGTCTTTAAGGCGTCCACAAAAGTTTATTTGTTTGCTTTAGGAAGCTACCATTGTCGGTCATCTCTAGGAATCTCCAAAATCTCTGTGGTGAAGCCGTAGCCTCGCAATGCTAGGGGAGAACAAGGCCTACTAGGACACAAGGTGAGGGAGCTGATCTTCTTGGCATGGTGAGGAGAACTCGAGTCAGTTTCTGGCTGCTGTTTTGTAAAAGTTCCCTCTGTGGTGACTTTGCCTCTTCTGGGCCTCCTGGGAAGCTAGAACAGGGAAAAAGAGAAATAAACAAGTTTTAATAATGCATTCTTTAACACTGAACTGAACTCCCCTTCACTGGCAGTCTTTAAGCAGCGGCTGGACAGATACTTGTCGTAGATGCTTTAGGTGGAGAATGCATGGAGCAGAGGGTTGGACTTGATCGAGGTGGTCAAACTGTGACTCTTCAGGTGTCCATGGACTTCAATTCCCATGAGCCCCTGCCAGCATGTGTCCCCGGGGCTCATGGGAACTGTATTTCATGGACATCTGGAGAGCCAGTTTGGCCACCCCTGGTCACTAGATAGTCTGTATGGCCCCTTCCAACTCTATGATTCTATGAGATATAGTCCATTCCTGGGTACTTCTCCACAAAGCTGCTACATGTGTATTCCTGAACCACAGAGTGTCACCAAAAGATAAAGTTTGTCCAGCAATGGAAAGATGTCACTTCCGGTCACTGGGAAGTGATGTCAACGCATCAGACACAGTCCCACCTTTTCTCCTTTCTTTTTCTCCAGCCACCCAGCTGAGTGGTGGGGGAAGGAACCACTGAGGACAAAGGATCCCCTGCCAGAACTTGAGTAGCCATGGCTTTCTCCTCTCTCCTCCCCTGTTTCCCAGCCCTCCCAGCAAAGGATGAAAACAGAATGGCACCTCAGCCATTCCATTAATTTTTAACTATGCAGAGCCAACCAGAAACCCCAGTTTCTTTTCAGAAGGTGCCAGACGCCCTCTGGTGGCGGAGGCGGAAATCGCAGCCTCGGGGGCCCGACACGGATGAGAACCACGAATTCCGACAGGCCCAATGCATGAAAGAGGTCACACTTTGCACTTAATCTTTTCCTTTGAAGGAAGGCGTGCTCTCAGGGATGGAGGTTCCACCAGAACTGAGGTGTGACCGCCGTCTGCTCAAAGCAAGGGTGGATATGGTTCTGACAACCCTCGGGAGAGGGTGTCCAGATAAAATGGTCCACCTATGGCCCCTTCCAACTTTATGATTCTAGGATCAGTTATGTAGGGGGCCCCTTTGAGAAGGTAGCAGATAATATTGATTTAAATAAATAATTGTGCAGGTTGGGGAATGCTGATTTCTCCAGCCTCAAACATCCAGTTACTCACTTGTGCTTGCATAGTGCACACGCGTCACCAGCACAACTGTGGCGATCCCAGTGGTACAAAGAACACCTCGCACAACAATCCAGATGAGCACCATGTTGACATAATCCTTTGGGGCTCCATTTGTGGGTCCTGGACAAGTCAATTCAGAGGAATTAGGAGGCAAGATTGTTGGGCCAGATCCAAATCTAGCTTTCGGTTTCAGGCATTACCCACCCAAAGGCCTCTGGAAGCTCCTAAATTCGGCCCCCAACATGGCTACCCACCTGAATATATTTCCATGAAGCAGGAATTCCTCTTGTTTTACCTTTGGCTGTTTCAAACAGCCTAATGGTACTGATATCACCTGGTCAGAATCAGAGTCCTACAGAGCTGGAAGAGGCCACAGAGGGCCATCCAATCAAGCCCTCCATCTACTTGGGGGCTTAAAAACCACACACTTCTAACATGTGCTCATCCAATCTCCTCCTGAACACTTCTACCACCCTCCAAGGCAACATAATTCCATCTACAAAGAGCCCTCACTGTCAGAAAATAATTTCTAATATTTAAGTGGAACTGCCTTTCCTGTAATTTAAATCCATTGCTTTGCCTCTTTGCCTCTAAAGCTGCAGTAAACAAGATGGCGCCCTCTTCAACAGCTCTCAGATCACCCTTGCTCTCCTCTTCTCCAAGCGACACATACCCAACTCTCTCAACCTCTCCTTGTAAAGTGTGGATTCCAACCCCTTAACGCCCTACCGGTCGCCCTTCTTAGAACACGTTCCAGCTGGTCAATATCTTTATAGTTCTGCCTTGTCATCATCTCCTCTCATCATGACACCACCATCTCCACACAACAAACCTACCACTTCCACTCTTCGGTTGACAGATTCCCACTTAGGCTCCTGTGGAACCGGGACATCTTGAATTTCCATCAGCTCACCTGCTGTTGTCACCTGGAGTCCAGTCCCATTCCCCGAGGTCTCCTGTAGACCATGGATGTTCACCACACAATGATACAATCCTGAGTCATTCAGCCTCAGATCCCTTATCTCTATATCGGCCCTCTTCTCTGAGAGAAAGCCTTGATCCGAGGTGCAGTTCACCCTCCCTGTGAACTCCTGGGAGGTGTTTTTGACCACCAGGCCGGGATACTTGACCCACTGGTAGCTTCCAACCTTCGGCTCAGAGGGCAAGAGGTAAGAGCAACGCAGGGTGATGGAGCCGCCTTCAGTGCCTTGAGCAAGGCTGGGCTGGGAGACCACAAGATCCTGTGCTAGAGAAGCGACAAGAATGGTTATGGAGGAGACATGAGGAAACCACATGAAGAAGTTGGTGCATCACAGGGGATGAGCTCTGAGCCAGGAGGGTCCCAGTTCAAACTCCCCTCTGCCCCTCGTTTACTAGGCAAGCCAGGCCACCCCTTCTGTGTTAGTGAATATCTCAATTAATTGATTATATTGACTTGCTATATGGAATCTGCCTTGAGCCCATATTTATTGTTGTTGTTGTTGTTGTTGTTGTTGTTGTTGTTGTTATTGTTATTTATTTGTTTATTAAATGTATTACTCGCCTCTCCCCAGAAGCGCGAGGTGAGTTACAATGTTAAAAAAAAAACTAGTAAAAATCTCCATACACAATAAAACACAATACAAAGATGTGGCGGTGAAATCAGTAACACCGTACTGGAGGGGAGGGAGAAAGAGGTCCGCTGTTGGTATTCGCCATTGCTACTCTGATCTCATAAGCAGCATGATTGTGTTTTTAATTTTCCAGATACTACAACTAGAAGACTTTCACAAATATTTTGTAGGTTGCCAAACCCTTCAACAGAACAAAATTTGTGCCCAGTCGCACCTTTAATTCTGGGTATAATTTTTTCTTTAATTCTGGGTATACGTTCTGGGTAAAAGAGCACACAAAAGCTTATCCTCAGAACTTAACTTAGTTAGTCCTAAAGGTTCCACTGGACTCAAAACTTTTTTGTGTTGTTTCAGGCCAACACAGCTTCCTTCCTGAATCAATTTTCTAATCTGAATTTAATCATGTAAAGCCAGTTTTCCATTCTGAAATGAAGACAGCATATATTTCTCTATCATATAGCACTATGAGTGTTTAGCTTGCCAGTTTTATCTGTAAAGGTAGATAAGCTAAACATTCGCACGGCTTGAATGGGGGGTTGGACTAGATGACCCATGAGGTCCCTTCCAACTCTATTATTCTATGATCCTATGTTCACTCACCTCTTCTTATCAGAAGCTCAGTCCCCTTCCCTGAAGTCTCCTGTAGACCGTGAATGTTGACCACACATCGATATAACCCAGAGTCAGAAGGTCTCAGATCACTTATCTTTAAGTCTGCTCTCCTGTTCAAGAGGAAGTCCTGGTCGGAGGTGAAATTCACCCTCCCCATGAATTCTGGGGAGGAGTTTTTGACCACCAACCCTGGATCCTTCACCCACTGGTAGCTGCCAACCTTTGGCTCTGAGGTGGAGTTGTAAGAGCACCTCAGGGTGATGGAGCTGCCTTCCAAGTTTTGAGCGGAGCTGGGCTGGAAGACCATGAGATCCTGGGCTTGAGAAACTGTGAGAAAAGAAGAAAATCTACTGATAGTCTGAGTCTCAGAGGGTATGTGGGATGTATATCTGCTCTGGGGCTACTTGATCAGGGCCCCCTCCCTCCCTTGCAAATACACACACACATACACACAGTCTCCCCCCCCAACTCTTCTTCTTCAGTAATCTCAGGGCTCTCTCAGCCTCACCTCCCTCACAGGGTGTCTGTTGTGGGGAGAGGAAAGGGAAGGTGACTGTAAGCCGCTTTGAGACTCCTTCGGGTAGAGAAAAGCGGCATATAAGAGCCAACTCTTCTTCTTCAGTAATCTCAGAGCTCTCTCAGCCTTACCTCCCTCACAGGGTGTCTGTTGTGTTAATAATAATGCCTCAGCCAACCTCCCTGAAACTTCTTTCCTCCCTTCTTTCCTTCTCTCCTCCTCCTGACCTTGAAGAAAGGGAAGGTGATTGAAAGCCGCTTTGAGACTCCTTTGGGTAGAGAAAAGCGGCATATAAGAGCCAACTCTTCTTCTTAACCAAAAATTCTTATCCTTGATAAAGCAGTCCCAGAGACAAAGGGAAAACAAGTAACTGAAAATAAACACAGAAAAGTCCAGAAAAGCATCTGAGCAAGAGAAGACCTCCTGCAGAAAGATCCCAACTGTGCAGATGGGCTCAGGGGTCAATGCCTGCATTTTATTTATTTATTTTATGTATAATTAGACTTGCAGAACTGCCCCTCTGAGCCCAGCCATCTGGGGGCGGTGTACATCATGTTAAAATAACATAAACAGTTAAAACACCATAAAATAGAACAGTGGAATAAAACAGTAGAATTGCCCCTGCATCCTTACATTAGTTCTTATGTATGCCACAGTATAGATCAGGGGTAGTCAAACTGCGGCCCTCCAGATGTCCATGGACTACAATTCCCATGAGCCCCTGCCAGCGAATGCTGGCAGGGGCTCATGGGAATTGTAGTCCATGGACATCTGGAGGGCCGCAGTTGGACTACCCCTGGTATAGATGTTACAACAGGGGGGGTGTTGGATATGTGTATTCTTAGATGTTACTTCATGCTGCATTTTTGTAGATAGCTATCTCCACCTGGGAACTTGGCTGGCCTGAAAATTCCTTCCCCGGAATTCCTTCCCCGGCGGCCGTCAATCGATAGAAACAAGAGTGTCCTCAAATCTACTGGCACTCCTCCAAAACTATTCCACAGACCTGCCTTCTGGAGATGTGCAGACCTGCTAACCTTAGTCTGTCCTTAAGAGAAACTGTACGCAGGTAAGCACTGGCAGCTCTGACAGGTGATGGATTGGGACAAGCCTTCCAAAATTAACTTGTCATCCCAGAAACTTTTTTTTCTTCACAAATGGATGTCTCAAACTCTCTCTTTTGTCCGAACAAACAAGGATAAAGGTTCGGCGGTAGCCTGTAAAGGGGGACCGGAAGCCATAGCAGTACCCAGAGAAGGGTGTATCATGATAGGTGAACTGGGGGGGGGAGGGACACACATTAGGAGAGCTGCCCCCATTGACCCATTCCCTTCCAACAACTTTGTTTGTGTATAATGTGTCCATGTATGTGATAATCCAGGTGTGCATGCGCATACATGCACGACCACAACACTGCACAGAAGGGGGTCTGACTCCTAGCTTCCCCCATCCCCTCCGCCACTTACCTGTGATCAGAGCAAACATCAGCTGTGCTGTTTTGGCATCCATGGTCCCCGTGAGGTGGAGAGAAAAGAAATACATACCGGTGATGTGGAAGGGGAGAGGCAGAGTGTGATGTGCAGATTCAGGGGAGGTCACCCTGTTTCCTGTCTTTGATGGACATCTATTAAACCGGTATCTGCTGGGGGGGGGAATGAGGTTTCCTGTTCATGACATGGGGGGTGGGCGGATGGTCTTGGCTTCCTGGATGGGGGAGGATAGGGAGGGAGCTAGTGAAGCCAAGAGATGCTTCTTCTAGGGCAGTGGTCCGCAACCTTTTTATCATCGGGGACCGGTCAACACTTGACAATTTTACTGAGGCCCGGGGGGGGGGGTCTTTTGCTGAGGGACATCACCACCACTGTCTGAGCCCCTGCTCCACTTCTTTCCCACCAGTGCCCCTGACTTCCCGCCGCCCACTGGGGGGCGCTGCCAGCAGCAGCTGCACAGTGCCACACCAAGGGGGAGCCCCAGCCATGGTGGCCGCTGGAGAGCACCAAAGGTGAGCCGGCAGCAGAGTGGCAGGGCAGCCGGGGAAAAGGACCGGGAGGAGCTGCGGCCCGGTACCGACTGATCCACGGACCGGTACCAGTCTCCGGACCGGGGGGGTTGGGGACCACTGTTCTAGGGTATACATTCAATGTAGATGAATTCTTTTCTCATGCGGTAGGGAAGGATGAGTGCTGGGACAGGTCAGGGTTAGATGCTTTGTGCTAATGGGGAATGTATTCGCAATGTACAGATGCCAACCTCCAGGTGGCACCTGGATATCTCTTGCTATCATAATTGGTCTCCGGGTGACCAAAACAGTTTGGAATTGGTTCTTACATGCTGTTTTTCTCCCCCAGGAGTCTCAAAGCGGCTTACGTTTGCCTTCCCTTCCTGTCCCCACAACAGACACCCTGTGAGGGAGGTGAGGCTGAGAGAGCCCTGAGATTACTGAAGAAGAGTTGGTTCTTATATGCGGCTTTTCTCTACCCGAAGGAGGCTCAAAGCGGCTTACATTTTCCTTCCCTTTCCTTTTCCCACCACAGACACCCTGTGAGGGAGGTGGGGCTGAGAGAGCCCTGATATTACTGAAGAAGAAGAGTTTGTTCTTATATGCAGCTTTTCTCTACCCGAAGGAGGCTCAAAGCGGCTTACATTCGCCTTCCCTTTCCTCTCCCCACAACAGACAGCCTGTGAGGGAGGTGAGGCTGAGAGAGCCCTGATATCACTGAAGAAGAAGGTCGGTTCTTATGTGCTGCTTTTCTTATATGCTGCTTTTGGATAAAACAAACACAAAACTACTAGAAAGTGTGAGCATCCTGCATAGTGCAGGGGGTTGGACTAGATGACCCAGGAGGTCTCTTCCAACTGTAGGATTCTATGATTCAAAGTTTTGCAAGGGGCTATGAAATTGCATCAGGATCGCTGTTAGGATAATTTGTGGCACACTTATTGATTCTTTCCGGATTTCCTGTATTTATTTTGTCATTTCATTTGGGTTTTTTTCATGTCTTCTTACTCAAATTTTAACTGTAATATAGTTTTATAGGCTAATAAAGGATTTCGATTTCACATTACATGATGTTCCCCCACCCCGTATTTTCTAAGGCAAGAACTAGAAGCAGAGGGATAGATCTGACCTGCTTTCCCAGTCTAACCCATTTCTTCTCCATACTATAGCCCCGTCCCAGGCAGAATTTAATAAATACATCCCATGATCCCTAATATTGATCTTCTAGTGCAGGGGTACTCAACTGTGGTCATGGACTACAATTCCCATGAGCCCCTGCCAGCAAACGCTGGCAGGGGCTCATGGGAATTGTAGTCCATGGACATCTGGAGGACCACAGGTTAACTATCACTGTTCTAGTGGTCAAAAAAGGACCCACCTTTTTTCCACCAGCAGAAAATCTATTTGGGTCCAACCCACATTTTCCTGCAAACTCTGCCTTTAAAAAAAGTGAAAGACATTAATCCAGAGGTCATCACGCCCCATGTGGTTTGTACCTCTGAATAAGTGGGTATCTTAGCTTTTCAGCTGCCACCTTTGAAAACACGTCCATGTACTCCAGTCTGGGAAAAAGAAATCGCATAATGTAATGTTGTTTTAATAAATGCTTCATAAGGCCAGCAATGCCCAGGACATGTGAGCCCCCCAATCCTTCATTCTAGTTACACTCCTGGAAAGTCCCCCCCACACACACACCTCTTTGGGTTTTCCTAACATTGCTTTCCCTACAATCCACGTCCTTATGATGATTCTCCCGGGTGGATCTTCATGTGCCTGTGGAAAATCGAGGGACTGCTGAACCGTTTTTCACACACTGCGCATGCGTACGGCTTCTCTCCAGTGTGAATTCTCTCGTGTACGACGAGGGTCGATTTCTTATTGAAGCTTTTCTCGCAGTGGGAGCACTGATGTGGTTTCTCACCTGTGTGGACCACGGCGTGCTTTCTAAGGTCAGAGCTCGACACGAAGGTCTTCCTGCACTCTGAGCACCCGTAAGGCCTCTCTCCCGTGTGAGTTCTCTCGTGGATAACGAGACGGGACCTCTGGCTGAAGTTCTGCCCGCAATCCAAGCAGTGGTATGGCTTCTCCCCAGTGTGCGTCCTTTCGTGAGTTTTCAGCTGAAAACTGGTCCGAAAGCTCTTCCCACACTCGGAGCACTCGTACGGCTTCTCTCCCGTGTGGATGCGCTTGTGCTTGATCAGAGACGCTTTCTCCAGGAAGCTGTTTCCACAGTCTGAGCATTCGTGCGGCTTCTCACCCGTGTGCGTCCTTTTGTGAATCACAAGCTGGTAGCTGACCTGGAAGCTTTTCCCACACTCGGAGCATTCAAAAGGCTTCTCCCCCGTGTGGGTCTTCTCGTGTTTCACGAGAGAAGCTCTCAGGCTGAAACTCTTGCCGCAATCCGAGCACGTGTGTGGTTTCTCACCAGTGTGTGTTCTTCTATGTCTAATCAGGGCGCCGTTCCCATTGAAACATCTCCCACAGTCTGAGCACTGATGCGGCTTCTCTCCCGTGTGGGTCCTCATATGGTTGACAAGGTTCCCCTTCTCGCCAAAGGCTTTCCCACACGCCGAGCACTCGTACGGCTTCTCTCCCGTGTGCGTCTTCTCGTGTTTCGCGAGAGACGCTTTCAAGCTGAAACTCTTGCCGCAGTTCGAGCACGCGTGTGGTTTCTCACCAGTGTGTGTTCTTCTATGTCTAATCAGGGCGGCTTTCTCATTGAAGCTCCTCCCACAGTCTGAGCACTGATGTGGTTTCTCTCCCGTGTGGATCCTCATATGGATAACAAGGTTCCCCTTCACGCCAAAGGCCTTCCCACACACCGAGCACTCGTACGGCTTCTCTCCGGTGTGAATTCTCTCGTGTTTAATCAGCGTGGATTTGGCGGTGAAACTCTTGCCGCAGTCTGGACACGTGTAGGGCTTCTTCCCTGTGTGGATTTGCTGGTGCTTCTCAAGATTCGTCCTCCTGCCAAAACTTTCCCCACACTCGGAACAGGTGTACGATTTCCCTCCCACGTGGGGCCTTTGTTGCAGAATGAGAGAGACTTGGTGGGCTGAGATTTTCCCCCAATGCAGTTCGCCTTTCACCAACGCCTGCTGGTTCTCAGAAACACCAGTGGCACGAGGCCACAGTCCCCCGGTGTCAGTGACCCTCTGTGTCCTATGCTGTAAAGGGCCATCGCATGAATTCTGTTCACTTCCCTCGCAGAGGAAGATTCTGCTGGCTGGGTAGTCTCCTTGGTGCCATTCCTCTTCCTGGGCACTCCCGTGCTTCTCTTCCATCTCAGGTCCCCCCAAAAAATTTCCTTCCGCTCCTCCCATTGATATCCCCCGCAGGCCCTCTGGCTCAGGTCTTTCCACTTTGAGGAGGTCATCTTCATTCTTCTTCACATGCTCGTCCCATTCTGGAACAAAGAACCATAAATTTAGGTGCTGAGCCCCGACTAGCCCAAGCTAGCCAATCTCATCAGATTTCAGAAACAAAACTGGTTCAACCGTGGTTAGTATTTGGATGGGAGTCCAGGGTTGGGACGCAGAGTCAAGCAATGGCAAAGCAGCCACCCCTGTCTTCTCCAGTGGCCTCCCATCCAAGTACTAAGTTTAGCTAGCCATGCTTAGCTTTCAGGTTTTGACAAGCTTGATGTTATATTTGTAATTTTATGTTTTTTTACTGGCTGGTCTATGACCGTAAATAAATTGATTGATTGACAAGCTCAGGGTAAACCTTTATGAAAAGAGCAGGGCATATTTCTCCAGGCCTGTTGGCAACCCTAAGTGGGACATACCTTGCAGCCCGGATCCACAGTGGACAAAGACAAAACCAAAATTCATCACATCTAAGAGGCTAATAATGCATTCAGCTGAAGCATAAAGCAGAGAGGGAGAGGCTGCTGGCCATGGAAATAATATCTTTGTCAAGCTATTTTGATGACCGTGCAATGTTTTTTTTGACACCTGAAGAAGTATGCAGTGAAACAGGTGATTATCCGGAGACCCTGTTTGTCAAGCCTCATGATGTTCCAAGCATTATTGAAACCTCCGAGATAAAACTGATGTTTCCTTGAACCGTTAACCTACTCGTAAGCTAAGCATTTTGCCAGTGAAGCTAACTTTGTAAGACAGGCATGGCGCCATGACGTGCCAGCATTGTGCCATCACAGAAAAATATTTTGTAGAATAAACTGCAAGGTGTCACTTTAATCCACATATTTATGGCCAATTGCATGCAAACATGTTGAATACGGATTGATAGTCATTGTTATAAAAATCTTGACAATGATTCTGTTAGCATTTTTTAAATTTAGAATAATGTGAATATATTATTGGCCTCTTATACATGGTGAATTTTTGTTTTGTCTTTGTTTATCAGATATTTATTGTGTAGCATTGTTGAGTTACTGACCCACAGCTGCACAGGACTTCCATCTTATACCTTTTGTCTTAACGCCCCCCCGAGGAAAAGAAGAACAAGAGTTGGTTTTTATACCCCACTTTTCACTGCCTGAAGGAGTCTCAAAGCGGCTTACAATTGCCTTCCCTTCCCCTCCCCACAACAGACACCCTGTGAGGTAGGTGGGGCTGAGAAAGCTCTGACAGAACTCCTCGATGAGAACAGCACTATCAGGACTGTGACAAGTCCAAGGTCACCTAGCTGGCTACATGTGGAGGAGGAGCGGGGAATCAAACCCAGCTCTTCAGCCACTGCTCTTAATTACTGCACCAAACTACGTCTGGGCTGCAGTGAATAAGGGAAGACACTCTGCACTTATCCTTACAGGTGCCAGGAGGCAAGATGGCCACAACAGTGACGCTGAGGTGATGCCCACAGTTGCTTGGAAATTCACACACAGATGGAGTCCTGGATTTTCCAGCAGCATCCACTTCCCCGCAGTCCAGGATCCAGTCTTACCCAGCGAGCTGGCCTCCCAGTCGCTCTCCTGCTTGATTTCCAGGGGGATCCGCAGCTTCACTATCTCCAAGGGGTCTTCCTCTGACTTGGGGGATCTTACGACCCCATTTCCAAAGGGTTCCAGTGTCTGAAAGAATAAAAGGGTGGGAATCAGACAAGTCACAATGGATTATTTGGGGGGGGGGCAGCCCCACCAATCCCTTTCCTTGTTAATCATCCCCTACCTAGACCAGAGCCAGGGCCTTTTGGGGGTAATGTGCCTGGGTGGGAAGCAAACAGGACCTGCTGTGTGTAGTGCTCAGCAACATGTCAGTAAGAAGGGTGCACCAGCACCGAATCATCATCTGTATCCCCCCCCCCCGCCCACCAGTTCCGGCCACCCTTTCTAACGAACAAGCCGGGGCCCACGTTACTCTATGGATGATTCTGGCCTGAGGCTGTAGCAGTTGCCCCGCCAGCCCTGCCATGGTCACGTATGTCCTTTTGTCCGTCCTCAAGCTCCTGCCCACCAGCTTCCCTGGATGCCCTTCAAGGTCTAGTAATTTGGGAGAGTGAGAAAAAATTATTTTTGGGGAAAAAGAAAGTGCAACCTTGCTGATTTCAGCCAATTTCAGCAAGGCCATATTATTTCTGCAGGTTTTGGGGAAATTTCCTGAGCCCTTCCGGCACTTTCCTCTGACTCTGCAGCCGTCAGCTTCTGTTTTGTTGAGATAAAATTACAACAGCTGAATTCACAAGTCTTCCATAATAATTTGGGCAACATTTCCAGTTCATTGACAGTCACTTTTTCCATACAGTTGGAAGGGACCTCCTGGGTCATCTAGTCCAACCCCCTCACTATGCAGGACACTCACAACCCTATCGCTCATCCACTGTCACCTGCTGCCCCCTTTAACCTTCACAGAATCAGCCTCTCCCAGATGGCTATCCATCCTCTGTTTAAAAATCTCCAAAGATGGAGAACCCCACCACCTCCTGAGGAAGCCTATTCCACTGGGAAACCACTCTAACGTTCCAGTGGTTTAGACAGAATTTCTTTTGAATTAATTTCATCCCATTGCACCTGGTCCGTCCCTCTGTTCTTATATTTTTATGATTGCTCTTCATTTAAAAAAATATATAAAACACTATGAGCAGGTGAGGCCAGAAAAAGCTGGACCTGCTGATTTCTATGTATCAAAACCTCTGGTGAAGACAGAGGTGCAAGCCAAGCTGTTTATTTTCACCCCATTTTAGCACCCCTTTAGAGCTGGAGGCCAGACAACCTGGACCCGCACAGGCAGGGTCATCAGCAACGGCTCCAGGACCACCAGCTCTGGAACTCACTCCACGGTGTATCTTTTGGGCTTCAGCCCATGGCTGGCAAAGCTTTCAGAACGGGCTCAATACCTCTTGGGATCCCTCGTCCTGTAGGTAGCAGATCTGCCTGAAGGGTCGGTGGTCCATCTCCAAGCCAACAATGTCCTCCTCATCCAGAATCTCCTCCTTCACTTTCACAGAGATATCAGGGGGTTCATTCATTTTGTCACCTTCTTCCACGGCGTGATTCCTACGCTCTCCTCTGGGCCGCAGGGCACCATCCATTTCACTGTTGAAGGAGGCCTGGTTTTTCTTGGCGTGATCCTCCGAGGGAGACTGAGGCCGCTCTGAGGCTCCCCACACCTGCTGTGAGGACTCCACCATCTTCAGGAATTCCTGCCACCGGGCCTCCCAACGCAGTTCTTGACCTTCATCCGGTTCTTGTTTGATCTGTTGTGGATCTTCCAAAGTTAGAGACTCTCCGATGGTCCCAACCTGAACGACGGGAGAGTCTTTTCCTCCTGCTGCCAGTTTCTCCTCAGATTTGGCTGCTTCTGACTCCTGCTCCTCCATTCTGAATCCGAGCAGCACTTCCTGGCCTGAAACAGGAAGTTCAGAATTTGAGAGGGTCACAGCGATTAAACCGTCTAATGTGTTTTTACTGAGTAAAGTCAGACACTGAATTTAAAAAAATGTTTTTTGAAGAGTCATTCTGCCATAGGGTTGCCAACAATCTGGAGAACAAAAGTCCAGCCTCTTTAACAGAGGCCTGATGGGATGTTATTTACCAGGTGATGTTACTGAGCTTTTTGCCATGAAAGGCTTCAGCTTTCCACACATTAAGTCTCGGAAAAGGGACAATCAAATCTCCAGTGGCCAATCAGAAGCCCTGCTGGGCATGCTTGGGACCCCTGATATAAAGCCTGAACAAAAATTCTGTTGAACTCCTAACCTTGCAGTGCTTAAGCAGGGGCCATGGCTCAGTGGTAGAGGATCTGCTTGGCATGAAAAAGGTCCCAAGTTTAACCCCAGGCACCTCCAGTTAAAAGATCTGGCAGTGGGTGATGTGGAAGAACTTTCTATTATTTTCTCCATATTAATTCTGCAATATGCCATTAATACTGCAGCCATATCCAAGCAACATTTACAAATATACAAGGAAACTATGTGACAAAACAGCATTGCCGTGTGGATTTTGAATGCACCTGGAGGGCTGCTGAAATCCTGTCAGCTTTAATTGCTTATTTGGTTCTTTAGTGTCCTGTTATACATGGAGGGCAGCTTAGGGTTTCCAGATTTGGCTTCGTGGAGATTAGGAGAGTAGAACTGGGGGACAGTGGGTTTGGAGAGGAGAGGAAGTTCAATAAGCCAAAACTGTACACAGTCCAAAAGCACCATTTTCTCCAAGGAAACGGATCTTGGCCTTCTGGAGGGTATCCAGGCCTGACCTGGAGGTTGGCAACCTTATATCCAGAGCAAAAAAAAATTGTGCTGATCCATTAGCAGAAACCTCCACCACCAGCCCCCCCTCCAGCAACCCTTCCCTTGCCCAGGACCCCTCCCGGGTCACGGATTTGTCAGCAAGCGCCTCTGCCTCTTTGCAAGGCAACTCCAGCCCCTTTCTCTCCCCCCCCCCATTTCCAAGACCGCAATTTCCCCCTTTTGGCCCCTTCCCCTATTCCCTGCCCCTTCCCCGGGCAGCCTCTGCATCGCGCTCACCTCCACCTTCCTCCGCCAAAGGTAGGGGGGGGGCTGGAAGGCGGCTTCCCCTTGCAAAGTTTCCCCCTAGGCCTCTCTAGGCAACGCAGCTCTCTGCACTTAACCCCTTGAGGCTCTGGGGGGGGGGAAGGCAACTGGGTGCGAGGCGCAGACGCATCTTGAGGACGGGCGAAGGGAAAAGGGCGCAGGCGAAGCGGGCTTGGGGAGACTTCTTCCCTTGACTAATCTGCAGGAATCTTGGGCACCGCTGGGAGGAAGGGATTATTATTTATTTATTTATTTATTTATTTATTTATTTATTTATTTATTTAGATTTATAGCCTGCCATTCCCCTAAGGCTCGTGGCGGGTAACCCACCGATAAAAACCCCTAATACATAAAAGCCATCCTAATACATAAACACATCAACCAACCCAACACGGCGACATTACCCAAGGAGGAGACCAGAGATAGCCTGAAGGACTGCAGCAGAGGGGGACCGGATCTCACCAGGTGGCCCTGATAAATCTGTAGGATTAGACCAAGGACCTTTTTCCTTCCTCTCCCCACAGTTGAAGGCTATAGTTTCAGTGTCCTGATGTTTTCCCGTGCAGGACACACAATGGGGCCAGGATCTCCCGTGTAATTCTTCCCAGGAAGAATTATAAGCAACTTCAGTGGCCAAGTAATTCCCCCCAAGTTGGGGGGAATCAAGGATGGCAACCAACTGGACTGAAAGATATGAATATTCACACAATTGAGATTTTGGGAGACATATTTCTGTTCCCAAAGCTCTGATCTAAAAAACAAAACACAGAAGAACTGTTTTTTGATTTTTGTTTTTAATACCCTGCTTTTCACTACCCAAAGAAGTCTCTCAAAGAGATTTACAAACACCTTTACTTCCTCTCCCCACGACCCTGTGAGGTAGGTGGGTCTAAGAGTGCTCTGCGAGAACAGCCCTAAGAGAGCCGTGTCTGGCCCAAGGTCACTCAGCTGGCTACATGTGAAGGAGTAATGGGGAAGCAAACCCAGTTCTCCAGATTAGAGGGTGCCACTCTTAATCACTATGCCAGGATGGGTCTCTGTTAGACTTTGTCTCTTAGCAAGAACCAGCCACAGGCTGTCAGTCAAAGAGTTAAATTGCTTGTTTACAGTTGTTGCTAGTGGGGACAGGCAGAGTGGGTCAAATGGTTCTGTTTAGATATGCAGATTTGTTTTGGGGGGCCATTACCTGATTCAGGTTTGGTCCACAAGATTAGCAGGAAGAGAAGCTTTCTGCTTCCTCCCTTTGTTTGAGAAGAGCTCTGCTTTAGGCAGAGAGTTAGATCCATCTTGAATCTTCACCATGTAACAGCTAAAGTGTAGAGCTCCTGAAATGAGCTATAGGAAGCTGTGCAGTTTCTTGTTTTGTCTTCCAGTTTTCCCCTATCCTGTTTAGCTTGTAAAATTGTCTTTTTATACACAGGACACCTGCCTTGTCTGGTCTCATCATTTATACATTAACTCTGCTATTTTTATTACATTAACACTGCCCATGGGGAAGAAATGGAGGTAGTGACAGATTTTATTTTCCTGGGCTCCAAGATCACTGCAGATGGGGACTGCAGCAAAGAAATTAAAAGATGCTTGCTCCTGGGGAGGAAAGCTATGGCAAATCTAGACAGCATCCTAAAAAGCAGAGACATCACCCTGCCAACAAAAGTGCGTCTAGTCAAGGCTATGGTCTTCCCAGTTGCCATGTATGGCTGTGAAAGTTGGACCATAAGGAAGGCCGAGCACCAAAGAATGGAGGCTTTTGAACTCTGGTGCTGGAGAAGACTCTTGCGAGTCCCTTGGACTGCAAGGCAAACAAACCGGTCATTCCTAGAGGACATCAGCCCTGACTGCTCCTTAGATGGCCAGATCCTGAAGATGAAGTCAAATACTTTGGCCACCTCATGAGAAGGAAGGACTCTCTGGAGAAGAGCCTAATGCTGGGAGCGATCGAGGGCAAAAGAAGAAGGGGGCGACAGAAAATGAGGTGACTGGATGGAGTCACTGAAGCAGTCAGTGTGAGCTTAAATGGACTCCAGGGAATAGTAGAGGATAGGAAGGCCTGGAGGATCATTGTTCATGGGGTCGCGATGGGTCGGACACGACTTCGCAACTAACAACAACAACACACCTGCCTTGTCTGGTCTCATCATTTATACATTAACTCTGCTTTTTTTATTACATTAACACTGCCAGATATATATTTTTCCCAACACTCTCAACTTGAATAGATAACACAACTCATGTGGAATTCACTGCTGGAGGAAGTGGTGGTGGCTACAAACAAAGACGGTTTCAAGAAGGGGTTGGATAAACATCTGGAGCAGAGGTCCATCGGTGGCTCTTGGCCACAAGGTAGAGATGGTGCACGACATCTGGGGCAGGGATGCTCTGTACTCTTGGTGCTTAGGGGGCCACAGTGGGAGGGTATTCTGGAGTTCTGGCCCCGCTGGTGGACCTTCTGAAGGCACCTGGGTCTTCGCCATTATATTATAGAGTGTTGGACTGGATGGGCCACTGACCTAAACCAAGATGGCTTCTCTTATAGAACTTATGTTCTTGATGACAAAAAGACAGGGGACATGGGCTGAATGCTTGTGCCAACTCTTCTACTCCATATGTTGAGACCATATTTTGATACTGAGAGGTCATGTGTGTTAGTCTTCATTGGTCTATGAAGATCAGTCTGGACTTCTGGAGTATAACATCCTTTGGTCATGCTTTAGAATCGTCTTCCCTGACTGGCAGTGACTCTCAGTTGGTTTGCCCCTGATGGACTCTGTGTGCTCCTCAAAACCCTAATTTTGGGCCAGAAGCCCTTCTATTTACAACTTTATATTTGTTGTTCTAAACTATGGATTAGCATTATGTCTGGTGGACATGATGGCACCTGGTTTGGGGCTACATTGTGATGCAGAGTGTTGGCCTGGATGGGCCATTGGCCTGATCCAACATGGCTTCTGTGTATTCTTGATCCTTGGGGAGCAGAAGTGGGAGGTCTTCTGGAGTTCTATTCCCGCTGGTGGACCTTCTGATGGCACCTGAGTTTTGGCCACTGTGTGACACAGAGTGTTGGCCTGGATGGGCCATTGGCCTGATCCAACATGGCTTCTGTGTATTCTTGGTCCTTGGGGGGCAGAAGTGGGAGGTCTTCTGGAATTCTAGTCCTGCTGGTGGACCTTCTGATGGCACCTGAGTTTTGGCCACTGTGTGACACAGAGTGTTGGACTGGAGAGGCCATTGGCTTGATCCAACATGGCCTCTCTTATGTTCTTACATCCTACATAGACAACATTAACAAGTTCTAGAAGCCAAACGGCCATTTTGTGTTCTGATCCCCAACCACCTCCTTACTCAGAGCGGGAAATTAATTCATTTCCTCTTTTCAGTCATCTTGTCCATTGTGGGCCCTGCAAACGAAGCCGGTTTGACCTCACGCTTCCGGACAAGGCGGCGAAAAGCCCCGTCTTAACGTCCTTCACGGAAACAATCTACCTTTATTTAAACTCCCCTCTTTAATTTTTCTGCAGTTGAGAAAGACCACAAAACAGTCTCCGACACCACACAGCGAATAGCCAGGCTGGGCAGACACCACATACGCGATTAAGAGACAAACAGAAAATAATTATGCAGTGACCAGACCCTCTGAAGATGTTTACTTACAAAAGGAGAAGAAGAAATGACTCCTTTTTGCCAATTCCTCATGAAGTAGCAGGTGCATTATATGACGCTGACCCAACTGGGTCTGTATTATCCATCCTTACTGGTGGTACCAGGCAGAGAAGGACCTTTCGCACCAACACCTGCCCAAGACTTTTAACTGGAGACAACAGGGTCTTAACCCGGCCAAGGCTAGATTAGGACATGCAGTGGACCTAAGACAATTTTAAGAAGCCCCACAGCATTTCAAATTAAGGTTGTCAGCTCCAGAGGTAGAGCCGGAGAGGGGTCGGATTTGAGTTGGGAGAGACCTAATGCCATAAAGTCTACCTTGCAAGACAGTCATTGTCTCTATTTTCGTGGTCATCTGGAGGTCAACTCTAGTAGCAGGAGATCTCCAGGTAGGGTGGCCAGTTCTGGGTTGGGAAATACTTGGAGACTTTAGGGGTGGAGCCAGGTTTGGGCAGAATTTGGGACCGGGAAGGACCTCAGTGGAATAGAATGCTGTGAAGTCTACCTCCAAAGCAGCCGTTTTCTCTAGGGAAAATTATCTATTTAGTCTGGAGATGAGGTGTAATTCCAGGGGATTCCCACGTCCCACCTGGAGCTGGCATCCCTAGCTCAAGGTGCCAACTGGAGGTTGGCAGCCTTCTGATGGTGAATAGGACCATTGGACTGCAACCAAGTAATGGCGACCCCATAGGGCAGGGGGTGAGCAAACTGTGGCCCTCCAGATGTCCATGGACTACAATTCCCATGAGCCCCTGCCAGTGAATGCTGGCAGGGGCTCATGGGAATTGTAGTCCATGGACATCTAGAGGGCCACAGTTTGCCCACCCCTGCCATAGGGTATTCAAGGTAAGGGATGTTCAGAGGTGGATTTCTTTGGTGGTCTCCCAACCAAGACCAATCCTGCATAATTTCTGAAAGATTGCCCAGTTTAGCACAGCGCTGTGCCTCAGGAACAGATTTGCCTTAAAATTTTAAAAAGCAAGCCCATGCTGTGGTTTGGGGGGAAATGGGCCTGCCAGAAGGCAGCCCCTTCTCTCCTTGATGGCTGTGCTCAGAGGCCTTGTGTGAGACCCTCTGTGCAAATTAGCGCTTTCTGAATTAGCGGCCACCACACAGCTGTTGGTGAGCGTTGCTCAGATGGACGCCGAGGCCGGGCCGCAACGAGGGCCATTGCTCAAGCTCCAAGACGTACTTTTGTGGTTTGCAGAGGCCCTTACTCTCCTTCCTTGTGGTTTGCTCGGAGGTGGCTTTCTAGTGCAGCTGCTTGATCTCAGAGACATCTCTGAGGATGAGCTGGGGTTTGACGGACCCCGGCTGAACCAAAGAGGGGAAGCCGGAGAGAAAAGAAGAAGAAAGTTTTTTCTTTATATCCCTCTTTTCACTACCCAAAGGAGTCGCAAAATGACTTACAATCGCCTTCCCTTCCTCTCCCCACAGCAGTCACCCGGCGAGGTAGGTGGGGCTGAGAGAGAACTGCTCAGCTTCTAACACAACTGTGACTAGCCGAACGTCACCCAGCTGGCTGCATGGGGAGGCAGGTTGGAGAAGCTCTTCCAAATCAAACAACTCTTTATTTAGTCTTTATTCAATCCAACACCAACTCTGAACCCTGAACAAGGAACATAGACACAACACGAATTTATATACACTTTGGATTGCCTGCCCAAGAACTTAATTGGTCCTTAACAGGGGGACAGTTCATTGGTCCATTTACGCAGTCTATATTCAAAGGGCAATTGGTTGCAATTGTGAAGCTTTCAGGTCCTTATCTGCATGAGGTCTAGTAGCATGGAATGCTCACATACATAACGCAGGCAACAGGGCTACAGAAGAGAGGGTGAGTGGGGGAAGTGGAAGCAGAAACTTTTGCAGCGGAGAAGAAACTGGGAGAAGGAAAGAGGAGGAGAGCCCCACAGAAGGGCCTGAGTTCTTAAGAAAGGGATCTGCCACCTTCTGGTAGTCTCAGTAAATATAACAAAGGAGAGTGTATTACAAATGTATGTCCTAGCCTGTGAAGAGGGAGAGAGATTTAAAAAAAATAATAATAATCCACATTGCATTACTCAAAGGGCTTCTAAAGTGACTTACAAACACCTTTCCCTTCCTCTCCCCACAAGAGACACCCTGTGAGGTAGGTGAGGTTGAGAGCTCTGAGAGAACTGAGCCAGGGTAACCCAGCTAGCTGCGTGTGAAGGAGGAGTGGGGAATTGAACCAGTTCTAGAGGCTGCCTCACACTGGCTCTTTTAGCTATTAAAGGTGTGCCTGGGGTTACAATTGATTCAGGTGTTTCTTCACCCAGGCAATGAACGATTAAAATAGAAGACCCAGCACTTTTAACTGAGCTCAGAAGCTGATCAGTGGCTACCGCTAGAATTCCTGCAGAATACGGATTTTTTTCCCAGAGAAGAAACAGAGCACACTTTATCTTCAAAAGCAGGGGTAGTCAACCTGTGGTCCTCCAGATGTCCATGGACTACAATTCCCATGAGCCCCTGCCAGCAAACGCTGGCAGGGGCTCATGGAAATTGTAGTCCATGGACATCTGGAGGACCACAGGTTAATGACTACCCCAGAGCTTCTGACTAGGGCTACCAATGACCAGGTGGGGCCTGAAGTTCTTTTGGAGTCAAGAACTACACGGATTCATTGCCCTGGATGAAATGACACTTCATAGGATATACAATAAATCGGGGGGGGGGGGGAACAGTGGCTCTCCAGCTGTCCATGGACTACAATTCCCATGAGCCATGCCAGCATGGCCAATTGGCCGTGGCTCATGGTAACTGTAGTCCATGAACATCTGGAGAGCCCTAGCTTGGCCACCCGTGCAGTCTATGGCATCCCAACCGCTGTGCATTCTCCCCACATCGCCAGTAGTCTTGGAGCAAACAAAGAACTTGAGACATCAAGATTTCTGTAAAACTTAAATGTTTCTTCCACTTTAATGAGCCAGTCACCTACTCTTGAGAAAGCAAGCCGTAGATGGCTAGGATTAATACAGCCAGCAAAGGAATCAAGGCAAACAAAGGATAATTCTCGCTACTGAGCCACGTATCCCTTCCCTCGTGGCCTGTGCTGTCTTGCTCCTCCTTCAGAGAGACCCTTCCTCCCTTCTCTTCATGGCTAGGGCTGTTTGGGGTGAGCGTTCCTTCCCAGTGGATCGCAGAACTACCCTCAGGATCTGAGGGAGGGCCATCATGGTTCTGTGGCTGGAGCCTCCGGGCCATGGCTGCCCCTATCTCCGCCTCCTCCTCTACTCTCCGGGGCTCGGTGTGGCCTCCTGTCTCCAAAGAAATGGTCTCAATCGTTGAAGGGAACATCTTCTCTGTTTCCTCTTCATTGTTCTGCCTTCCCTTGGCCCGCCTGGCCTCTGCTGTTGGCCTCACGCCCTTACAGTCCTTAGAATGAGGAATAATTTGGCCATGGCAGGCTGAACCTGAATGTGGCAGAGTCTCGGCAACATTGGGGGCTTCTGGTTTTGTGATTTCACAGGATTCTGGTTTCCTGTCCTCAGAGCATTCGGGGAAAGTTGGCGGTGGGCTGCCACAGAGGAAATCGGCGCTGGGAGACGGCAACATGGCCTGCGAAGTCCTGCCTCGCTGTACAAACTGGCTAGCGTACTCTTGCGCCTCAGAGCAGCTGAGGTCAGGAAAGACTCGCCCGGATTGACAGGGCCCAAGGGCTGTTTGGCCACACTTCAGCTGGCCTGGCCACTCCACCCGGAAATACGGGTGCACCCGCTCCCCAGAAAACGAGGCTGAAGAGAACGTGAAGAGCAGGTCGTCGGTGTCCGCGTCAAAAAAATCCACTCGGCCCCATTTATAGTCCAGGGAGACCCGGATCTTCTTGGGCTCGTGATTCAGAACTGAAAGGTTCTCCTCAGGAGAAGTGAAAGCTAAGAACCCGTAAGGAAGCACCTTGCCCACAACCCATATCCCCTCTCTGGGGCAAGCATAGGCCAGGCCCTTCCTCCGCACAGACTCTCTGGCAACCCCCACAGCCCACCCTAGACCCCCCACTCCCCGATCTTCCTCTATGTCCACCTCCACCTCCCAGGCATGTTTCCCTGAGGTGAACCCCTCACTGCCCAACACGCAGGACACCGTCTCAAATCTCTTAGGACCGCCTGGCCGGCTCTGCGTTCTGTCCCCTCTTCTCACACTCCTCCGATCCTCAGACACGGTAAGGAGAGGATTGGCTGTATCGAGATCCAGAGTCACATTCACTGCAGGACAGAAGAAGACAGAGAGAGGTTCACATTTGTTCTCAAGAAGGCGGAATGTTTCCAGGGACAGAATTATCCTCCTTGGAGGGCAAGTTGGAATTCCCTGTGCACTAGGGGCTAATTTGGCCATCTTGTTTATCACTTTTTGGGTGAGAAACACGTGGCCGGTTGGAATATGCAAGATCTACTGTGTGCATGATTGAACAGAATATGTAGCGTGTCCTCAGAGGAGCCTCTTGTGGCGCAGGGTGGTAAGGCAGCCGACATGCTGTCTGAAGCTCTGCCCATGAGGCTGGGAGTTCGATCCCAGCAGCCGGCTCAAGGTTGACTCAGCCTTCCATCCTTCCGAGGTCAGTAAAATGAGTACCCAGCTTGCTGGGGGGTAAACGGTAATGACTGGGGAAGGCACTGGCAAACCGCCCCGTATTGAGTCTGCCAAGAAAACGCTAGAGGGCATCACCCCAAGGGTCAGACATGACTCGGTGCTTGCACAGGGGATACCTTTACCTTGACCTCAGAGGAGATGTGTATTTAGCATAGTTAGAATAGGAACTTCCTGATGATTTTTCGAATAATCTCCTCCAGTATCCTGGTTGGCTCGGTAGGAGACTTCCTGTTTCTTTGAGCTCATTTCCTCCCTGCTTGCTTCCTGGAGCCATTACCTTTCCTGAATTGTCCCCTTACGCCTGGTTTCCTCAGAGTCTTCTCTACAGGAGAAGTTTCCAAGGTTCTTCCCAATTTCCTTTCCATTGCAATGCCTGCTTGTTGAGTAACTTGACCCGGCTCATACCTGGAAGAAAAGAAGGTTCATTTGCCCTTGTTTTATCAGATGGCAGCTGCGGATGAGGTAATCCATTCCCCCAAGCCAGACTGTAATTGTTCCCTTCTGTGTGTTCAAGTGTCTGGTGTGGGGAGAGGAGAGGAAGTTGATTGTAAACCACTTTGACTCTGTCAGGTAGTGAAAAGCAGGGTATAAAAACACACTCTTCTTCTCCTCCTCCTCCATGTTTCTGGCCTCCCTCACCTGAGCTCAGTGCAGTAATTGCTCCTCTTTGATATCACATGGCTTGAGTGCTGTCAGTGTGACACGCTAGGATTTGAGTCAAACTCTATGGTTCAACCATAGAGTTTTGCCCAAATCCTAGAATGCTGCATCGTCATGCCAACAATGTGATATCAGTTCCAACGACAACATGGCAATAACCCAGCTCCATTAGCCTGACCTGCGCCCACACTGGTTGCCACCTCTGGGCTGTCAATCCTATAATTATTATCCAGAATGCTAAACGGGAACTACCTTTCACCTGCCCCTCCTTTCTCTCTCTCTCCACCCCTGATCTCTGAGAGAACATCAGGTGCTTTCAGCATCTCCGAGTTAAACAACTAGTTATAATGCTCGTCTTGCCGGTTTCCTACTGCAATATGGATTTCTTTAACAATAAAGGCCTGTTATTTTTTTTAATATCCTGCTTTTCACTACCTGAAGGAGTTTCAAAGAAGAGTACAAACACCTTTCCTGTCCTCTCCCTACAACAGATGCCCTGTGAGGTAGGTGCAGCTGAGAGAGACCAGACCAGAGTGCTCTGTGAGAACAGCTTCTAACAGGACTGTGACTGCCCCAAGGTCACCTGCCGGCTGCATGTGAAGGAGTGGGGAATGAGCCCCCTGTTCTCCAGATTAAAGGCTCTTAGCCACAACACCACCTTTCCTGTCAACAAGCCCCATGTTTGCTTTATACAAAACCTGCCTGCCTCTCTGCATGGGCACACCCTCTGTGTCCTCTCCTTTGTGCATGTGTGGAGGAAGACGCTGCCTCCATATACTTCACATGAACTTGTATATTTATATGAAACGTGTGAATGTGACATCTGTTTACTGCAAGGCTGGGGAGAACGTGCCAGCGTGGTGTACTGGTTCAGAGCGGCAGCTTCTAATCTGGAGAGCTGGGTTTGATTCCCCACTCTTCCTCTGCGTGCAGCCAGCTGGGTGACCTTGAGCTAGTCACAGTCCTGATAGTGCTGTTCTGACCGAGCAGTCTTGTCAGAACTCTCTCTGACTCTCCCTCACAAGGTGTCTGTTGTGGGGAGAGGAAGGGGAGGCAATTGCAGGCCCTTTTTTGACTCCTTCAGGCAGTGACACATGCAGATAGTGACTTCGCAAAAAGTACCTCACCTGGACAAGTTACTTGGCACATGTGCCAAGAGCGCTCACTGGCCCTTCAGCGTTGTTGCACCAAATACTTAACTGTTGTGGGGAGCAGCGCCCTATAAGTCGGGAGTGGTGGCCTATAAGTCTAATTGATAAATAAATAAAATAAATAGTGCAGGTGGACCATGGCTGGGCTTTGACTACAGAGGAATTTGCTCCCCCTGTCCGCACTTCCTGACGTTCTGTCACTGAAATTATGCCGGTGGTATGATGTCACCTCCGACCAGTTTCCAGATGTGACATCTCACTGCTGGGATGAGGTCAATGTAAGGCTCTAGAATTTGGACAAAGCTCTGCGGCTTTACCATAGAGTCTTGCCTAAATCCTAGAGCCCTGCACCATCGTGCCGGCAACGTGATGTCACTCACAAGGACATCCAATCCTAACTCCTCCCTGCATGAGAATTCCAAAGGTGCCCTCAGGCTGGAAAAGGTGAAGGAGTCTGTTGACTTACTGGTCACAAAATATGCATTGGGATCTCACCTCTCTAGATTTGATTCCCACCCACACCCCCATGCAGGATCGCTCTCACATGAGAGAGACAAGTTTTTATGACAAGGCCCTCTCCCCCACCCACACCCCCCAATTTCATACCAGCTTGATGTAGTGGTTAGGAGAGCAGACTTCTAATCTGGCGAGCCGGGTTTGATTCCCCGCTCCTCCTCCACATGCAGCCAGCTGGGGTGACCTTGGGCTCACCACAACACTGATAAAGCTGTTCTGACCGAGCAGTAATATCAGGGCTCTCTCAGCCTCACTCACCTCACAGGGTGTCTGTTGTGGGGAGAGGAAAGGGAAGGCGACTGTAACCCGCTTTGAGACTCCTTTGGGTAGAGAAAAGCGGCATATAAGTACCAACTCTTCTTCTTCAGTAATCCCAGGGCTCTCTCAGCCTGACCTCCCTCACAGGGTGTCTGTTGTGGGGAGAGGAAAGGAAAGGGGACTATAAGTCTCTTTGAGACTTGTTCCGGTAGAGAAAAGCGGCATATAAGAACCAACTCTTCTTCTTCAGTAATCCCAGGGTTCTCTCAGCCTGACCTCCCTCACAGGGTGTCTGTTGTGGGGAGAGGAAAGGGAAGGCGACTGTAACCCACTTTGAGACTCCTTTGGGTAGAGAAAAGCGGCATATAAGTACCAACTCTTCTTCTTCTACTCACACACATACAAGAATCTGTCACTGGGGCATGAAAACAGTGCCTGTGGAAATGAACTGAACAAGCGAAAAAGCTAACCCCCCCCACCCCCTCAGGAACAAGTGAATTCATACAAAGGCAGTCAGAAATACATAGCCAAAACTTGATTTCAAAATTGAGGAATTAATGGATAACTGCTTTCCTTACAGGATAGACATTTTGATGGGGGGGGGGGGAAGACAGAGAAACAGCTCTTATTGAGACTTGATTTCCGAATTACCTTACACGGAGATCAGGGTTTGGCTGAGGCGGCCATGCTAGGCGGTTTTCTGTTTGCTGGATCTGGACGTAGGACCCTCACTCATCTCCACCCTGCGGCAGGGACATCCGTCACCTCAGCCTTACGGTCACTACTAGCTGCCAGCTCCTATTTCACCTTCGACTTCCTTTTGATACTCCGGAAACCAAAGATTTTGGATTTAGACCTTGTATCAACGATACGCAAGCCGCCAAATGTTTAACAGCAGGTGTGGTACTCAAAAGACACAGATAACAAAGTGTGTAAATCCAAAGTCCAAACTACACACACACAGACACCCCTTCCTCTGGCTGCTAAAATCCACGCAACTTTTTAACCTGGGAAAATGGACAAATTGGCCTCCCAGGCAAAATGGGTATCATACCTTTAATTAAGACCAAGCTTTTCAGTTGTCAAGAACTCTTCCATCAGCTGGACAAAATAAAACATATCTACATTCAAACAGAATCTTGTAGTAAAATGTGAAGTAGAAAAATGTTTCCTGCTTTCCTCTGAGGTCTCTTGTCTGCACCCTGTCTTGAATGCAAGGCATTGATAAAGGGAGGTAGGTGGAGCAGGGACTGGGATAGACTTTTAGGTTCCTGGGAACAAAAAGAACAAGCAGCGTTGTTTTTTAAACCCCACTTTTCACTACCTGCAGGAGTCCCAAAGCTGCTTACAAAAGACCTTTACCTTCCTCTCCCCACAACAGACACCCTGTGAAATAGATGGGGCTGAGAGAGCTCTGAGAGAACAGCCCTGAGAACTGCGACTAGCCCAAGGTCACCCAGCTGGCTGCACGTGAAGAAGCGGGGAATCAAACCCGGCTTGCCAGATTAGAGTCCACTGCTCTTAACCACTACACCAAGCTGGCTCCCCGTGGAGCTATGACTCTGCGCATAACCAGGGTCTGACAAAGGAGGGCTGTGAGGTCTATATTTGAATTAACACATGGATGGTTTACCTAGCATGGTTTCTTTTTTACAAGCGTGCAAAGATCTAAAGCCTTCCAGAAAATGAAATTGTCACACGGACCGAAATGGACTGTTACATCGAGGTTCAGATGCTGTGCTAATAGCAACAAGAGAGGCTGATTCCTGCCTTTAGAGCAGGGGTAGTCAAACTACAGCCCTCCAGATGTCCATGGACTACAATTCCCAGGAGCCCCTGCCATCAAACGCTGCTTTAGAGACACATAAGACTGCCACATCTTCGCTGCTCATGGGCACCTGAGTGGGTCACGCTGATCACTGTGCAGCAGTGGAATTTGCGGTTCGGCTCCCAAACCCACCCACAAGAAACGCAAGCAGTGCCCCAAAGCAGAAACTCCAGTGAAAAAGATCCAGTGAAAAGGAGTTCCCCCCCTATCTCTCTCACCTTTCCCTCTGTGCACCCTCTTTGAAATTTCTAAAATAACACCACTTCTGAGAGTGTGCTAATGGGAACCTGATTGGTTGCCCAAGGAAGGTCGCAAACTATTCTTCATCTGTCACAGAAACGTGAACGTCGTGCTTTCCAGGGAGATGTGGCAGAGCTCTTTGTACTCTCCCCAGCTGTGACTAAGTGGATTGAAACCTTATTTTATTTATTTATTTATATTTATAAACCACCCCCCCACCCCCGAGGCTCAGGGCAGTTCACATAAAACATACAGACGTGACATAGAACTTAGATATTTGTATTTTGGGGGAGTCGCCCAATCTGTGTGCATAATTATTGCACCTACTTGGCTACATAAACTCAACATCAAGAAAACAAAGATCATGGCATCCGGCCCTCTCAATTCCTGGCAAATAGATGGGGAAGAAATGGAGATAGTGACAGATTTTATTTTCCCGGGCTCCAAGATCACTGCAGATGGGGACTGCAGCAAAGAAATTAAAAGACGCTTGCTCCTGGGGAGGAAAGCTATGGCAAATCTAGACAGCATCCTAAAAAGCAGAGAGACATCACCCTGCCAACAAAAGTGCGTATAGTCAAGGCTATGGTCTTCCCAGTTGCAATGTATGGCTGCGAAAGTTGGACCATAAGGAAGGCCGAGCGTCAAAGAATTGAGGCTTTTGAACTCTGGTGCTGGAGAAGACTCTTGCGAGTCCCTTGGACTGCAAGGTGAACAAACCGGTCAGTCCTAGAGGAGATCAACCCTGACTGCTCCTTAGAAGGCCAGATCCTGAAGATGAAACTCAAATACTTTGGCCACCTCATGAGAAGGAAGGACTCCCTGGAGAAGAGCCTAATGCTGGGAGCGATCGAGGGCAAAAGAAGAAGGGGACGACAGAGAATGAGGTGGCTGGATGGAGTCACTGAAGCAGTGGGTGCAAACTTAAACGGACTCCGGGGAATGGTAGAGGACAGGAAGGCCTGGAGGATCATTGTCCATGGGGTCGCGATGGGTCGGACACGACTTTGCACCTAACAACAACAACAACAACTTGGCTACATACTTACGTTTCCTAAGTGTAACTCTGTCATATGATAAATAAATAACCCAGGTTTTAGTTTCTGCGCATGACGAGTTCAACCTCCCTTCCCTCCAGCCCTGGAGAGTTATTAGTTTATAGACAGGTGTTTCAGAAAAGGTAAAGCTTTTATTGAGGCAAAATGCTATGTACAGAAGGCTAGAGGAAAGAAAAAAAACATTCACCCACGCGGACCCCCGTGCTTTCATCCCTCTTGTTTAGCAACCATGAAATTGGCTACGACTTCCCTCACAGCCTCTCCTTCCGCTAAATACTGCCTGTTGCTCAGTTCCAGCTCCGCAGCGGCCTGCTCTTGCCCTTCGTCCGGCTTGGGGTCACAGCGATCCGGCGGGTTACGGTCGTGCTCGGAGTGCTCCTCCAGTAACATGTGCCCCTTCTCCTCGCACATATTGTGCAGGATGACACAGACCCTGACCACGGAGGTCACGTTCTCCTGAAACACGTTGAGGCGCTCGGAGAGGCACCGCCAACGGGCCTTGAGCCGTCGGAAGGCACACTTGGCCACGTTCTGGGCCCGGTGCAGGGCGGAGTCGAAGTTCGTCTCACGCTGGTCCTTGCATTGGCCAAAGGGCTTCATCAGCCACCGCCGCATGGGGTAGGGTCCGTCCGCCACTATGAGGGCCGGAACAGGCAGCCCTTCGAGATGGAGGGTAGGGTTCCCCGGAACATATGCTCCGGCGTCCATGGCAGTGCAGAGGGCGGAGTTGAGGAAGGCAGAGGCGGCCTGGTCCGGCCCACTCCACCCCACCTCGACGTCAACGAATCGTCCGGTGTGGTCCACGGTTCCCTGCAGCAGGACGGAGGAGTATTTCCGGAGGTTGCCTTGCTTGTCGAGCTTCTTGCCCCAGGAGCGAGTCAGGAGGTGCATTCCGTCTATGGCCCCAATGCAGTGAGGGAACCCCAGGGAACCAAATCCATCAATTATCTGAAATGACAGAAAGAACGTCACTCGATACAGCAATGCAATCTGAAAATTCCCCTCCCGGAAACTGTTCTGCATAGACACCGTGCGTGTCCAGCTTCTACTGAAATAGGTTTTCTTAGGCCTTCAGGGGCAACCGGGCACCTGTTTGAATTCAGAAGAAGTTCCTGTTTCTTGGCAATCATTAACCGTTAAGGGGGGCCTAAAAGTTTGTGGCTGATGTTTTGGGGCTCTAAACAGAGGCTGTGTACGTGAACCGTTCTACAAAAGTCCTTCAATTCTAGGCACGCCTTCCTGGAAGTCAGGCCCAATGGAGACAGAGAAACAGACAGATTTGTTTATTTTCAAATTTATATGCCACCCTTTCCTAAGAGCTCAGGGTGGCTCACAACATCTCACAAATAAAGCAGTACATTTTTAACAATTTGATCTACATTCAAAATAATCAGGGGAACATATTGCCTTCTTTTGTTTAGCTCCCCCCCCCATTTTATTTAGAAGGGAAAAATAAAAATAAAATATAGAATTTATAGCATATGATAAAACTTGCATTATAATATTATTTGCCATATTCTTTGTTACCATCTATTGTGGCTTAATAACGGTTTGCTAAATTCTAGTAAGATCTTAACACAGAAACAGTTTAAAGGAAATGAAAACCTGCTGGCATTCCTAAGGCATAATCTATCACAATATGAGAAAACGTAATAATTAAAAAGGAAAAAATGTGGATCACAGACTTCTAGTATGAAGCTTGGATCGCCACTTTTAAGAACTACAAATTCCACACCATCTGCATTAAAATTATCGTTACATAGCAAAGTGCATTGTTAAAATGCTGGATGGTGTGCAGATGTTTGCCATTTGTGTAGTCGACTTGCTCCTTTGCCCATTTTGCTTCATCGTCCGAAGCCCTGACAGCAACGATCCCTGCCCTGCTGCCAATTTTGGCCACTGGCCCTCCCCCAGCTCTGCCTGCTGGAAACTCTCATATCCCTCCCCCCAAAAGCTATTCTCAGAATCACAGAGAGCTGGAAGAGACCACAGAGGGCCATCCACAGTCTAGTCCCCCAACTCCTCAGGGACTTAAAAACCACGCACTCCTGACAGGTGTTTTCTTAAGTGCTGGAACTTGTGGTAAAAGATACTAGAGCCAGTTTGGTGCCGTGGTTAGGAGCACGGTCTTCTAATCTGGGAAACTGGGTTCAGTTCTGCACTCCCCCACATGCAGCCAGGTGGGTGATCTTGGGCTTGCCACAGCACTGAGAAAGCTGTTCTGACCGGGCAGTGATATCAAGGCTCTCTCAGCCTCACCTCCCTCACAGGGTGTCTGTTGTGGGGAGAGGAAAGGGAAGGTGACTGTAAGCCGCTTTGAGCCTCCTTCGGGTAGGGAAAAGCGGCATATAAGAACCAACTCTTCCTCTTCTTCAGTAATATTAGGGCTCTCTCAGCCTCACCTCCCTCACAGGGTGTCTGTTGTGGGGAGAGGAAAGGGAAGGTGACTGTAAGCCGCTTTGAGACTCCTTCGGGTAGAGAAAAGCAGCATATAAGAGTGAAATCCTCTTCTTCTTCAATAATATCTGGGCTCTCTCAGCCTCACCTCCCTCACAAGGGTGTCTGTTGTGGGGAGAGGAAAGGGAAGGCGACTGTAAGCTGCTTTGAGACTCCTTCGGGTAGAGAAAAGCGGCATATAAGAACCAACCTTCTCCTTCTAGTCCAGGATAGCACTATCGATAAAAGGGGAATTTGATTTAAAGGGGAGGGCTTACCTTCGCAACGTCGGGACCCAGGCAGACAGTCTTATGATACAGCTCCACCTCCATGGCAAAACAGACTTCGAGGAGTATCTCCCCAACCGTAGACACTCCGACGGCAAACTTCTCCTGGACGTCCCTGTAGGTATTCGCGTTGGCCAGGTACCAGATGGCAATCGCTATGCGCTTCTCCACGGAAATGGGCTCGCGCATGGTGGTCCTGCGCCGGAGGAGCTGTCCTTTCAACGCCGACACGATGTCAGAAAACGTTTCCCGGGTCATCCGGAAATTCCGCAGCCATTCCTCGTCACCCCAGAGCCCGAGCACGAAGTTTTCCCACCAGCCCGTCTTCCTTGGGTACGCCCAAGAACGGTGGGGCACGGGCACGCGGGCAAGGGCAAACCAGCGCATCCGTGCCCGACACGAATGCCGAGTCCCTTGGCCAAGCAGCAGTCTCTGCCTTATCCTCAGCCTCCGGGTTGCTAGGAATAGGGCCCTTCGGGTCACGCGCATCTGGTGCATGTAAGCGGAGAAGAGGACGAGGGACCCGCTCAGGCACTGGATGATCACCTGCAGAACAGCCATCAGCAGCTCCTCCAGCTTCATCGCGTTTCCGGCAACCAGCCCCGAAACTGGAATCCAAAGGGAGATGGCTGAGGTTTCAAAATGGCTATCAGGGAAAAGTACAAATCAAAGAATCTCTCCCCCCCTCCCAACGCACACCAGTGACCTCTTTTCAAAAATAGATTCAAGTGGGTAGCCGTGTTGGTCTGAAGTAGCACAGTAAAATCAGAATCCAGGAGCACCTTTAAGACCAACAAAGATCTATTCAAGGCGTGAGCTTTCGAGTGCAAGCACTCGAAAGCTCACGCCTTGAATAAATCTTTGTTGCTCTTTTCAAGGAATCAATCATGAAGCATCCATGCGGGATGTTTGGGAAGGGGAGTTTAAATTGTAGCATGTTTTTAACATAAAACTGGATATGGTTTATTCAGGAGAAGAAAAAATAGCATAGAATATAGTAAAACTTTCATGATAAGCTTATTTGCTATGTTCTTTATATCCATTAGTCTTGTCACTTATTAACAGTACTTTAGATTCTTTAATTTCTAACAGGATCTTAATTCTTTAGATTCTTTACTTTCTAATAGGATCTTAACAGTTCTTTAGATTCTTTTATTTCTAACTGGTTCTTAACAATTCTTTAAATTCTTTAATTTCTAATTGGGTCTTAACAATTCTTTCGATTCTTTAATTTCTAAAAGGATTTCTAATGGGGTCTTAATTCTTTAGATTAGCGATCCCCAACCTGTGGGCCGCGGACCACATGTGGTCCTTCGACTAATTGGAGGTGGGCCCCGAAGGACGCCTTCTCCCCCCCCCCCCCCCCGGCCCTTTACTTCATCCCCCCCAGCCCTTTGCAACACACTTCATTGTTGTGGCGTGTCTGTATCTTATTTTGAAGGGATGTTTAAACATTACGATCAGAGAGCATTAGGGCAGTGGCTGAGAGTAGAGGAATAAACCAACCCCCCCGCCCCGGGCCTCAGTAAAAGGCGTTGAGTGGTCCCCGGTGAGTCGTCCATGACGTTGAGTGGTCCCTGGTGATAAAAATGTTGGGAACCACTGCTTTAGATACTTTAATTTCTGATTGGATCTTAACAATTCTTTAGATTCTTTAATTTCTAATTGGGTCTTAACAATACTTTAGATTCCTTTTTTAATAGGATCTTAACACAAAAACAAGTTTTAGCAAAAACAAAAACAACCTTTCCTAATTCCTAATCTATCCAAATAAAAAGTCTTTCCTAATACCTAATCTATCCAAATAAAAAGGACAATGTTTAAAAATTCTAATATGAACTTGGATTGTCGCTTTTAACAACTTCAGATTCCATGTCATTGCTTAATATAAAATATATATTATGAAAGACAGATGTTTTAAATTTTGACTACGAGTGTTTTAACTGTTTGTAAACTGCCCCAAGCCTGCTTGTGGAGAGGGGCAGCCTATAAATCTAATAATAATAGTAACAAGGAGAGAAGGAATCAGACCAGATGTTTAGGGGGGGCGGTGAGTTCCTATGGTACGTCACGGTATCACTGGAGTGCATGTGCACAATTCCCCCTTTTTTTAACTGCAGGAGTTCTGGGAAGAGGAGGACTAGGTCTTTTAATGTTAAGACAGAGCACACATACGCAAGGTAGGGTTGGTGCTGTGAAACTAGAGGTTAGGCCCCTGGTGTTGCCTCCAACGTCGCTGGATATTCCCGATTATTTCACAGAATCCTAGAATAATACAGCTGGAAGGGACCTCCTGGGTCATCTAGTCCAACCCTCTGCACTATGCAGGACACTCACAACCCTATCGCTCATAACCTGCCACCCCCTTGAAACTTCACAGAATCAGCCTCTCCGTCAGATGGCTCTCCAGCCTCTGCTTAAAAATTTCCAAAGATGGAGAACCCACCACCTCCTGAGGAAGCCTGTTCCACTGAGAAACCACTCTGACTGTCAGGAACTTCTTCCGGATGTTTAGACGGAATTTCTTTTGCATTTATTTTATCCCACTGGTTCTGGTCTGTCCCTCCGGGGATTTGACCGTGCATTTGACCATGTGCAGAAGAAATAAATCAACACTGCGGCAGAAATAATTCAGAGAAATGCCGGACATGTTCAATGGGCATAGTCAAGCCAATTCTGATGCTTACGGATGAATTGCTGGGAAAAATCAGGCACAAGCTGAGCAGGGAAAAGCGTTCCAAGCCTGGACTGCAGATCTTCCAACGCAGTTTCTTGTTTCACTGTTGTACGTACGCCGCCCCGAGACATCACCGTGAGAGGCGGTATGTAAGCTGAATGAATGAATGAATAAATAAATAAATAAAGCCTCTCTCACAATGAAAAAATCCTCGCACGTTATGCCCTGTCTGTTTCTGTAACGTGGCCATACGGTAACTCACCCTCCGCCAGCTCTGTCGCCATCTCTGGAGACTGTTCTAATGAGCAATCCAGCGTGTCTTGGGACGCAAGGTCTTCTTCCTCCAAAAATCGGTCCACCACCGCCGGCATAGCTGAATCTTCTTTGGGAGAAAAAAACAAAGACTCCTCCCTCTGGCACGAAACAGAACCTAAAAAAAGGAGAAAATGCTTAAGATTTGGGGCTATGATGGGAGACGCTATCAAAATTGCTGGCCTGCCTGCCTAAATTCCACCTGACCAACTAGCCCCCAACTGACTAGCCCCCTCAGTAAGTTAGGAGGAGGAGGAATTTATGAATTAATTAATGGGAGGGGGAGGGGAGAGGGAATGTTTGTTTTTAATATCATATTTGGATTTTGTTGTGATCTCCCCTGAGCCATCAGGGATGGGCGGAATATAAGTAGAAATAGAAATAAAAATAAATAATAGGAACCAAAGATTCATCATAGGCTGTTAATCCAGACAGGGCTACCAGGCCTCTTGCTACAGTGAGAAGCCGCCTCTCAGAAGCTTCATTTGCAGGCTGCCTCTCCAAAACAACAGAAGCAGAAAATTTAATTAAAAATAAAAAGTTATGTTGGCTATGCCACACTATCACTGTAGGGAAATCTCTGGGGCCTAATTGGAGTGCCTAAGATTCCAGAAGAGCCTCTTGTGGCGCAGGGTGGTAAGGCAGCAGAAATGCTGTTTGAAGCTGTCTGCCCATGAGGCTGGGAGTTCAATCCCAGCAGCCGGCTCAAGGTTGACTCAGCCTTCCATCCTTCCGAGGTCGGTAAAATGAGTACCCAGCTTGCTGGGGGGTAAACGGTAATGACTGGGGAAGGCACTGGCAAACCACCCCGTATTGAGTCTGCCATGAAAACGTTAGAGGGCGTCACCCCAAGGGTCAGACATGACTCGGTGCTTGCACAGGGGATACCTTTACCTTTAAGATTCCAGGAGGGAGGGGCTGGAGAGCTCTGCTCCGGAATCAGCCCCTCCCCTTTGCGGGTGGACAGTTTAACTGTCGTTCCTCTTTCTCTCTGCCTCTCTCCCTGTGGTGATGGCTTTTATTGTTGTGAAGTTAACTTGAACATATAACTACATATAACTGTTTATTAAACTCAGCTTCAGCTTTCTTAATATAAATATGTGTGCTGTATATATGTGTGTCAGTATGTGTGTGTATATATACACGCATACATATATGTATACACATACATATACATACACACACACACACACACACTCATCCACTTTGAAGAAACTTCAGACTCTGCTACATTAAAAGAAGGTGGAATATCCTGCATCTAGCGAGAGCTACTAACCCCAAGGGAAGAGATAGGCTAGCCCATCTTTAACAATCACTTCCAGGGACAACCAACAACTTGCCTGAAACTCTATGGTCTTTCTATAGCATTTCCAGCAGCTCCTAGAACGACACAATGTTACTTCCAGGTTTTCCTGGAGATGATGTAACTACCATCGCTCCTCCCTTTTCCCTGTCCCCAAAACCTCCCACTGCTTGCCAGGCTGAGCCTCACAGGCAACCTTACAATCTGACAAGAAGGGTTGTGATGAAATTGCTGTGACACCTCCAGGCACACCCAAAGGAAGGCTGATCAATACACTCCTTTTGGAAAGAATTTAGAACCTTCATTGTCATTGTCGGAATCTGAAAGGCTGTTCCCTCATTGTATCAAAGGAAGTACCTGCTGAGCTCCTCACATCCTCGGCGTCTGGGAAAAACAACTCATCGGTGTCCTCCAACCTGGAAATGAGGTCAGGTTTGCAGATCCAAGATTCTTTTTGGAAAAGATAACAAGCGGATTATTTACGCCTTTGCAGCCATCTGCTTTAACAGGGATCTTAATGAGTTGCATTGGGAGGAAGAGAGAGAAAGGACAGACAGGGATCTCGTCTAGAGATTTCTCAGGGCACTAATGCAGTTGGGCTCAGGACTTTCCTCCCACCGCTCAAACGGCTTGCTTACCCAGAGAGACCACGCTGTCGTAGGTCTCCAACATGACTTCCCTGTAGAGAGTTCTCTGGCCAGGATCGAGCAGCGCCCACTCCTCCTCTGTGAAATAGACAGCGACCTCCTCAAAGGGTATGGCCCCCTGAAAGAAGGGAAGGGGCATTCATTAAATACAGACAGGTCCGAATAGGGATTTCTAAAAAAAAAAAAAAATCCTTGCAATGCTTCCAGTGAAAAAGGGGGGTGAAGTTCACGGCCTACCTTTCTGTGACATCTTGGACAGGTTGAAAAGATCCCTTGATAAAGAAAGGAAGACCCGGTCCCTTCCTTTCTTAACTCCATGCCTTGATTCTTGTGCGGCCCAGCTGGTCCCTCTCCTCTGCAAATCGGGGGTGATTGGGAACTCCTCAGTCATCACTGTCTGCATGCAGTAAGACAAATGGATTGGGAAAATTTCCCAATTAAACCTCCTTTTTCCAGTCTACAAGCAACAAGAGGCTGAATAATCTTGCAGACAGGTCATGCAAACGAAAGCTCATGCTTTGAATAAAGGTTTGTTGGTCTTAAAGGTGCCACTGGGCTCAAGCTTTGTTCTGCATGGCTACCCACCTGAATGCCTCATTGCTACCTAGCCATACATACAAGCCCATCATGTTCTTGAAAAAATCACTCAAAATGTTTTTACAATTGTGACCCATTGAGTGTCCTGTATATAGAGGAAACGTAGCGTACCTGATCCCTGGCCTGTGTGAAGTTTGCCTGGCCTCGACCAAGGCCAGGGCCTTTTCAGACCTGGTCTCTACCCAGTGGAATGTGCTCCCAGAAGAGCTACAGGCTCTGACAGGGCTAACACAGTTCCACAGAGCCTCTAAGACAAAACTTTTCCACAAGGCATTCAGTTGAGGCCAGGCAAATGAATGAATGAATGAATGAATGAATGAATGAATGAATGAATGAATGAATGAATGAATGAATGAATGAATGAATGAAGGAAGGAAGGAGGGAAGGAAGGAGGGAAGGAGGGAAGGAGGGAAGGAGGGAAGGAGGGAAGGAGGGAAGGAAGGAAGGAAGGAAGGAAGGAAGGAAGGAAGGAAGGAAGGAAGGAAGGAAGGAAGGAAGGAAGGAAGGAAGGAAGGAAGGAAGGAAGGAAGGAAGGAAGGAAGGAAGGAAGGAAGGACATGAGGTATGCCAAAAGGAAGATCTGGATCTAGTCTCTAACACCTAGCTTGGGAATGTGGCAGTTGGAGTGTTGGTGGTGGTTATGTTTTAGAGTGTACTGTTTGTAATGGTTGTATTTTAATTTATGTATTTTAAATCTTGTTGTTACCCACCGCAAGCCAAGTGGTCCAGGAATGGCAGCCTACTAATGATATTGATTAATAATATTAATAATACAAATTCAGTAGGTCAATTCTGTTCTCTTTTAATAAGGGGGGAGAGAAACAGCATTATCAAGCATTTTAAACACTACAACGATTCAGAAGTGCGAAGAAGAGGTGAAAATGGAAAATAGCAGTTTACATCAAAAACAGCTCAGCCCTGCTTTGCCAATGGGATGCAAGTGGCTTTGTAGGAAAAGGCAAATACGATCCATTAGCAGCCAGCAGGGAAAAGAGTGGTTTGAAATGACAGAAAAAATCCATTAGCAACCTGCTACTAAAATGGATTGCAAAGGATAACTGAAAGGGGCCTTTGTCTTAATAACCACCTTCAGTCCTTTGTAATATTTGCCCTCTGTAGTCCCAAGAGCTAACCGTGATTTCTGGGGCCAGAACCTTGAGTGATCTCAGCTGATCAGGATTGATGAGCTTTAAGATAAACTTCCTCGCAAACTTACATTTTAACTAATTTTTTGTTTGTTTATTATTAGCAGCTGACCTAAGACATTTTCAGGAGACTTATAACCCACACTGATTCTTCTCCTGGGCTCTTGGATTGTGTAATCCAGATGTGAAAGCGATGTGTGGAGGGAGGGACTTTTATGTCATCTCCTTTGCTATGTTCTGGGGTGGCCTGAGGGCCCACGTGTTTATCCAATCTCTTCTTAACAACTGCCAATGAAGGAGATTCCACCATCCTCTGAGGCAGCCTATTCCATCTATGGAGCATCCACTGATGAACTGACAAGTTTCTGGAACAGTGGTTTCCAATTTACAAACAGCAGTTGATACCAAAACAGAATGAAAGAGGGCATGGGGAGGGGGGCTGCCATCCCTCCCCTTTTATGGTTAGGGCTGACCCCACACTCAAAAGAGCAAGCGTCCAGTATTATTATTATTATTATTATTATTATTATTATTATTATTATTATTATTATTGGATTTATTTCCCGCCACTCCCTACGGGCTCGTGGCGAGTAACAATAGTCTTAAAATCCCCCATTAAAACCCCCGTTAAAAGGCTATAAAAATACCCAACACAATATCTTAAAACCGTAGCATCTTAAAAACATCTTAAAAGCATGTTAAAACAGTAGCATCTTAAAAACGAACAAAATCTGAAGTCACCTGCAGAGGAGAGCGGTGACTCAGGAAAGTTCCTCCCCTGTCTCAAGAGGTGTCCAAACTGTGGCTCTCCAGGTGTCCAGGGCCTACAATTACCATGAGGTCCTGCCAGCTGGCAATGCTGGCAGGGGCTCATGGGAATCATAGCCCCCCTGTGCACTTGGAGAGCCAGTTTAGCCACCCCTGCACTGATGGACTCAGGCTCTTTTCTTCTGCTACAGACAGGCTAACACAGCGACCCATCCCGATCTACCCACACCCAAAACACACAGGGACCCCCAAACACCCAGGGCCAGAGCAGTGTAGGGATTAAAAGCAGCAGCTTCTAATCTAGTGAGCTAGGTTTGATTCCCCGCTCCTCCACAGGCAGCCAACTGGGTGACCTTACGCTACTCACAGTCCTGATAGTTCTGTTCTCATACAGCAGTTCTCACAGAGCTCTCTCCACCTCACAGGGTGTCTGTTGCGGGGAGAGGAAGGGAAGGCGATTGCAAGCTGTATGGAGAGGGGTGTGTGTGTGTGTTGGGGGGGGGGGGTTGCTCCTGCCTGCCATGTTCTCCGCCTCTGGAGAACAACGAATTGAAACCAGCCAATTCAAAACAACATCAAAGTAGCTAGCAAAAAAGGTGTCGCTGTAGCCCGGAGGCAGCTCCCTCCAGCCAGAAACCCGTTGGTTTCAATGGGTTTCCAATGCAATGGTTTCCCCGGTTAAGACAAGCCCCCAGGTTAGCTTTCTTCCACCGACAGAGACCCCCAAAGTCTGCTCTCCCCCCAAAGGGGGCAAGAGGCATCCCTTGCCTGCCCCTGCGCAACAACCTCTGCAAAAGGGGAGGGGAAAGCCCGAGCCCGGCGCCAACCGGGGAAGGGGGGAGGAGAAGGCTCACCTGCGGCAGGTGACTCCAGAGAGGCGGACACGCCGAACGCCACGCGCCTCCGTGGGCTCATCCACCCAGGCAGGAGACACGTGAGCGGAGGCGGGCCTGCGGGCCGGAGGGGGCGCCCGCATTGGGCAAAAGCGGATGTGTGGGGTGGAGCCCCCCAGAAGGCATTGGGGAGGGAAGTGCCGAGGGAGGAGGAGCCCGGCTGGTGGTAGGGGGGCGGCATGAGGGTCCAACAAGGTGGTTTGTGGATCCCCCCCCCCTGCAGCGGCGCTATTCAGCCCTCCCTCGGGATGCATCCCCCCCTTTGTCCGCCTGTGCACCGCCGTGTCATTTATCCTGCCTGCAGGAATGCAGGCCAGGGCGGTGCACGGAGGGGTGCGGCCCCATCCGTCGTTGGTCACGACCCTCCAATCGGCAGTAGGGGCTGAGAGAGCTGTCACAAGTCTTCGGCCAATGAGAGAGAGGGCGCGCCTTTCCTGCCCTCCTCCTGCCTCCCCCCTTTTATTATCATAATAATAAAGTCAAGACTCCAGTGGCAGCTTTAAGACCAACAAAGGTTTATTCAAGGCGTGAGCTTTGGAGTGCAGGCACTCTTCCTCAGGCTATGAACTGACTATCGTGACAGTGGGAATATATAACCCTTTATTAAGAGTGTCTCCTTCCCTCCTCCCTGGAAGCCCCACAGCCCCTCCTGTTGTCCTGCTTCTTTCTCTTTTCCCACCCACCAGCCAAGCCAACCTTCCTGTATCTGCCCTTCGCCTTTCCCCCCATCCGGATGGGGTGACCAAGGAGTCCAGTGAATTAGGAAGGTTGAGAACCACTGAACTAAGTCTCTTTTAATTCTTTCCACAACTGGGAAAGGGTCTGCCATTAATTACTAACCTTGACCTTTTTATTTCTCCCATGTTTTTTTCTGAACTACAACCGAGCCCAAAGGACTAGTTACCTTTTTAAGCAAAGAATTCTCATACTGAGGAATTTGGACGTTATGATAGATTTTACTAATTTGCCATTAATTTACTTCTTCCTTATAGCTATCATGATCCTTGTTCCATTGTCCGAGAAAGAGGGCATGCACTCGAAAGCTCACCCCTTGAATAAAGGTTCCATTGGACTCAAGTTCAGCTGTACAGGGGAACCGTTATACCCCTTTTGCTCATTCATACGATTCCAAATGTTTCCATATACCTTTCCCATCCCCCAGTGGTTCTTTGTATACCGCCTCGAGATGTCACCATATGGGGCAGTATATAAATTGCATGCATTTAATTAATTAAAAATCTTCAAGAAGGACTAGAGCAGTAGTGTCAGGCCACAGATTTTTAATAGTAATAGCCACCTATTATTTCTGAGCAGCAATCATTATCATTGTCATTATAATTATAATTATCATTATATTTATTAACCGCCACTCCCAAGAGGTTTTGTGGTTTACAAAAAGTCCAGGTAAAACCCATTAAAACCCATTAAAATGGACAATCACAGCAATTAACCTTCTGCCTCTCCAAATCTGTGTTTCTGTGAAAGCACCCAAGTTGTCGGCAATTTTGGAAGAGCAACAGGAAGAAAGTTACTTTACCGCAACCACTCCAAAAGTGTCACTTTACCACAACCACTCCAAAAGTGCTTTCCAGGCCGACAATAATGGTCATAACTGTGTATCACAGCTCTTTCACATCACCTCTTGCTGGAGATTAACTGGGATTCCTCCTATATCCAAAACAGCTGCTCTGCCACTCAGGCAGGGCCCACCCTCAACAAAACATTTGAATATTTATTTTTAAATTTATATACCACCGCTCCCCAACAGTTATCACGGCAGTTCACACAATAAAACATTAAAATACAATAAAGCCCCATAATTTACCCAATTAAAAAATAAAACAAGACAGCAGTGGTCATATCCTCTGTATTCCATTTTAATTTAATTAAATTCATTTATAAATTTATATCCCACTTCTCCCGACAATGTTGACTCGAGACGGCTCACAATAAAACAATGCTCATAATACAATTACAATAATTAAAAATCTATTTCCAACCCTTAATTAAAACTAACGACATCAACTAAACAACATCAAGATGGCAGTAAAATTGAAAAAAACTCTCCATAACTTTGCTGCTCCAATCGCAACTGCTACCGTATTTCTCAGTGATAGCCATCTTCCATTTCATAACATAGGGCGGGACTCTGAGGTGGTACCTCCGGGACCCCTTCCCGACCTCAAACAAATGCCTGGCGGAAGAGCTCCATCTTACAGGCCCCGCGGAACCTTGATAGTTCCGTCAGGGCCTTTAGCTCTTCTGGGAGCTCATTCCACCAGGTTGGGGCCAGGGCCAAAAAGGCATTATGTATGCATTACTTCCAAAATACAGGAATTATTTCCCCATGTGCACATACAAAAGGAAATTTAGGGCTGAACCTACTTTACTGACCCTCTTACAAAATTGACTATATAAAAAGGAGGATGTTTGGCCAGCCCCCCCTGGAATTTTTGCTCCTTCCCTTCCTGCATTGGTGAAGCCTTCCCTCCCTCGTCTTTTTAAAAGAACAAGGTTGGGAGAAGATGTTCAGTTGCACCAAGAGAAAGATAATCTTCAAGAGCATTCGATGAACGCAAGAAGAGACTCAAAGCTGAATGTCCGGATGCAGCTTCCGTCCTGCAAGTGGAAGCAACAAGTGTGGTGGACTGGCTTATCTCTGTCTCATGGGCAGATTCTGAGATAGGTTTTCTTCCAAAGACCAAAGAAAGGCTGGAATTCTAGATGGGCTGGTATTGCGGTTAAGTGAAGCAGGGCCGCTGTATCGGCATCAAAAAAAGACACTTGTTTTGCTGGGAGGTCCAGAAGCACCCGGATCCTTTTGGGTTCCTCGATTAGAAACAGAGGAAGGTTGTGGGGACAGTGGACGGTCCACAACTCTCCACTCCGCTTCCCAATAGCCCAGACTCCTGCCTCAGGCCCCAGAAGTTCCTCTTTGAGAATACCTTTGTATGCCTTACAGATGCCTACTGCCCACCCTTCTTTGTCCCCCACCTCCACATCCCAGTAGTGGACCTGTGACTTAAGACTCCCTTTGCCCCGCACGCAAAGCCTGCCGTTGAATCTCTGTCTGTCATTGGCTCTCCAAGTCAAGCATTTCTGGTCATTCGATATGAGGAAGCAAGGATGGTCTGAGTCTGGATCCAGAGTCACATTTTCTATGGGCGAGAAGAAATAAAAATAAGACCTTTTCTGATTTCTGGGGTGAAGATTCATCCGTTTACCCTACTAACACACACCTATCGCTTCCAGTTCGGTGTAGTGGTTCAGAGCAATGACTTCCAATCTGGCGAGCTGGGCTTGGTTCTCCGCTCCTCCATATGCAGCCCGATGAGTGACCTTGGGCTAGTCACAGCCCTAATAGTGCTGTTCTCACACAGCAGTGCTGTCAGAGCTCTCTCAGCCCCACCTACCTCATGGGGTGTCTGCTGTGGAAGGCTAGGAGATTGTAAGCTGCTTGGACACTTCTTAAGATTGTGGAAAGCGGAGGATAAGAACCAGCTCTTCTTCCTCCCAAGATCAGGTGGTCTTCCCTCCATATTGTTAGAATATTAAGCCAATACTCCCATCTAAGAGCTAAAGAAGATGCCATGTGTTCTTTGTTTGTGCGCAGGTAAGAAAACAACAAACCAAACAGACTTCTATATCTTTTCTTATCTAATTTAACCCCTTTATTGTAAGAAATCCATTTCTAGATAGGATAGTGGAGAGAGAGAGAGTTTTAATCTCTTCTAACTAGGATGGAGGGATACATCCTGCTCTCATGGTGCCAAGATGGGAGAAAGGGACTGTCCGTGCGAGAGAAGGAAGATGAAGGAGAAGGAAGGAAATTAACTGAGAATATCAGTCTACATAGCAATGGGACAGGAATAAACTAGAGATAGGAATGATTTTCTGGGCCTGTCTTTCTTCCTAACTCTCTGATAGCCCCCCATAGCATTTGAGACTAAGGTAAAGGTAAAGGTATCCCCTGTGCAAGCACCGAGTCATGTCTGACCCTTGGGGTGACGCCCTCTAGCGTTTTCATGGCAGACTCAATATGGGGTGGTTTGCCAGTGCCTTCCCCAGTCATTACCGTTTTACCCCCCAGCAAGCTGGGTACTCATTTTACCGACCTCGGAAGGATGGAAGGCTGAGTCAACCTTGAGCCGGCTGCTGGGATCGAACTCCCAGCCTCACACATACTTCACACATAACAAGAGGCATTCCCCCGCTATTCTGTGCCAGGTATTGGCCTCCTTCCAGCACAAGGAGTGGGAGAACTCAACCTACAATTGGTCTTAAGGAAGGATCCCATCTCAGATCATGCTTGAGAAACATGGAGATGCAAATTCCCCCTTGCAGATCCTGCAACTGCTGATTCTATGGCCATGGAGGTCAGCATACGGAGCAGAGGTTCATCAGTGGCTAATACCCACAAAGAATAGATGGGGCATTATATCTGAATCAGTGGTGCTCTGTATTCTAGGCTTATGGAGTTCTGGTCAAATACTCTGGCCACCTCATGAGAAGGAAGGACTCCCTGGAGAAGAGCCTAATGCTGGGAGCGATCGAGGGCAAAAGAAGAAGGGGGCGACAGAGAATGAGGTGGCTGGATGGAGTCACTGAAGCAGTCGGTGCAAACTTAAATGGACTCCGGGGAATGGTAAAGGACAGGAAGGCCCGGAGGATCATTGTCCGTGGGGTCGCGATGGGTTGGACACGACTTCACGCCTAACAACAACAACATGGAGTTGTGGACCTGCTGGTGGACCTCCTGATGGCACCTGGGTGACACAGTGTGTTAGACCGGATGGGCCATTGGCCTGACCCAAACAAGGCTTCTACTATGTCCTTATGGGGTCCCAACCCAGACACGGTTTCTCTTTCCCAAACTCTATATTGTGTGGCTCGATTAACCCAGTGTCACCCTCCTCTGTTTTTTTGTTTGAAATGACTAACATTTGTGTGTGCATAGGTGGGGAAACAATTACCGTATATACTCGCATATAAGCCGAGGCACCTAATTTTACCACAAAATCTGGGCAAAGCCGAGGAGGACTTTTTAGTGTGAATACTGTGCTGAAAAATTCGGCTTATACACCAGCATATACGGTATTTGCCCAAGCTTAGCAGAACTACAAATTCTATCCTGCACTAGGGGCCTGTTGTATAGATCTAAAAAAACCAAACAAAACCTGAGCAAGGACTCTTGGCTATTTGTGCTAAGGGCCCTCCCCACCACACACACACAAAGTGAAAACATACCCGAAACCCACTTCACCCGGTCTCCCAGCTCAGGGCCCTTACCTTTATACAGCTGGCAATCGAGCGGCAGAGTGCCTGAGGGGGGGGGGAAAGGAGCGGAGATTTAGGGCTGACCATTCTGCTAATGATGGAGATACATAACCCTGTAAAGCTAAAGTCTGCGCAGCTCTGATACAGCCCTACAGAGCAGGCCCTCTCATGCTGCCCCTGGGCCTTTCGGATGGCCGACAGAGCAACAAAAGAAACCCACCCACAAGGGATGAACTTGGGTTGTTTCCACACAGCGACGGATCCCCTTGCGTAGCCGTTGCCGGGAATACGGAGGCGTCATCCGTGGTAGTGGAACATCCACAGGGGAGTTCTCTTCCCTCATCCCCCCCCCTTCCCCGCCACTATTCTCCCCACCTCTTTTAAAAACCAGGACATTTTATTGCAGCCAGCTACTAGTCCCTCGGCTGACTGAGGAACTCCCTTTTGACAGGCAACAGGGTTGGCATTCTTGATTGCATAGGCCAAGGGTTCTTTCACCCCCTCCTCCCCAGTCAGAACTGTACAAAAAAAATCCTCCCCCTGATATTATTATTATTATTATTATTATTATTATATTGAGATCTCTAACACCAATATTGGTGTTATATCTCTAACACCAATATTGAGATCTCTAACACCGAGATCATGGTTAGATGTACTGTATTGGTGCCACCCTCTTCTGAACATCATTCTCTCCACCAGGCTGAACTAAGATCAGAATTGTGACCACCGCTGCTATATGTTATATGTAACTTTTAATTGGGGTTTTTATGGGGATTTTATTGTGTTTTAACTATTTATGTTGTAAACCGCCCTGAGACCTATTGGGAGAAGGGCGGTCTAAAAATTAAATAATAATAATAATAATAATAATAATAATAATAATAATAATAATAATAATAATAATAATAATAATAATAATTATTATTATTATTATTATTATTATTATTATTATTATTATTTATTAGATTTCTTACCCACCCACCCCCAAAATAGCTCATGGTGGGTTACAAAGTCTGTACAACCCCCCCCCCCAATAAAACTACCCTTAAAACCACAGATGTAAGTTACAATCAAAAATTAAAAGGTGAAATAAGATACAGAAGAAAAACCAAATTCTCTGATGGACTCAAACCCGTTTCCCCGCCCCTGATATAATCTCCAGGAGGGAGGAAGGAAGAGGGCTGCAGAGGGCGTAATGTTTTGACTGATGCCAACATGTCCGATCCGTGCTTGGAAATAAGCAGTGCCCCATTCCCCCCCCCGGTCAAGAGTAACAAGTATTCAGATAACAAAATGAAAACACACCCACACCCAGTCTCCCCCTCGGATTTCTTAAATTTACCTTTCTGTAGCTGTTGGTTGTGCAGCACAGTGTCTGGGAAGAAAAGGAAGCAAAGGATCAATGCCAGTGCTGACCATTATGTTTGTGGCACTTGTGTAACCCTGCTGGGAAATAAGCCGGATACAGCCGTGCCTGACAAAGAGCAGACCCTCTAAAGCTACCCCTGAAACATCTGGATGGGCAACTGAGCAGTGAAGGAAACCGGCCATAAGGCATGAACTTGGGCTGCTTTCCCACACAGTGATGAATTCCCCCCCCCTGATATCTAGCCAATACTATTTTATTTGTGAAAAAAAATCCTGATATTTAGAGAGCCAGTTTGGTGTAGTGGTTAGGAGTGCAGATTTCTAATCTGGCGAGCGGGGTTTGATTCTGCACTCCCCCACATGCAGCCAGCTGGGTGGCCTTGGGCTCAACACAGCACTGATAAAGCTGTTCTGACCAAGCAGAAATATCAGGGCTCTCTCAACCTCACCCATCCCACAGGATGTCTGTTGTGGGGAGAGGAATGGGAAGGTGACTGTAAGCCGCTTTGAGCCTCCTTCAGGTAGGGAAAAGCGGCATATAAGAACCATCTCTTCTTCTTCTTCTAGCTGGTACTGTTCTACATGTAGTTTAAAGCCATTACTGCAGGTCGTATCCTCTGCTGCCAACAGTTACCTTTCCCTGTCCTCCTCCAAGCAATAGCCTTTCAAATACTTCAAGAGAGCCTTCATGTCCCCCCTCAACCTCATCTTCTCCAGGCTGAACGTTCCCAAGTCCCTCAGCATTTCCTCATAGAGCTTGGTTCCCAGGCCCCGGATCATCCTCATCGCTCTCCTCTGCACCCTCTGCATATTTTGTCTACATCCTTTTTGAACTGAGGCTCCAGGTGGGATCTGACCAATGTGGTATACAGCCGGACTACGACATCTTGCGATTTTGATGTGATGCCTCTGTTAATACAGCCCAAGACTGCAATAGCTTTCTTTACTGCCGCATCACACTGTCTGCTCATATTTAGTTCCCCAAGAACCCTCAGGCTCAACGTTTCAAGGAGGTTTACCGTACCGCTGAAGAAGACTGGTATTTTGAAAACGGGGATTTGAAAAAAATTGTATAGCCGGAACCCGTTTTGGTTCAAGATTTTTGCTCATAATTTCTACAATTAAGACACGAAGAGAAAATCTATGAAGGACTAGCTTCAGATATAATTATACATAAGAAAGCAAGAAAATATCTAGAAAGCCAACGGGTCGAAATTTTTCTTATTTTGGATTTTCTAGTCGACCAGCCCTGTTTTCTGTATTCATTGAAAACCGAAGAGTCACCTGAAGCAGGTGTCCACTGAGGAAGAGATTGGGACCACTGGTGGACCCCAAATGCCTTCCTTACCTTGAACACGGAGTTGCATTCCCAGAGAAATTCCACCCTCTCCTACATAGGTAAGGTAAAGGTAAAGGTATCCCCTGTGCAAGCACCGAGTCAAGTCTGAACCTTGGGGTGACGCCTTCTAGCGTTTTCATGGCAGACTCAATACGGGGTGGTTTGCCAGTGCCTTCCCCAGTCATTACCGTTTACCCCCCAGCAAGCTGGGTACTCATTTTACCGACCTCGGAAGGATGGAAGGCTGAGTCAACCTTGAGCCGGCTGCTGGGATTGAACTCCCAGCCTCATGGGCAAAGCTTTCAGGCAGCTGCCTTACCACTCTGCGCCACAAGACGCCTACATAGGAGCCAGTCTAAAATGATGCTTCATTACCTTTGAGTGTTGCCATGAGATTTTTCAGAGCAGGAGTGACAGCCTGGGATTCCCAGACTCTCCATTTCAGTGCGGGAGGGAAAGCGACTGGATTCTCAAATTCCTCCTCCTGCTTGCACCTGAAGAGAAAATGTTATTGTTCCATGAAAGATCAGGAATATTAGCTGCTGAATCCAGAATACTATCTGCTTTACCTCCGTACTCAGTTTTTGAGTTGGGGAATGGAGCCAGAAGCCAATGTAGTTGCATCCCTCCCATAGTGAATAGTCCACCCACAGCCCTCTGACCACCAAATCACAGTCAGAGTAGTTCAGCAGTGGAATAGGCTGCCTAAGGAGGTGGTGAGCTCCCCCTCATTGGCAGTCTTCAAGCAAAGGTTGGATACACACTTTTCTTGGATGCTTTGGGCTGATCCTGCGTTGAGCAGGGGATTGGACTAGATGGCCTGTATGGCCCCTTCCAACTCTATGATTCGATGATTCTATGATTCTATGAAATCTCCTCCTGAGAAAGGTCATCCTAGGGAGAGGTCCCTCACATGAAGCCTGTGGGCACCATGGCTCCTCGTAGCGACTTACCCTCTTTATATGGGTCACTGCAGAGTTCACACTGCAAGGTTCACAGACAGCAAGGTACCACAAGACCCTGCTGTACTGAGCTGGTAATATTGGGGCCAGGTAACCTACAGTCTGTGCTACAGAGGAAATTGGTTTTTATACACGCTTTTCACAGCCTGAAGGAGTCTCAAAGAAGCTTGAGAGGACAAGCATGGGGCAGAAGGTCTCACCTACTGCTGCCAGCAATTGATTATCTAGTAGCCCATTATTCTCTGAATGGAGACCTACTTATTGAACCCGAGATGTTTCCCATGTAATTCAATCTCAAGTGAATACAAACAAATCCTAATGGCTGTAAAGGTAAAGGTATTCCCTGTGCAAGCACTGAGTCATGTCCGACCCTTGGGGTGACGCCCTTTAGCGTTTTCATGGCAGACTCAATATGGGGTGGTTTGCCAGTGCCTTCCCCAGTCATTACCGTTTACCCCCCAGCAAGCTGGGTACTCATTTTACTGACCTCAGAAGGATGAAAGGCTCAGTCGACCTTGAGCCGGCTGCTGGGATCGAACTCCCAGCCTCATGGGCAGAGCTTTCAGATTGCATGTCTGCTGCCTTACCACTCTGCGCCACAAGAGGCTCTAATGGCTGTATTCCCCCCCCCCTGGGGAATACAGATTCTCTGGAATCTGTTAACCATTTTCATTACACTGTATGTTAATTTACCGTCACACTTGCCTATAAGTATTTATTATATTTATATACCGCCCTCCCTGGGGGCTCAGGGCGGTTTACATAAGTATGAACTGATTACTTTGATTCCATGACACTGTATCTGAGGAAGTGTGCGTGCACATGAAAGCTCATACCTGGAATAAAACTTTGGTGGTCTCAAAGGTTCCACTGGACTCTAATTTGTTCTCCCCATAACAGACACTCTGTGAGGAAGAGTGCTCAGCTGGAATAGCACTATCAGGGCTGTGACTAGCCCAAGAATCAAACTCAGTTCTCTAGATTAGAAGCCGCCGCTCTTAACCACTGCATCATAAATAACTGAACACTGTGGCAGAACTGTTCAGAATGTGCTGATATTTTATGTGCACTAGGACCACAGGGAAACCCAATACAGTCCTTTGAGGGTTCTGCTCTTGAGAGCCGGGATCTGGAAGAACCAGGTTCAAATTCTCCCCCGTCATGGAAGCTCCCTTGGGTGCCCTTCGGTCAGTCATTCTCTCTCAACCTCACCTCCTCAAAAGGATTGATGTGAGGACAAAAATGAGGAGAGGAAAGCAATGTCTCCCCTTGGGGAGAAAGGCAGGATAGAAATAAAACTCCAATAGGGTCCACTTACCTCTGCAAAGTGTTTGTAACATCCTAGTGGAGGAAAAGAAAAAGAAGGAAGTCAGAATGAGACAATTCAGGACAATACAAATCAGAGTCACGGCTACCCATTTGAATCAATGCAGGACAGACAGAAGAAAGAACTTCTTCACATAATGCATAATTAACCTAACTAGCCATCATTGGATTCGGTGGGGACGTGGCCACAGGTTTTCAAATAATTTGACATATCCACAAAAGACAGCAGTCTTCCTGTGGCTCTTGGCCAAGAGAATTCAGTGGAACCTCCAGCTTCAGAGGCAGCACGCAGGGGAGAGTGAATGTATTTGTGGGCTCCCCAGAAGCTATGGCTGGTTTCTGGACCAGAGAGGCCCTCGGTCTGATCCAACAGAGCACATTTTTTCTGTGGAAATTTCTCAGGGCTTGGGAAATGGGGATTCATCCATCCATCCATCCATCCATCCATCCATCCATCCATCCATCCATCCATCCATCCATCCATCCATCCATCCATCCATCCATCCATCCATCCATCCATCCATCCATCCATCCATTGTATTTATATACAGTCCTCCCCTGAGGCTCAGGGCGGTTCTAACTCAGTTGTGTCCAGCTTATGGCAGTAGGCCTAAGGCACACATCACGAAAACTGGGGTGAAGGTGTGCCTTCATCAAGCAGAGATAACATGCTATGTGCAATTTCAAGAACCAGAAACTCTTCCCGAAAGTCAATGGCTCTTTCACCATTTCTCTTGATAAGAAGTCCCTCTTATCTAATACAACATATCCAGCTTCTTGCCAGAGAATAAACATCCCATCGAACTACAATTCATGCTGATCTTGCTGACAGGGATACTTGGACTATGAACAACTTCAATCAGAGAAATAATTTCTGATTCCAAAAATGAAGGGACGTCATTAATTAATGAATAGGCCCGACTTATAAGTGCTTTAGGAGCCTCTTGTGGCGCAGAGTGGTAAGGCAGCAAACATGCAGTCTGAAAGCTCTGCCCATGAGGCTGGGAGTTCGATCCCAGCAGCCGGCTCAAGGTCGACTCAGCCTTCCATCCTTCCAAGGTCGGTAAAATGAGTACCCAGCTTGCTTGCTGGGGGGTAAAACGATAATGACTGGGGAAGGGAATGGCAAACCACCCCGTATTGAGTCTGCCATGAAAACGCTAGAGGGCGTCACCCCAAGGGTCAGACATGACCCGGTGCTTGCACAGGGGATACCTTTACCTTATAAGTGCTTTACAGCTTAGCTCAGAAGCACTGTAATTTACATGTGAATAATTTTACTTTTATGGGATGTAATTCCTACTGCTCAGGAAGGTCTTGCAGCTGAAACACATTTGGTTTTAATGGATTTTTAAAAGACTGTTAAGTATGTTAATATATGTAAATTCAGTATTATTTATTCTGTGATGAGGCCTCTTGTCGGTCTTCTTGGTCACCTGATTTTTCTGGGTGGAAGATTTTTCTCTCTGCTTTTGTTTTGGCTTGGCCACAGTCCTACCTGCAAGAATTCGTTTCCCATCTGCTGGCCCTTCTCCTCCAACTCCCGGATGATGCCATCAAGTGACGAGAGCGCTTCAGAGGTCTTGGCCCGGTGCTCCTCCCTTTTCTTCACAATCTCCTCCTGAACTCCTTTCATTCGGGCCAGCAACAAGTCTTTTTGGTCTTCCAAAAACTGCTGCAGCCTTCTGAACTCAGCCACCATCTTTTGTTTCTGGGATTCTGTCTGTTTCTGAGGCGAGCAAGATTAAAAGGGAGGAGGAGGAAACGCAGATGAGGAGATAACAGCCACGTTTGTGGACTTAGCCTATGTTGTGAGCTGTGCACAAAGGACGCTTGGGTGAACTACAGTTTTTGTAGAAAGCCCATTTTACATTCCGCAGTCAAAAAGCCCCCTCCCTCTCCTCATATCCCTTTCTCTTCAGAAGCCAAAATGGGGTTAATGGGAATGATACTAAACATTTTCTCAGCAGATATATTACACTGTCAGACAAAGAACAATTTTACTGCTTTTGTTAGTTATTAGATTCAGTCAAGTCGTTTCCGATTTGTGGTCACATCATGAACCAAGGCCCACCAACCCGCTCTGTCTGCAGTCCTTTAAGCCAGGGGTAGTCCACCTGTGGTCCTCTAGATGTCCATGGACTACAATTCCCATGAGCCCCTGCCAGCAGGGGCTCATGGGAATTGTAGTCCACGGACATCTGGAGGACCACAGGTGGACCACCCCTGCTTTAAGTGTTTGGAAGGCCAATCCACTTATGTCTTTGATTCTGTCATCCATCTTGTTTATTGTCTACCTCTTCTTCCACTTCCCTCAATCTTACTAAGTATAATAATTTTTTCTAATCTGTATGAGAATTTTTGGTTTACAGATCCTTGCCTCAAGAGAGCAGCTGGGTGTATTTCGGTCCAGAACAGATCCAATCTGTTCTTTTGGCAGTCCACAGGGTTTTCAGTAATTATCCCCAGGTCCGCTACCTCAGGAAAAACCAAGGTTTTGACATTCCGATCTTTGTTGCCAGCGAAATCTCTTTGTCCTTCCAAATCTTTCCCAAATTTGTAAAACTTTCTTCCTTGGATTAGGCTTCATTTCCCTAGCACACTGTCCATCTTTGCCTATTCTAGAGCTGAAGAATATAAAATTGCCCGTCTTTCTCGATCAACTGCAATGTGTCTCAGAGACGAATATGACATTATTTTTTTATTTTATTGATAGTCCTATTTTATTTCTATGCTTCTTGTTTGGTATCGACATCATCTGACAACTGACAAAACTCGGTATTTTACATTTGACTGTGTCACTGATGACATGAAGTGTTGGGAAAATTTACTTACAACTGACTGTGGTATTTGAAAAACCTGCCCTTAAACAGAGAACAAAACCCATTGAGTTTTATACCAAGAAGGTAAATTTGATTAGACTCCTGCAATAAATCTATTTGTTTCAAATTAATACTGTGTTTTCTGACTGCTGCTAAAATAGCTTTTTAAAAACCCACAAAATTCTCCCAGCTGTCTCTGACTGGTTGGACTTTGGCAGGTGTTTTAGCGACCACCTCAGCATGCCGATAGAACCCACCTCCCCAAAAGACGTTAGTGGAGAAGTTGTCAGTTTTAAACAACGCTGGACTAGGAAAGTAAAAGCTAGTTTATATTATATCCTAATGTATAGTTTTAGCCCTTGTAAACTGTGACCCAGAGCTTCTTGTGGCGCAGAGTGGTAAGGCAGCGGTCTGAAAGCTTTGCCCATGAGGCTGGGAGTTCAATCCCAGCAGGCGGCTCAAGGTTGACTCAGCCTTCCATCCTTCCGAGGTCGGTAAAATGAGTACCCAGCTTGCTGGGGGGTAAACGGTGATGACTGGGGAAGGCACTGGCAAACCACCCCGTATTGAGTCTGCCAAGAAAACGCTAGAGGGCATCACCCCAAGGGTCAGACATGACTCGGTGCTTGCACAGGGGATACCTTTACCTTTACCTTTTTAAACTGTGACCCATGACTGGTTGTGTGTATTTAAATGATAATGTTTAAACAAACAAACAAAAGCGAAAGGACACCAAAATGATGACTTACAAGCAGATCTTCACTTTCTTTTTCTGCCTCTCCTTTATAGGTTAGGATTTGCTCTCTGTCTTTTCTCAGTTTCTCAAGGCAGTCAGAAATCTGGATCTGAAAAGGGAGCAAGTTGTGCCGATTTTGTAAGTTTTCTCAATTTATGGTAAGCTTTCTCAAAAACACCATTAAAATAAGATTAAAATGGGTAGCCGTGTTGGTAAGAAGAAGAAGAAGAAGAAGAAGAAGAGTTGGTTCTTATATGCCGCTTTCCCCTACCCAAAGGAGGCTCAAAGCGGCTTACAGTCGCCTTCCCCTTCCTCTCCCCACAACAGACACCCTGTGAGGGAGGTGAGGCTGAGAGAGCCCTGATATCACTGCTTGGCCCAAGGTCACCCAGCTGGTTGCATGTGGAGGAGTGCAGAATCGAACCTGGCATGTCAGATTAGAAGTCCACACTCCTAACCACTATGCCAAACTGGCTCTCACTATGAAGTAGCATAATGAAATCAGAATCCAGGGGCACCTTTAAGACCAACAAAGATTTATTCAGGGCGTGAGCTTTCGTGTGCAAGCACTCTTCCTCGGACCATGAACTCCCTTCGTTGACGCTGGCAGCAACTTCACCTCCCGCGCCTTACACGAGGACAAAATCTCCTGCACCAGATGGCCGGTGTCGACGAGTGGAGTTCATAGTCCAAGGAAGAGGGCTTGCCCTCGAAAGCTCACGCCCTGAATAAATCTTGGTTGGTCTTAAACAGGGGTAGTCAAACTGCGGCCCTCCAGGTGTGCATGGACTACAATTCCCAGGAGCCCCTGCCAGCAAATGCTGGCAGGGGCTCCTGGGAATTGTAGTCCATGGACATCTGGAGGGCCGCAGTTTGACTACCCCTGGTCTTAAAGGTGCTACTGGACTCTGATTTTATTGTACCATTAAAATAAGTTTGCCAGACTGAAGGCCATGGTCACACCCTACCGCAACCAAATATTGAATTAGCAAATGCAACGCCAGCTCTGGGGGCTGGAGCTTGCAGGAGTGGCGAAACACTGTCCCTCCAGATGTCCCTGGAATTCAATTCCCATGAGCACCATGCTGGCAGGGGCTCATGGGAATTGTAGTCCGGGGACATCTGGAGAGTGACCATTTGCCCACCCCTGGTAGAATCTTAGGCTAGGCCAGGGGTAGTCAAACTGCGGCCCTCCAGATGTCCGTGGACTACAATTCCCAGGAGCCCCTGCCAGCGAATGCTGACAGGGGCTCCTGGGAATTGTAGTCCACGGACATCTGGAGGGCCGCAATTTGACTACCCCTAGGCTAGGCAGAGGAGCTAACAATGCTTACTATGTGCCTTTCCCACAGCCACTTTCTCTTCCCCTCGCTTCCTTGGCCAGATCGTGGTCAAGATAAAATCGGGGGAGGGAAAAAAAACCCCAAACCTGCAAGGGGGATTCCCATCTAAGGCATATCACCCTCGATCCTTCACCTTATACTCCTGGGCAGCCTCATCCGCGGGAACCGTGTCGTGATGCTTGTGCTCCTTGGATCGGTCGCAGACCACGCAGATGAGGACCCCGTCCTCTCGACAAAAGAGCTTCAGGGGCTCCCGGTGCTTCCCGCAGACGCCCTCCGCCGCCTCGCCGTCCCTGCCCTGCTGCCGACGGAGCTTCCTGGCGATCTCGGCCACGCTGGCCAGCTGCCGGTTCGGCGTCATGTTCCCGGGGTGAGCCTTCCTCCGGCATTGCGGGCAGGAAGGCTCTTCCCTCGACGCCCCCCAGCAGCGGGCCAGGCAGGCGCGGCAGAAGCTGTGGCCGCACTCGGCGAGCACCACCGGCTCCGTGAAGAAGTCGAGGCAGACGGCGCAGGAGGCCTCCTCGCACAGCTCCTCGACGGGACCCCCCGACGCCATGGCCGAAGGGAGCGAAGAGGCGCCGCAGCTTTCCGTTTCGCTTTCGAGCAGAGGCGGCAAAGGGCATCTCCAGCTTCCTGGCGCCAGAGCAGCAGGCTCCGGAGAGCCGCCTTGCGCCGCGACAGTCGCTAGAGAAGGGGGATTTTGGAAAGGGAAGGGCACCCCCCCCCCCTCGGCGCCTCTTTGAGAAGACGTTTCCTACCTGGCAGGCTGTTGGATTGATGGGTTTGCTGACACCCCAGAGCAGGGATAGTCAAACTGCGGCCCTCCAGATGTCCATGGACTACAATGCCCATGATCCCCTGCCAGCAAGCTGGCAGGGGCTCATGGGCATTGTAGTCCATGGACATCTGGAGGGCCGCAGTTTGACTACCCCTGAATTAAGGGATTCTTTGTATACACTTGAACGCCATCCACAGGAAACATCAGTGCATGCTCCAGGGCCCATGCAGCTTGGCAGGGGCTCATGGGCATTGTAGTCCATGGGCATCTGGAGGGCCGCAGTTTGACTACCCCTGAATTAAGGGATTCTTTGTATACGCTTGAACGCCATCCACAGGAAACATCAGTGCATGCTCCAGGGCCCATGCAGCTTGGCAGGGGCTCATGGGCATTGTAGGCCATGGACATCTGGAGGGCCGCAGTTTGACTACCCCTGAATTAAGGGATTCTTTGTATACGCTTGAACGCTATCCACAGGAAACATCAGTGCATGCTCCAGGGCCCATGCAGCTTGGCAGGGGCTCATGGGCATTGTAGTCCATGGACATCTGGAGGGCCGCAGTTTGACTACCCCTGAATTAAGGGATTCTTTGTATACACTTGAATGCCATCCACAGGAAACACCAGTGCATGCTCCAGGGTCTTTGTATACGCTTGAACGCCATCCACAGGAAACATCAGTGCATGCTCCAGGGCCCATGCAGCTTGGCAGGGGCTCATGGGCATTGTAGTCCATGGACATCTGGAGGGCCGCAGTTTGACTACCCCTGCCCCAGAGCTTGTGGGTACTTGGAATCCAGTGGGCGCGCATGTAACACGAACTGTGCATGTGTGCGCATGCAGTTAACCCCCCCATGACAGGAATGGGAAGGAAGAGCCAGAGGGGGTGGCCAAACGGTGGCTCTCCAGATGTCCATGGACTACAATTCCCATGAGCCTCTGTCAACAATAGCAGGCTGGCAGGGGCTCATGGGAACTGTAGTCCATAGGTATCTGGAGAGCCATCGTTTGGCCACCCCTGCAGGAGACAGAGGCTGGGGAGCGTGAATAAGGAAAGGAGGAAGGGGAGGTGAAACCTTGATGAGTAAGGAAAGGAGGAAGGTAAGGTTTCACCTTGATGCTTGAAGGTGAAACCTTACCTTCCTTCTGTCCTTACTCTCCCTAGCCTCTCTCTCATCCAAGCTACAGCTAAACTGTAGTTCTCTGGAGGCCCATGAATTACAATACCCATGAGCCCCTGCCAGTTGCTAATTAAGATTTAGAAGGAAGAATGTGAGTGTTGAGGATTTATTCTTACAGGGTATAAATCTGATGGTGAAACAAAAGGACTAGGGATGCCAGTCCCCAGGGGGGAACGCTAGATAAAGTCGGCCACACGGTCAATGAGAAATTAAATAAGAATCCTGTGTGGAGCAAAAAGTAATAGCAAAATGCTTCTTTATTTAGTGATATATTTTCTTGAGTAGTTGCTTCAAATAGGATTGCTCTTCACAAAATACTTGAAAAAGTGACTTCGCCTTAATGATAATTTTTTTTTCTCTCGAGAGTAACAAAGGAACTTAACCGCTCTTCACAGGGTGCTTAGAAGAAGAAGAGTTGGTTCTTATATGCCGCTTTTCCCTACCCGAAGGAGGCTCAAAGCAGCTTACAGTCGCCTTCCCTTTCCTCTCCCCACAACAGACACCCTGTGAGGTGGGTGAGGCTGAGAGAGCCCTGATATTCCTGCTCGGTCAGAACAGTTTTATCAGTGCCGTGGCGAGCTCAAGGTCACCCAGCTGGTTGCGTGTGGGGGAGCGCAGAATCGAACCTGGCATGCCAGATTAGAAGTCCGCACTCCTAACCACTACACCAAACTGGCTCTCTTAGAAAAGTGACTTGATACTTAAAGAGAAAATTGTTTCCCTTGAGAAAATGAGCACTTAAATAGGCTGCCAGCTATACTCCTGTTTTCAGAAGGACGTTATTTGCCATGCCACAAAATGAGTTTGAAGACAAAGCTTTTTCAGATGGGCAAGCCAAGGATTCAGGATGCCAGTTTCCCAAGTGGGACCTGGGGATCCCCTGGAATTATAGCTCATCTCCAGGTGATAGACACATCTGTTCCCCTGGAGAAAATGGCTGCTTGGGAGGGTGGGCTTCACAGCTTTATACTCCAGAGGCCCCGCCCACTCCTGGCTCCACCCCCAAAGTCTCCAGGTATTTCCCAACCCAGAGCTGGCAACCGTAAGTTGAGCAAGATTGCCAAACCAATGCTGGAACTGCCTGATGAAAGAATTCTACAGGGACAAATTCATCTGGAACAGGGGTTGTCAACCTGTGGTCCTCCAGATGTCCATGGACTACAATTCCCATGAGCCCCTAGCAGGGGCTCATGGGAATTGTAGTCCATGAACATCTGGAGGACCACAGGTTGACGACCCCTGATCTGGAAGACTAAAAGCCAAGGTGTCCAACTGAGGAATTCTTCCTTATGTAGATTCTTTTTAATTTATTTCTTTGTTTGTTTATATACCACCCTATCTTGCGAACTGGCTCAGGGCAGTGTACATCATATTAATTTTAAAAATCTAAAATAGATAACATTTAAAATTGGGGCTTGTGTCTTGTTGAGAGGAAAGTCTATCCTTTAGGCTAGGGAACCATTGCTCGTACGGTATGTATTGTATTTGTACAAAAAAAAAGAAAAAAGAAAAAAGAAAGCAGAAATGGTTAAAACTGTTTTCTTAAGATTATGCAAGTTTATTCCAGTCTAACCCACAGACCCCATGAGTAGATCAGGGTTATGCACACACACACACACTAGGGATGCCAACCTCCAGGTGGTAGCTGGAGATCTCCCACCATTACACCTGATCTCCAGGCAACACGGATTTGTTCACCTGGAGAAAATGACTGCTTTGGAAGGTAAGCTCTATGACATTATATCCCATAGAAATTCCTTCCCAAATCTGGTCCCCTCTTGGGCTTCATCCCCAAACTCTCCAGTACTGCTGAGTATAATTCTCATGATAGCCATGCATAAATGTAAAAAACCAATACGGGAGTTGGTTTTTATACCCCGCTTTTCACTTCCCGAAGGAGTCTCAAAGCGGGCGATGATCACCTTCCCTTCCTCTCTCCATAACAGGCACCCTGTGAGGTAGGTGAGGCTGAGAGAGCTCTGAGAGCAACTGCTCTACAAGAACAGCTCTATCAAGACTGTGACTAGCCCAAAGTGGCTGCATGTGGAGAAGTGGGGAATCAAATTCAGCTGGCCAGATTAGAAGCCACTGCTCTGAGCCACTGCACCATGTTCGCTGTCTAGTACTGAAAGGTTAGTATTGAAATATGGGGGTTATAGTGACCTCTGGTGACAGAAACAAGTATTACAATAGACTAGCAATTACAAACACCTACAGAAAAACCTATAGAAAGGCCAATACATATATAAACCCCATGCATCTTGACTCTTTTCTTCTGAGTAAGTCTTCTTGGGGCTTCCATACGACTTGCTTGGGGAGCATCTAATTATGAACCAGGGCCACCAATAGGCAGCTCCCGTTCAGAATATTATCTTTCACATCTGATTCAGTCCGTGGCAAATGCTTTATCCCCTCTGTCAAAGCTGGGTCAGTGATGATAAACATACACTTGTACACCCGGGAATAGCTTTGGTCGCTCTGACACCCTAAGTCCACCTCGCCTTTCTGTCCTTTTTATAACTGCACCATGTCTCCGACTGCGTGAATTCCTTGATGACTCATAAAGGCCGACTGTTGAGAGAAACCCTGCCCACAATCGAGGCAGGTGTGGGCGTTCTCTCCCGCATGGACTCTCTTGTGCTTCACAAAGGCCGAATTGTCAGCAAAACACCTCCCGCACTCCAAGCACTGATAGGGCTTCTCTCCCGTGTGGACTCGCCGGTGTTTTACGAGGCCTGAATTTTCAGCAAAACGTTTCCCGCAATCCGGGCACTTGTACGGTTTCTCTCCAGTGTGGATCCTCTTGTGCTGGGCCAGCGTTGAGTTCTGAGTGAAACACTTCCCGCATTCTAAGCATTTGTAAGGCCTCTCCCCCGTGTGGACGCGCTTGTGCTTCACCAGGCCGGAGACGTCCGCGAAATGTCTCCCGCACTCCAGGCACTGATACGGCTTCTCTCCCGTGTGGATCCTCCGGTGTTTCACCAGGCTCGAGTACTCGGCAAAACACTTTCCGCATTCCGGGCATTTGAAAGGCTTCTCTCCCGTGTGGACTCTCCTATGTTGCACCAGCGTGGAGTTCTGGGCGAAACCTTTGCCGCACTCGACGCACTTATAGAGCCTCTCTCCCGTATGGACGGTCTGGTGGATCGTGAGATACGAGCGGCGCGTAAAACATTTCCCGCACTCCGGGCATTGAAAAGGTTTCTCCCCTGTGTGGATTCTCTGGTGCTTCACAATGTTGGAATGCTGAGCAAAACATTTCCCGCACTCGAGGCACTGGTATGGCTTCTCCCCCGTGTGGACTCGCTGGTGTTTCACAAAGGTGGACCTTTCGGCAAAGCTTTTCCGACACACTAGGCATTTATAGGGCTTCTCCCCCGTGTGGATTCTGTGGTGGCTCACGAGCTGCGAATGGCAGGTGAAACCCTTGCCACACTCCAGGCACTTGTAGGGTTTCTCCCCGGTGTGAACCCGTTGGTGGTTCACGAGGTTGGAATGGCGGGAAAAACTCTTGCTGCACTCCGAGCACTTGTAAGGCCTCTCTCCCGTGTGGAGTCGCTGGTGTCTTACGAGATCCCCCTGCAGCGCCAAATGCTTCCCGCACTCTGGGCATTTGTAGGGTTTCTCCCCGGTGTGAATTCTTTGGTGGGTCACGAACACGGAACGGTGTGCAAAAGCTTTCCCACATGTCTCGCAGGTAAAGGGGTTCTCTTGGCTGTGGCCTTGCTGGTGTTTCAGGAACTGCGGCTGCTGAGCAAAACCTTTCCCGCACTCCGGGCATTCGTACGGTTTCTTGGCCGCGTGGACTTGCTTGTGCCGGGCAAGGTTACATTGCTTGGTGAACCTTTTGCCGCACTCTGGGCACGTGATCTTTCTCCTCAAATCGCCTGCAGGGGAAGAAGCAAAAGGGGATCAGGTTTTCCCACCCTGTGCATGCAAGAGAAGGGTCAATTCAAGAATTTCAAATTTTGTTACAGCAAAATTGCCAGCTGTAAGAGAAATCTAACAGCAAACTTAGAGCAAAAATTAATGGTTAATAAAGCAGATTGAACAAACGGTACAACTATATAGCAGCTATACTTAGTTGTCTGATCTTTATTAAAACTGCACGGTACTTTTCAACCTGGAAGGTGGTGGGAGCGCAATCTCTCATAAAGAGCTTTTTAATCCAAACCTCTTTCTCCTCAGCATTCATATCTCTAATCATAGACTTAGTAATCTGAGGTTTCCTATAAAAAGGGCATCTGAAGAAAACATGGTTAATGGTTTCCAGTTCCATAGCGATGCATGGACAGATCCAAGGGACGATGAAGATAGGTTGAGGGACTTGGGAATGTTCAGCCTGGAGAAAAGGAGGTTGAGAGGTGACATGATAGCCCTCTTTAAATATTTGAAAGGTTGTCACTTGGAGGAGGGCAGGATGCTGTTTCTGCTGGCTGCAGAGGAGAGGACACGCAGTCATGGGTTTAAACTTCAAGTACAATGATATAGGCTAGATATCAGGAAAACAATTTTCACAGTCAGAGTAGTTCAGCAGTGGAATAGGCTGCCTAAGGAGGTGGTGAGCTCCCCCTCACTGGCAGTCTTCAAGCAAAGGTTGGATACACATTTTTCTTGGATGCTTTAGGATGCTTAGGGCTGATCCTGCGTTGAGCAGGGGGTTGGGCTAGATGGCCTGTATGGCCCCTTCCAACTCTATGATTCTATGAGATTCTCTTCTCCCTAGGGAATCTTATTAATTTTTCCTTCTAGAATAACAGAGGGTAGGGCTGAGAATCTGACAAGTGTGTATGCCCTTCTGTGACTATTTCCAGCAGATAGAGAGAAGAAGCAGGTGTTAATACATATCTGCTAGGGAGGGGCACATTAAATTAAGGGGGTCTACAAAGGTCATTGAGGAAGGAAGCTGGTAGAAAAGGAAAAAAGGAAAACTGCAAGAAAAGAAGAAAATTGCAAGAAAATGTCAGTCCACGGGCTTTTCTTGACAACGCACCTGTACTTATGCTGGCGATCTCGGTCACATCCAAGTTCCAAGAATCTAGAACCCACATTTCTTCTCCGTCTTCTAGCCTGCAAATAATGTCAGGTTTGGGGACTGGATACCCTTGGAAAGACAGAAGAGAATGGAGAGTGTGATGGGAAACTCAGGAAAGATGCCAACTATAGTTATGTGTACCAGACCTTTTTGGTCCTGGCCCTCACCTGGTGGAATGAGCTCTCGGAAGTTCTTAGGGCCCTGACAGAACTAGCTCAATTCTGCAGGGCCTGCAAGATGGAGCTCTTCCACTAGGTGTTTGATTGAAGCCAGGATATATACTTAAATGCCACATTGGGTCCCTCCTCAAAACCTGATACCCTTATGCTGCTAGAAGTTACATGTCAAGAGTCAGTTGTGATCTGCATTGTATTTTAATTCTGTGAGATGTTGCTGGTGTGTTTTATTTTACATTATGTTTTTAATGCTTGATCTTACAGTGTAATTTAAATTGTTGTAAGCCGACACTGCCTGGTGACCCCAGGAGTGACAGCATAGAAATCGAAGGTATAAATATAAAAATTGAAGGTACAGAAATCGAAAGGATACTCCAGCGGGGTTACTCATTTGGGGGAGATTTAATGGTTTTAAAATATGTTTTTAATTTTTTTAAATAATTACTTGGGTAGTTTTTTCCTTATTTGGACAGGTCAATTCCTCCCTCCCAAAGTGGCCCATGATGGGTGGAGGTCTTTTGGGATTTCTGCAGCAGCCTAGTTGAATTAATCTACAATGGAAAACGAATGGGAGGGAAGAGATGAATCTGCTGCACTTAATTAATTCCCACCTATTCAGGGAACCCTTCCAGGCCCATAAAGAAACCCCTGGTTGAGAAATCCTGCCTTAGGTAAACCATTATCAATCATCTGCCACATTGAGCAAAGCAACTCATCCTCCTGAGATATTCTGTTTCTTTAGGTTCTTCTCTTCCCTCATTAAGAGAATCCTTACCCAGTGAGGCCAAAGTCCCATAATTTTCCCACGTGACTTCTCTGTACAAAGCTTTCTGGTTTGGGTCCAGCAGAGCCCATTCCTCTTTTGAGAAGTAGATCACCACATCTTCAAAAGTGACCAGCATCTACAAAACCAAGAAGGCAGAACTATGTCCCAGCAGCCAGGGGCACAAATTGAATATACAGTCAGCATACACTACAGCTGGCCCAGGTTTATGATTCTCCTTTCCAGAAAAGTCTTCTCCACTCCCATTGAAACTGGTGATCCATTTCTCCCTCATGGCCTTTCTCCGCTCGCCATGTCCCTTCCAGGCACCCATGGGCCTCTGCTCAGTTTCTTTACACAAAGAAGACCCCCCCCCCCTTTTTCTTTTTTTTTATGAAAGCAGATCTCTGCAGCAGTCCCTGCTCTCTGAATTTTTCCAGGAGACCAGAGTGACATTTCCTGGCCAATGAAAAAATGACCATCTTAAAGATTTAAGAAGGCTTTTTTTCATTAGCCATATGAAGGTATCGGTACAGTTGATCTGCCAGAGAAGCTGTATTTCTCACTGAATTCAGCCTTATCAAAAATTAGCTTCATGTCTGTTTTGTTCTAGATAAGAGCTGGGGCTTTTATACACCGGTTAGAAGAAGAGTTGGTTTTTATATCCTGCTTTTCACTACCTGAAGTTTCAAAGATGCTTATAATAATCTTCCCTCCTTCTCCCCACAACAGACACTCTGTGAAGTTGGTGGAGCTGAGAACTGAGAGAGCTGCTAACAGGACTGTGACTGGCCCAATGTCACCCAACTGGCTACATGGGGAGGTGTGGGGAATCAAACTTGGCTTGCCAGATTAGAAGCCACCACTCTTAAACACTACACACCAAGCTGGCTCTCCATCAACCACTATGCCAAGCTGGTTTACGATCAGCTATCCTCCTCACAACAGAAACCCTTATCAAAAACTAGCTTAACTTCTCTTGTGTTATAGATTAGAGCTGGGTTTTTTATACCCCGCTTATAATCACCTTATCTTCCTCTCCCCGCATCCTGTGACGTGGATGAAGCTGAGAGAGCTCTGAGAGAACTGGGATTAGCCCAAGGTCACCCCGTTGGCGGCATGTGGAGGAGTGGGGAATCAAACCACTGCACCACGCTAACACGTTCGCTATTGTAAGCGGACACTGCGGCTCCTAAAATCCACACTATCGGGGCTTGAACACTCACTTGCAAGGACAGAAAAGCCTCAAGAAAAAGATCACACCTTTGTTTTTTTCTTAACATAACGGACGTGCCATGTTCTGCTCAGGCTTCAATCTCATCATGCACCTCTCTTCCAGACCCAAGGCCCTGCCAATCCCTCAGCATCTCCTACCTGAGCTGTTTCCTTTTCTCCAGAAGGCGGCAAGAACCCAGACTGCGCGAAGGACATCATCCTCTACAAAATAACATTGGGAAAAAAAAAATTAAAGCCAAGGGAGACCATTCTTTAGGAGAATTTCCCAAGAAGCAACGGATGGCCATTTAATAGGGCTGAACTGCTCACCGTAAACAAGTGTGGTTTGAAGATTTTTACGATGACTCCCCTTCCCAAGACGGCTAACCAGTGGCTCAAAACCACCCCTCTCCAGATAAACCACCCCACATGGACATCCAGCTACACTGAGAGAAATATAAATCATGGCAGTGACCCACTGACTATGAATGTTCCGTGGAAAACTTAAATAAAATCCTTAAGTGTAAGGCTGTGTCTCTGCAGATCAAGATCAAGCTAATTTATGCCATAATTCTTCACTACTATTTGTGGGTGTAAAAGTTAACAAAAGAAGCCGACAGGAAGAAAGCAGATTTGTTTGAAGGGTGGTGTTAGAGAAGAGTTTTACAGAGCCCCCCCTCCAAGAGACAAATGAGTGGATTCTTGATCAAGCTTGAATTCTCCCCAGGAGATTAAATAACTAAACCGAGGTTATCCTTCTTTGGTCACATTATGAGAAGATAAGACTCACAGGAAAAGAGGATAATGCTAGGAAAACCTGAAGGCAGCAGGAAAAGAGGATGAGACGGATGGACTCAACCAAGGAAAACACAGCCCTGAGCTAGGTTGTTAATGATGGGACATTTTGGAGGTTGTCCATTCATAGGATCAGAATAAATCAGAACTTGATGGGACTCACACACACATACAGTTGCCTAAAACAGCCTGGAAAGCACCTTCTTGCTCGAATGGGGGATAAGGAAGATCTCACTCCTTATCCCTGTATGACGCAGAGTGCTTGCACTCGAAAGCTCACAGCCTGAATAAATCTTTGTTGGTCTTAAAGGTGCTACTGGACTCTGATTTTATTGTGCTACTTCAGACCAACATGGCTACCCATTTGAATCACTCCTTTCTTGGTTCCCCAGATCTCTGACCAAACAACCGTCTCCTCAGTATTCAGCCGGACGTCACAAACAATCCCAAGGCTGCATCCATGCTCTCCCTAGCAATCTTTTGCAAGTGAATTTTCCCGCGTGGACAGTCAAGCCACTTGCGACTGACTGTGACAGAGGAACGATAGCGTGATGCCCAACAATCCGCAGAAACAGCCCAAGTGAGCAAAAGTGGGATGGACTGAATGATCTTCGATTCCCCTTTTATTCCGGGGCTCTCTATTATACTCTAAGGCAGGGGTAGTCAACCTGTGGTCCTCCAGATGTCCGTGGACTACAATTCCCATGAGCCCCCGCCTGCAAATGCTGGCAGGGGCTCATGGGAATTGTAGTCCACGGACATCTGGAGGACCACAGGTTGACTATCCCTGCTGTAAGGGGCCCTGTACACTGGAAAGCTAGTGGAGGTCAGTGATATCAGAGGTCAATAACACTCATGCTGGAAGAGTAGCGAACAGAGGCCCATCAGTGGCTCTTAGCCCCAAGGTCTAGCTGGGACACTCTGCCTGGGCCACTGATGCTCTGTATCAGGGGAAGTCAAACTGCAGCCCTCCAGATGTCCATGGACTACAATTCCCATGAGCCCCTGCCAGCGACTCATGGGAATTGTAGTCCACGGACATCTGGAGCGCCGCAGTTTGACTACCCCTGCTCTGTATTCTTGACGCTTTCAGAGTCCTGGCCCTTCAAGGTGGACCTCCTGATGGCACCAGGGTCCGACCCAACAGGGTTCCTCTTATGCAGGGGTAGTCAAACTGCGGCCCTCCAGATGTTCATGTACTACAATTCCCAGGAGCCCCAGCCAGCGGCTCATGGGAATTGTAGTCCATGGACATCTGGGGGGCCGCAGTCTGACTACCCCTGCTCTGTATTCTTGATGCTTTCGGAGTCCTGGCCCTGCAAGGTGGACTTCCTGATGATACCAGGGTCCGACCCAACAGGGTTCCTGCCGAATGCTGGCAGGGGCTCATGGGAATTGTAGTCCATGGCCATCTGGAGGGCCGCAGTTTGACTACCCCTGCTCTTATACTTTGACGAAGGTATATTTGGCTAGGATTGCGCTCGCCCCTTGCCACTCCATTGCCTGCACATGGGCAAAAGCAAGCCCGCCCACCCCACACCCCACACCCCGCCAACGCATCCACCCTCCCCCTCTCCACCCCCCTCTCCCGCCCCCTCGCTGCTCTCCCGAGGCTTTTCTGGCAGCGTAAGAAGAAACGCCTGCAAAGGCCGGAGCAATGAATGGCTGCAGCAAGTTCAGGCGCACAAAGGGCCGCCCCTCCCTCCTCCCCGCCACTTGGCTCCGACCTGCCCCAGCCGAGCAACGCCGCCGCTCGCCTCGGCTGCCTCTCCTGGGGAACTTCGGCCTGCTCGAGCGCTTCCCCGGGGAAAGCCCTCTCCTGCAAGCGCAGCCCTCCCTCGCCTCGGCGGCGGCGGGCCTGGGAAACGCAAAGCCTGCTGGGAATTGTAGTGCGCTCCCTGCCTGGCGCTGGAAGGCGCTTACCTGCACAGGTGTTCTTCCCGGAATCCTGCGTGAGGTTCCGCCACGCCCCAAGCCTGGAATCAGAAGTTTGCTTTTTCCCCTTGAGGACAAGGCAGCTGCTTGCCGGCTACTGTGGAAAAACCCAGGACTTGGCCGCAAGGGAGCGGCGGGATATAAATCTAATATAATAATACTAATAATTTGGTTGCCATGACCATGACAAGATGCTGTGGTCACAAGGGCTCTGTAAATATTGGGGATACTGGAAAATGGAAACCCCCCCAAAAAAGTTTTAGGACACCATAAAACTCAAATCGTTAGACTCGAGGGTTCCCTTCTCTGCAAATGGACCTACAGGCTTCTGTAATGCAAAGCCAGACCCAGTCATTTGTTCAGTGCATTTCAGGAATCTTAAAATCTTACGAGATTCCTGGGGGCAAACGGAAACTCTTGGGAGCCCAAACCAGGCTCATGTAAGTTATCTTGCAGGACATCGTCTCTGCCATCTGGGGATGCTCCAAAGCCAGGAGGGCGGCACAGCTGCTCCTTTCTCCCTAAATATCCTTCGTTCTGAGGGTACCCTACTTTGGAGAAGTTAATAAAACCCAGGCTTTTGAGCCAAGAAACATATTAGGCTCCCTTGTAGGGCAGAGACACGAGACAGATGCCTTTTCATGGTTTAACATTAGGGTGCAAACCACCAGGCATTTGCCAGAGACCGACCACAGGTCCCCCTCAGACATCCCCTCCATGGCCTGAACCCTCTCTAAGGGCCTTAGCTAAATTTCAGTTCCTGTTATATTACTGTTGTTTGGGATCACTCAAGTTGTGTTGTTTAGAACCACTGTTGGATTGTTATTGTTGTATTTGGCTATGTCATATGTTGATTTGTTCCATGTATCCCCCCATGTTGTATGTAAACCGCCTGAGCCATATGGAAGAGCGGTATAGAAATCAAATAAATAAATAACCTTCTTAACTAATGTTTGCAACTGGACTGGCAAAGAAAGAAGTAGAAACGACTAACAAGGAACTAGGTGCCAACTTCACCCTGTTAAATATGTTTATTTTTATTTATTTTATTCCCCAAAAGGGTGAGAAGCCTGAGGATTAGCGGCAGTCAGAAATGAAGTTTATTGAGTAATATGAGCAAGTCACATGGAAATACTAAGACACTGAAGCAGGACTGTCATCGGATGGAACTTTAAAAAGTATTATTTCTAGAACACCATTGGTGTATATTTCTGGGTACCGCACAAAGGGGGTGGGGGGGAGACAACTCAGGTTTCTCCCCTAAGGGAAGAAAGTAAACTTGTTGACAACCAAGGGGAAGGGGAAAAGAAGGGGGCAGCAGAAACAAACAAACAAAAAAACCAGTAAAGACGCTTTCTGGACATATAGATAATTCAATTCCTGAGAAGTATCTCTTAATGGCTTTATTTATTTTATTTTTATTCATTTATTTGGGCTTGGGTCTCCAATTAAATGCTTTTCTTGTGAGATGAACAAATCCCATTAGGATAAAGAACAGGGTACAGTGCAATTATATCAAAAATGACCCCAAAAGTAGGGCAAAATGAACAAGGAGAACTTGTTTATGTTCCATTAAGAGATATCCTTCTCCATTCTTTCACGATATGTGAGGAACTTACAGATGGAAGCTCCACAGGCTGCCCGGGGATTGTTGGTTATTATTACAGAGTGGCTGAGCCTGGCAGTTTGCAGCAGGGGGTACGTTACAACAAAATGGCGGCACCTTGGTATGACTGAGGGAAAAACTGGGTTGTGTCCCTATGTTGGGCCCTCAAGAAACCAAGTCTTTGGCCCATTATCACCACAGGTAGAGTGACCTGGGTCCCAAGCCCACGATTAGGATTCTAGCACATGAGGTATCACACAGTATGGAATTAATGAATGAATGTCAAGAGTCAGCCAAAGTGGATTGTGAAATATGGCAAATAAATAGAGAAAATGTCACTTTTTCATGGCGCTGCAAGGCAGGAATGAATCACTGATGAGCCAGTTTTCTGCCGGTGGAAAGAAACTGCTAACATTTGAGCCGTTGTCAGAAAATCTCATAGAATCACAGAATTCATTGTTTCGTTCTAAATAATAATAAGATTCCACTCCAATAGGCCCACAACTTGAACCTTGAGGAAAAACGCACGCACTTCTTTTAATATGTCTTGGAATTCTCCAAGAATTCTCCATTCACACAAGTGAATGCACCTGTGTTACACAAGCTTAGGGAAGTCAGCAAAACATTTCCCACACTTTGGACGCTGATAGGGCTTCTCTCCAGGGTGAATTCATTGCCGGGTCACATAACGTGATCACTGACCAAAACTATCCCCACACTCCAAACATTTATAGGGTCTCTCCCCTGAGTGTGCTCGCTTCTGTTTTGAAAAGAGTGAGGGATGTGCAAAATGGTTTCAGCACTAGGGCATCGACAGGGTTTCCCGTGTGGACTCTCTTGTGAGTCAGAAGATGCGACTGGCGTGTAAAACATTTCCCACATACAAAGCACTGATCGGGTTTCTCTCCTCGTGGACCTTCTTGTGCTGTGCAAGAGTTGAGCTGCCAGCAAAACACTTCTTGCATTCCAAGGACTGGTAAAACTTCTCTTTTGTGCGAAGGCTTTGGTGGCTAATAAGATATGAAAGCCGAGTAAAACATCTCCCACATCTGAGGCATTTATAGGGCTTCTCTCCCATGTGGGCTAGCAGGCGTGCGCGCTGAGTAAACATTTCCCACACTGGAGCATTCATAGGGCTTCTGTGTGAACTCTCTGGTGGGTCATCAGGTTTGACAGGCAAGAAAAATATTTTTCACACATTTATAGAGTCTTTTGTGGACCAGGAGCTGGGATTGTTGAGTAAAGCGTTTCCTGCACAAAAAGCATTTGCATGTTTTTTCTCCTGTGCGGATTCCGTGGTGGGTCATAAGGTATGAATGTTGAACAAAACATTTCCCACACTCCGAGCACAGACAGGGCTTCTCCCTGGTGTGAACCCTCTGGTGAGTCACAAGAACTGAAGGATAAGGATCGCCTTTTCTGCATTCCACACACTTATAGGGTTTCTTTTCTCTACGGACCTTCGGGTGATTAAGAAATGAGAGCCACTCAGCAAAACACGACCCACACCCTGTGCATTCATCAGATTTTTCTGCTGCGAGTAGTTCCTGGCGTCCAACAAGGTTCAATTCCTGAGTTAAGTATTTCCCACAAATGAGGCCCAAGTATCTTTTCCAGTACTCATCTACAAAGATAAAGGATAAACACAAATAATTATTTTCCAAGATTCTTTTTGTTTTGTTAAGTTACAGACACAGAGACAAAGCAAGGGAGGGAGGAAGGGAGGGAGGGAGGAAGGAAGGAAGGAAGGAAGGAAGGATAAGGAAGGATAAGGAAGGAAGGAAGGAAGGAAGGAAGGAAGGAAGGAAGGAAGGAAGGAAGGAAGGAAGGAAGGAAGGAAGGAAGGAAGGAAGGAACGAAGGAAGGAAGGAAGGAAGGAACGAAGGAAGGAAGGAAGGAAGGAAGGAATTGCTGCCTTGTCTACTAATCAAATTAGTCAACATGGAATCTACCTGCTGCATGTTGCGGGCTGAGGTTTGGAACCCCTTTGCACAAAATGCCGTTTGTGAATTAAAAACTAAAAGAAGAAAATCAGAATGGCAAGGAGAAGATTCCTGACTAAGCCTTCTTGCTATGTAATACTGCAGTCAAAAGGTTTTGCCTGTGCCTCCCCAGCCTTTCCCTTACGACAGAGCACATTTAGTATTTAACATTTCTGTTTTCAACGTTTTAAAACTTATTTAATTTAACTTCCTATTTTTGTAATTCTGTTTTTACACAGGTAATTTTAGTTTGGTGTAATCCACCCTGAGCTTTGGAAACAGGGTGAATAATAACTGGAAAAAAAACATAAAGAAAACAAGGTCTGAATTGATAGGGAAGCGTCATTCTCTTAAAACAGAAGGAAGCCTTCAGACTGATCTGCCAAGGAATTGCAGCCCTCTTGAGTTATTTCCTCATCAAGACAGACTGCTACAAACAACATGTCCTTGGAAATGTAAAACAGGTCCCCGTTATACTTTTGGGGATATCATCTGCGCTTTCTCATGATCACTCAAAAGTCCTGGCCCATCTAAGCAAATGATAGTTTCATGGTTTTCACACTCCTCACGGAACACGTCAGGGCAACGCTTGAGAAAAAGCCAGGATTAAGCTGCAAAGGCCTACACTCCTACATCACGTGGAAAACAGACTGGCAACTAGCAAGGGTTAATAAACCCAACTTCCCATCATGGCTCCCTCTATCTAAGACAGGGGCAATCAAACTGCGGCCCTCCAGATGTCCATGGACTACAATTCCCATGAGCCCCTGCCAGCGAATGCTGGCAGGGGCTCATGGGAAATGTAGTCCATGGACATCTGGAGGGCCGCAGTTTGACTACCCCTGATCTAAGAGGAGCTGAGACTGCCTGACAAGCCTGTGCAGCCTGAAGGGAGGCCTATTTAAGAGAGAGGCCTACGGAAGTGCCAGATGGTAGCAGGCTGGGGAATAGGAGAAAAAGCCAGGAGTTGTGCTAACCCCCCTCCCCTCTCAATTTTGAGGAATGTGGAATCGAACTCTTACCTTACAGCTATAGCTCAGTGGTAAGGTAAAGGTAAAGGTATCCCCTGTGCAAGCACCGAGTCATGTCTGACCCTTGGGGTGACGCCCTCTAGCGTTTTCATGGCAGACTCAATACGGGGTGGTTTGCCAGTGCCTTCCCAAGTCATGACCATTTACCCCCCAGCAAGCTGGGCACTCATTTTACCAACCTCGGAAGGATGGAAGGCTGAGTCAACCTTGAGCCGGCTGCTGGGATTGAACTCCCAGCCTTATGGGCAAAGCTTTCAGATGGCTGCCTTACCACTCTGCGCCACAAGAGGCTCAGTGGTACAGCCCCTTTAATTTCAGCCCCAAGTAGCATGCACTGGGAAAGTTGTTGGCCTAAAACCATGGTGATCACTGCATGCATCAATTTTCACCCACTTTTCTCTCCAGTGGGGAACCAAAGTGGCATACAACTTTCTTCTCACAACAGCCCAGTGTGGTAGGTTACACCAAGAGCAAAACTGGCTTAAAGTCACATCGTCTGCTACCATAGCCAAGTGTGGATCTGAACAGGGGTCTCCGAGATGCTAGGCCGTTGCTCTAACCACTCTCCCACACTAGCTCTCAAAGAGTCACGGGCAGTCAGACAAGACAATACTTAGCTCCAGCCTAGTTCAAGACGGCTTCCTAGACACCTAAGTTAGAGATGCAGTGTGTCTTCCAGATGACAATTCCGCTTCTTCTGAATAAAATTTAGGTTAGAGTTACCTTGATCCCTCACCTGAGGTGTCCGAGATCTCCGCCGCATCCAAGCCCTGAGATTCTGGCGCCCAGAGCTCTTCTCCTTGCTCCAGCTGGGAGATGAGAGCAGGTTTGATGAACAGAAATCCTTGCCAAGAAAAGGGGAGGGAAAACAAAACCCTCAATAAATATCAGGAGGACCCTGGGAAACCTCTTAAATTATCACTGGCGGGGAGGCATACAGAGCCTGAAGCTTCCTGGGAACATTAATCCTGAGTAACATGATCAATAGCCAGAAAAAATGAGGGCTGGCTTCAGGGAAGGGGTGTGGCTCATTGGTAGAGCCTCTGCTTGGCATGCAGAAGGTTCCTGGTTAAATCCTTGGCATCTCCAGTTAAAGAAGCAATAGCCGGTTTCTCACAGTATTCATAGTATCAGAATCATAGAAACAGAAGGGACCTCCAGCGTCATCTAGCCCAACCCCCATGCACAATGCAGGAAACTCACAACTACCTGCCCACCCACAATGAGATGCCGATAGCATCTCATCTGTGACCAGGAGATTGGGGGAGTATGTGGCTCATGCCTGTCCTGCAATCACAGCACCGGTTGCTGATTAATTCCTAGATTCAGTTCAAGATGCTGTTTGCCACTCAAAACCCTTCATGGCCTAGGACAGAGGTCCTCAACATGGTGCCTGTGCTGGTGGCTGTCAATATCTTTCCTGACTCCCGCCAAGCGCTTGTAGAAAGTAGGCGGGGCTAAGTGGGGATGGGGTGTGAAAATTAAAAAACATTATTATTATAAACTGTATCGTTCCTGTTTTATATATACCGCCCTTAGCCTTCAGGGAGGGTGGTATATAAATATAATTAATTAATTAAATAAATACATCCCATTAAATAGAACTCCTGCCTGAAATGTCGAAGTGCTACAAAGGAAACAGGAAGGTCAAAATCTAATTCCTGACGGAAATGCTCCTGATGAATATGGGATGAAGTGGAAGGCGGTGTGTGGACAGAAACACATTGTTCAACATCTTCCGGACCCATTGTATGAGGAAGCAAGATCCTTACCCAATGACGCCATGTTCTCGTAATTCTCCATCATGACTTCCCTGTACAAGGCCCTCTGGTTTGGATCCAACAAGGCCCCCTGGCCTTCTGTGAAGTACACCGCCACATCTTCAAACGTTACAGGGCTCTTAAAGAAGAAGAAACAGACCTCACTAAGCTTCCCTCAGGCTGGGGCCTAGCCATACTGACACCTGAATACAAACACCGGTTATAAGGGATAATTTGTGATGCTCCCTTAGACTTCATTCCCTTGTAGCAGAAGCTGTTCTCCCCCAACCAGGGACCTGGGGAACACCAGGAATTATAGCTCATTTCCAGGCAATAAAGATCAGTCCCCCCTGCAGAAAATGGCTAATCTGAGGGTGTCCAAGACACTAGAAAGTCCCAGTAATATTCCCCATGAACCAGCTTTATCAGTGCTCCTTCACTTCCTCAGAAAGAGGAAACATTCAAAGCATAACAGGAAGCATAGTAAGAAGAAAAGACTTCTACCTGAAGGAGACCTAATGCAGCTTATAATTGTCTTCCCTTCCTCTCCTCCCAACAGACACCCTGTGAAGTAGGTGAGGCTAAGAGAGCCCTGACATTACAGTTCTGCGAGAACAGCTCTATCAGGACTGTGACCAGCCCAAGGCCACCCAGCTGGCTGCATGTGGAGGAAGAACGGGGAATCAAACCCAACTCACCGGATTAGAAGCTGCCGCTCTTAACTACTACACCATGCTGGTTTCACTACACCAATTCCGAGCAATTGCCCTTACCCTGTCATAATGGGTAGTTATAATTGCAGGGAAACTGATGGTACAGCTTTCTGGGAACTACCTAGATGGAGAGGAGAACTGGGCTCCAATCCTGCTCATCCAGATCTGTATACCTGCATATCAGGAACACAGAAAGCTCTTCTCCCACAGCATAGATGGAAGTGGTCACAGGGCTGTACATGAACGGTAGCACATCACTTCACTTTTAGTTCAAGACAGGCCGATATGTACATCTTGTGAGAGTTAACCTTTTCTTTGCAAGTAGATCTGGGACCTAGTTTATTAATAAGTGAGGTTTTCAGCCGTCACAAGCGAGACCCCGCAGCTAGATACACCAAGCTGGCTCTCAAAAGGAAAAAAATTGTGATGCGCAGGGCCAAGAAAGGAAAGGAACACTGTAGGATGACTACATTCTTAGGCAAAGACTGCATGAAAACAATATGAAGGGACAATTTAGGATGCTTTAGGACAGCCGCCTGAGCCCCTGCTCTGCTTGCTCTCCCGCTCTTCCTGCCGCCTGCTGGGGGCGCTGCCAGCAGCAGCTGTGCAGTGCCGTGCCAAGGGGGAGCCCCAGCCATGGCGGCCGCTGGAGAGCACCAAAGGTGAGCCGGTGGCAGAGTGGCAGGGCAGCCCCCGAGGCAGCAGCCAGGAAGGAGGATGAAGAGGAGCCGCGGCCCAGTACCGAATGATCCACGGACCGGTACCCGTCCCCGGAGCGGGGGTTGGGGACCACTGCTTTAGGATGCTTAGGGCTGATCCTGCGTAGAGCACGGGGTTGGACTAGATGGCCTGTATGGCCCCTTCCAACTCTATGATTCTATGATTCTATGACTAGATGGCCTGTATGGCCCCTTCCAACTCTATGATTCTATGAATATGGTTGCCAGATCTCTGTAGGGAAATTCCTGGAGATTTTTTGGGGAGGGGGTTTGGGGACAGTGGGGTTTGGAAAAGGGGGGAGACCTCAGTGGGGTACAACGCTGTAGAGTCCACCCCGCCATACAGCCTTCTCTCCAGGGGATCTGATCTCTGTAGTCTGGTGATGACCTATGACTCCAGGAGATCTTCAGGGTCCCACTTGGAGGCCGGCAAGCTTCAAGAGCAACCACTGCCCATCCACAATGAATTCGGATTCAGGATATTGCTCCGCTTCTCCTATGCATCGCGGTCCCTGCTGCGCTAAAAAGGAAGCCAGGATAGCCCACTCCCCAAAGGCAAGGAAGCTCTGCTCAGAATCTGAACCCGCCTCCCCAATTCCTCTAGGGCAGGGGTAGTCAAACTGCGGCCCTCCAGATGTCCATGGACTACAATTCCCAGGAGCCCCCTGCCAGCGTTCGCTGGCAGGGGGCTCCTGGGAATCGTAGTCCATGGACATCTGGAGGGCCACAGTTTGACTACCCCTGCTCTAGGGTACCTTGCAAAGTTAAGGCAAACTCGGGAAGAGGAAGAACCCGCCTGCCTCCTTTTGCACACCCCAAAGCCCCCTGGCAGGAGCCCCCACGCGCCCCAGACTCTGCCCCTTCCCACTCACCAGCATTTGCAAGCAGCAGCCGGCTTCAGACGTTACTCGGGACGGGTCTTTTGTGGATATTGCAGTTCTTCCACCGGAACCAAACCCGTTCCGCGTTGAGTCCGCGGGCGGCCGGAACTGCCCGGGCGCACCCCGGGACCGCAAGGCCTGCTGGGGATTGTAGTGCAATTCCCTCCTACTGGGGAAACGGACCGGCTCTCCCTGCAAACCCCGTCGGGCGTCCGATAGACTCGGCCGAGGGATTTGGGAAGCGTGGAGTTGCGTGCAATTCAAAGAGCAAAAGGAGGCGGCAGATCCAAAAAGCGAGGATAGGGATGCCATCCTCCAGGCGGGACCTGGGGATACCCTGGTTTTGCAACTCGTCTGCGGATGACAGAGATCAGTTCCCCTGGAGATGATGGTTGCTGTGGAGGGAGGGGTCCATAGCATTGTGTTCCAATCCCACCCCCAAATCCTGCCTTCTCCCAGCTTCACCTCCCAAAAAACTTTCAGGTGTTTTCTAACCTAGAGTTGGCAATATTAGGAGAGGAAGGATGTCAGTGGGGTATAATGCAATAGTCTACCCTCTAAAGCAGGGGTAGTCAACCTGTGGTCCTCCAGATGTTCATGGGCTGCAATACCCATGAGCCCCTGCCAGCATTTGCTGGCAGGGGCTCATGGGAATTGTAGTCCATGAACATCTGGAGGACCACAAGTTGACTACCCCTGCTCTAAAGTAGCCATTTTCTCCAGGGAAACTGATCTTTGAAGTCTGGAGAGCGTTATTTGGTCAAATCCTCTTTCATGGGGCATGAGATGGACACAGACCAAAACTTTCATCCCAAGTAGACCCCCGCCCCCAATATTTCATCTCAGCCGATGCATTCTTGCCCACTGGTCAGTAGTGCCCTTCCAGCATCTACACTGGACAAACAGGCCAGCCTCCTTCAACAAAGACTAAATGGACATAAGTCTGATGTTAGAAACCACAACATTAAAAAAAAAAAAAAGTGAGTGGCATTTTATTCTTCCAAGTCATTCAGTTGCTAACCTAAGAGTAGCAGTTCTCTTGCAGAGGAATTGCAAAGGGAGATTAGAAAGACAGGCTGCTGAATTGCGACGGATAATGGAACTCAAGACAGTGCATCCTCCTGGACTGAATCAAGACCTCGGTTTCCTGTCTCATCACCAATGGTGATTTCTCCACACCGACTACCGGTCTGCATATCACACCTGATCCAATCACACACCTCTGTTGTCGCTTGCCTGCTAATATCATTCAGCATCTGAAAAATCACTTCACACTCCACTACAGAACAGATGGATTAATGTTCTAGCTGTATCTGGAGAAGTGAGCAGTGACTCACAAAAGCTCATACCCTGCCACAAATTTTGTTAATCTTGAAGGTGCTGTTGGACTCTTGCTTTTTTCTACTGCTACAAACAGACTAATAAGCAACCCATTTTGATCTTGCACACCCCTATGTCAATTTTTAATCCACCAAAATTCTCTCTAATAGGAGACCCCAAAGATGAAATGATGCCTCTTCACTGATTATCCTAGTAGATTACAGTGGATGAGCAAGAGGGTTGTGAGTGTCCTGCACAGTACAGGGGGTTGGACTAGATGGCCCAGGAAGTCCCTTCGAACTCTATGATTCTATAAGATTCCAGAAGTAAATCAAGGATATAGGAGCAACCTTTAGGAAATGTTCTTTTCCAGTGAGATTAATGTCTCCCTCTAAATTCTGCCAGCAAAACAACTTTTTTTGTTTCCCTTGGCTTCCCCCACGTAATTCTTACTGCCCCTCCTCTTTGGTTGTGTTATGTTTACTTATCTATAGGCCTTTCTTGTATTGTTTCAATATGTTATTTACTTATGTCCAAATATTTAAAATGCCTTATGTTAAAGCCTGCTTTAAATGTTTATCACATTTGTGCCATTTGGATTTCGATTTCTGACTCCTTATTGTTCACAAGAAACGTACAGTGTTCTTCTGTTTTAAATGTTTGGCATCTCAGGGACCTTATTCGGTTGACTAGGCAGAAGTGTTTTAGATTAAAAAATCGCAAATGCCTTAAGTCGAGGATTGCTCGCAGTATTTAATTTTGACCAAGAAGAAACCCGATGAAGGCAGCACTAAGGCATAAAACAAATCCAAAGCTTTCAGCCATTTGATTTGCAGCAAAAGCACAAAAGAAAGCCGATCAAGCAGAAACGGCGGCAGAGGAGGTTACCCGAAGGCTAGCTTTTCTCAATGCAAAACGAAAAACAAGACATATATAATCAAGTATATAGGAAAGCTATTTTCCCCCCCAATTAAATCATAGCAAGTCTAGTAAAGCAACATTCCGAAGAGGGAAATTGTGAAGAAGTGCAGCTTGTTAAATCGATCTGATTCAAAACCAAGCTTGTAAATAGCTGGTCACTCACTATGAGTAAGGAATGTCTCCAGATGGGCAAGCAAAATGTTTCTGATGTGACTCCCCAGTGAGATTCCTCAGTGCGGTGCCCAGAAGTGCCTTGGTTAGAGATGCCGGTCCCTAGGTGGGACCTCAGAGTCTCTTGTGGCGCAGAGTGGTAAGGCAGCAGACATGCAGTCTGAAAGCTCTGCCCACGAGGCTGGGAGTTCAATCCCAGCAGCCGGCTCAAGGTTGACTCAGCCTTCCATCCTTCCGAGGTCGGTAAAATGAGTACCCAGCTTGTGTGCTGGGGGGTAAACGGTAATGACTGGGGAAGGCCCTGGCAAACCACCCCGTATTGAGTCTGCCATGAAAACGCTAGAGGGCGTCACCCCAAGGGTCAGACATGATTCAGTGCTTGCACAGGGGATACCTTTACCTTTAGGCGGGACCTCATCTCCAAGCGACAGAGATCAGCTACTTTTGAGGGTGGAGTCCATTGCATTATTCCCCACTGAGGCCTCTCCCTGCCCCAAATCCCACCCGCTCCCGGCTCCACCCCCAAAGTCTCAAGGTATTTCCCAGCTCAGAGCTGGCAACCTTAGCCTTGGTACTTGCCGCATGTATTTAGAAAACGGGCAGGGCCAGGTGGGGCATCTGATTTGCCAATGGAAATCTGATTGACCGTCCAGATTTTTTAAAAATTCGCTTCATCCCCAGCTTCCTCCCTCCCCCCAGCCCAAGGCTCTACCCTTAAGTAAGAAAAGAGTTTTAAACAATATGTTCATTTTAAAAGGCATCCTGTTAAACAGAACTTCTGTTTAGTGACTTGGAAGAGGTACTATTAGGGTTCTGCATGACCTTGCTCCATGATATTTGTTGGCTCCACCTCCTGGGTGGAGTTGGCTCCACCTCCTGTCAGAATTCCAGTGGTGTCCTCCGGCCCAAAAATATGTTGGGTACCCATGACTGATAAACTTGCCAGGAGTGAGTTCCCCTCCGTTCTGCGCTACTGCAATGCCTGCAGCACTATCCAAACAGGAGTTGTACCCCTCTAAGTGTACTAACGTCAACAGGCTTAGCAGGGTGTAACTGCTCAGAGTAGCACTGCAAACTCCTTACGTCGGCAGACAGGTTAGTCTTTAAAATGCAGATTTGTCCAGCGTTGTTGAAACAATTAAAAATTGGCCAGGTTTATGCTCACCAACTGACAGAGGAAGAACGGCCACCTTTCTTGCAAGGGGTCCAGATAATTAGCCCATCAACCGAAGTCTTCAAGGGGGACGCTGTCTTGTGGAGACAACATATTGTAAGGTGATGCATGCTGGGACAAAAAAAAAAAAGAATCCCAGTTTCAACTGAGACGGAGAGGGAAAAGGATCTTGGGGTTGCAGTGGACACAATGAAAGTGTCAACCGAGTGTGCTGAAGTGGTAAAATAGGCAAATTCTATGTTAGGAAGGCCGAGCGTCAAAGAATTGAGGCTTTTGAACTCTGGTGCTGGAGAAGACTCTTGCGAGTCCCTTGGGCTGCAAGGCAAACAAACCGGTCAGTCCTAGAGGAGATCAGCCCGGACTGCTCCTTAGAAGGCCAGATCCTGAAGATGAAACTCAACTACTTTGGCCACCTCATGAGAAGGAAGGACTCCCTGGAGAAGAGCCTAATGCTGGGAGCGATCGAGGGCTAAAGAAGAAGGGGGCGACAGAGAATGAGGTGGGTGGATGGAGTCACTGAAGCAATCGGTGCAAACTTAAATGGACTCCGGGGAATGGTAGAGGACAGGAAGGCCTGGAGGATCATTGTCCATGGGGTCGCGATGGGTGGGACACGACTTCGCACCTAACAACAACAACGGGACTGAAAAGGGACTGAAAATAAAACAGACAATATTATAATGCTTCTGTATAGATCAATGGTGTGTCCTCATTTGGAATACTGTGTACAGTTCTGGTCATCGTACTTCAAAAAGGACAGAGGGGGGTGGGGTACCTTCCCTATGAGGAGAGGCTGAAGAGTCTGGGGCTCTCCAGTTTAGAAAAGAGGTGGCCAAGGGGAGGTGGGGGACATGACGGAGGTTTATAAAATTACGTGTGGGGTGGAGAGAACTAGCCAAGAGAAATTTTTCTCCCTCTCTCGAAATACTAGAACTCAAGAGCATCCAATGAAGCTGATGGGCGGTAGATTCAGGGCCGATGCAAGGAAATACTACTTTACACAGAGAATTATTAAAAGGTGGAATTCGCTGCCAGAGGATGTAGTGATGGCCACAGGAATAAACAGCTTTAAAAGGGGATTAGATAGCTCCGTGGAGGAAAAGTCTATCAATAGCTACTAGCGATGGTGACTGAGCTAGAATTTAGAATCCCAGAACCAGGAGGTAACATCAGGGGAAGGCCTGTATGTTGACCCTCCAGAGGAGTCTGTTGGCCACGTTGTGGAGCAGAATGCTAGACTAGATGGACCCCTGTTCTGATCCAGGCAGGCTCTTCTTATGTACAAGGCACACACATATCTTACACCAGGGGTAGTCAAACTGCGGCCCTCCAGATGTCCATGGACTACAATTCCCAGGAGCCCCCTGCCAGCATTCGCTGGCAGGGGGCTCCTGGGAATTGTAGTCCATGGACATCTGGAGGGCCGCAGTTTGACTACCCCTGTCTTACACACTCCTATGGCAAAGAAAACTACCCCTCTCCATTCAGCATGTTAAAATATCACACCCGGCCAATCCTCTTTGCCCACACCATATACATCCCCCTTCCAACGGGACAAAACAGTAGACTGGCAAAGTCAAACGGTACAAGAGTTCTCAACAATATTAAGGCACTGAAAAGAAATCATAAGGGACTTGTTGCTGTTACAGACAGGCATCCCCTCCTAATATTTCCCTGAACAAAGTCAACTTCAGAATATACAGAATCTCTGTTCCTGACACCCCTCTCTCTTGGTCCTCCACTTCAAAAGGTTTCCAAGGGTAAGAGGCAAGGACAGACCAATGTCATTCCTGTTCCTTTTTTTTTCACAAGGTATTACTGGGAAACACAGTAAGGAGATACAGGTCTGCAATGGCCTCAAGTCCTTCAAAATGCCTTAGGAAGTAAATGATTAAGTGCAATGAAATCTGGGCAGTTTCGTCACAATACTTGGTCACCTGAAGGAAGGAGCCTGGATTTCAAACTAGGAAAGTCCTACACGGACTGTTGTCATTGTCTGTATTGCACAACAGCAAAGCACACATATTAAGGGGGGAGAATGTCTCCCCCCCCGGAGTTTAGAGCCCTTCTTCTTTGACAGTCCGATGAAGAGGCAATTCAGCTGTGGCTCCCCCCGGGGGCCGCTGGTACGTTGAGAGTTTCTCTTTCATGTGGAACTTCTGGTGTTTCACGATGTGCGACCGGTGGGAAAAACACTTCCCGCACTCCAGGCACTTGTAAGGCTTCTCGCCCGTGTGGACTCGCATGTGAGCCAGGACGTTCGACCGGTCCGAAAAACACTTCCCGCACTCGGAGCATTTGTAGGGCTTCTCCCCCGTGTGGACCCTTTTGTGCCTCGCCAGAGACGAGCTGTCGGCAAAGCACTTCCCGCACGCCGAGCACGCGTACGGCTTCTCCCCCGTGTGGACTCGCTGGTGCTTGACGAGGCCCGACTGCTGGGCGAAAAACTTCCCACATTCCAAGCACGTGAACGGCTTCTCGGCGCTGTGGACCCGGCAGTGCTTCACGAGGGCCGAGGGCCGAGGGAAACACTTCCCGCACTCCAGGCACTCGTAAGGTTGTTCTCCCGTGTGGAACATCCAGTGGCTCACGAGGGCGGAGTGCTGGTCGAAGGATTCCCCGCACTCCGAGCACCTGTACGGGTTCGCGCCTTTGTGGATTCGCAGGTGAGTCACGACGTGCGATCGGTCAGCAAAGCACTTCCCGCACTCGGAGCACGCGTACGGCTTCCTCCCGGTGTGCGCCCGCTGATGCCGCACGAAGGCCGGGTTGTCGGGGAAGCATTCCCCACACTGCAGGCACCTGTGGGGTTTGGTGTGGGTTTTCTGGTGGGTGAGGAGGTAAGGCTGTTGCGCGAAGCGTTTCCCGCAGTCCGGACACGCGTAGGGCCTCTCCTCTGCGTGGAGGCGGCAGTGTTTGACCAGGGCCGAAAGCCGTGGGAAATATTTCCCGCATTCCGGGCATTCGTAAGGTTCCTCTCCTGCATGGACCCTCCAGTGGCTCACGAGAGCAGCGTGCTGCTCAAAGCGGTCTCCGCCTTCCAAACATTGACAGGTCCTCTCGCCCACGTCTTGGGCCGCAGGGTCCAGCCGGCGGGCAGGTAAGTTCCCACAGGCCAAGCACTGACGTGATTTGTTCCGCGGAAGGACTTGCTGGTAGACGACCGCAAAATCTTTCCCGGAGTCCTCTTCCGTAAGGTCCCCTGGTGAGAATAAAGAGCAAAGGAAGAGCAAGGCGGAGAAAGAAGCTCAGAAAAGGTACAAAAATGTGGAGGTTTGTTAAAAAAAGGGGGGGGGAAGGGGGAAGCCCCAAAGAAATTGAAACGATGGAGAAGCAGGTTGCCCCGCCATCGTTCCCCAGCACTCACCCAAGGCAGAGTCCAGATGAGGTTCACTCACCCTCTGTAAAGTCAGGGGCAGCGTGGTGTGCTGGCTGAGGCACAGTGGTTAAGAACAGTGGCTTCTAATCTCCCTCCCACCCACCCTGAGTTAAACCCTCCCCAACCACCTAGCTGGAGAGCAGTGATCTGTTCCACCTGTCACTGGGATCAAAATGCCAGACCGCCGCAGCAGGCGGGGAGCTAGGCCCTGGTTCCCCACCCATCCCCAAGCCCTGAAGCGGCCCAGCGGCCTGCTCTATTTGGCCAAGCCTACGGTTGGGGTAGACCTCCAACCCCCCCCCCCAAAAAAAATCCCAAACAGCCCCCCTCCCCCTGGTCTGCCTCGAACGCCTCACCTGAGTTGCTGTCACTCTCCTTTCCATCCGGCACCCAGGGGACCTCTCCTCCTTCCAACTGGGAGATGAGGTCAGGCTTTGCGATGGGAAATCCTGCAGGCAAGTGAACATGAAGATGGCATTGGAAGTTCTTTACGGCCTTCCAGACTCACCCTACGAGGACTCGGCTTCCTTACCCAACGACGCCACGTTCCCGAAATTCTCCATCATCACTTCCTTGTACAGGGCTATTTGCTCCGGGTCCAGCAGAGCCCCCTGCCTCGCGGTGAAATACACGGCCACGTCTTCAAAAGTCACCGGCCCCTGCCAAGAACAAAGAACCTTCAAGCGGCCTTCACTTTCTCAGCTCCCCACCCACTCCACCACGCCTTCCGGTAGTGCTGACCCAAGCTAATTTTAGTGACAGCCTGGGATTGCGAGGGGTCAGTAAGGCAATATGAATAAGACTACATGCTGCTATTACAGGGGAGGAGGGAGAAGTGGAAGCAGGAGGACCCTACATTGAGCTGGGGGTTGGACTAGATGGCCTGTATGGTCCCTTCCAACTCTATGATTGAACTAGATGGTCTGTATGGCTCCTCCCAACTCTATGACTCGACTAGATGGCCTGTATGGCCCTTTCCAACTCTATGATTGAACTAGATGGTCTGTATGGCTCCTCCCAACTCTATGACTGGATTAGATGGCCTATATGACTCCTTCCAACTCTATGACTGGATTAGATGGCCTATATGGTCCCTTCCAACTCTATGATTGGATTAGATGGCCTGTATGGTCCCTTCCAACTCTATGACTGGATTAGATGGCCTATATGACTCCTTCCAACTCTATGACTGGATTAGATGGCCTATATGACTCCTTCCAACTCTGACTGGATTAGATGGCCTGTATGGCCCCTTCCAGCTCTATGACTGGATTAGATGGCCTATATGACTCCTTCCAACTCTATGACTGGATTAGATGGCCTATATGGTCCCTTCCAACTCTATGATTGGATTAGATGGCCTATATGGTCCCTTCCAACTCTATGATTGGATTAGATGGCCTGTATGGTCCCTTCCAACTCTATGATTGGATTAGATGGCCTGTATGGCCCCTTCCAACTCTATGATTGAACTAGATGGTCTGTATGGCTCCTCCCAACTCTATGATTCAACTAGATGGCCTGTATGGTCCCTTCCAACTCTATGACTGGATTAGATTGGCCTGTATGACTCCTTCCAACTCTGACTGGATTAGATTGGCCTGTATGACTCCTTCCAACTCTATGACCGGACTCGATGGTCCCAGGTTCAATCCTCGGCATCTCCAGCTAAAAGATCCGGCAGCAGGTGACGTGTAAGACCTCTGCCTGGGGCCCTGGAAAGCCACCACCAGTCAGAATAAGACTACTCTAACCTGGGTGGACCAAGGGTCCGATTGGGCAGAAGGGCAGCTTCCCCTGTGTTTGTGTGCGGCTGCTGTCGAAGGGAACGGCTCAGGAAGGCGCTTTTGTAGAAGAAACAGGACGGAAGTCCATCACGGTATTTACCGTGTGCATTCCCTTGCTCTCAAGGCATTGGTTGCAGCATCTCTGGCCCTTCAGATGGCATTGTTTTCTGACTGTGTCACCCCAGACCGACCACACTGTGTCTTAGAGGCCTCAAGCCACACGATGGTGTCCTGTTGGGATTCTGCCATCCGCCTTGACTCTTGCCAACCAAGGCAGGGCTTACCAGTCGAGCTTCTTCTTACCTGAGCCTGCTTCCCTGAAGCCCCTTCCATGGCTCCGGAAGGAGGGGCCGATCCAGGCGCCAGCAGAGATATCATCCCCCACTCTGTGGAGGCAACAAGGGCCCGTCACAATGGTCAAGGGCAAGGGGGGAGAGTCCCACTGTAAATATTTGTCCATTTTTGTTTATTCTCCTCCACCCCCGTCTCTCCCATGGGGACCCAAGGCAGCTTACATCCCTTCTCCTCTCTTATCCTCACAACAGCCCTGTGAGGAAGGTCAGGCGGACAGTGTGTGACTGGCACAAGGCCACCTGAAACATTTTTGAGGCACGGCAGGTCTTCCAGGTCCTAGTGTGACACTCTAATGCAGGGGTAGTCAAACTGCGGCCCTCCAGATGTCCATGGACTACAATTCCCAGGAATCCCCCTGCCAGCGAATGCTGGCAGGGGGCTCCTGGGAATTGTAGTCCATGGACATCTGGAGGGCCACAGTTTGACTACCCCTGCTCTAATGTGTTGGGACTATGATTTGGGAGACACAGGTTTGAATTCCCTGTTTGGCCATGGAGGTTTACTGGGTGGTCCCGGTCCAGCCACACCCAGTCTCAGCCTAGCCTACCTCACAGGGTTGTTGTGAGGATAAAACAGGAGAGGAAAAGCTGGGTAAGCTGCATTGGATCTGGGGAGAAAGGTGGGATATAAACAAAGTAAATAAGGGACTATGACTCAGAGCATCCGCTTGGCATGCAGAAGGTCCCAGGTTCAAACCCAGGCATCCTAAATGTATGCCAAAACGAGTACCCGAAATCAGATCAAATTCTATTAGGCCGCTGGATAATTTTCCAGAAAGTTCTCCTATTCCAGTTTCCCCAGAAAACCACAGGACTGCCAGACGGTCAAATGTCACTTTGGGACAGAACAAAGAGACTCCTGCCAAAAACCATGGGGAGCCGCTGAGCGTCTCAGGTGACAAGACTGATGGGCCAAGGATCTCATTTAGGAATGCCAGTCCCCAGGTGGGACCTGGGGATCCCTTGGTTTCACAGCCCATCTCCAGGTGACAAGAGATCCGTTCCCCTGGAGAAAATGAGGGTGGGCTCCATATAGCACCCCCGCCCCAAATCCCGCCCGCTCCCGGCTCCACCCCCAAAGTCTCCAGGGATTTCCCAACCCAGAGTTGGCAACGCTGGGCCGGATGATTTGCTCTCTAAGGCATGAGCTGGACTGCTTCACGGGCGCTGAAAAACATCCCAGAAATGCTCAGTTCTCCAGATACCCCTTTGCAGAAATTAACCCCAAAGAGACCACCCATCGTCACGGCAGGCGTCATTTGCCCCCTTCTCCTCCCCTTGCTTGCTTGCCATCCCCCCCCCGCCCCGTTCCCAAAAGCGCAACTTTCTCAGAAGTTCCTACCTGCGCAGCTGCAGCGCTCGCGCTCCTCCGAGCTGCCCCCCAGACCCACCCTGGGTCCCTCCCCTCCGCCAATCCCAGCACAGGAGAGACTGGGAAGCAGAGCAGCTGCTGGGATTGGTAGTCTTCTTCTTTCCTTCCGTCCCAATAAAGGATTGTGGGAATTGTAGTTTACGCTTCCTTTTAATGATATTCTTTCTCTCCCCCTCCCCACAATTTCGTATTTACCAGCGCTGGTATTTCTTTATAGCAGGGGTAGTCAAACTGCGGCCCTCCAGATGTCCGTGGACTACAATTCCCAGGAGCCCCTGCCAGCATTCGCTGGCAGGGGCTCCTGGGAATTGTAGTCCATGGACATCTGGAGGGCCGCAGTTTGACTACCCCTGCTTTATAGTCTAACAGGGATGGCCAAACTGTGATTCTCCAGATGTCCAGGGACTGCAATTCCCACATGCCCCTGCCAGCAACGTGCTGGCAAGGGATTGTGGGATTTGTAGTCCATGGACATCTGGAGAGCCACAGTTTGGCCAACAGGGCGACTGCCCATAACGACATAAACTTCAGATGGGTTCCAAATTCGCTTCAGATTTGATGTTATCCTGTTGACAGTCTGCTACAATAAGATGGCAAAAGTACATGCGTCTGTGGACTTCCTTGTTTAAGAGACAACTGGCTCAGTCATACCATCTTCCAGTGGAGCCTAATCCAAAATTTTGACTTAAAGTGGATCCTGAGTTGTAATTCTGTGACCGTTGTCAAAATGGCCTGATTTAAGAAAGACCAGTTTAATATAAGTCAAGTAGTCTAATCAACAACCTATTCATCAAGAGAGCTCCATTTCTACATGGAATACACAGTCCTGATGTTGGAGATATTATATTTCATCGACCAGATGGAAAACTTGCTGTCTCGTGTTTTTATTTTGTTGTGAACCGCCACGAGCTGGCGGGTCCGGGAGTCGGCGGTATAGAAATTTAATAATAAACATGAATCAATGACACTGTCATGGTGGGCAGTTCATAGTCTGAGGAAGAGTGCTTGCACCCAAAAGCTCATGCCTTGAATTAATCTTTGTTGGTCTTAAAGGTGCTACTGGACTCTGATTTTATTATACTCAATATAAACTTTGAAAAATTTATTTGCGTAACGCTAAATAGAAGTAAGCAATATAAGCAAACCCCCCCACCCCCCGCACCCTAAGCACGTGCTTATTTTGCTTCACAGCTCATCCAGGGCTGCCCTTAAGGCCCACACAAGGATTCCTCCCACCCCCATTATTTTGTCTCTCCCATCACCTTGGCAGCCATTTTCAACCCTGGGACATTCATCCCAGGATCGCAGGACCCAAGCAAAATAACAGCCTCGCAGATTGGAAGGCCGAGGGGAAGGGGAAGAAGGTGACAGCAAAACAGCTCCCTTCTGCTTCTTCTAAACAGAGCTTCAGCTGGATTGCAGGATCCAGTCCCATAACTTGCCAGCCTTCAATTCACACTGGGCCTCCATGCAAGATAAAGAAAAACGATCAGTTCCATCAATTCTATGTAATACCCCATGAACATGCAGAGCACATCATGAGAAATGCGGGATTAGAGGAGTCACAAATTGGGATCAAGATTGCAGGGAGAAATATCAACAACCTCAGATATGCAGATGATACCACTCTAATGGCAGAAAGTGAAGAGGAACTAAAGAGCCTGTTGATGCGGGTGAAGGAGGAGAGTGCCAAAGTTGGCTTGAAACTCAACATCAAGAAAACAAAGATCATGGCATCCGGCCCTCTCAATTCCTGGCAAATAGAAGGGGAAGAAATGGATATAGTGACAGATTTTATTTTCCTGGGCTCCAAGATCACTGCAGATGGGGACTGCAGCAAAGAAATTAAAAGACGCTTGCTCCTGGGGAGGAAAGCTATGGCAAATCTAGACAGCATCCTAAAAAGCAGAGACATCACCCTGCCAACAAAAGTGCGTTTAGTCAAGGCTATGGTCTTCCCAGTTGCAATGTATGGCTGCGAAAGTTGGACCATAAGGAAGGCCGAGCGTCAAAGAATTGAGGCTTTTGAACTCTGGTGCTGGAGAAGACTCTTGCGAGTCCCTTGGACTGCAAGGCGAACAAACCAGTCAGTCCTAGAGGAGATCAGCCCTGACTGCTCCTTAGAAGGCCAGATCCTGAAGATGAAACTCAAATATTTTGGCCACCTCATGAGAAGGAAGGACTCCCTGGAGAAGAGCCTAATGCTGGGAGAGATCGAGGGCAAAAGAAGAAGGGGACGACAGAGAATGAGGTGGATGGATGGAGTCACTGAAGCAGTAGGTGCAAACTTAAATGGACTCCGGGGAATGGTAGAGGACAGGAAGGCCTGGAGGATCATTGTCCATGGGGTCGCGATGGGTCGGACACGACTTCGCACATAACAACAACAACACCCCATGAACTGTTCTCTTTTCTCTACAGAATTTCAGCTGCTTCTTGGTAAATTACACCTAATCAGTCACCTGTGCCATTTTTCTCATCTAGACCAGGGGTAGTCACTGTGGCCCTCCAGATGTCCATGGACTACAATTCCCAGGAGCCCCTGCCAGCAAATGCTGGCAGGGGCTTCTGGGAATTGTAGTCCATGGACATCTGGAGGGCCGCAGTTTGACTACCCCTGATCTAGACATTCTGTCTTCTGCATGTATCACTCTTTCAATAATTCCCTTTTTCCAATATTTAAAAGTTTTAGTTTTGCTGCAGATAGTGGACATGTTTTAATCCCCTGCTGTTCTCTGCTTCTTTACAATATCTTTCCATCTTATCTGAGAAGCATGATGAAATCTGCTGTTCTCCCTTTCCCTTCCTTGTACAGAGACACCACATACCCCCCACTGAAATAATACATTTAATAAAAACACCCATAGTAGGACTCTTACAAAGTCATTCCAATGATACAGGATTTATGTCATAATTCATGTAACTTATTTTATCATTCAAAACATTTTGTACCGTTGGCGTCCGGTTTAATCCTACGAAATTCCACAATTAATTATTATTTGTTTCGTTCAACTTGCTGCAAAGAAAGAACCTTATTTAAATGAGTTCATCCATTCTCAAATCACGTTATCCTAAAAGGCATGATACTCCAAATCCGATGCTTGTCCCAGTAATGCAAAAGATGTGATAACCCAATGAACAGATAACAAACAGGATCCTGACCATCTTTTTCCTTGCTCAACTGCAGTGACCACAGTCATTAAAATAAGGAACATATTCACCAGGACAAGGAATGCATTTGATATAATTCACCCATCAAGTCACTTTATCCAACATTTAATAACAGCAATAATATATCAAATAACAGTCATAGATACAAATCTTCCTGGTCATCTTAGACAAAGCAATCAATTACCAAGAACTTTTCTGTATTTAATGGTCAACACTAGGCATGACCTTGCCCCATGACCTTGCCTTATGAAACCCCATTAATTTCAACAGTAAAATGAAGCAAAAGTTTAGATCCCTCCCACTGAAACCAACAAGGTTGTAAGCTACCTACAGTGAGGTGGATCACGTCCATCATCTTTATAAGCACCTTGTCAAATGCTGTTTATCATAAACCAAGCATACTTGAATCATTACATGAAAGTTCATCAGGCTTTTAATAATTTCCCCTGAATTTTGCTCTGCATCCTTCAGCTGTTCTCTGAAGGGTCTTTTCGGAGGCTTCTATGTTGTTAAAAATCTCTCGTAACCGGGATCAGAGAGAAGCTAGGGTTGCCAGCTCCCCCTCCCCCGGCCACCAATGGGGGATGGAAGGGTAAGGTTGCTAGATCCATTTTGGGAAACCTGTGGATAGAGCCTGGGAAGGACAGGGACCTCAGTGGGGTACAGTTCCATGGCATCCACCCTCCAAGGCATCCATTTTCCACAGGGAAACTGATCTCTGTACTCTGGAGTTGAGCTATAATTCTGGGGGGGCCCAGTCCCACCTGGAGGCTGGCATCCCTACCCAGGTCCCACCTGGAGGTTGGCATCCCTAAGAGAGACTGATTCCATTTACGTCCCCTTCTGGCTTAGAATCCTGGATGGAAGAAAAAGGCAACAACATTCTGGGGGACTTGGTCACCAAAGTAAGGTGACCAGATTGTCCCACTTTCGGAGGGACATCTGGGGATACCTGGCAAATTGTACTTATGTTGAAATTAAAAATATATATATTACAATACTATTTTTTGCGTTCTATGAAACTTTTTGTTGCTCCATATAGACCAAATTTGTAATCAAGAACCTCCCCAGTCAATGGTGTCCCGCTTTACCAATGTTAAAATCTGGTCACCTTACACCAAGGAGTGGAGAAAAACCTGTGATTTGTTTCATATGTTTGGGTTGAATGTAGATGTTGAGGGGGTGGTCCGTGTGGAATTTCTTTCTGGGAATCCATCGGGATCTTGGAGGAGGGCAGGCTCCCCAACGAAGCCAAGAATACACCTGAAGCACAATGCAGTTGTCTCAAAAACCTGTGGACAACCTAGGGGGGTTAATACTATGTTGACTCAAAAAACGCTTTAAGGTAATATTTAACAGAAGTTAACCAAGAGTCCAAAGCTTTACTGAATGAACGAAGCAACAGCAAATGGACAGCAGCAGGAGATACCGAAGAGTGAAAGTAAAAAAGCCAAGACATAACATGAGATTACAGTGAAATTACAAAACAGGACTGCCAATTTAACATCACCAGCCATGCATGCGAAAACTAGGATAAAACATAAAATGCAGGATATAAGGTAAAGGTAAAGGTATCCCCTGTGCAAGCACCAGGTCATGTCTGACCCTTGGGGTGACGCCCTCTAACGTTTTCTTGGCAGACTCAATATGGGGTGGTTTGCCAGTGCCTTCCCCAGTCATTACCGTTTACCCCCCAGCAAGCTGGGTACTCATTTTACTGACCTCGGAAGGATGGAAGGCTGAGTTGACCTTGAGCCAGCTGCTAGGATTGAACTCCCAGTCTCATGGGCAGAGCTTCAGACTGCATGTCTGCTGCCTTACAACTCTGCGACACAAAATGCTCTTTAAAATGCAGGATATACAGAGAGATAATATCAAGCATATGAACAATGCACCATTATCAAGCAGGAATAGAGAGTTAAGAGGCAGAACATCTGCTTGGCATGCAGAAAGTCCCAAATTCAATCCCCAGCACCTCCAGTTGAAAGGATCAAGCAGCAGGTGATGTGAAAGATCTCTGCCCCAGACCATGGAGAGCAGCTGGAGAGCTGTCTGAGTAGGCAAAATTCAGGCCTTGATGGATGGAAGATCTGACTCAGTATAAGGAGGTAGCATCATAACCCAATGAAGCCGTAAACGGAAGAGCTCTAAATCAATGCAACAGAAGTTCGATGGCCACCACCTGAAATAAGGGGCAGGCCAAAGAGACCCTAATTCTAATTAATCTAATCAATGGGAAAGGGCTTGACTGCAGCCAGTGCAGAAGGACGATCACGCAGGTGGCCTAAAATCGACAGCTTGATTTGTGAAGCTCGTTTGCTACAAGAGCAATTTTTATTCCCGGCTGGACGTCAACAATTCATCAGGTAGACAATAACTGGATCGGAGCTACCTTTGAGATCAGCAGCAACTGAGAGACCAACAGGACGCTTGGAGTAGAAGCTTTAAAAAATTCCCTTCACCAAATAGGTTTCCGACAAAGGATTTGGTCTCTTAAGTTGTGACTGGATTCAGATCAAGCTTTTTGACTGTAGATCAACGGAGTTGCTTTCTGAAAACAACCACACACCCCATTTAATATCCCCTTTTCATCATTTTAATCGCCTATGCGGCTTCTTTATTTATTTGGTCTGGTGAAGAGTGCTTGCACTCAAAAGCTCACGCCTTGAATAAATCTTTGTTGGTCTTAAAGGTGCCCCTGGACTCTGATTGTCTTTATTTTAAGTCAGCTCAACAGTCTGTCCAGGTTAATATTACTGACTCTGCCTGGCAGGATCTCTCTAGTGCAGTGGTCCCCAACCTGCGGTCCGCGGCCTGGTGCCAGGCCGCAAAGGCCAGGCCGCCGGGCCACGGTTCCTTCTCCCCGCCCCCCCGCAGTAAAAAACTTCCCGGGCCGAAGCTTCTTACTGCGGGAGGGGGGGAGAGGGAATCAGGGCCGTGCCGCGCATTGCACACGCGCGCTGCACGGCTGAAATCGCGCATGCGCGAAAGCACTGCGCATGCGCTATTTCGGCCGCGCTATGCGCATGTGCACATGCGTGGCCCGGCCACGCATGCGCAGCGCGGCCATGCATATGTGCGCTGCGCGGGCGTGGCCGTCGTCTGCCGGTCCCCAGCCGAAAAAAGTTTGGGGACCACTGCTCTAGTGTACAGTTTCAGGCAGAGGTCTTTTACCTCATCTAATGCTTGATCCTTTGGATTTGTATTATTTAATGTTCAACGTAAACCGCCGAGAGCTGCATAGAAATGGGCGGTATAAAAATATAAATAAATAAATAAAATAAAAAAGGGATTGAACCTGGGACCTTCTGTGTGCCAAGCAGATGTTCTACCACTGAGCCATGGCCTCTTTCTATGGCTCTCCAGGGTCCAGGTAGAGGTCTTTCACCTCACCTAATGCCTGATTCTTGTTAACGGGAGATGCCAGGGATTGCATCTGAGACCATTTGCATGCCAAGCAAATGTTCCACCAGAGATCCGGTGCCTCTCCAGTGAGATTGGTACTACAAAAAGGTATAATGCAAAAGCTAACCAGTTTTATAGCCACCAAAACGATAACATGCTGAGGGGTGAGCCATGGGCGGGGGAAGGCTGCTGTCTTCAGCTGAACTCTGGAGAGGTGGAATGTGCATTTTCTGAATAAATACAAACTATATATTCACCACCTGCTCAGATTCTTATCCGTGGGATGGGTCTGAAACGACCACAAGTGAAAACCAGTTTTGTCCTTAATATTGCCCAAAGCCCGTTTTTAAAAGCATTTTACACGACATGATTACGCAGCCAACTCTTCCAAATTCAGGTCTGCTGTTTTCAACATATCATTAATCCCCAGTAATTGAATTTATTCTGATCCTCTCTCTTTGTTTACAAACTTTTGTTAACTTTATCATGGCAACTAAATCTTCAAAATCATCTACATACATTCCTTTTATAACCTGAATAGGCCAAGCTAGTCTGCTCTTGTCAGATCTCAGAAGCTGGATCAGCCCTGGCTCATACTTGGATGGGAGGCCTCCAAGGAACACCCGGGTCATGACAGGGAAGCAGGAAATGGCAATCCACTTTGGAACGTCTCTCGAATGGAAAACCCTACCACGGGTCCATTGTGACTTGAGGGCGCTTTTCACTACCAACGCTTTCTTGCAAAAACAAGAGATCGTAACAGCATTCTAAACAAACAAAAAAAAATGCATTTTCCACAGGATCAAGCTCCCAGTTCTGGAATCAAAGCTGCCCAGGTAGCTTCATGCCTAAGTGGGTATAAGTAAACTTAAGTAAACACCATTCTGAGGGCTGAGACTCTACCACTCTTGATACTTCTCTTTCGAAAGAGGCCTGCTGTGTGGTTTCGACGATGCTGTAAACATAGAAGAGTCCCACAGGAATCCTCAAGCAGCTTACAAGCACCTTTCCCTTCCTCTCCTCACAACAGACACGCTTTCAGGTAGGCATGGCTGAGAGAGCTCTAATAGAACTGCTCTGGAGTCTTCAAGCAGCTTACAAGCACCTTTCCCTTCCTCTCCTCACAACAGACACGCTTTCAGGTAGGCATGGCTGAGAGAGCTCTAATAGAACTGCTCTGGAGTCTTCAAGCAGCTTACAAGCACCTTTCCCTTCCTCTGAAGTGTTGCTTGCACATGAAAGCTTACACCATGAATAAAACTTTGTTGGCCTTAAAGGTGCCACTGGACCCAAATGTTGTTCTCCCCACAGCAGACGTCATGTGAGGTAAGTGGGGCTCAGGGAGCTCTAAGAGAACAGCTAGCTGCATGTGGAGAAGTGGGAACCATACCTGGTTCTCTAGAACCACTCTTTAACCACTACACCACGAGGGCTCTAGGAATGCAGCAATGCAGAGAAATTGGCTCTAGCGGTTACCATTCTTGAGTCCCCACAGTAATAAACCATTCGCATGAGGGGCTGTAGCCTACCAAGCCACTTAGTTAAGTATGGAGCCTTCCTTCCATTCCCAGCTCCCCAAAGAACAACATTTTCTATGCTGGATTGGTAAAATCAAGTGCTCTCTCTTCAATTTCTGTGTTCCTAAGCTGCCAGACACTCAGAGTGACTAATGTCTTTTGTCTCACTCATTGTACAGGGAAAGGCCATGTTTTCGGAGCAGCTTAAAAATGCCTTCACTGCAATCAGTACAAATCTTATGGGGAGAGCTCTGAAAACAAAATGGCCACTACTGCCTTGACAACTGCTTGGGAATTCTGAGGCGGGGCCTAGAGAGGGTGTGGTTTGTGGAGGATGTGACATCACTTCTGGATGGCACTGTATCCCCTCTAATCTTCATGGTAAAGAGATGGAGGGAAATTCCTGGAAACTGTCTTCTAGATTTTTATCTCCTCTGTTTCTTGAAGGTGAGGAATTAGGGCCAAGAGCAGGCAAGCTTATTTGAAAATGAATCAACATGGTTCTATTCAAATCCAGCTCCGGAAGGTGCTAATTGGCTAGTTCCTGTCACACCTCCACAAAGACACATCCCCAGTCCTAGTCTTGCACGCGGCTTTAAAATATTTGTGACGGTTTTAAAAGTGACGAAGGAATAGGTAAACAAATTAAAACGCTTTTTAAGCGGCAACCGGTCTGAAAGCAGAGAGGAAAGAGGACAATTCCTTTTATTTTGACTTGGTCGTGCAAACTGCAAGTCCTGGCTCATACCTCAGGTAACGAACATACCGTAACCTCTTCTTAGGATACTACACTTGCCTTCACCTTAAGGTATTAGAGAGTATCAAATCCAGTCAAATCCAGGTTACCCTCAGGGAAATAACGTATTAACCTTGTATTATTTCACCTGTGCTTGCTATCTGATACTGAATAAAGTTCCCATTTCCTAGAAAGTTCTCGCCACATTTGCGGCGTCCGTAGGAGTGAACTTTGTGGTGTACGCGGAGGTGTGCGTGCCGAGCAAAGCATTTCCCACACTCTGAGCATTTGTAGGGTTTCTCTCCCGTGTGGACTCGCTGATGTTTCACGAGATTCGACAGCTGAGCAAAACATTTCTCGCACTCTAAGCACCTGTAGGGCCTTTCCCCCGTGTGGACTCTCTGATGGCTCACGAGGGCTGAGCGCTGAGCAAAACATTTCCCACACTCGGGGCATTTATGGGGTTTCTCTCCCGTGTGAACCCGCTGGTGGTTCACCACGTCCGAGTGTATCGCAAAACACTTCCCGCACTCCAAGCATTTGTAGGGTCTCTCTCCCGTATGGATCCTCCGGTGTTTCACAAGGTCAGACTGCTGGGCAAAGCACTTGCCGCACTTCAGACATTTGTAGGGTTTCTCCCCCGTGTGAACCCTGTGGTGGTTCACGAGGTTGGACTGGTGAGCGAACAGTTTTCCGCACTCCAGGCATTTATAGGGCTTCTCGCCCGTGTGGACTCGCTGGTGGTTGACGAGGACGGACTGGCGGGCGAAACATTTTGCGCACTCCAAACATTTATAGGGTTTCTCCCCTGTGTGGACTCTTTGGTGGTTTATAAGGACCGAGTGGCGAGCGAAACACTTCCCGCACTCCAGGCACCTGTAAGGTTTCTCTCCTGTGTGGACCCTTCGGTGTCTGACCAGCTGCGACCTCTGGGTGAAGCATTTCACGCACTCCGAGCACTTATAGGGCTTCTCTCCCGTGTGGATTCTGTGGTGGATCACAAGGACTGATTGGCGAGAGAAAGATTTCCCACACTGCAGGCATTTGAAGGGTTTCTCTCCCGTGTGGACTCGCTGGTGTTTCACGAGTTCTGAATGGTGCACAAAATACTTGCCACACTCGAGGCACTTGAAGGGTTTCTCTCCCATGTGGACTATCCGGTGTACGACCAGATCTGATTTCTGAGCAAAACATTTTCCGCATTTGCGGCACGAGTTTTTTTTCCTGAAGCCACCTGCGGGTACAAAAGGGAAATAACGTCAGGGCTGGCTGAAGGGAAATATCTTTCAGAAACTAGATGAAGACCCAAACGGAAGGTGTCTATTTTATCCCACCCTTTCTTTAAAGAATGCAAGAGCATGGGTTCACCCCTAAGAGCATAAGAAGAGCCCTGCTGCGTCAAAACAATGGTCCATCTCATCCGGCATCCTGTCTCACACAGGGGCCAACACGCCCTATGCCCCCCGCAGGGCTTTATGCTCTGCAGGTACTGATTTACTGGTTGCTCCCAGCTCCAGGGAGGCATGCCTGGCCTCAACCAGGGCCAGGGCCTTCTTACTCCTGGCCCCTACCTAGTGGAATTCACTCCCGGACGAGTTGCAGGCCCTGCGGGAGCTTTCAACTTTCCACAGGACCTGCAGAACGGAGCTCTTCTGCCAGTTTATGGTTGAGGCCGGCATGGCGAGGATGATCTGATGGGCCCCGCAGCGTTAACAGCGTAGCACCCACAGTGTGATCTGTGCTCCCTCCTCCCACTCCTACATTAGATTTCTGAGGGGCTAGCAGGTTAGTGACCGCCATGGTTTTTAGCTGTTTTAGGAGTCGGCTTTTAGGAGTCTGTATTAATTGTATGTCCAGATGGGTTTGAATGGGGTTTGAATGTTATTTTAATGGACTGTTGTAACTTGCCGTGAGCCTAATATGAGAGTGGTGGGCAATACGTTGAATGGATGGATGGATGGATGGATGGATGGATGGATGGATGGATGGGTGGGTGGGTGGGTGGGTGGGTGGGTGGGTGGATGGGTGGGTGGGTGGATGAGTTCCTCTGGACAAGCCACAAAGGGGCATAGAGGCTGAGGCCTTCCCCTGATGTTGCCTCCTGCTTCTGGGATTCAGAGGCTTAGTGCCCCTGAATGTGGAGGTTCCCCTCATCCCCCATGTCTTCCAGGGCTGTCAAGAAACCCCAGGGTTTCACAAAATCCTGGCTGAGAAAGCATGGCCTAGCTAAACATTATACTGTTTTGAGGTCTGTCCCAGTTTCTGTCAAACCAGACACTCTGAACATAGAGCACACAACAAATCAGGACTGGGGTGTGCAGGGAGAGGGGGCTTGTCTTCCTCACCCACCATTCTGATTGTCCTGATGGAAAAGGGCCCCTGAGGCTGCTCTTTGCCCCATTAAAGAAACTTATACGTATTGATGGATCTAGAAACGCTGACGGGCTATGTTTCCACAGCAGGATATATAGTGTCTCCACAGGCCCTCTTCAGGTTGGGAAAACCCACAATCCCAATCCAAATTCGGCTCCATCACACCAGGGAATTTTCCTTCAACAGGCTGCCCTCAGCACATATCTGGTTTGACAGGAGCCAGAAACAACCTAACATATTTTTAAGTGGCACAATGAAATGAGAGTCCAGTAGCACCTTTAAGATCAACAAAGATTGCACTTGAAAGTTCACGCCTTGAATAAATCTTTGTTGGTTTTAAAGGTGCTCCTGGACTCTGATTTTATTGTGCTACTTCAGACCAACATGGCTACGCATTTCAATATATCGTTAAGTGATCAGTGCAGCCTGCAGACTGAATCTTCCGCCCCCTTCGGCTTTATTACAGAGAAACGAAATGCAAAAAACTGATCACAGCACAAAGGGTGGTAACACAAACAAAAGCTCTGAACACTCAAGTGTCTTTAGACATGTAAACTAAACATGAGCAGGCAGTGTGATGCAGCGGTAAAAAAGGCAAATGCCATTTTGGGCTGTATCAACAGGGGCATCACATCAAAATCTCAAGATGTCATAGTCCCATTGTATACGGCACTGGTCAGACCACACCTGGAGTACTGTGTGCAGTTCTGGAGGCCTCACTTCAAGAAGGACGTAGACAAAATTGAAAGGGTACAGAGGAGAGCGACAAAGATGATCTGGGGCCAAGGGACCAAGCCCTATGAAGATAGGTTGAGGGACTTGGGAATGTTCAGCCTGGAGAAAAGGAGGTTGAGAGGGGACATGATAGCCCTCTTTAAGTATTTGAAAGGTTGTCACTTGGAGGAGGGCAGGATGCTGTTCTCATTGGCTGCAGAGGAGAGGACACGCAGTAATGGGTTTAAACTTCAAGTACAACGATATAGGCTAGATATCAGGAAAAGATTTTCACAGTCAGAGTAGTTCAGCAGTGGAACAGGCTGCCTAAGGAGGTGGTGAGCTCCCCCTCACTGGCAGTCTTCAAGCAAAGGTTGGATGCACACTTTTCTTGGATGCTTTAGGAATCTTAGGGCTAATCCTGCGTTGAGCAGGGGGTTGGACTAGATGGCCTGCATGGCCCCCTCCAACTCTATGATTCTATGATTCTAGAATGGACTTGAGTTGGAAACAGTCTTTAGAAAGAAAGGAAAACAACTAACAGGAAACCGGAGGCCAAGCTGAACGAGAAAGATCCAGGCCATCGATTATGGGTGGGGAGGGGGGGCTGAGACTACAACAGGTTTATGTATTCATGTATGTATTTATTCTCCGGTGGCTGAATTCGGCCCCTCACCTGGCAGGCTGATGTGATCCAAGGCCCGAGAATCTGGCACCCAGGGCTTTTCCCCTCGTTCCAGGCGAGAGATGAGGTTAGGCTTGGGGACTGGAAAACCTTGACAGAAAAAAAGTAATTTTATCAGAAGGAAATGAGTCGCTGGGGCACTAAACTGTTAGGAGAAAATGCAGCATGTAATCTTCAAACGCAGAGACTTGTTCCTGGCTAACCTATAAAAGGAGACTAGAGCTCCAGATTATCCAATCCTCTCCCCCATGTGTCATTCAGAAGAAGAAGAGTCAGTTTTTATGCCCGGCTTTTCACTGCCCGAAGGAGTCTCAAAGCAGCTTCCGATCGCCTTCCCTTCCTCTCCCCACAACAGACACCCTGTGAGGTTGGTGGGGATGAGGCAGTGTGAGAACAGCACTGTCAGGGCTGCGACTAGCCCAAGGTTACCCAGCTGGTTTCATGTGGAGGAGCGGGAAATCAAACCAGGCTTGACAGATTAGGAGCCACCACTCTGAACCACTCCACTCCACTGGCTCCTTGTGAAGTTAGACAGAGGCTCATATTATGGGGCAAACATCTTCACACATCCTAAAACTGCTGAAGGATGTTGGTCTTTCTTGGCTGCAGTCCCTGCACCGCACCTGCAACCTTTTTCAATCAACAACAGCCCCCCCCATGCATTTTGCTGCTCCCCCAGTCAAAACCCGCCCAGAAATCTGTGCTCACTCTTCGCACAAAGCTGCTTCATTTAGTCAGGCAATCCTTAAAGGTTTGTTCATCCAGAATTACAATTGTGACACACTAACTCATAAGCTGCCTTGATGGGAATAGTCTGGGTCAACCCAAATCTCATCAGATCTTGGAAACTAAACACAGTTAGCCCAGGTTAGTACTTTGATTAGATATCACCAAGGAAGTCTGCAGAGGAAAGGACATGCAGTAATGGTTTTAAACTACAAGTACAACGATATAGGCTAGAGATCAGGAAAAAAATTTTCACAGTCAGAGTAGTTCAGCAGTGGAATAGGCTGCCTAAGGAGGTGGTGAGCTCCCCCTCACTGGCAGTCTTCAAGCAAAGGTTGGATACACACTTTTCTTGGATGCTTTGGGCTGATCCTGTGTTGAGCAGGGAGTTGGACTAGATGGCCTGTATGTCCCCTTCCAACTCTATGATTCTATGATTCGAAGATCATGACACAGGGGTCGGCAATGCCCAACCACCTCTGTTGGTCTTTTGCCTCGGAAACCTTATGGCATCACTATAAGTCACCTGATGGCACCTTTTGCCACTGCTGCCAATTCTTCTTTGTACTTTCCCCGAGGAGTTCTAAGATCTACTGAGCAAAATTTGCTCAAGGTCCCCAAAGAGATCAGATTGGCCTCCACCTTTTCAACCCTGATCCTGGCCTGGTGGAATGCTCTTCTGAATGAGATCAGAGTCCTGCGGGACCTTTAACAGTTCCGCAGAGCTGTTCCCCCAGGCCCACGGTTGAGGCCCAAAACAACATCAGAATTTCGCTGACCTCCCTGCTGTAGCATCAATTTATATGTCATCTGGGCCCCTCCCACCTCCTCTCTCCTTCCTTTTCCAGCAAGTATAAGATCCAGGCGCCTGATGTTGAAAGTGCGTTTTAGATTTTAGCTGTTTTCATTCGTATATTATTTTATATGTATTTCATCAGGAAAATGATTAAAAATTTTAAATCGGACAAGAGGAGAATAAATTTGCTTGAACTCTGGTGTTGGAGAAGGCTTTTGCGACTTCCGTGGGCGGCAAAAGTCACATAAGGAAACGCTACAGCGCATTAAGCCAGATCTAGCGGTGGCAGGCAAAATCACAAAATTCTGTCTCACTTACTTTGGCCGTATCACGCGATCCAACGCAATGGAGAAAGCAATTATGCCGGGATTGGTCCGTGGTGAAAGGAAACCAGGCCGACAAAGAACGTGGTGGTAAGATACCGGCCGGAATATTACACAATTAGAAGAAGGGGTGCGAGATCGATGGGGCAGGAAATAAATCCAGTTCTACAGTGCAGGGAGGGATGGGCTGTCCAAATGGATTCTTTTTCTAGCCTATATTTCATCAACAGAACAACTTCAAACCCTTCCCGCTTAAAAGAAACAGGAAAGCTAGTTCTTTACCCAATGAGGTTACATTCTTATAGTTCTCCATCATGACTTCTCTGTACAGGGTTCTTTGTTCCGGGTTCAGGAGAGCTCCCTGTGCCTCGGTGAAATACACGACCACGTCTTTAAAAGTCACCAGCCTCTGCAAGGACAAAAAAGAATCATAGAATCCTAGAATCATAGAGTTGGAAGGGGCCATTCAGGCCATCTAGTCCAACCCCCTGCTCAACGCAGGATCAGCCATAAGCATCCTAGAATTATAGAGTTGGAAGGGGCCATACAGGCCATCTAGTCCAACCCCCTGCTCTACGCAGGATCAGCCCTAACCATCCTAAAGCATCCAAGAAAAGTGCGTATCCAGCCTTTGCTTGAAGACTGCCAGATCTATGTATTTATTTTTAGATTTATAGCCCATCCTCCCCCAGGGTGGCTCACGACAACGTTTAACATACAAAGTAATTACTTCGTTAGTTTTAAAATTCTAAATTTGAATTTTTTTAAATTTTTATTCGGATACAACTGTAGAGAAATCTATGGCTGCCTCTTTTTGGCACCCAGCACTGAAATAGTTACTGAACTGAGGGACCGTATGAAGTTCTCAGGGAGTTGTCCATGGGTAGTTATCTTCAGTGATAATTCAGGGAATAAAAGCCAGTCTCTGCATCAAGGACCATCCCTGAACCTAGTAGGGTGTATTTCCCCATCTTTTTCTGGCTGGGAGGAGAACTTTGAAGGGGCCTCTTCAATATGATCCTACCTGAGCTGGCTCCACTGCAGCCCTTTGCCATCCCCTGGGAGGAGGGAGAAGCCCAGATAGAAGCATGGCCTTCATTCGGAGCTCTGTCGGACGAGAAGGATAAATCAAAGGGACATACCGTATATACTTGAGTATAAGCCCAGTTTTTCAGCACATTTTTCACACTGAAAAAGCCCCCCTCGGCCTATTCTCGAGTATATAGAGTAATTTATACACACAGAGAGAAGCAAACAACCATCACACATTTTCATTCTGACACTGACCGACCTTGGACCTGGTCAATATATCCATGATTGGAAGAGGGGGGATTTCTGTCTAACCCCCCTCCCTTTATAAGAACGTAAGAGAAAGCCCTAATACCGATATACCTATCTTCTGTGAATTTCTAATCCCTTTTTAAAGTGGTTTATTTCTGCTACCGTCACTACATCCTCTGGCAGCAAATTTCACATTTTAATCGCTCCGTGTAAAACAGACAGACTAACTCTGCTGCAGACAGACTAACTCCCGCAACCCATCTGGATTTATTGTGCGGAATTCCTGCGATTTCAAGGGGCATAAGCTTTGGGGGACTACTTTGCTCTGGTCCACTGCATCCACAAGCTTTAAAGGGGCAAACGCACCTCCTCTCTTCCATTTCTTTCCTTACATGTTCCCACCTTAGGGAAGAGAAAGAAAGACCCTCCCCACGTTTGACTGCCAAAGGAGAGAGCAGCTCCTCGCCCCTCAGCATCTTCACCCCCCTTTCTCATGTCTTCAGTCCTGGGGGAGGGATCAGGAAAGCAAACCCCAAAGGCCAATCCTAAGTGCTGCCACGCCCTTGCCCCCTCCTCACCCTCCCCAAAGGCACCCTTGCAGCAGGGGGCGGGGGCTCTGCCCCACCCCTCCCAAGCTTTCTGCTTCTGCAGCCCACCCCGACCCCTTACCAGCATTTGCAATCGGTGCAGAGGCTGCCCCTGGGCTGGCTTCCCGCGATGCATCAACGTGGCCCCATTCCCAGCAACTCCCTTTCCCACCCCCCTGGGTTGCCTGCACAGCCGGACAGGGCTGAAAGGGGCTCACTCGCTGCTGGGACTTGTAGTTCTTTTCCTCCACCCCAGCCACCAACTCCAGACACAGGGGGATTCTGGGAGTTGGAGTTTTGATCGCCCTCAGGCTCAAAAGCTTGGCACTTTTAACCCTGCAGTTTCTCTCCTCTCCATCCCCAGTGCCCTATCTGGGGAAGTGGGCTGGCGTCCAGGCAAGCTCCAGTCGCAATAGTTATGGTCCAGGGTCGCCAATTGCGTAGACTGGAGGATTTTGGGCCTAGATATGCCCCATCTGACTGGAGTAGTTGGGGTTACTGACCTCCAGGGGGTTAAACAAATGAGGCAGGTTCGGAAATTGACAGCAGCAAAACCGTGTGGGGGGATTAAAAAGTATCCTAGGAGCCTCTTGTGGTGCAGAGTGGTAAGGCAGCTACATGCTGCCTGAAGTTTTGCCCATGAGGCTGGGAGTTCAATCCCAGCAGCCGGCTCAAGGTTGACTCAGCCTTCCATCCTTCCGAGGTCGGTAAAATGAGTACCCATCTTGCTGGGGGGTAAACGGTAATGACTGGGGAAGGCACTGGCAAACCACCCTGTATTGAGTCTGCCATGAAAATGCTGGAGGGCGTCACCCCAAGGGTCAGGCATGACCCGGTGCTTGCACAGGGGATACCTTTACCTTTTTATGTGAAAAAATATTCACATTTAAAGTAATCATGTTTCAGTGGTGCCTAAACATAAATTAACCCCCCCCCCCATAATCACTGATTTCAAGCACATCTTCCTCAGAACCTTTTAGTTCCTAGCTTGGTTTGCAGACTGGGTCTGTTTCTTTTTCTTTCCCTTTTTTGTTTTCAACACAGGTCAGTTCACCTGGAGAAAATGGCCACTTTGGAAGCCTTCTTCAGGCTACACCCCCAAATCTCCAGGTATTTCCCAACCTGGAGTTGATTTCTCTAGGGCAGGGGTAGTCAAACTGCGGCCCTCCAGATGTCCATGGACTACAATTCCCATGAGCCTCTGCCAGCAAATGCTGGCAGGGGCTCATGGGAATTGTAGTCCATGGACATCTGGAGGGCCGTAGTTTGACTACCCCTGCTCTAGGGCTAGCCCTATCTCATCAGATCTGGGGGCACAAAGAGGGTCCATGCTTGCTAGTGTTTGGATGAGAGGCCTCCAAGTAATATTAGGATCATGAGCCTCACTGGATCACCATAAATCAGCTGGAAATTGACAGCACAGCCCACCACCAGGTCTTCCCCCCCTTCAGCTGGACCTGGACAGAATTCAAAGTCATCTCCAGCCTACAGGAATCTGTTCCCTTGGAGAAAGGGGCAGCTGTGGCGATTAGACACTTGGGCATCACATCCCCGATGAGTTCCCTAACCCAGGGATAGTCAACCTGTGGTCCTCCAGATGTCCGTGGACTACAATTCCCACAAGCCCCTGCCAGCAAACGCTGGCAGGGGCTCATGGGAATTGTAGTCCACGGACATCTGGAGGACCACAGGTTGACTACCCCTGCCCTAAACCACCCCAAATCCCCACCCTCCCCTGGTTCTGCTCCCAAAACTCGAGGAATTCCCAAACCCAGAGTTGGCAACCCTATCCTGTAAATTTTGGGATGGAGCCCTGGAAGGTTCTCACCTTTGGAGTCCCCCCCATCCAAAGCAGCCATTTTCTCCAGGGGAACTGATCTCTGGAGCCTGGAGAACTCCAGATTAGAAGCCGCATTTGGGAGGTTTGCGATGCTACCTGCAACTCTCAGGTGGTGGGAGGGATATGAAGGCCCCAGAGACGCCTGTTTTCATTTTATTATCCAGCATGGGGATTCCCACCAGGATTCCCAGGCCCTCCCTAGTGCTTTCAAGCTTAATTGTTCTGTTTTGCCAGAAGCCAGCCTCTCCTCTTTCAGTCTGCTCCCCGCTGGCACAGCTGATCCTCGGGCTGTCTTCTGCAGTCCCTTGAAAACATTGCTGCAGTGGAAGCCTGACAAACAGTAGATTGCTCCCACCTCTCCCGTCTTTGGATCTACCTGGCAATTTCCAAATATATCCATGTTTCTTACAGGTTTTCTTTGGAAAACCCAGGTACACTTGGGATGCTTTACCCAAAAAATACTGGTAAAGTGTTTTTCAAATAGATTTTCAGCTTGGGGAGATCCAAATGCACATCCCTATAAGATCCCCCCCCCCCATGTAGCTTAAGCACCTGAAGTGTTAGGTTCAGTGCAACGATACATGAGCCGCTGTGCGGGAATAAGGCCCTCAGCTGGACTTGGAAAGCCTGAGTGGTGGGTGGTGAAGTTCTTGGACTAGCATCTGGGGGACACAGGGGGGCAGTGTTGGGAACTCTGTCATGGGATATTGGTGGGAGTCCTGGAGCCATTTGTTGGCAGGAATAAAACGAGGCTGGAGAACAGTGCACACTGCCTGGAGTTCCTTGGAAAAAAGACTGGGTGAAAATATAAGATACATAAAATGGTGGAACAGAGACACACTCTTCCCCCCCACACACACACACAAAATGACAGACACCCAACGATCTTAAGAAATCCACATTAGCAGTTCATTCTCCCCTTCCTAGAATGAGTTGTTCATTGTTTCTTTTGTAAGGATGGACCTTACCATGGCTCCACATATCACATATCTGTTCCAGCAGCTGCTGGGTACCTATTTTCACCGAGTACAACTCTTTTATCCACCTATAATAAGCATCTCTGAGAGCCAGTTTGGTGTAGTGGTTAGGAGTGCGGACTTCTAATCTGGCATGCCAGGTTCAATTCTGCGCTCCCCCACATGCAGCCAGCTGGGTGACCTTGGGCTCGCCATGGCACTGATAAAACTGTTCTGACCGGGCAGTGATATCAGGGTTCTCTCAGCCTCACCCACCCCACAGGGTGCCTGTTGTGGGGAGAGGAATGGGAAGGCGACTGTAAGCCACTTTGAGCCTCCTTCGGGTAGGGAAAAGCAGCATATAAGAACCAACTCTTCTTCTTCTTCTCTCTTCCAAGAGCCCTGCTGGATCCAACCAGTGGTCCATCTAGTCCAGCATCCTGGTCCACGCAGGGACCAACCAGTTCCTCTGGAAGGCCAAGAACAGGGCACAGCGTCCAAGGCCTTCCCCTGATGTTGTCTCCTGGCTATGGGATTCAAGTTGACTGGAAGTTCCCCTCGGTCACCATGACTAGTAGCCACTGATAGACTTATCCTCCTTGAATCCTCCATCTAATCCCTTTTACAAGAACATGAGAAAAACCCTGCCGGATCAGACCAGTGCTCCATCTAGTCCGGCATCCGGCCCACACACTGGCCAACCAGCTCCCCTGGAATTATGACGACTGTAATGCCAAAACAGAAAGCATAGAGAAAAGTGAGGTCCCATGTCTGGTTTATTTGTAGCTCTCTTTTTTAAAAAATCGGGGGGGGGAGGGACCCAAAAGGAGGACCTCCAAGGGGCAGGTCTAAGTGCCATCAGAGCAACTGGGGGGGAGGGGGTTTGGGGAAGACAGCACACACACACACACCCTTCTCTTTGTGGAACGGAGAGGAAACTCTCCTCCCTTCCTTCATTCTCACACACACAAACAGACACAGATTGCAAACAGCAGTATAAAACAGCCCCCTCTTCCCTTCTTCGAATGCGAAGCCCTCAGTCTCCGCCACCAGGGGGCAGTAAAGACAGACACAGAGTTTCTCGAGCGCTGAGGCCGGGGATCCGGGTAAGGGAAGGGGCCTAACTGGAGGAGCCGATCCTTGCTGACGGATCCTGGACACAGCAGTGACGTTAGGGAAGAAGCTTCCCGAGAAGGGGGAGGCGCATAAGGACAGGGACGATGGACGTGTCTCTGAGGAAATTGATCCCAGCCATCCCTACGGAGCGGATGCTTCCGGGAACAGTTCTGTCCGTCTCTCGCGCCGACCACGTCCCCCCACCGAGTGGCGTGTCCCTTTCCCTAGCCGGGGGGTCGGGCATCCGCAGGGCTCTCCGCGATGCAGTCACAGCTTCTCTTCGCCCTCCCCCAGAGGGGCTGGTGCTAGCCACCGGCGTGTTCTCCCAAGTACAGGCTGCGGGGCGGCTGCTGCCGCCGGCTTGAGGAGGACAAGGAGGGGCGGTGGGCCCGCAGAGCCGCCCGGGTCGTCCGTCCGGAAAAGGCCTGCGGGGAAGGCTGCGTGCGGTTGTCCGGGGCGGCCTCCTGGCGCTTGAGGAAGGGCGGCACCGTGGAGCTCTTGATGTGGATGACGCGGGTGTCCATCACCTCGCAGTCCACCTGCATCATCACCTCGTAGCCCAGCGGGGAACTGTACAGGCTCTCTGGCGGGGAGACAAGGCAACGGTAATGGCCGACTGAGACCGCTTCCGGGCTGACGGCGGCCCGCGGATGGGCCTCTGTGTCCGCCCCTCCCCAGGTCCCTCCCCAAGTTGCCCTCTTACCGTTGAGGGCCATGGCGGGCATCACCAGGGACATCTTGGGGCGAGAGGTTTTGTTGTGGCTGATGGCAGGCAGCAGCAAATGGTCCTGAGGGGAAGGGAGGAGGGGGGGAAGAGAGGCTGTGGGTTATATGGAACAATAAACTATAAGGGGTCAGGGACAGGAAACGGAGATTCTGGTTTGACTGCAGAACAGGGTGGGGGAGGCCTAAAGGGTGGTACCAAAGCCTCCCAAAGGAAACAGTTTTGGGATGGGAAACAGCAAAGTTCCTTTCATTTCCCTCTAACACAACAGCCCAGCAAAGTAGGCCTCCCTTTCTCTGCTCCTTGCCCCTCAACCAGACTCTCTGGGGAGCCTCGGAAGTTTCCTCTCCTTGCTGGGGCTGCCAGTCCCTCAGTCTCAGCCTGCTTTCACCTCTGATGCCACCAAGAGGCACGGGAGAGCTGCCTTCCGACTGGAGGATGGGCAGCCCCACAGAGGCAGTTAGGAACAGGTCACAGGATGGCCTCTTTGGGGAGGCCCAAAGGCCAGACGGCCGACCTTGCCACAAGTTCCCCTGCTGGACGGAGGACTCTATGCAGAACACCACGTGATTCTGATCTCCTCCCGAGAACATAAGCTGTCGCTTTTCTCCAAGGGGAATGCTGGGCTCTGAAGACTGTCCAAAGTTTGTCATTCAGGGCCTGCAGCACAAATTGAAGCCCTTCCTGTACTTGGGACTCTCAAAAGCAAGTCTCTGAAATGTGAACTTTGGTTCCTTCTAATAATAGTACTTAACGGTGTAATAAAAGCGGAACGTTCTATTAACAAGTTATTTGGCATGATGGCTAACTGGAGCATCCGATTTCAGAAACAGTCAGGGTGCCTAACACTTGCCCGCCCTTCACGCAAGGTGGGAAATCTAGGAGAAGAACAAAGCTTGGAGAGGCCGTGATGTCATAGAACTCTAGAGTTGGAAGGGACCATAGAGGCCATCTAGTCCCACCTCCTGCTCAGTTCAGATCAGCCTCAAGTATCCAGGAGAAATATCTGTCCAGCCGCTGCTTGAAGACCGCCAGTGTGGGGGAGCTCACCACCTCCTTAGGCGGCCCATCCCACTGCTGAACTACTTTGAATGTGACAATCTAGTGCCTTCTGCTTTTAATCTCTACCACAAAGACAAAGCGAAATTCCTAGAGCATCACCATGAGACCACTTCCCCCTCCCCTCCCACTGATGTTCTTCCGGGATGGGAAATTGCCACTGGGGCAAGTAAGCGGCTGGATACCAGCGGGAATCTTCTGTCTCTGCATCCTTTTTAAGACTCCTGGGCACCCTCTGGAAAACAGGGTGCTGGATTTCCCAGGCCTGCAGCCGACCCAGCATGACTCTTAGCCCCTTCCGATCAATCCGTTCTCCTCCCGGCCATCATTCCAGCACTTCCCGCTCACCCTGCGGAATGACACCACGTAGAAGGTATCCTCGCGCCGATCGATGGCATCCATGAAGTCGTGCTCCTTGTGGTCAGGATGCTGGTACACCTGCAGCTGGCTCAGGGAACTCCTGGAAGCAGGGGGAGAGCAGATGTGGGGGAAGGCTGCACGGGGTGAGTAAGCCATGGGCACCAGGGCCGGCCTATCCTGCCCCACGGGAAGAGGGCAAGAAGGACCAAGGCCTTAGGAAACACGCGCCCAGCGGATGAATTCATTTGACTTCCCGCACCCCTTGGGAAGAGGAGCATCCGGACGGAGGGAGATGCAGCTGCAGAACCAGCCAGGGCCACTGGCCATCAGCGGCTGGGGTGGAGGGGGAAAGTGGGAGCTGGACGAGGGACTCACTGCAGAGGGCAAAGACAGCTGACGCAGAAGTGGCTTACCTCTCTGGGTGGCTGGGGGGGCTGGCTGGGACGTAGCGGGAAGGGCTCAGGGGCTTCTTTTCTTTGTTTTTCTCCTGAAGGGAAACAGAGAGTGGTTTGAGATGGGAGGGCGGGGGTCCTGCAAAACAGAGGCCTCTGCACCGCCTCCCAAGCAATATCCCCTCTCTCCCTCAGCCTTCTGGGAGGGAACTACAGCAAAGATTGTACGAACATGCAAGATCGGCAGTGTGCATAACTGAGTAGAATATAAGAGGGCGTCCTGCAGGGGGCACTGGAGAGGTGTATTTAGCATAGATAGGCACTTCCTGGTGACTTTCAAATTATCTCTTCCAGTGTCCCAATTGGTTAACCAGGAGACTTCCTGGTTTTTTAGCACACTTCCTCCTGGCTTGCCTCCAGAACAGCAGTTGAACAGAAGCATGACTGCAGACAACAGCTAGCTAGACTGTTACATCTTTCTCTCTCTCTCTCTCTGCACAGTTAATTCTATTACTGAAGACACCTGGTGCTCTTTCCCTTCGGCTACTGGAACTCTGCCACAAAGATTCCAGGTACCACCTTCCGGTCCAAACGGTTATCCCATGACTCCCACTTCCCCGCCCCCAAGGCTACAGCTGAGGCCTTCCCTTCCAGGCCTGTTAACCCCTACCTGGTTGGCCTGCGTGGCTTTCCGTGACTGCGAGGGTTTCCGCCCATTGATCTGATGCCTCCGGACCCAGCCGCTCAGTTCATCTGCCAGCCTGCAGCGGGATGGGGAGAACAAGGGGGAGAGGAAAAGTTGGTCCCATCATCCCCGTTTGCTGGGTTTGTCGCCCTCCCCTCTTTTCACCGGCAGAAGGGCTTCACGGCGTGAGAGCAACTCCTCCCCCCCCCCAAATTGCTCGGCTGCAACCCCCTCCCCTAACCCGAGCCTACCTGAGCGACTCGGTGCGGTTGAACTGGCGGCAGTCGGAAGCCAGGAACAGCTTGTCCAGGTCCCGTAGCACGAGGTCCTTCATGTCCGAGAAGGGGGCAGAGAGGTTTCTGGAGGGGGAGGGGAGGGGGCCGAAAGAACAAGACACTCTTCAGGCCAAAGGGGGCCACAGAGAGTCGCGTGAAAACTGCCTTGTCCTCAATCAGGCACCCAGTCCAGCCAAGTCGATATCGTCCCTTCAGCCTGGCAGCAGCTCTCCCCGTTCTCAGGCAGGGGCCTTCCCCATCTACCTAACAGGGAGTTCCTCCTATGGGCAACTCGCCCGGTCCTTTTGAACTGGAGGGGCCGGGGATTGAGCCTGGGACCTTCTGCCACTGAGCTGCAGCCTTGTCCCAGTCAATTAATAATAATGATAATCATTATAATAAATAAGCCTCTTGTGGCGCAGAGTGGTAAGGCAGCAGACGTGCAGTCTGAAAGCTCTGCCCATGAGGCTGGGAGTTCGATCCCAGCAGCCGGCTCAAGGTCGACTCAGCCTTCCATCCTTCCGAGGTCGGTAAAATGAGTACCCAGCTTGCTGGGGGGTAAAACAGTAATGACTGGGGAAGGCACTGGCAAACCATCCCGTATTGAGTCTGCCATGAAAACGCTGGAGGGCGTCACCCCAAGGGTCAGACATGACTCGGTGATTGCACAGGGGATACCTTTACCTTTAATAAATTTATTATTATTATTATTATTATTATTATTATTATTATTATTATTATTATTAGGATTTATAGCCCACCACTCCCCTAAGGCTCGTGGTGGGTAGCAACATATAACCCCCCCGATAAAAAACCCTAATACATAAAAGCCATCCTAATACATAAACACATCAACCAACCCAACATGGCGACATTACCCAAGGAGGAGACAAGGGAGAGCCTGAAGGACTGCAGAAGAGGGAGACTCCATCTCACCAGGTGGCGCCGGCCTCAGCCATAAGCCTGTTGGAAGAGCTCCGTTTTGCAGGCCTTGCGGAAAGCTGATAAATTCCGCAGCTCTTCCGGAAGCTCATTCCACCAGGTAAGGGCCTGGTTGAGGCCAGACGCGCCTCCCGGGGGCCTGGAACCACCAGCAAGTTAGTCCCCGCAGAGCATAAGGCCCCTATTATATCCTGCCCTTCCACGTCGCTCTGGGAGGGTAACAATATTTAAAACGTACGGCTAAAAATCTGAAAGGTTTACGATTATCCTGGTACCCCTAGCTCAAATTTCCCCAAAACATTGTTTATACATGCAGCAAGGAGGTGAAGAAACGCTTCTTGAAGAATGACAACAGCAACATCAAAAAGTCACAGGTCTGGAAATGAACCTGTAGCAACATGCACCGAGTAAGAAGCAAATCTCCTCCACGTGACCTCAGAGAGAAGGTTCTGCGGCCTGAACTTCAAAAACTGGATAGAAGAGGAGGGGAATTGGACAATCAGAGCAGTCCAGCAGTGGAATTGGCTATCTAGGGAGGTGGTGAGCTCCCTTCACTAGCGGTCTTTAAGCAGCGGCTGGACAGCTACTTATCCTGGAGGCTTTAGGCTGGTCCTGCATTGAGAAGAGGGGTTGGACTAGATGGCCTGCAGGACCCTTTCAATGGGTGCGATGGAAGTCCTGACTTTGCAAGCTGACCACAGGAGGGGACCAATAGGACCAGAGGGGGCCAGTAGGACTAACTGAAAGAAAGGGGCCCAAGGCCGGCTCCCCTGGGACCACCCAACAAATTCCTTCGTATCTACTCCAGTCTGTCCATCTCGTGGGGACCCAAGGTGGACTCCAGGTCTGAATTGAGGCCCATGGCGAGACTTGAGCTTGCGGCCTTCCAGGTGAGTCTCTGGGCTACCAAGCCCCACACCCACCCACAATCACACCCATCCACAATCACACCCACCCACAATCACACACACACACACAATTTACCGGAATGGCGTCTTCCCAGGCTTGGCTGGAGCCTCCTCTTGCTGCTCAGGCAGCTCCTCCTCGGGGACTTCCAGAGCCTCCTCCGTGAGGGTGAGAAGGTGTCTCCGGCTGGGACCGGCCTCTGCTTCCTGCCTGGGCAGGTCCACGTCGGCTACTTTCCGCTCGCTGATGCTGGGGGAAGGTGGAAATCCAGAGTCAAGGGCAGGGAAGTTTCAGACGCCTTCCTGAAGAATTCAATTTGCACGGGGCGCCCTAAGACGCCAACCTGCCAGGAGAACACTTCAGCCGTTGCGGAAAAGGCTCGGTGGCAGATGGGGACTCCCACTCCACTCTCTCCCCATCTCCAAAAGTCAGGGAATGAGAGTAGAAAGCAGCAAGGCAACAATGGGAGGAGGGGAATTTCAAGAGGTCCCCCCCCCCCGGGGAAGAGATTCAGACAGCGATCATCTCCCCCAAGCAATAGGGCCTCCCCCTAACCCAGGGATAGTCAAACTGCGACCCTCCAGATGTCCATGGACTACAATTCCCATGAGCCCCTGCCAGCGTTCGCTGGCAGGGGCTCATGGGAATTGTAGTCCATGGACATCTGGAGGGCCGCAGTTTGACTACCCCTGCCCTAACACATCTGCCAGGGTTAGCTTGTACCTGGCAAGCACCCAATGCCACGTTCCTCACACACACCCCACCCTGATGAATCTTGGGGGGAGGGACATAGAGAGACAGGGAAAGGTGAGCTAAGCAGCTTATCGACTTAGCAAGGGGTAACAACGCACAGGGCCTGGAGGGGCGGGGGGCTCACCTGACCGGCCCAAAACTGAAGGCGATGAAGAGCAGCACCACCATGACGCAGATGACTTTCCGATTCCCGGAGCCAAACTTCAGATCGCCGTTCTGAGGAAAGGGAAGAGGCAAAAATGAGCCGCCATCCTTCGCAAGAACCGCCTACTGACCATTGCAGAAGCCTTGTGCAAGTTTGTCCCCTGGCATTTAGTGTTCAAAGGCCTGCTTCCTCTGAACCTGGAAGTCCCACTTGATCCTGGTGGTTGTGGAATCACAGAGCGGGAAGGGGCCAGGCGGGCCACCGAGTCCACTCCTGGGATCCTGGTCAGGGAGATCCTACCGAGACACTGATCCTAGGATACTGAGATCCTGCTCAGTGCAGGATCAGCCTAAAGGATCTAGGATAAGGATCCTTTCATTGGCTGGTTGAAGACCACCAGAGTGAGGGGGAGATAACCACCTGCTTAGGCAGCCCATTCCACTGCTGAACTACTCTGACTGCAACAGAAGGGAGGGAGGGAGGGAGGGAGGGAGGGAAGAAGGAAGGAAGCAAGGGAGGGAGGGAGGAAGCAAGGGAGGGAGGGAGGAAGGGAGGAAGCAAGGGAGGAAGGGAGGGAGGAAGGAAGCAAGGGAGGGAGGGAGGGAGGAAGGGAGGGAGGAAGCAAGGGAGGGAGGAAGGAAGGAAGGAAGGGAGGAAGGAAGCGAGGGAGGGAGGGAGGAAGGGAGGGAGGAAGCAAGGGAGGGGGAAGGAAGGAAGGGAGGAAGCAAGGGAGGGAGGGAGGGAGGGAGGAAGGAAGCGAGGGAGGGAGGAAGGAAGGGAGGGAAGGAAGGAAGCAAGGAAGGGAGGAAGGGAGGGAGGAAGCAAGGGAGGAAGCAAGGGAGGGAAGGGAGGGAGAGAGGGAGGGAGGAAGCAAGGGAGGGAAGGGAGGGAGAGAGGGAGGAAGGGAAGAAGGGAGGAAGGGAGGGAAGGAAGGAAGGAAGCGAGGAAGGGAGGACCGCTGTAAGCCCAATTGGGAACGGTGGTTTATAATAAACTCAAATAATAAATACATACATATTAAACAAACAAACAATAAACCTCCCAACTCCAGAGTGCCAATCGGCCCCTCTTGACCCAGCTGCCCAGGCCACGAGAGCCAAGAGCTGACGTAGACCTTCCTGCCCACCCGCTCCCAATCTCGAAGGAGGGCAGGGGGCGAGGGGCGAGGAGCAGGGGGAAGCAGGAGCTAAGCTTCACCAGCAAGGATGCCGCCCCTGTCTCAGACCGGCGAGGGCACACCTCGTGGAGGACGCCGTCCAGCCGCCGCCGGAGGAGTGCGTTCTCCCGCCGCAGCCTCTCGTTGTCGGCCAGGGCTTCCCGCAGCCGGGCCTCCAGCCCCTGCAGGTATTCCTTCTTTTTCCTCCGGGACTGGCAGGCCGACTCGCGGTTCTTGATCATCCGCTGCTGCCGTTTCAGCACTTTCAGCTTGAAAGGAGGACCGAGAGAAAAATGTTAGCGATGGACACCCTTAAAAAAATAAAGAAGAACAGACGAAATAACGTTCCAGTGAGCAAGGATCCGAGCAAAAAGACACACTCTCCGGAAAGGAGATGGATCCACTGCTATCCGGTATCACAACAGCTGCTAAGGGCTTTAGAGGCACAAAAAGAGCTTGCAGAGTTCAGCAGCTACCCGGAAAGGGCACATCTGGATCCAGAAATGACCCCCAGAATGCTCAGGGTTGGCAGAAGGGGATGGATATTCAGGGTTGGCAGAAGGGGATGGATCTTCCAGGTACAAAGTTTGTGCAATTGTTCCTGAGGAACAGGAGGTTGGACTAGATGGCCTGTATGGCCCCTTGCAACTCTATGGTTCTATGATTCTAACCCCGAGTGCTGAATTCAGCAGTGGCCAAAGGGCAGGGCGGGACGGGGAGCGCCAGGACGGCAAAGAGGGGAGGACGGGAAGCCGGGATGCAACGGCGCGACTTACATCAATCTCCGGACTGCAGGATCCTATTTGCGTGGGCGCCGGGACGATGGTTTTGGTTTCCGGCTTGGGGGCGGAGGGAGCGGGCTTTGTGGGGAGGCCTTCCTTCACAGGGGACTGGACCTTGATCAGGCCAGACACCGGGAGGTGCAACAGTTCCGACTGGGAGATCACGACGCCCTGCGCTGGGACTGGGGGGGAAAAGCAGATGGCCGTGTCAACACCCTGCACCGCAAGGCGGAGAGTCCCCTTCCCTGCTGCCCTGGAAAGGAACATAGCTAATTCCTCCAGCCAGCCTGCATCAAGCTCTTACTTTGCAGATACCGCCGAAGCATTTGTCAGATTTCGAGGGACCCGAAATGCGATAACTGCGCCCCCCCCCCTCCGGAAAGTGAAAAGAGCCTCAGCCGGCAAAGATTTCAATGGTCCCACCCCATCCAGGCCCATCATTGGCCATTCTGGGAGGGGTGGGTCAACCTGCCCAAATAACTTTTAAAAAATCAAGCCTTTTTCTTTCGTCTTTGGTTGGAGCTGGAAATGGCAGGCACAGGGTGGGAGGGCTCTCCCCGCTGCTGTTTTGAAAACCTCCATGCCACGGTGCCATTGAGGGACCTACGTGGTACCTCTGCTTCCCGCTATTAAGAGATTCTTTGGAACGGTTGCCCCTGGCATCACAGAGTGGAAAGCGGCCCCGTTGCTGGGTTACCTGCGATTCCAGGGCCAATTGTCTGCGGCTGGGCGGCAGGGACAGGCTGCAGTACGATGGTCTTACTGGAGGCGTTGGCTGGCTGCACCGGCACAGTGGTGACCACCAGGGGCTTGGGTTGGATGGGGGGCTTCCGGCTGAGGATGCTCTCGGCTTTGTTGGGGGCTGCGGCTCTCCCTGTAACAGAACGGGACAGTCACCGAGGTGGCAGGAGCCTTCCCCCTTTTCGGGGCTCTCAAGTCCGAGCCGGGATCAGGGTTTGCCGCTGGGCCACCGCCTCCGGCGCCAGGCGTTGCCTGCGGAAAACCAGAGTGATGTGATTCGAGCAGCAGGGAGAGGAATCTGACAAGAGGAGAACAGGGTATGTGGGTGTGCAATTAAGCTCTGGAAGCTAGGTTTGATTGAGCCACTGTTTGTTGAACTCTACCCTGCCGCATTCCTATTACTGGAAGAAGCAGAGCTCCCCCTCACTGGCAGTCTTCAAGCAAAGGTTGGATGCACACTTTTCTTGGATGCTTTAGGATGCTTAGGGCTGATCCTGCGTTGAGCAGGGGGTTGGACTAGATGGCCTGTATGGCCCCTTCCAACTCTATGATTCTATGATTCTATGACTAGATGGCCTGTATGGCCCCTTCCAACTCTATGATTCTCATCATATGCCATGAGCTTTAACAGCAACACTTTGCTCATTCAATTCTTTGGTTTTAAAGAGGCTGGACTTCATATGCTGAACACCCTGCTGTGTCACAGGCATTCCAATTAACTGGGATGAAAGCATCAGTGAGAATGTTAAGAGGTAGTGCACTTCCGTAAGGGAAATGAAAGGTCAACATGCCGGTGGAGGACAAAACCGCAAGTGGCGAAGAAGAGATGGCTTTTTATAGCCCGCTGTCTACGACCTGAAGGAGACCCAATTGCGGCTTACAAAGACCTTTCCCTTCCTCTCTCCACAACGGACACCCTGTGAGGGAGGCGGGGGTGAGAGAGCTCCAAGAGAACCGCTCGGAGAGAACAGTGACTGGTCCGAGGTCACCCGGCTGGCTGCACGTGGAAGAGCGAGGAATCAAACCTGGTTCTTCAGATTAGTCCGTGGCTCTTTGAACCCCTACACCACGCGGTCCCTGTAAGGCGGCAGAGCATATGGAGTCAGAACAGCATGCATTCGTTTGAGCCCTCTGACCATCTCTTTGCTTCTTGCGATGGCTGGAGAGGCAGCTTCCAAAAGCACCCATTCGTAGCTAGAAGATCCTCTCCTTATTTCCTACTGCAGGGCCTCTAAGACGGAGCTCTTTGCCAGATCTACAGATGAGGGCGGGTACAGCTCTGGTAGGGCTCCCCTCCCAGAAGACATTCACCACCAATCTGTACATCATTGGTGGTGGCCAGCTGATGCATTATGGATGCCCTTCCAGCAGGCGTACCGCTATAGCAGCAGTTCTCAACCTGGGGGTCGGGACCCTTTTAGGGGTCAAACAACCTTTTTACAGGGGTTGCGGCAGGGCAAGCAGCTTGGCTAGGGGGGGCGCCATCCACACAACAGCCTTGCGGGGTAGATCGTGATAGAGCGTTTGTCTGTCTGGAGCAGCGGAAAACAGCAAGATGGGCACGGTGGGACAAGAGGCAGAACTGAACTGAGAAACCACGGAGAAAATCCCAATTCATATACAATCATGGACAATGGATCTTCACGCCCTTGGTCAGTCTCGGTTTAATTTCTGTGAAAGAACACTTGCATCGTTTCATGGTTGGGGGTCATCACAACGTGAGGAACTGGATTAAAGGGTCAAGGCATTAGGAAGGCTGAGAACCACTGCGCTATAGGATGGCGCTTATGTTTACCACCATGGTTGATTGTGCTGCTTGTGCTTCTAAATGGGGTTTTAATGGGATGTTATGCACTGGAATTGTCTTGTAACCTGCCACAGGCTGGCTCGCTGGGAGTGACGGGCAATAAGTCTAATCCAGGGGTAGTCAAACGGCGGCCCTCCAGATGTCCATGGACTACAATTCCCATGAGCCCCTGCCAGCATTCTCTGGCAGGGGCTCATGGGAATTGTAGTCCATGGACATCTGGAGGGCTGCCGTTTGACTACCCCTGGTCTAATCCATCAATCAACCCCCACCCCTGCTGTGTACCTGTGTCAGGCGCCGGGACGACGCTGATGTGCACAGTGCCGAACGGGGGAGACAGGACATCTCCGAACATGCATGGTGGCGTTGGGGGGTGCTCCGTCTTCACCCCAATCACTTCAGCCGGGCCGGGGGCCTGGAAGGGAGATGGGGGGAAAACAATGAAGCTTGGAGAACATGGAAACCTGGAGGAAGACGGAATGTGAGGTTACACACCCAAAGGGGATCGGGGCGACGTACCTGCCCTGGGCAATCCGGAGACGAGGAAGAAGAGGAGGCAGAGGACGAGTCAGAGCAGTGTGATGAGGCAGGGGAGACCGGCTCGGATTTGACCTGCAGCTCTGCAGGCAGAAGGAGGGGAACAAACCACTAGCCTGAATCCGTTTCCCTCACGACAAAGCCGGGGGAAGAAAAGCAAAACAATTGTGGTTTCATTTCTGTGCCTGGGCGAAATCCCCCTCAGTCCCTAAGGCTGTGCGCCACCAAAAGCAGATCCCACTGAATCTGCCCCCTCCACTTCCTCTGGCAAGTGTGCTGGTCGATGCCCTCTTCACTACCATTTCTGGAGAGGATCATCTGGCATTTTGGTGATCTCAGTGCAGAAGGGAGTGGGGGCTCTTCAGCAACATATCTGAGATCCCTCAGAAAGCAGATCCTCCCATTCCTCTTTCAAGGGCTCTGCCGGGAGCCGTGAAGTTCCCACCTTCAACGTTCACCAGGGCTCCAGCTCCAGCTGGTTCCTAACCACACACCGGAGGGGTGGATTCCACAGGGAGTTTCTGACGGCAACGTTCAGAAATGCCGTGTGGGATCCAAGCCAAAACCCTGCTTATCTGGCACAGAGCTTAGAAGACGAGAAGCTTTTCCATTTGAAACCTGGGGGTTTTGTCCCACTGTCTTGCTCGGGGAGATACACCCAAAAGCTGGCAGAGAGCACTTGCAAAGACAGCTCAGAAACAAAACTTTATGCCCTCCTCTCTTAGCAACAGCTCCAGTCACATGACATTATTCGCCTTGACCAGCCTTTCTCAACCTTTTTACCACTGAGAAACCCATGAAACATTCTTCAGGTTTCGAGAAACCCCAGAAGTGGCACAGTCCTGCAGAATATGGCTGGGAAGCAGAGCTGGGGACATGCCCACCTGGGGCCCCTCATTTTCCTGCCCCCTCCTGGCCCATCATTGGCCATTTCGGGAGGAGAATAGGTCAAAATGTTCATATCACCTGATAAATGCCCGACACATTTCAAAAAAATATATATGAATGAATCAACTCCCACTCATTTGGGAAACCCTTCCAGGGCTGTCAAGAAACCCTGGCTGAGAAAGCCTGACTCAGACTTTTAAGCAGAACCACACAAAATTGCTCGACAATTCCGGAAAGAAAAAAGCTGTGTGTCGCACTCAAGGCTAATACCTTTCTTGCAGCTTATACCACCGTCAATTTCATCCTGGCCTGGGAACTAGATCCATCCCTTCTACTTCCTTGACATGCTGTCAACACCATCGGGCCTAGCCTTAGGATGAACAGCTTGCCCTCCCCCCCCCACACACACACACAGGTGTGCGATGCCTGGCCACAGCCACAGCCCCAGTGGCAAGGGAGCTCCAAAGCCACAGCTCAAATGCTGCAGAAATTCACCGATGGACTGTAAAGTCAAGCCTTACTGGATTGGGACCGCCCCACTGCCACAAGCAGGTCTACTCAACTTCCATCTCAGATACAGTTCTGGCAGTGCTCACCCTGGAACAGGTTATCGTGTAGTGGATCCCACGGAGGGTCCGGCGGCAGCGTTTCCATGTCCAGGTCAAACCCATCGCCAAGCTACAGACGCACAAAGAGGAATGGTGTGAAAACCAAAACAGATCCAACCAGAGGACAGAAGGGCGAGGACACCCCATTCTGCTACGGGCCTCCCCTCCCCCGCTCCAGTCCCGTTTCAGTTCTCTTTCCCCTGTGGTCTTGCACTTCCCCTCGTTCCATCTCGGCTCGCCTTCCCCCACTCTCTCTGCTCTATGTCCTTCTCGACTAAGCTCGGTTCCCGTTCCCTCTCTGTGCCGTTTTTAAATAAAACAAATGCGTACATCATTATTTTCTAGCCCACCCCTCCAATACAGCCCAGGGTGGGAAAACAGCATCGTAATAAAACCAGTAATTAAGTTAACAATCTAAATCCCCCCCTCCACCCCCCCATATGCCAGACAAGGGAGCTTTAACGTTGAAGAGCCAGTCCCCAGCGGAGAAGCCAGCATTTCTTGGTGGTAATTTTGGGCCCCGACCACAAGCCTAGGGGAATAGGTCTGTCTTGCAGGCCCTGCGGAACTAGTTAGGGCCCCGCAGAGCCCAGATCTCCTTCAGGACAGGCTGTGGCAAAGGCCCTCCTCCAGACCAGTCTCATCTGCTTTGGGCCAAGGATGCAGAACAAATGTTGTTCTCAAGATCTTAACACTCTTGGGAAGGTAGGAGAGAAAAGGCGTTCCCATAGAACTGTGCAATATGCTGCATTGCTATAGCTACCAAATGTGCTGCCTGAAATTCCTGTACCACTTTAAAAAATATACCCTCTTATTAGGCTTATCCTTTGGTTTGAAGGCAGCTATACCTGCATGGCCCTTTTGCACAGAACTTTTCTGTCCATGTATCAAGCCCTTACAACTGTCGTTTACTTTACTTTTTTTTTAACCCTGATCTTCCCCCCACAACAGCTTATATCATTCTGCTTCTCTCACAACAGCCCTGTGAGGTAGGTTTGGGCAAGAGTGTATGACGGGCCCAGAGTCACCCAGCAAGTTTGGCTGGTGAGAAGTGACACTTAGGTCTCCTCAGTCCAGCATTCTAACATCTACTAACATTCTAACATGGAGAGCCAGTTTGGTGTAGTGGTTAGGAGTGCAGATTTCTAATCTGGCATGCCGGGTTCGATTCTGCGCTCCCCCGCATGCAACCAGCTTGGTGACCTTGGGCTCACCATGGCACTGATAAAACTGTTCTGACCGAGCAGTGATATCAGGGCTCTCTCAGCCTCACCCACCCCACAGGGTGTCTGTTGTGGGGAGAGGAATGGGAAGGCGACTGTAAGCCGCTTTGAGCCTCCTTCGGGTAGGGAAAAGCGGCATATAAGAACCAACTCTTCTTCTTCTTCTACTCCACACTGTAGTTTGTGGGGGGGAGGGGACTGCCATTTTTGCAAGAGAAAAGCCAGTCCAAGCTAATGAAATCAGAGCTGAACATCTTTGAAATGGTAGGATCAGCACAGTGTGGCGACTGCATTAAACCCACAATATTAGTTTGCGGAGGGGTGGCAGTCTTGCCTTTAAAAACACAGCACTGGAATGGGCCTTAAACTCCCAGCACAGGAAATTCACAACTACCTCCCACGCACCCTGCTCTATGCCCAGATGAAGGCAAGCAAAAACTGCAGGATCCCTGGCCTATCTTGCCTGGAGGAAAATCCCTTCCTGGCCCCAAAGTGGCAATCAGCATTACCCTGTTAGAGCGGTTCCTCAGCGGAACTGGCTTTCTTGGAAAAGGGTAGGCTCTCCTTCTTTGGAGGTTTTTAAGCAAAAGCTAGACAGCTATCTGACAGCAATGCTGATTTTATGAATCTAGGCCTTCTGCACATGTAGTAAACATAGAGTTGAATAAGTGCAGACTAAAGAAATAGGCATGGCAGGGTGAAATGCCCTTCCCAGGAACTTCAACAGTCAGATCCAGTCTTCACAGCCGCAAGCACGGCCCACGGAACTTTCCAGTAGCAAATGCAAATGGGCTGGCAGGTGTGGGAGGAGGGAGGGTGTTAAGCAATTGGCCCAAGCCATATTTAGGGCTTGCGTAAGGTGGTGAAGGAGTAAGAGAGGGGCGGGTCCCAGAGCAAGTGAACGGAAGGGAGAGAACTGGATGCATTTCCTTAAGACACGTGTGAAGGTGGCTCTCTCTCACCATACAACGGTCTCCCTCGGCGTCCACAATGCTGCGCTCCAGACAGGGGAAAAGCTCTGCCGCCACATCTCTGTCCTCGTCCAGGCAGCTGTAGAGACCTGCATCTGTGGGGCAAAACCGGCCATTAGCGGGGCAAGGAAGATAACCAAACGCGCCCGTTCTCCTTGCTACCAACCCCATTTTTCCCATACCACCTGCAATCCCCCCATGCACACCTTTTTCAGGTTATCAGTCTGATAAGGCCTCAGCCCAGCTTTGCACCCAACCAACCAACTCCCTCCTCCACGCCATCTGTTCAAAGCGCCTTAACTTTAACAAGGAGTCATAGCAAGCAGACATTCAACAGGTAAAGCTCTGCCCAGTTACAGAGACCTGCTGAACGGGAGCCTAGTTTGAATCTGCTGAAGGCACAGAGGGGACAAAAACCCACCCTGACGGCCCCTCCCAGTCTCCATTTGAGCCCCTCCTCCAACGCAGCCCCCCCCACAGCAGCCAGGCTCCTCCCACCCGTGACCCCCTGCAATGGTTTGACCCCTTCCCCCAACCAATAAGGAAACCTCTTTCCTTTATGCTCCCCTCACCCCAATCTTCGCTGCTGAGGAGGTTATCCGCGCGGAAGCGGCTCAAGTCGCTCAAAAGCAGCAGCTCCGAAGCCAGCGCCGCCATCTTCCTTCCCCCTTTCCCTATCCTGCACCGCCGCGGCCTCACACCCACCCACCCCCACTGCTGCCATAGCAACACCGGCGCCCAATGGGAATCAGGCTACTGGTTCAGTCCGGCCAATCGGAGTGAAAAGAAGGCCGGCTGAGGCTGGAGTGTTCACCAATGGCAAAAGGGATAGGATACGGAAGCGTACCGAGTCGGAACTCTAGGAGCCAATAGCAACGGACGGAATCGCTCATAGGTAGCGAGGGCTACAACGCAGCGCGCAAGCGCATTGCGGGAAAACAATTCGACTGGAACGCTCATAGAACGGTAAAGGGAAGGGGGAGAGCCGGCACGCGCGTGCGCAGAACCCGCACGGCGTAGATGGAGTGAACCCTCTCATGCGTCTAATAGCGGGTCGAAGCCGCGTCCGTCTTGCGCGAGTGATCGTTCGGCGCATGCGTGGAGCGTTTCGAGCCGGACCGCAGACAGAGAACGCGCAATTTGCGTGAAGTCGGTTTCTCAAAGCGGATTGCGCATGCGCCTCGCGCACGTGCCTGTGGGAGTTGTGGTTTTTGTCTCTTTAAAAAGAGTCGAGCTACTTTTCAATCGAAGGTGGGTTTTTCTTTTGGTCTTTTTATGGAGCTGCTGATCTGAAATAAAAAAAGGACGTTAACTAGGCCGTGGCTCAGATCTTACCCAGCCTCAAGGAACCATTAAGGTAGTTGGGGTGGGGGGGGGGAGTCGCCACAACCTATTATTATTATTATTATTATTATTATTATTATTATTATTTAGATTTATTTCCCGCCACTCCCCGTAGGCTCGTGGCGGGTCACAATAGTCTTATCCCCATTAAAATACCCATTAAAAGACTTTAAAAACAATCCCAACATGGCGGAAGCTCTTTTAGAGGACAATAAGTAGAAGACTTTTAAAAATTAGGTTATCGCTTAAAAAAAAGCTTTTTAAAAAAAAGCTAGGCACGCAAAAATAGGAGAACTGGAGATTTCTCCTTTTGACTATAATTGGCAAGAATTGTAACTCCAATAAAATATAAATAATTAAAAAGGGGAGAAATCTGCACCTGCAGAGTAGTGTGTGCCAAAAGACACAAAATATTTTGCGTAGTAAAACAGCTCGTTTCCATGACCCAGGCTTATCAGAAGGAGAAGAGGTTCAGCCCTGTTCTTTATTTGGATGGGAGAACACCAAGGAATATCACGGTTATGATAAGGTGACCAGATTTTAACATTGGTCAAGCGAGACACCATTGACCGGGGGGCGGGGGGTTCTTGATTAAAATTTGGTCTATATGAAGCAACACAAATTTTCATAGAATGCAAAAATAGTATTGTAATATATATATATTTTTAAATTTCAACATAGGTACAATTTGCCAGGTGCCCCCAGATGTCCCTCCAAAAGTGGGACAATCTGGTCACCTTAGCCAAAGCCAAGTAATGGCAAACTATCTCAGGAGGTGGTGGATTCTCCTTCTTTGGAAGTTTTTAAGCACAGGCTAGATAGCCATCTGAGAGAAAGGCTGATTTTATGAACTTGGGTAGACTGGGAGTGGGTGGGCAGGAAGGGATGTGCCACTGTTTGTCTCCTGTGGCCCTTCCTTGCATACCCGGGGAATTGCCAATCGCCACTGTGGGGTGGTAGGTGAATTTCTTCCAGGCCAGGCTGGATTCTGGAGATTTTTGGTGGAGGGGATCACTTGGGCATGAAATTGGAGTCACCGTGGGTAGGCAGGTAGTTCTTGCTTTGTGCAGGCGGTTGGGCTAGGTAGCCCTGGAGGCCCCTTCCAACTCTATGATTCTATGATATCTAAATGTCTCACCTTAAAAACCCACTGGAGTAACCAAAATTAAATTGTGACATGATGTCACAATTTTGATCAGCCTCTCCTAAATCTTCTTAATAAACATTTGGGGAGGTAGCAACTCCCAGCAAAGGAGCTGGGTGTCGGCGTTGCTGGTGGTTGCAAAGAACATTTCTCTCCAGGACCGTTGGCAACTCTTGCAGCCAGAAGCTCTTGTGCATATAACATGGCCGCTGATGATGTCATTAGCTTTTCCTTTACCAAAACTTCACTTTTTGGCTGTTGTTGTGTGGTGTTGTGGTTTTCTTGTATATTTTTAGAAAATGCTGAGTTAACCTCTTGAAAACATTTTATTATTATTTTTCGTTGGGGGGTTATTGAGGTGGTGTTGGTGGTAGGGTTTTCGTAGGTTTTGTGTCTTTTTGTGTGTGTTTGTGGTTGTGTAAAATTTTCAATAATAAAACAACATGACTGAGAGAAAACACTTTAGCTGGGGTTTGGTGGTGAATGGCAATTGTTGCTCTTCTGATTGTCAATTCCAGATGAAACATCTTGGCTATAAGCTTCTTTGGAAGACTTTTCCGAGGGGCAGAAAACAAATCAAAACAAATAAATGAGGGGAAACTTAAAACTGCTTACTAGTGCTACACTTCTCTGTGATATAATTGTTAGTGGAACAAGAGCAGGGCTGGAAGACAAAGGGGGCAGCAACCTTCCTGACAGATTCAAGTGGGTAGCCGTGTTGGTCTGGAGCAGCACAACAAAATAGGAGTTCACAAAGACCCACAAAGATTTATTCAAAGCAGGAGCATTCACATGCAAGCACTCTTCCTCAGACAACACACCTCCCTGACAATCTGGCTTATACTGAGATTTTTATTCCAACCTCTCTTCGGAAACTTTGGAATTCTTGAGATATTTTGTGAAAATGGGTCTTCATAACTTCTTAAGAGCTTGGTGCTCAAAGTGGCATCCGATAAAATCTAAATTCTGTATTCTCCCCCTTTTGGGAGCACGGACAGAGCCAAAATTGAGTGAATGAACATCAGTCCAGGAGCTTTTCGGTTCAAATCTGCCATGAACTCACAATGTCCCCTTAGCATGGTTACCAGCTCTGCTTAATCCTGGAGATTTGGGGTGAAACCTGGGCAAGGGAGGGAGCTGAGCAGGGGACTTGTTTCCATGGAGTCTACCCTCTGAAGCTGCATTTTCTCCAGGAGAACTGATCTGTGTCACCTGGAGATCAGTTGTAACTTTGGGAGAAGTGCAGGTCTCACCCGGAAGTTGGCAACTCTAGGCCTCAGGCAGGAAACTGTCACTCAGCACCTCCCCACTGCTGCTTCATAAAGATAGCCCCGCCCAATGTACCTCACAAGACTATTGTAATGATTACAGCAAGAGAAAGTATGAGAGAAGGATTTTATTTTCTAAGTGACACAGTGGGAGGCTAGACAGGCAGATGGATTCTCTGGTCCACTCAGTTCCTGCTTTTCCAGGAGCTGCCAAGTGACCCGTCATTCGCTGCTTTCCACCCTCCATTTTGTTCTATCATTTAGGAGGCTTCTGGGTCTCAACTTCTAAAGCAGAAGGAGGGGAGCACTCCGGGTCCACAGAGCAATATGTAGATGGGGGCATGACTGTGGGTTTTTGATTGCCTGTCGTGGGGTTCCGGTTGCCTGTAAGAAAAGAAGACGACAAGCTTTGTTGGCACAACCATTCTGGACTCTGGGATAAAGCCAAACATTCCACCCCCAATATGGAACCAAGAAACATGGGTTATGAAGGTAGATTGTGGGGCTTAAAACCAGGACTTTGGGCCACTGAGAGCCTAAAAGGGTTAAGGACATTAGAAGAGCCCTGCTGGATCAAAGTAGTCCATCTAATCCAGCATCTTGCCTCCCACGGTGGCCAGCCAGTTCCTTTGGACAGCCAATAGCAGGGCATAGAGGCCGAGGCCTTCCCCTGATGTTGCCTCCTGGCTCTGGGACTCAGAGCCTGGAAGTTCACCTCAATCCCCATGGCTAGTAGCCATTGATAGATATTTATTATTATAAATAATAATAATAACAAACTTCCCTTTCTTGTGAGACTCAGAGTGGTTTACGGTAGAATAAAAACTTTAAATTCGTATAAGAAATACATGTATTAACTGATAGCATTAAAAACAGTATAACAATTGCCCACTCTCCTATCATGGGAGAGGGAGGGGCATACAGAGATGTTCTCTTGCTACTCAGCTGGTGGGTTCTGACAGGGAGGCCAATAGATCAGAAGAGGGTTTTAGGCCTCAGCCATAGACCTGGTAGAATTGTCTATGATCCCACAGGGCTCTGATCTCCATTCACAGATCATTCCTCCAGGCCAGAGCCCAGGCTGAAAAGGCCCTGGCTGAGGCCAAATTGATCTCTTTGGGGCCGGGGATCCTCAGCAGATTTTGCTGGCTGGATCTCAGTGTTCTCTGGGGAACATGCTATATGAATCTATCTACTACCCTTTGAAAGCTGTTTATTCCTGTGGCCATCACTACTTCCTCTGATAGCATATCCCACATTTTAATCACACCCTGAATATAGGAGCATTTCCTTTTGTCTGTCCCGAACCTACTGCCCATCAGTTTCATTAGGTTAGAGGAGGCAAAACTTGGATTAGTGAAATCTGCTTTTGTTGGAAGAAGAGGCTTATAAAAAGCATAAAGAGGTTTACTTGACAGAAAGTCCATCTGATCACTCACTGTCACGTAATTCCCAGTTTTCAGCCAAGAACTGACTTTAGCATGGTGCTACGTTGCGTCTTTAACAGCTCCATTGCAGGCAGAAATTCAATCACCGCAGGCCACCATAACAAGAATCTGCTGCCGGTTTTGGGTTTCTGCCTGTGATGCAGGTGTTAGAGGCGAGGAGCAGAGCAGGGAAATGGCTGCTCTCTTTCTTAGACTGAGGCTCTGTTTGCTTCTTGAAGCATCAGTGATCAAACTGGGTTGTTCATATAGACAAACTAGGGAACATACACTGTTAAACTGCTGACCCACTGGGGTTGCTAGCGCCTAGAGAAAAATTCCCCAGGCCTTTTAATGGAGGCTTAGGGTTGAAATAGGCGCCTGAAGCTTTACATGGCACAGAGTTAAATAACGTGCTTCTTTTAAAAGGGCAGGATGCTTTTCTCCAGGCCTGTTGGCAAACCCGGACTCTATAGGCTTGGCTCTGAATGAGGGGTCTGATGTAAAAGCCAGTCACAATTTGCAAAGTACAGAGAACCATTCCCTGAAGAAATCTCCCCACATCTGCTAAATTAGTTAAAACAGAGGTAGTCAAACTGCAGCCCTCCAGATGTCCATGGACTACAATTCTCATGAGCCCCTGCCAGCGAATGCTGGCAGGGGCTCATGGGGATTGTAGTCCATGGACACCTGGAGGGCCGCAGTTTGACTACCCCTGATTTGGAGGGTGGAGTCAGATTTCTTGATGAATTCCAATTCAGCCACTTCACGCCGGAGTCTCCCTTTGAAGCTCTCTTTCTAGAGCAACAGTGGCTTGAGGTCAACCGCAGTGGCTGCTGAGACACTGAAATGGCCCCTCCCTGGTTTGTGGAAGGAAGGAAGACCCTGATCTTCTGGCAGAAGGAAAAACAGGGCTCACTTACCAGGTTGGCAGACCCGACTGTTGCACACGGACATGGGCTCCCCCAGAGCCTCCCCACGCAGGGAGGCTGCTATTTTCCTGGCCACATAGCGGCAGGCTGGATGAGAAAATTGACAAGATATTTGAGAACGCCCTTTTCTGGGGATTCAGGAAATGCAAGCTTAGGTTTTCTGTAGATGATAGCTCTCCTAGTCTTGTCCTGGGCTCCTTTGTGGGGCCTTGGTGGGGCCACCCACCACCTCGCTTTTCTTCCTTTCCCTAGCAGGCACGTCTCTTCCCCAAATGCGAAGAGAGCCCGGAGATATCCTGGCATCCCCTGTTTTTACACTCATTCTGATCCCTGTCTCCAGAGGAGGGGGAAATGGGGCGCAGAGGTTTCAAATAACCCATTTTAAGAACTACCTACCGCCTATTATAAGTCACACCATGTTTTTGTGGGGTCCCAGCCGTCAAGGAAGCTCCACGATGTCTCTCGCTTAAAAGGAACTAGGAGAAAACAGAGGAGGGGTTGAGGGATGGAGAAAGGCATTGTGGGAGATGTAGTTTTCAGTTTTTCTCCCCCCAAGGTACTGCCCACAAGCTATGCAGTTTCACAGCCGGAACAGATTTTTGTTTTTTGTTTTAAAGGAAAATATGAACTGAAATCACTTAAGTTTCTACCCACCTCCTTTCTAGTTTATGCTTCTTTTTATCTGGTGTTTTTTAACCTGGACTGAATGCAGTCAAGTGCAAAAGATTAGATTTGTGGCACAGACTTTTCTTCCCTGTTTGTGGTCCTCCTATTCTTGACCAATAGTTTTCTGCCAAAGTTGTTGATTTCTTAATTATATTATGCTTATGTTCTCCCCCCTCAATGGCGTATAAAAACCGTTGAAACCACAAGATTACGGATAAAACAAAATATCATTTTTTCTTATACCCTGCGTTAGTCTCATAGTGACTGACGTAAATCACCTTCCTCTCCCCACAACTGTGAGGTAAGTGGGGCTGAGAGAGCTCTGAGAGAACTGTGACTGACCTTGAAACCACAACATGACGGATAAAACAGAATGTCACACCAGCTGTGGTAAAATATAGCTTGCCAGCAACATAGTGAAAATTAAATCGGACCTAAGTACAGTAGCCCACCACACAAGGAGACATTACAACAGTCAAAACTGTCACTTTGTTTGAAGTTCTCCACTATTCTGTCATGTTGAAAACTAAAGGTATTTGAAAACCCACCTGAGTTTCTGTCAGACCTTGTTTAGTGCAGAGCTGGACAATGGAGTCATAAATTCAGAGCCCCAAATATACCCCAGTTTACAGGGCAGCCTTGAACTATTTATTGAGAGCCAGCATGGTATAGTGGTTAAGAGCGGCAGCTTCTAATCTGGAGAACTGGGTTTGATTCCCCTCTCTTCCACGTGTAGCCAGCTGGGTGATCTTGGGCCAGTTACAGTTCTCTCAGAGCTTTCTCAGCTCCACCTACCTCACAGGGTGTCTGTTGTGGGGTGATGGAGGATAGCTGATTTAAGTCGCTTTGAGACTAATGCAGGGTACAAAAAACAGCTCTTCTCTCTATTGTCTGTATTGCCAGCGTTGGCGGGGGCTCATGGGAATTGTAGTCCATGGACATCTGGAGGGCCGCAGTTTGACTACCCCTGCCCCAGATCCTCAGTCTGGAGTTGACAGACCTGGGGCCCAGAGCGATCACTGTGGGGAGGGTGCATTGTGGAGATTCTGCCTCATCCTCATCAAATCTCCAGACTACAAGGATCAGTTCCTCTGCAGAAGACAGATGTTTTGGAGCAGGGGTAGTCAAACTGCGGCCCTCCAGATGTCCATGGACTACAATTCCCAGGAGCCCCCTGCCAGCAAATGCTGGCAGGGGGCTCCTGGGAATTGTAGTCCATGGACATCTGGAGGGCCGCAGTTTGACTACCCCTGTTTTGGAGGGTGGACTCTGTGGCATTGTACCCCACTGATGTCCCTGACCTCCTCAGCCTCCGTCCCGAAATCTCCAGGACTTTCCCACTCTGGATCTGGCCCCCCTGCCCCTCCAGGGTGGGTGGGGAGGTCCTGGCAACCCTAGCTATGAACAAAAGGAAAATTTTTCCCTGTTATAATTTTCCGATGGGTGGAATACTGTGCTGAGGGCCAAGGGTTTCCCCCGTCCTTTCTGCCTGCCTCCATCTCAGCATAGCTCCATCCAGCTTCTAGCTGTTGCTAGGGCGGGCGGTTGCCGGGGAAATGACGTTGGAAAGGGGGGGGGATGTGGAAGGGGGACCAGAGAGACGGGTGTTACCGAGGCAGAAGCTGAATTATATTCTCATCCGGGCAGACTCCTCAATCCAACACTGTGCCAAGCAAGAGGGGTAAGAGGAGGGAAAGGTGGGTGGGAGGGATACCTGCTTTGGAAATGTATCGGGTAAGAGGGCAGCCCCAGCGGTTTTTGGGTTGCCTGCGCTCTCGGAAAGGTAATTGGAGGAGGCGTGGACATGCCTGGAAGGAGAGGTTTCAAGATGTTGGGAGTCCTGTCCATCCCGTTTTGAACGCTCCCCTGCACGGAGCTTAATAACTGATCGGTATTACAGTGCGAGAGAATAAGGAGAGTTGGTTTTTATACCCTGCTTTTATACCCTGAAGGAGTCTCAAAGGGGCATCCAATCGCCTTCCCTTCCTCTCCACCAGACAGACACCCTGTGAGACAGGTGAGGCTGAGAGAGAGCTCTGACAGGGCTGTGACTGCCCCCACAAAAACCCTGTGAGGTAGGTGAGGCTGGGAGAGCTCTGAGAGAACTGTGACTGGCCCACAGTCACCCAGTTGGAGGAGTGGGGAATCAAACCTGGTTCTCCAGATTAGAGGCCACCGTTCTTAACCACTACACCAGGGGTAGTCAAACTGCGGCCCTCCAGATGTCCATGGACTACAATTCCCAGGAGCCCCTGCCAGCGAACGCTGGCAGGGGCTCCTGGGAATTGCAGTCCATGGACATCTGGAGGGCCGCAGTTTGACTACCCCTGCACTACACTATGCTAGCTCTGAAGGATTATTGGGCTGTGGCATCTGATTATTTTGCTGTCTTTGTCCCTCAGAGATCCTTTTGCACACTGACCGTGCCTGAGGCAAGTTATTGTCCTTTCTGTTTTACAGATGAGGAACTGAGGCTGAAGGGGTGCCATTCATCCACAGCTGCAAGAACGGGCTCACAACCAACCTGGGATTTGGAAGAAAAGGTCTCTTAGTTTTACACCCTCCCCTTTGTCCGGTGGGCTATACTGGCCCATGGGGGGGGGTTAAGATGGGTGGGGAGAAGACAAACGGAGCATAATCCTTTATTGCTTTCCATACCATTCTGTCTTCTTCCACACCAGCAGGTGTCAAGCAAAATCTCACGGCTCCTCCTGCTGGCGGAAGGAAGCGTCACACTGCTAGGCAAGGAATTTTCCGATTGGCCGAGAAGACCATGGCGAGTGAGGGGAGGCCGAAGTCGAGAGGAAGGCCCGAGAACAATAACCCAAGTGAGACAACAGAGGGCGGAAAAGGAGAAAACCAAGATGGAGTTAGAAAGGGGGCTGGGTCAAAAGAACTAGGCGGGGCCATGGAAGGAAGCCTGCGTCCCTCTAACCAGCCGAGGTCGACCAGCGGGAGCATCCCTTGGGCCTGCCCCGACGGCACGTTTGTCAAACGGGTCCTGGAGGCCGGTCAAGGCGTGGATAAGCCAAAAGAAGGGTCCCTCTGCCAGGTCTTCATTGAGGCTCAACCAAGCGGCCTCCTGAGCTACCCGTCCCACAGCTGGGCGGAGGTGGAGCTGGGGGCGGGCAACGCTGAATGGGATGGGGCAGTAGACCGATGCCTGGAGACCATGCTGGCTGGGGAGCGGGCGGAGTTAAGGCTCGCGGGAGGAGACAGCATGATCGTCCAGTTGGCCAGCTTCACGCCGTCCAAGGATTCCTGGGAGATGAGCGCCAGCGAGAAGTGGAACTTGGTTCTCCGCAACAAAGAGCAGGGGGGCGAGCTCTACCGGGCCGGGGACATTGGCCCGGCGGCCCGGCGCTACGCCAAGGCCCTGCGGCTGCTTGTGGCCGCCGCCCCGCCCCCGGACTACGACCAGATCAAAGCCGAGCTCCACGCCAACCTGGCCGCCTGCCAGCTGAGGCTGCGCCAGCCGGCCAACGCCGCTTGCAACTGTACCAAGACGCTGGCGCTGCAGCCGGTCAACACCAAGGCGCTCTTTCGGCGCGGCTTGGCTTTCGACGCCATGAACGACCTGGAAGGGGCGGCGCAAGACCTGAAGGGCGTTTTGAGAGTGGAGCCCGGGAACCGAGCCGCCCGGCGGGAGCTGGACAGGGTGATGGAGAGGATAAAGGCGCGGGACGCCAAACTGGCACGGGCCATGCAGAAAATGTTTGGCTGAATAAAAGGATTCGCCCACTGCTTGCTTTGTTGCTGGTTTCTTCCTGCCCTCCTTCCAAGGGATTCAGGGTAGCCCGCCTGGTCTTTTGAAGGCACTGGGACCAGAAGATGCAGGACTAGAATCTAGGCCATGACTCCCTGATAGAGTCTCTGCTTGGCTTGCAGAAGGTCTCGGGTTCAATCCCCGGCATCTCCAGTCAAAAGGATCGGGGAGTAGGTTATGTGAAAGACTTCTAATTGGGATTTTGGGGAGCTGCTGCCAGTCTGAGTAGACAGGCTTGACCTTCATGGATCAATGGTTTGATTCAATACAAGTCAGCTTTTATGGTCTTTATTATTAGAATCATAGAATCATAGAGTTGGAAGGGGACATACAGGCCATCTAGTCCAACTCCTTGCTCAACACAGGATCAGCCCAAAGCATCCAAGAAAAGTGTGTATCCAACCTTTGCTTGAAGACTGCCAGTGAGGGGGAGCTCACCACCTCCTTAGGCAGCCTATTCCACTGCTGAACTACTCTGACTGTGAAATTTTTTTTCCTGATATCTATCTAAGGCTAAATGCAGATGTTTCCTGGTCAGAGGAAATCAGAGTGGGCCTATAATCGCTGGGGGAGGCAGGTTATAACCCTCACCCTTTCCTGTTCTCCAAGAGTCTTCTATTTTCCCCTTGCAAATCAAACAGGAGTTTGGGGAAGGGTGGTAGAAAATGAGAATCAAGAGGAAAGGGTCAAGCCTGCAATTCCGTACACGATGGCCTCATGCACGATGGCCCTGAGTCAGACCAGTGTGGTATAGTGGTTAAAGATGTAGTCCGCTCCTTCCTAGGAGTCTCCAGCGGATGGATGTGAATCTCCTGTCCTGGCGCAGAGCTTCTACTCCCACGAGGCTTCCATGTCACACATGATTTTGGGCCCGTGATAACCCTGTGAGGTAAGAGCAGAGCTTCTACTGAGGCGAAGCTTCAATATTACGCATAATTTTGGCCTCACAACAGCCCTGTGGGGTAAGAACAGGGCTTCTACTGAGGCAAGGCTTCCACGTTATTTTGGCCTGTGAGGTAAGAGCAGGGTTTCTACTGAGATGAGGCATCAATGTTACGCGTAATTTTTTAAAATTATTATTATTATTATTATTATTATTATTATTATTATTATTATTATTATAATATTTATTTCCCGCCTCTCCCGATAGGCTCGAGGCGGGTCACAACAACTAACCCCATTAAAATTCCCATTAAAACATCAGTCTACTAACATGACGACTAAAAATCCCATCCCTCCACCAATTATTAAAGAGGTGAAGAGGAAAGGATGGGGGAGTAGCGTTGGCCAATCGGCCAACTCCAACAACCTCACAACAGCCCTGTGAGGTAAGAACAGGGTTTCTACTGAGACAAGGTTTCAATGTTACACATAATTTTGGTCACAAAACAGCCCTGTGAGGGAAGACTAGAGCTTCTACTGAGACAAGGTTTCCATGTCCCATTCAATCGCCTCGGTTCTCCCATCTCACCCCCCCCCCCCACACACATTTACCCAGTTAGCAGAAAGATGCTTCCTTAAGCATAGGGGGCGGGGGGGGATGCACACATGTTTGACTCAAGGGACCTTTCTTAGGGTCGACAGGCCACCTTTTCCTCCAAAGCTCACTTTTTCTACCTTTTCCCTTGTGACTTGACTGGAAAACCTAAGTCAAATTCTTCAAAAGCCACAATTCAGGATTAAAAAAAAAATAGCAACATCGGAAGAAGGTTTAGCAGAAGAATTTGCGGTATCTTGGGAGACAGTTCCAATCGGACACCAGAATACACCTTACCTGACTTGGCATATTCCTGGTATGGTGCAGGTGGGCAGAACCTGCAGTAATGCGCCTTAAACTGCGCATAGAATGGTACCAGCTAGATATCGGGGGTGGGGGTGGGTGGAGGTGGGATTTCACCATCAGAGTTGTTCAGCAATGGGATGGACTGCCTAAGGAGGTGGTGAGCTCCCCCTCACCGGTGGTCTTCAAACAGTGGCTGGACAGACACGTATCCTGGATGCTTGAGGTTGATCCTGCATTGAGCAGGGAGCATGATTGCTCTCTTTGAAAGGGGGTCACTTGGAGGAGGGCAGGGAGGGGTTCCTGTTGACAGCAGAGGGTAGGATATGCAGTGATGGGCCTAAAACTATGTGTAGAACAATATCAGATATCAGGGTGGGGGGGAAACTGTTCACAGAGTAGTTCAGCAGTGGAATCGACTGCCTAAGGTAGGGTGGACAAACTGGCCCTCCAGATGTCCATGGACTACAATTCCCAGCGAATGCTGGGAGGGCTCATGGGAATTGTAGTCCATGGACATCTGGAGGGCCACAGTTTGCCCACCCCTGGCTTAAGGAGGTGCTTAGCTCCCCTTTGTTGGCGGTCTTCAAGCCAACGTTGGCAGTCTTCAAGGTTGAGGAATGGGAAGGCGACTGTAAGCCACTTTGAGCCTCCTTCGGGTAGGAAAAAGCGGCATATAAGAACCAACTCTTCTTTTTCTTCAGTGGCTGGACAGATACTTATCCTGGATGTTTTAGGCCAGTGGTTTCCAGCCTTCCTAATGCCGCAACCCTTTAATACAGTTCCTCATGTTGTGGTGACACCCAACCATGAAATTATGCAAGTGTTCTTTCACAGACGTTAAACCAAAACGGACCTATGGCGTGAAGATCCATTATTCAGGATTATATATCAATTGGTTTTTCCGGGGTTCCTACGTTCAGTTCTGCCTCTGGTCCCACCATGCCGACCTCGCTCTTTTCCGCTGCTCCAGACAGATGAACGCTCTATCTCGATCCACCCCACAAGGCTGTTGTGTAAATGGTGCCCCCCCCAGCCAAGCTGCTTGCTCTGCCGTGACCCCTCTGAAAGGGTCATTCAACCCCCAAAGGGGTCCCGACCCCCAGGCTGAGAGCCACTGCTTTAGGCCGATCCTGCACTGAGCAGGGGGTTGGACTAGATGGCCTGTAGGCCCCCTTCCAACTTTAGGATTCTATTCCTCCAGCTACGTGACCACCTCACAGTTTGCACCACAGTGGTTTCTCAGTGGCCACAATCTGCCCCTCTCCCTCGCTGTTTCTATTGTGGGTTTTTCCAGTTTCCCTTGCCTGGCTCCCCCCTCCCGCCGCCCCCCCTAGGGCTGTCACATGCGCACCTGTCACTTTGAATCCATACATACCCCCTTTGCTGTCTCCAGGCAACCGTTTCCGGAGAGACCGCAGTGCCAGGGATGCAGAGACCGGGGGAACGGTAAACCCGGGGAAAAGGAGAATGGAAGGGGGAGGGGGTGGCGAGGTGAACAGGGGGGAAGGCACACCGAACCTTCTGCCGTACCCCCGCACGCCATCTGGAAACCCACCGAGAAGCCGTGGGTAGGCGGAACCAGGACGGAGAGGCTCGCTGCGATTGTGTTATGATAGAATTGGCCTCCTCTAGAATAAACATGGCCCCCCTTCCAAAGGACACTCCCCCCTCCCAGCGGCCATCGTAGTTCACGGAGTGTTGAAAAGGCAGGCAATACTGAGAATTGAGTTCCTTTATTAAGTAATAGAGAGAGATTCTGTAACCATGTCACTTGCAACAGAGATTAATAATATAACCACAGAGTCCAACATCCAAGAAAAAGAAAACGGGGGAAAGAACCGGGGGGAGAGGGGGGGACGTTTGTTTTCCGTGTCAACGAATGTGGGTTTGGCACAGCAGTTTTTCGGGGGGGACGGAGGCACTGGGAACGATCAAACAGAACAGCCAGAAATCTTTCCACCCGAAGCCAAATGGTTGTGATGTCTCCTAATACCTGACTCCCCCCTCCCTTCCCAAACATGAGCAAGGCTTTGCTCACCTGGGAGAAGAACATTCCATAAAGCTACTTCTGCTTCTGGTCAGGCGCACCTGTCGATTGGGAAAGGCCACCATCACACACACAGGTGCACACACACACGCACACACACGCACATCCAAATCAGTGTGGGAAAATCAGATTTTTGTTGCAGACTGTCATTGCAGCTCAGAGCACCCTGCTTCCTCCTCCAAGAGAAATTATTTCAGTGCCTGGTTATTTTTTGTTCTCTGGGTGCTTGCAGGGAATCTACTCTACCGGATTCCCCAGAATCCATCTTTTCCCCTGCTCCATCTAGCTTATTTTTTTTCTCCTTTTGTGTAAAAAACTTTGATGTGCTATTTTGATGTGGCTTCATGTACAGAACCCTGAGCATTCATTGGCAGTGAGGGAGGAGGGAGGGTTTCTCCTTGAAATAAAATGAATAACTCTGAGGAGAGTTACCGCCTTTTATGCCCATGTCCTGTAATGGAATTGGGGAGGGGGGGTGCTGCCAAGTCACAGCTAACTTATGGAGACCCTTCATGTTCTAAGCAAAAAACTAACAGAGGTGGTTTGCCATTTCCTGCCTCTGACGTTCCTTGGGGGGTCTCCCATCCCAGTTGTCTCCAGGACTGACCTTGGTGAGCTTCCATGAACTGTGAAGATCGAGCCAGCCTGAACAATGAACTTTGTGGGCTATCAACCTCTTAACCTGGCCCGACTTGTAAGATTGTCTTGAGGATGAGTTACAGGTATATATCTTCTTTTTTGATTATGAATTGTGTTGTTTTATGTCTATGGTATTAATGGGGGTTTTATGGGGTTTTTATTCAGGCATATGTAACCCACCACAAGCCGTCTGGGATTGGCGGGTAATAAATCTAATTAATAACAATATTAATATTAATAATAATAATAATAAATATTTGTCTTTTAGCCTAAGCATTGATAAAGACGGTAAGAAAGCACTGAGACAAAGAAAGGAAAACAAATCTCTTGATTCTTTTCATCAGTGCTTTGGGTTTCTTTTTGCTCAAGAATGAAAGAAAAATGTCTTTTTTGTACCCAGTTTTATGCTACCCAAAGGAGTCTCAAAGCGGCTTACGATCGCCTAGACTTCCTCTTCCACAGCCTCATTTCGCACCCTGAGAGAACTGTGACTGGCCCAAGGTCACCCAGCTGGCTGCAGGTGGAGGAGCAGGGAATCAAACCTGGTTCTCCAGATTAGAGGCCACTGCTCTTAACCCCACTACACCAAGCTGGCTCTCAAAGGATGAGTATGGAGAGACCAGGAGGACCAATGGGGAGATTCCTCATAGAATCATATAATCCTAGAGTTGGAAGGACCTCCTGGGTCATCTAGTCCAACCCCCTGCACAAAGCAGGACACTCACAACCCTGTCGCTCATCCACTCTAACCTGCCGCCCCCTGAACCTTCGCAGAATCAGCCTCTCTGTCAGACGGCTATCCAGCCTCTGTTTAAAATCTTCCAAAGATGGAGAACCCACCACGTCCCGAGGAAGCCTGTTCCACTAACAGCTGTACAGAAGGCGGGCTTCTCAAAGGACCTGTAGAGAGAGGAGAACTGATGACCATATTAAACTCAGCTGGCCTGGAGGATGAGGAAAACACTACCCGTTCCTAATTTCACCACAGTTGTTTCAACCGTGGTCTGGAATCCCCAAGTGAGGCTTAGGGATGGACAACCCTTGGAAGCAATAGCTTTTGCTATAAAACAAAGCTAGGGAGACTGAGAGACTCTCCATATCGGGTGGCTCCACCTGGCCTGGAGATGGAGTTTCAGAGGAAAACATGACAGAATTCTTAGTCATATGAGCAGGTTTTCCATGGAGCCAGTTATATGGAAGGGAGCCCCCCTTTGGTTGGAGGTCTTCAAATTGTGGCTGGACACTCGAATTTTGGGTTTCTAAAGAGCTTGGACTCACTGGCCTAGAATAACCCTTCCATGTGTAGGACTCTGTGGGAGGGAAAGAGCTGGAGAACAGCAATGCCGCTGGAAGATCACTATGGGTTGCATCTCACTAATCAAAAACGGCAAGATCGGGCCCACAAGAGGCAGGCCTTCTTAAACTTACTGAATAACTAGAAGGGGGGAGCTGTGGTAGGTGGAGAAAAGAGGGGTGATGCTCAACCGAGATGGAGGCGGCGGGGTGCTTTTTGGTGGACGGCAGTGACGCCGTGCATGCAAACGCGGCAGGAGGAAGATGGTCGTAGCCACGGACGCAGAAGGCGGAACCTACTCCTTTGGGAAGCGAGCAAAATATTCCGGTCAAGAGCAGGCAGGAGGGAACGTTCATTGCTAGGGCCCTAGGAGAGCGCGCCTTGGCACGGGGGCGGGTCAGGATTCAGTCCGACCGCGGTGATCCGGAAGTCAGTTGCCGAGTTGTGCGCCATTCACAAAGGCAACGGTTGCCGAGGACTGTGCAGGAGTCCGTTGCCGAGTCGCCGTCGGCAGGAGAAGAGACAGTTGCTAAAGACTGCGGGGAGACGGTTGCCAAGGACCGTCATGGGGAGCGATGGTTGCTAGGGATTTCAGGGCTGTTGTCACCAGTTGCCAGGGTGGTACGGGAGTAGGCAGAGGAAGAACCCCTGGATCGATCGCTAGGGGTCCCAGTCATTGTCGTGGTGCTGGGCTGCGATTATGATCACCACGGTGAGGATGGTGCACAAGACCATGGCGGCGATGCCCACCGCCAGGCTGATGAAGGAGAAGTTGCGGGCCTCCCGCGAGGCGATTTCCGCCGAGACGATGTCACCGCGAGCGACCGCGGTCCGCACCTGAGAAAGAGAAATCGACAGGTTGCAAACGGGTAGGTCAGAAGAACTGTTGGGCAAAGCCACGTATTGTTTTGCAGGCTCTGCACAATATGCTTGGAGGATGCATGTAAAGAGAATCTGAGATCTAAGCTACATGATCAGCAGAATCTAGTGGTGTAGCTCTCGTTGGACTGCCCCAGTTGAGACAGCAGAGGGAGGACAATCCCCATGGCTAGTAGCCAAGGAAGGACTTAAAGGGCTCCACCATGTTCAGAAGCAGTCAAGTTCTGAATACCAGGGCTAGGGCATACCATCCCCAAAGAATGACAGTTTCCAAGGTTGTCAGAACAGGGCGGATTATCAAACTGCTTAAATTTTGTAGCGTAGATGTGCCCTCAGAGACCACTTCCCTTGGCCACTCTCAAAGACAAACTCACTGCGTCTCCCCAACATTATCCTCGCTCTCAGAAAAACGCACTGAGGGGGCACCCTTCACTGTTGCCCAGCAAGCAGGTTTAAATGGTTAGAGTTATTAGCCTGTTGGGCCAACAGGCAGAGGCGGCCTCTCAGCACCTCTGCCAGAGGTAGAAAACAAGAGCCCGCAAAATGGCCGCCAGCCCCCTCAACACACCCACTCATCTTCAGAACCCAGAATGAAGTGATCGTCTCCAGAGTACAGAATGTGTACATGTGTGGGAGGTGAGGGGTGTCAGCCAGACATGAACGAGGAGCAAACTCGGCATATGTTTCGGGAGAGTCTGAGCTGTTTCCTTTTCCCTGTATATTCCTTGAGTGTTCCCAGACATTTCCTCTGTCTGGAAAGGGGTGGTTTCTTATTCAGAAATGGTCACAACTCTCAACAAAAAAGGTGTCAGATGGCACCACAGTCAAACGTAGGGATGGGCAGGCTCCTCCTGCCCACCAGTGGTGGTGTGGGGATGGGTTGAGTTGACATTTCCTGGTTGGGAAATTCCTGGAGATCTGGGCACAGAGCTTGAGGAGGACGGGGACCTCAGAGGGCTTCAGAGCCATAGAGTCCACCCTCCGTTTGCTCTGGGGGTCAGAATCCCCAGGTATTTCTACCATGATTTTATTCTGTTTATTCTGAAACTTGTTAGAGTGCTGCCCTGGCCTGGTTCATTACCGATGCTTTGGTTTGACATCCCAAGGTTTCCTGCTGCTATATTTTATGCCTTCTCACCCTCCTTTCACATTCCTTTCCCTCCTTTGTTTTACTGTTCTGTAGTTCCCAGACCTTTCTGTCCTGGATGGGCAAGTGGTTATCTCTATATTCTGACTTCTTTTAACTTTGCCTGGTTCAAGTTCCCAAGGTAGGGGAGACAAACCCTTATATTGTTTGTCCTATGCTTTGTACTTCAGTCCTGACTATGCCTTCAACGTGGATGCTTGCATTTTCTTAAAATAAAGAAACTTTATTTCCACGAGTTTACTTATTTAGAAATCGAAGTCTCCTACTGGGGAGCAGATCTCTGCTGTTGGGAGATGAGCTGTGATTTCAGGGGATCCCCAGGCCACAGCTGGCTGTCGGCATCCCTTTTCAAATCCTGGCTGTCAACCAGGTTTCCCATCCTTTTTTGAGGCCTGGAGATCTCCCAGCAATATAACTGGTCTCCAAACCCCAGAGGTCACTTCCCCTGGAGAAAAATGGCAGCTTTGCAGGGTATATCCTATGGCGTTATACTCCACTGAGTCACCTCCTCTTCCCAGGCTCCACCCCCAAATATCCAGGAGCTTCCCAATCCCAAATTGTCAATGTGCACTTGGGAATTGAAAGGGTTGCCAATCTCAAGGTGATATCTGGAGATCTCTAGCTATTACCAATCTCCAGGCAACAGAGATTGGTTAATCTGGAGGGAATGGCTGCTTTGAAGGGGGGACTCTATGACGTTGTATCCCCTCGAAGTCCCTCCCCAAACTGCACCCTCCTCAGGCTCCACCCCCAACATCTCTAGGTATTTCCCAGCCGGAAGCTGGCAAACCTAGAAATGCAGAAATTTGAGGGGTGGGGGAGCTGGAGGGGACAGGAATTGGACAGGGGAGGGACTTCAGACCATTATCCAAAACAGCCATTTTTTCCAAGGAAAATTATCACTGTCAGCTGGAGAGCAGTTGTAACCACATGAAATTGTCAGACCATCCAGCGGAGGTGAGAGTGCCCTGCTTACCGGGTCTACATCTCTGCCGCCGATCAGCTGGCTGGCAGAGGGGGAGACTCACACCAAAAAAGAGGGAGATCCATCCAATGTGCAGAAACATGTCTACGTTTCCAGAAGTAACCCAGAAGTGACACGTTCAGATTTGGGACTTCAGGGTGATGGGCTGGTATGCAAAAACTCTATGGTGGAAGCCCAATTTATCATAGAGTTTTTGCCCAAATACCAGAGTGTCCCAGACACAATGATGTCACTTCCAGGTCACATGGACAGCGATGTCTCGGGCCACATTACCAAATAGTATTCCTGTTCACTATCACCACTACTGTCCTTCAGTGGAATGAAGGATACTTATTGCACATTTAGTCCTACAAGATGCTTTTGGTAAAGAAAGTTCTGCAGAGGTTGGCAGCTGGCAGTGTCTCTGGCAGATCTGAGCCTTTCAAGGCTGATCCTGCACTGAGCAGGGGGTTGGACTAGATCAGGGCTAGTCAACCTGTGGTCCTCCAGATGTTAATGGACTACAATTCCCATGAGCCCCTGTCAGCGTTTGGACTAGATAGCATGTATGGCCCCTTCCAACTATACGATTCTATGATTCTAAGTGTACCATTTATTTGGACTGCACTTGCCAACCTGGAGGTGACAGGTAGGGGGCAGCGGAGGTCTATTTTGGGGATGGGGTCCTCCTTTATGACCAGTCAAGTGATCCTTATGAAACTGCCTTGCTGTGCTGTGAGATACCATTGGTCCACTGAGCTTCATATGCTCGTTACTAGTGATTCTTCAGGTTATTTCAGGTTATTTCCAGGATTGGCTGCGTGAGATTCTTTAACTGGAGATGCCAGGGATTGAACGGCATAAAGCAGATCCTCTGTTCCACTGAATCATAGAATCATGGCGTTAGAAGGACTCTCCAGGGTCATCCTGTCCGACTGTCTGTTCAGTGCAGGAAACCTCCAATTATCTGCTTATCCACAGTGACCCAATTTCATACTGAGATGATGCCACCCACCCTGGAAAAATCTCTAGCCTGGAGAATCCACCACCTCAAAAGAGAGACAATTCCAGTGTTAAACTTGCTGCACTATCAGGAAATGCTTCCTCGGTTTTAAGTGAGACCTCCTTTGCTGTGGTTTATATCCATCTGTCCGAGTCCTGCCTTCCAACACAACTGAGAACATATTGGCCCCATCCTTTGCATGGGAAGCCAGGGGCATGGAAATTTTGCTCCCATCTAAACTGGACTTTGGGGTTGGGGGGGGGGGTTAGTGTCCACATGACATCATCACCAACTTTCTGCATTTTCCACCACCTTCCCAAATATGGTTTGGTGCACACTTTTTGGAAGACATGCAGGTCCTCCCCAAATCGGCACCAGGACAGGACCCACCTGCATGCAAACCACACCCGCATTTCTCGCTTCCCTTCCCAATGTGCTTGTTGAGAATCCAAGGGCAAATGCCCGTGAGGAGCCCCCTCCTGTTCGTCCCGGATGCTCACCTGTACAGCCTTGATTATCGCAATGATGCCCGTGGGCCAGAAGCAGCAGATGGTGGTGAGGACAGCAATGGGCAGGTAATCGTGCGGAGGGCGACGCGGTTCCAGGATGGCAATGCCGGGGGTCACCTGTGTTGGAGACATACCCGGTGGTGGAGGAGGGTTGCCCTGGGGGTATGGCTGAGGGCAAGACACAGAAAGCTGGGGTCACAACGGGAGGGGCTCTCCAGTTTACATTGCTCCAGAAATTCAGAGACGAGCCTGATGTTCAGGGCAGTCCTATGGATGAGTACTTCCCGGACCGTACCACGTCAGACTGCAGGTGGGGAATCACATTCTCAAATGCTCTCACCCCATAAGGAGAAAAATATTCTGGTCCCTCCCAGAGTGTGCTAGTTTAACTATATATCGGGAGAGTTTATCAGGAGAGGAGCTAGAAAAAGGCATTTCCCTTCTTGCAGTCCAAAGTAACACAGTTCCAAACGACATCTCCCATGAGATGTTGTGGAAATCTAAAACATGGGAAGGACCCACCCAGGAAAAGAAGGGATGATTCTCATCTCAAAGAGAGGAGTAAAATACATTGAAACCCCTTCCCAACGCTAGAAGGAAAAATCTCATCCTCAAAAGGGCCAGCCTGTATGGTCGGTGGAATCAAGTGGCACAGCTTATCCCGGACTGTACCATTACAGGCTGCAGAGATGGGGGTAATATTATCAGGGACAAGGTCCCTTCAGAAAGGATGTCTCATGTCAGAAAGAACAGTTCCATTTAGCTTTCTTGACAAGCTGACTTTCTGTGCGCAGGGAACAATTTGTTTTCTTTCACCCTCAAAGGACACAGTCGAGGAAAAGCGTTGACTCTGCAGATATTGTCAACTTGCTTCCGCAGAGGAAAAGGGGATTTTTCAAAAGGCCTCCCCACAATCAGAGCGTTATCTCAGCTGATGACAGAGAACGCAAGACAAAAGTTTTTGGGGATCCAAAGCCAGTAGAGTTGTTTTTTCTAGCTTCTCCTCAGCCGTAAGGAGTCTTAAAGCGGCTTTCAGTCACATGCCCTTCCTCTCCTCTCAACTGGTGTCTTGTGAGGCAGGTGAGGTCAAGAGAGCTTTGAGAGAACTGTGACTGGCCCAAGGTCACCCAGGACGAGAGAGTCTCTCCCTGAGAGGTTTCTCATCTGGCCTGTAGCACATGGATTCAAGTCCTAACCTTTCCCTGTGCACCTACCCTCAAGATAATTTTCTTACACATACAAAGGGCTCCATAACCTTCTCCTGCTCCTGGTGAGCAGAGACGTAATGTGCTTCGGTGGCTCGGTCTGGGACACAAGCCAGGCCCTCTAAAGGGGAACGGCATCTGGACCTGTGTTAGAGAAGCGACCAAGGCCAAAAGCCACTGTGGCTGTCCTTATGAGACACGGAGACGAGAGGTCTTCGCCTTTCTCTCTCCTTGTAGAGTAGTGGATCAATAAGCACACAGTCAAAGTTGCCAGTCTTTCAGGGAAAGATATGGCCCCCTGGGGCAGTAGCCAAGCTTGCTGGACTCTGCCATTCCTGGGTGTTCTAAGAGTGCACCTAGTATGCTCTGTTGTGGCCACAAAAGTGCCAGAGAAGATGGATACTGACAAGTCCACAGATATCCCTGGGAGATTGTCCACCATTGCAGATTTGGATGATCCTGCATTCAGCAGGGGGTTGGACTAGATCAGGGGTGGCTAAACTGCAGGGCTCAGGGGAACTGTCGTCCATAGACATCTGGAGAGCACAGTTTGGCCATCCCTGGACTAGACAGCCAGTTTAGCCCCCTTTCAACTCTATGATCTGTTCCTGGAAACTCTTAACTGGGTGTAGTCAAACTGCGGCCCTCCAGATGTCCATGGACTACAATTTCCATGAGCCCCTGCCAGCATTCGCTGGCAGGGGCTCATGGGAATTGCAGTCCATGGACATCTGGAGGGCCGCAGTTTGACTACCCCTGCTCTTAACAATAACTCCTGAGAGTTATTCTCAAAGGCCAGTGTGGCATAGTGAATAAAGACCAGACTAGGATCCTGAGTGACCTGGGTTCAAATCCCCACTTCTACCGTGGAAATTTGCTGTGTGACCTTGGGCTCATCACAAAACTCTCGCCATGGCCTACATAACAGGGCTGTTGTGCAAAAATGGAGGAAGGGGAAATGATCTTCGAGAAGCCATTTTGAGTCCCAAACTGATAAGAAAAGTGGGAACTAGCTAAATAAATTCATGCGTCCAGTGCAGTATAGTGGGAATACTAAAATTAGGGAGACCTGTGTTCAAATCCATACGCTTTCTTTACACTCATATGGTGACTGCACACATTCTAAGCCTAAACAACCTCACAGGGTTCTCGTGAGAATAAAATGCAGCAAGCGATAGCTATATTTGCCATTCTGCTGAACTTCTTGGTGAGAGAAGATCAGAAAACTGCTCCTCTTATATGTCTCATAAGAGCAGCAAAAGGAGAATTTTGACTGAGGTCTGGGGAGGAATTCTTCCAAATCACAGAAGAGTTATAACTTCCTGTGATGTTTAGACCGCAGAAACCCCACCCACAGACGGAGGCCCATTCTCCAGAAACACTCACCGCGCCAACAGGGTAGACGGGTACGTAGGCTGTGCAGGGCTGCAGCTGGACGGGGTACCCCGGGTGCATGTACCCTCCGATAGGCAAGGTCCCAACAGGCGGATGTGTTTGGACAACATAGCCCTGGGGTGCACCATTGAACTGAGTCTCCTGCATGTAAGGGTCGGGAGGGAGGCGGGGCAGGGTGGCCGAATGGTGGCGAGGCGGGCGTGGGAGGGTGGCCGAGGAAGGGGGAGGACGAGGGAGGGTGGCCGCCCCTCCGAGCCGGGGCAACGTGGCCGTGCCCGAGTGCACAGTCGTGGCAGGGGTGTCATTGTAACCGGGGAGGGGGGCATCCTGTGGGGGAGGGGGAGGGGGCTGCAAAGGGGCATTGTATGGCGGTGGAGAGGTGTGGGGGGCAGAATCAGGGAGTCCTGAGGGAGAGGAATGAAAGACAGAGAAGGGAGAGAAAGCAGAAAGGAATGAATTGTTAGGAAAGAATCCACAAGACAGACAGCAAAATATTAGTTTTAGCCAGAAAGAGCAGACGATCACATGCAGGACTTTTTATTTGTTTGTTTGCTTGTTTATTGCTTTGAACATGTTATTAAAATGCACTATTTTTGATGAGCTGGAACTTTTTACTACCTGAAGTTATGGCTTACAAACCACTGCTTTAAACTTTTGACCAGTAAAAATTAAAAACTCCTGCAAGGGGGGGGACGACGACGAAGGCCTGCAACCAACCTTGAACTCATAAAGCTGTGATCTCAAGGCAAGTATTTTACTATTTATTATTTATTTATGTATATATGTATTTGCTCATTACCACTCCCGGACCCAGCCGGTTCGTGGTGGTTTACAATTAAACTAAGCTATCTCAGCTGTGTTGAAGTTCACTGCCTATGGACCCTATTCATAATATTCACTGACTTTTTGCAAGCATCTCCCCCCCCCAAAAAAACAACAACACACATGCAGCAGATTTGGTGAATGGATAGCAACTGAAGGTAACTACAGGTTCATCTTTAACTCCTTCTGATATGAGTGTTTATCGCATTACTTCAATGGGCTGGTAAAAACAGGAAAAATATTTCTACAGCACAAAAGTTTAGACAAAATGAAGCCAGTGCTGAAATGAAAACAATGGAAGTTAAGGGGCTGCTCCTGCCGCACACCAACCAATTAGCAGAAACCAATCAATAGCTTTAAAAAAGGGCGGTGGGGGGGGGTCTCAGCAATCTGATTTTTCTTATTGGCAGACAGATTTGGAGGAGAAAATCTGAGAAAGGAGATAGGTGCAGAGTGCAGGAACACATGTGAATAGGATGTAGGATTCAGTTCAGTCAGAAACGAAATTAAACTGTGAATGCAGACAACACCCTGGGCTCGACAGCATATATGAAGAATATCTCTCAGGGGTATCAAAGAAGATGGTCAGTTAGCATCCTGGTATTTTTCAAGTACTCTCCTCCAGTGTTCTGATTGGCTCAATGGAGACTTCCTGTTCCTTCAAGCACACTTCCTCCCCGCTTGCTTCCACAGCAGGATGAATGACGATAACAGAACACTTGGACTGCACACTCTCGCTCTCATCTCTTTCTGTTCAGAGATTTTTTTCTTCAAAGTAAAAGTATTTTATTCTTTAAGCAGCCCGATGGTCGCTCCTTTTTGCATATCGGAACTCTGCCCAACACTATGGCAGCTTTTTCACTGCGTCACCTGCTAACCGTTCTCAAAATTCCCCAAATGGGCCGCAGGCTTGACAAAGCAGGGGGCTCCCGCTGTAGAAGGTAATTCTTGTTAAATGTGTTGGTACTAAGGTGAATACGGACATCAGTAGCGATTTGAGCTCTTTATTAGGACCCCAGAATGGTACATGCTAAGCCAGGGGTAGTCAAACTGCGGCCCTCCAGATGTCCATGGACTACAATTCCCAGGAGCCCCTGCCAGCGAATGCTGGCAGGGGCTCCTGGGAATTGTAGTCCATGGACATCTGGAGGGCCGCAGTTTGACTACCCCTGTGCTAAGCCTTCGGGGAGGGCGGTATATAAATGTGAATAAATAAATAAAATAAAATAAACAAGTAGAACTGAAAACCAGTAAACCCCCCCATAAACCCCCCCATAAAAACAACAATTTACATACACAAGACAAACAAGCACTGCCAACACTTGGATTGGGTTAGGTTGGGCGATTTTGTGTTTTAGATGGATTTTATTGTATTAGGGGTTTTAATGGGGTTTTATTGTCTGTGACCCGCCACGAGCCTTACGGGAGTGGTGGGATATAAATCTAATAAATAAAATTAAAATTAAAAAAAATAAATAAACAAGAGATCTTCCCACCAGTGCATGCTATTGGTCAGTTTCAGTTTAATCTAACTAGATTTGGCAGACGGGATCTAGCCGCACATTGGCCAATTACATTGTCAGCCCCAAACCTACCTCATATCTCAAGCTTGGACCTGTGCAGACACAACAATCCTCACAAAGCAGATGTTGTGAACAGGTTCAGAAACCTCGTCACAGATCCTGTTTGTCAGGGGTTCAACAAAGCAGACCGGATAATTTTATTTTTACCATTTAAAAAAAACCTATCCTCAGAAAGTTAATTGTGAATAATTGGATTCTCGCCCAGAAACAAATCTTGCAAAGTGATGAAAGAGCAGATTGTTCATTTGCGACGTTTCTATGGCTAAGTTAATTCCAATAAGCTTGGTCACACTTACATCATGGATTCAGAGGAGATGAATTAAATGGTTTTGATAGAATCCTGCGAGTTTCAGGTGACCGGAATAAGACAGCCACGCAACCGGACGTCCCTGAATCTCTCAGATGTGAGTTGTGTGAGGCAAAGGATTCTTTCTGGAAGTGCGTTGGCAAACTGTAATGTCTTTTTCGGTCTAACAATGGATAGGATTAGGCAAGAGTCTGACTTTCTGTTTCCTTTCATTTACATCTGCAGGTATTTTTGGTATCACTGCCATCCTTTCATAGCGAATGGCTTCAAGCATGGTTAGATTGATTTTAAATTAAAATCCCCACATGGAATGTGACCCAGAGGGACAGACCAGAACGAATGGGATGAAATTAATTCAAAAGAAATGCCATCTAAACATCCGGAAGAAGTTCCTGACAGTTAGAACGGTTTCTCAGTGGAACAGGCTTCCTCGGGAGGTGGTGGGTTCTCCATCTTAGGAGATTTTTAAACAGAGGCTGGAGAGCCATCTGACGGAGAGGCTGATTCTGTGAAGGCTCAAGGGTGTGGCAGGTTACAGTAGATGAGCGATTGGGATGTGAGTGTCCTGCATTGTGCAGGGGGTTGGACTAGATGACCCATGAGGTCCCTTCCAACTCTATTACTCTATGATTCTATGACTTTTCAGCGTCCAGAATCTTGTTTCAGAGGCTTTGTGGAGGATAAATGTTCCTGCAGTTGGTTAGTCGTGTTCAGTCTGATTCAGAATAAGACAGATTCAGGTGTGTTTATGTCAGTCACCTGGCGAGGGGGTGTGAGCTTGGAGATCCAGGTTTATCATCCACTGCTCTAACCACTGCACTGCATTGGCTGTTGCTGTTAATTCAGGTGGGTCTCCATATTGGTCTGAAGAACAGGACAGCAAATGAGTCCAGTGACTCCTTTAAGACGAACCAAGTTTAGCTCTGGGCATAAGCATTCATGAGCATGCACACTTCCTCAGAGTTTTTTCTTTTTTTAGTGTAAGGTGTGGTGTGTTGTTTTTTTGTTTTTTTTTTTTTGTTGAGGTTTTTCTTGCTGTTTTCACAGCTGACGTGCTGACCACATAGGGCATGGATCAGGGGTAGCCAAACTGCGGCCCTCCAGATGTCCATGGACTACAATTCCCAGGAGCCCCCTGCCAGCATTCGCTGGCAGGGGGCTCCTGGGAATTGTAGTCCATGGACATCTGGAGGGCCGCAGTTTGACTACCCCTGGGAATTGTAGTCCATGGACATCTGGAGGGCCACAGTTTGACTACCCCTGGGAATTGTAGTCCATGGACATCTGGAGGGCCACAGTTTGACTACCCCTGGGAATTGTAGTCCATGGACATCTGGAGGGCCGCAGTTTGACTACCCCTGGGAATTGTAGTCCATGGACATCTGGAGGGCCGCAGTTTGACTACCCCTGGGAATTGTAGTCCATGGACATCTGGAGGGCCGCAGTTTGACTACCCCTGGGAATTGTAGTCCATGGACATCTGGAGGGCCGCAGTTTGACTACCCCTGGGAATTGTAGTCCATGGACATCTGGAGGGCCGCAGTTTGACTACCCCTGGGAATTGTAGTCCATGGACATCTGGAGGGCCGCAGTTTGACTACCCCTGGGAATTGTAGTCCATGGACATCTGGAGGGCCGCAGTTTGACTACCCCTGGGAATTGTAGTCCATGGACATCTGGAGGGCCGCAGTTTGACTACCCCTGGGAATTGTAGTCCATGGACATCTGGAGGGCCACAGTTTAGCCACCCCTGCCACAGGCTTTTCAAGGCAAGAGAAGTTCTGAGGTGATTTGCCATTACCTACCTTCAAATCACTACCCACTATCCTTGACGGTCTTCCATCCAAATATTGACCCGGGTTGACCCTGCCTAGCTTCTGAGATCTGATGAGATTGAGCTAGCCTGAGTTTTGGTGGGATATAAAGGGGTCCTTTTTAATCAATTACAGTTATTTCAAAGATTTCCTCCATGCCAAAGATTTAGAAGCATCAAATCACAGAGTTGGAAGGGACCTCCAGGGTCATCTAGTCCAACCCCCTGCAAAATGCAGGAAATTCACAACTACCTGCCCACCCACAGTGACCCCAATTCCATGCCCAAACGATACCCCCCCCCAAAAAAAAACAACAACCCACAATCTAGTCTGGAGGAAATTCGCCTTCTGACCCCAAAGTGGACATCAGCATTTCCCTGGGCATGCCAGAAAGGGCCACAAGAGCCAATCTGCGACACAATCTTTTCTGCCCACCCTCTCACAATCTGCCTAAGTTCGCAACAAATTTCTCCCATGCCTCTCAAGGTCTTTCACTGGGAAGCTTCGAACTTTAGCAGCTAAACCAATAAAAGCAAATGAGAGGGGGAGGAGAGACAGGAGGGCAATCAAACCCTGAATCAGCCATAAAAATAGAAAATACCATCACATGGTCCTCTGCAATTAAGTCAATAGAAATCAGACACAGGAGAACTAGCAGCAGCTGAAGGAAACAGTGACAACATCATATAAATAGGCCAGGTACAATTAAGGAAGAAGAAAACCCAGCAAAATATATATATATATATCCTGATCAAAACGAAAGCACAAAAGGGGAAAGAAGTCAAAACAAACAAAAACGGGAATCAGTAGAAGTCAACATCAACAGATATTCAGGGAGAATAACATGTTTTTTGGCCTAGCACCTTAAGCTCCACAAGCTTGGTCCTGGGTACATCGCTGTGGAAACGGATATCTACAGTTGAGGGGCCACCACGAAAAGGCCCTGCATCTATGCTGCTCATTTGCTTATAATTGTGAAAATGGGGGCACCCAAACATCACACACACACACAAACACACACGGTAGCTTGTCTTTCATGACAGGCAGGCCTTCTTGTAGTCTTTTCTCAGCTCATTCTGGGGTTTGGGAGCAACGGCCATTGTTCTCCATCGGTGTCCTCCTTCAAGACATGGACTACAGTACAGGCTTATTCTGACAGAGTTTCTGTCTGTCGCAGTGTTGCCAGCTTCCAGGTGGTGCCTGGAGATCTAGAATTGCAATCAATCTCCAGGCCACAGAGGTCTTTCCCCCTGGAGGAAGCGACTGTTGTGAAGGGCACATTCTATTCTATGGCATTGTTTGTTCATCAGTAAGGTCCTGCTCCATCCCCCAATTTCAGAGGGATATAAATTGCGATGATTTTAAAGCAGAGCATATTCCATAGCAGCAGGTGCTAACTATCAAAACAGCCGTTTTCTCCAAGGGAATTGATCTTTATAACCTGGGCTGGTTCTGTACTTACTTTGTTTGTTTCCGTTGTGGATCCTGCTGAATGCAGATCGATTTGAACTCAGGTCTTCCTCTATCCCCCCCACCTCCATTGAAACAGAAAGTGTTCTGCACTTGGTTGGGAAAGCTCAGAGCAGGGAGGGGAACCAAGCGCAGCAGGAGTCTGTTTCTTTCTTTTCTTGAATGGGGGGGGGGGGGAGGATTGGAGACAGCAGAGGAGAGGGAATAAATCCGAGGGGCAAATCTCTGCTGAGAGAAGTTAGGGCTTCTGGAGCGCAGTCACTTTAAGATAAGCCTCACAACTGGGAACCAAGAAGTCTTTGAACTGACACCCTGGCCAGTCAGGGAAGACTGCTCTGCTATGAGTCACGGAGAAGAAAGTTAATTCACAAAAAGTGGAAATCTGCACACTTACTGATGGAATTTTTTTCAAATATCAAGGGTTATATCCACTTCTGGATATTGCAGGGGAAAGGTAGGGTCACTCCGGATCAATCATGTATGTTGCAGAGAGAAAATTTAAAGTGCCCCAAATCAAAATGGAAATCGAATTCAGTGTAGACAGGAGGGATTTCTTTGAACTGGGAATGGGTAAAAAAAACCCATGCAGACTACGCCCTGGAGACCAATTGCAATTCCAGGAGGTTTCCACCCTGGGATCCCCTGGAATGACAGCTAATCCCCAGACAAAAGCGATCAGATCCTCTGGAGAAAAGGGCTGCTCTGGAGGGTGGACTCTACTGCATTCTACCCAGCTGAAATCACTCCCTTCCCTAAACTCAGTCTTCCTAGGCTCCCCCCTCCAAAAATCTCAGGAAGCAGCCTCCCCTAGATTGGAGGGACAGAAGCCAAGCACGGCAACTCATGCAGAGCCACAGCAAACAACCTCCTCGGAGGATGGCTAGGCCTTGTGCCTCTGCATCAGAAGCGACAAAGATCTAACTGCACCTGAGGCCACGTTAGGTCAGATACCTCCTCTGCCAAACACACCACGAGTGGAAGGAGGCAAGAAATGGAGCAGGAAACAAGGCAGGGGCACAGCAGGCCACCGCTTCTGTGGGCACGTAGCAACTCTCAATTATGGAAGTCAGCCTCTTTCTTGGAGCGCATTAGCGCCATTCACACAGGATACAGGCTGGAGGGTTACTGTCCTAATTGGTGTCCCAGCTCATCAGCCAGTTGTTCCAGCATCCGCAGTAAGGCAGGCAGAGGGGTTGTGAATGAGAGCGGCGTAGGTGGCAGCGCCCGGGTGTGAGCGCTGGGCTTGAAATAAACCCCTCGTGTCGCTTTGTTCGCGAGAGGAACCTGCTTTTGTGCGGCTCTCGGCGCATGGCTGCCTTCCCCCTTGCGAGCTGATTGTTCGGTATGGATTCGAAGAAGGACGGAGGCTGCGTCTTTCTCTGCCTGCTTTCACTGAAGTCATCCCCCTCCACCACCCCCTATTGTTTGTCCTTTTTCCCATGCCAGGCTTACGTTTTATTTCCTGGCTAACAATGGCATTTACTCAGCGGCACTTCGGAGCCCGAGTTCTGCAGCAGAGGTTTTTAGTTAATGAGAAGGTTAATCTTATTCCTCGCAAGATGGCAAGTGGGAGACCAGTAATTGTGCCTTCTAGTGCACCTTTAGCTTGTTCTGCTGACCACAGATGGTCACGTGCGCTCCAGCAGCAGAGCGATCCAGTTTTCAGCGTCTTTGTTGCTTCATAGGGCCTGCTTATAGGCTGCTTTATAGGGGCTCCTGGCACGGGTCGGTCGAAAGGTTCCATTCGAACGGGTTTTCCAAGCTGTCTTTTGGCACTCGCTTGTCTTGACGCACGGTTTTCGAGTGGGCGGCAGGGTGGGGACATTTCTCCCCTTCGCTTGGAAAGCAAGCGAGCTGCAATCTAACAGATGCTTTCTTTGGCATCTCGAGAAGACCGGAAAAGAAAGGAGGAGTGAATGCGGATCGCAAGAACAAACAGTGTGACAACACAGATGACATTCTCATTCATTTGTTCCCGGGTCTGTAGGCAACACCCTGACCTAGCCTGATCTCAACAGATCTTGGAAGCGGAGCAAGGTTGACCCCAGCAAGTCTTTGACCTCCAAAGAATACCACTGCCATGACGTGGAGGCAAACCACCCCTGACTGTCTTTTGTCCTGAAAAAACAATAAGGCAGCTGTGACTTGACAGCACTGTCCATCACTTGTCTGTAATCCTTCCTCTAGGCCGGTCTTTTTCAACCTTTTGACCATGGAGGAGCCCCTGACATATTTGTCAGGCTTCAAGGAGGCCTGGAACTGGGCCGGAAGTGACGATAGCTAGCCCCACCTCCCTGCCATGCCCAAGGAGGACTGAGAGGGGAGAGAAAGGAGGTGGTTTGAGGGAGGAGTAGGCCTCCAAGCTCCGGCCCCTTTCCCAGGCAAGGTAACCACATGAAAATGCCTCCCCCTTGTCATTGGAAGTGGCCAGTTCCCCACTTTCATGGCAATGCCAGGAATAACTTGTGGCCAAGTCCATTAAGGTGTGATATAGGGGAAAGTCTGGGGAGCCCCTGGGGACCTCTTATAGAGCCCCAAGTCTCCAGGGAGCCCTGGGTGGGAATCTCTGTTCTAGGCTGTTACCATTATACTGAATTTGCAGTCCATCTCTTTACCAAGTATGGTTAGAAACTCATTTTTTGTGCTGGTTTGAAATTTTGTGAAGGGATTTTCCCCCGGGATGGGGGGAGGGGCAGGCAGGAATGGTACGGTAGCTATTTGGTTCAATTTTCTGGCTTCCGCTGAGCCACCTTGACTGCTGTTTCAGCGGAAAGGCAGGATCGACCTGGATTATGCATGTCACACAATGGAGTGTGCCGCTTGCAGATGGGAGATTCCAACGCCAAATGTTCTTTCACCCGAACCTTTTCACACAAGTAGAAAGCTAGCACTGCAGGGTAAAGTCCTTCGAGCTTGGTTGCCAACTCCGGGTAGGGAAGGTGCTGAGGGTTTGGGGGGGGGGTGCAGTTTGGGGAGAGTGGGGTATGTGGAGGAGCCTAATCAGGGAATAATGCCACCGAATTCATCATCCAACACAGCCAATTTCTCCAGGCATGATTAACATTGCGATTCTGTGAGATCTCCAGTCCTCTGTCTTTGCTTCCAGGGCAGCACAAACTCTTTCCAGCGCATACCACCTCAGGATCTGGGTGGGAAAACTGTAAGATTAAACATGAATTGTAGGATTCGGTGCTGCCTCTAGACAGGGCTCCTAGTATGTCCCCACTTAGCACTTCAAAACAGAACAGAACCCTTTCCCCTGACATCTATGTAGAGCCAGCTTGGTGTAGTGGTTAGGAGTGCGGACTTCTAATCTGGCATGCTGGGTTCGATTCTGCACTCCCCCACATGCAGCCAGCTGGGTGATCTTGGGCTTGCCACAGCACTGATAAAACTGTTCTGACCAAGCAGGAATCTCAGGGCTCTCTCAGCCTCACCCACCCCACAGGGTGTCTGTTGTGGGGAGAGGAATGGGAAGGTGACTGTAAGACGCTTTGAGACTCCTTCGGGTAGAGAAAAGCGGCATATAAGAACCAACTCTTCTTCTTCTTCTTCTAGTTTCCCCAAAGCACAAGATGGCTGAAGCATCAGTTAGCCTTTCCGCACGGCCCTACCTTGCCACAGAAGCTCAGGGAGGGTCTATGATAGAGTCATACCCTCTCATCACAATTTACCTCACAGGGTTGTTGTGAGGGTGAAACAGGGGAGACAAAATCTATGTCTGGGACCCTGTGCCCTTGGGAGGAAACAGGGGATACATTAAATTCCCTCCTGTAGCCTGTGCGCCTGGTGAAATACAGAGATGAGGAAGACGGCTGTTCTCTCCGAGCCAGTGCTGTTACTCATTTGCCTTCTGGCTCCGTCTGCTTTCCCCCCTCGCAAACAACCTGGAGCAACTCAACCCATTTTGCTCCGTGGCTCAGCAGGGTTCAGTCTCTGGGCGACCCCCAGTGCTGCACCCCTCTGGCGCTCTTGCCTGGTAACAGCTTTCAATATCTCCTTGGAGGGAAGATGCTGAAGAACATGAAAAGCATGAAAACAGCCTCCCTGGACCAGGCCGATGAGCCATCATAGCCTAGCATCCTGTTTCCAACAGCAGCTAGTTACCGTAGATACTAGAGGGCTATAAGAAGGCCTACAGATATATTGGAGATCGGGGAGGGGGGTACTGGGGTGTGTGTGGAATTTGTGCAGGGAGCTCAGCAAGGAGGTGATGCCACAGAGTATTATCTCCAGCCTGGCAGAACAACTCTGTCTTCCAGTCCTAGCAGAACTCTAGAATTCTAAGATTAGTAGAGAGGGAGAAAAGTTTCTGCCTATTAATGCTCTCTAACCGTGCTTAATTTGGTAGGCCTCCATCATGGCACCCCCTCAGAACCTCTTTTCTCAACTAAACGGGCCCAGCTGCTTGAGCCTTGCCTTAGGGGGCAGCTCTCCAACCCTGTCATGGTTGTTTATGTTTCCCCAAAACTACACACCATAGTCCGCTAGGGACTTGTATAAAAGCGTCACTACATCGGCCGTTTCATTCTCACTCCCTTTCCTGAAAAACTCAGAAACAGAAGCTTAACTCCATAAAGGGGAGAGTCTGGTCCTCAAATCAGCCTAGAAGCCTGAATGGGATTCAGCCAGGTGCCACTTTGAGGGGGGAAAGGACATCCTGTATCCTGTTTACATTCAGTTATTTCAATAAGAAACCCACCTCAGACCCAATCATTACCCAAAGAGCCAAACCCTGAACACTTTTGTAGGTGAGGCAGGAAATCCATATGTCATTCCCTCCTTCCACCCCCGATCCCTCGGGCAGAGAAAGCCACCAAGTCCTATGCTGCTGTCTCAAAACAGTGGCCCAAACTCTCTCCTGAGGCAATTGTTTATGACTAATTATAGGGTGAACCTTGAAGGCGTGTGGAATTCTCTAGCCTGTAATTACCCGGTGTATATTTTGGCCGGCTTTCTTCCCCTCTCTGTGGTTCTGTGCAACTTGGGTCAATTTTCATCCCTCTACCACAGGCAAGCCCATAAAGCGTGTCCTATTTCCAGGGCCTTTAAGCTCTTGGTTACATTTCATCCCATCCATATAACATTCCCTCATTCCACCCCCATCCCTTGGGCAGTGAAAGCAACCAAGTCCTATCAATAATAATTTTAATCAATATCTGGTCTTGCTTTAGTCCCAACTTCAGCACCCTCCTTCTCTCAACCATCGGTGTGAGACGCCGAGCTTCATGGGCGATTCAGCAAGGCTGCCAATTTTTTAAAAAACAAACAGCACAACCACAATTCCCCCATCAGCGTTACATGCCCCGTTCTTTTTAATGTCCTGCAAGATAGCAGTCCAAACAGAACCCGCAAATCGACAGAGAGCGTCCGTGGTGCGCATGCCCAAATTGCGTTTTATCTCCCTTCCTCACCACACAGACAGAGTCGCGCGCCACGATGTGACCCAGGACATCCCTGCGTAGCTGACACAACACCCCTCCCAAGGCATGTGCCCCTCTTGCTCCGCAAAACAGGCCACCCCTCCAGAGGTTGAGTGACATTCTGTTCGTGTTTTTTTAGGTCATCCTGGTTGCGCCTGACTGCCTTCTATTTATAGAAGGGGGGAAAGAAGAGGTACCCTGTGAGACCAGGGAAGGGAGGAAAAGAAGGGGGGACATGGGCAAATATGAGGGGACAAGAAGTAGGGACCTCACAATGGCCCGATAACTGGATTCCATGTGGGTCCAAAGGGGAGACAGACCACTGGGATACAGAAAAAATACCACCGCCAGCTTGAATTTGCTTGGAAGGCCCCAAGCTGTTCGGTCTGCCTCTGACAGCCTATAAATGGCCAACTGTTCCTCCCAGCAATTTAGGGAAATAAAGGCATGGGTTATGAAGTGCTGTCTGAGAGGGCTATATGAGGCAAATGAGGCATGCTTGGCTTCTATAGCGGCTTTGCGGGATTTTGTCGGTCTCTCTGGGATAACGCGGTTTCCGAACAAGATTTCTCAATGCTGGGTTGAAGCCCACTCGATTTTTGTGCTTGATTTTTTAAAAAATGTTGTGCTCCTTCACCAGGCATTTGGTTGAGGTCAACCTGTGCCATCACTTCCCAAGGGCCTTCCTCCTGAGCCATCCCTCCTATGGCACCATATTTCCGCCCGACTCACTGGGCTATCAGTATGAGTTAATTTAATACTTCCCACACTTTTCTACTCTTTCCATGTTGCTTGTTGTTTCACTTCATTCATTATTGTTAATCTAAGTCAGGGGTGGGCAAACAGTGGCCCTCCAGATGTCCACGGACTACAATTCCCATGAGCCCCTGCTGGCACAGTTTGCCCACCCCTGATCTAAGTTATCTGTATTGTTTCTGTTCTGCTTTATGTGGACAGCCCTAAGCCTTTGGGGAGGGCGATATATAAATATCTAATAAATAAATAAATTTCCCCCTCGTCTCTGCAGCAGGATTGTCAGCTTTGGGATGGGGATTTTGGGGGTCGAACCTGAGAAAGATGAGGGGGGGGGGCAGGACTTTAATGGGGTATAATGGCTTAAGCAGCCTTTTTCAACCTATTGAGTGTGGAGGAATAAACGTTCAGGCCTCAAGGACCCCCAGAAGTGATGCCAGTGGGTCACACCTTCCTGCCATGCCCCTGAAAGTGACATGATTACACATGCCCGTTGCCCTCCTTCTGCCACCCACCTTTACTACTGTCGTAGTGTAGACTGGAAAGAAGGGCATGAAATATGAAGACAGCCTGAACCTCCCATCCCACGCCACAACTCCCCCCCCCCTTTGATCCTTACACCCATGGCCTACCCATCGAGCCCTTCGTGTGGAGGTGGCCAGTTCCCTAGTTTAAGGTGACCAGATTGTCCCACTTTTGGAGGAACATCTGGGGGGTATCTGGCAAATTGTACTTATGTTGAAATTTAAAAAATATATATCACAATACTATTTTTGCGTTCTGTGCGTTCTGTGAAACTTTTTGTTGCTCCATATAGACCAAATTTTTAATCAAGAACCCCCCCCTCCCCGGTCAATGGTGTCCCGCTTTACCAATGTTAAAATCTGGTCACTTTACGTAGGAGGGGAAAGGCCACGGACCCCCCTCCACAGTTCCCACAGTCCACAGACTCCTGGTTGGGAATCCTTGCCTTAGAGTCCATCTTCCAGGTGAACTGAACTCCATAACTATAAAAGCGGGAGCTCTCCAGCCAACAACTGGAGGCTGGCAACCTCACACTGCAGCCCCAATCCCAAATGGCTTTTGTCCGTGAGAGTCCCATAATCCTGTGGCCAAAAGGGTTCCTTCCTCCCTCTTCCGCCAATCCCGTTATTCCTCTGGATCATTTGCTCTCTCTCAGCCTGGGAATAGGCAATATTCCTCACAGAAATGTCATGAGGTTGAACATGGATGATAAAGTAGCAAGAGGCATTTGGTCAGTAGCTAACCATCTGCACACGGGAGTCATTTATACATCTCCAGTATCTCAAACATGGGATTCACTTTCACTGTTCTTGTGGGAAGGGAGGCTGGACGGAAGCAGCAGACCATTTTGGGGCTCTCAGAGTGATGTGTAGTAAATTTCCATTTACCATATGGATCTCATCATCTGAATCTAGGACAACTAGAGATCTGTTCTGGTTTCAACAGATTTCTGGAGAAATTGCCCTTCTTTAAAAAAATTTCCAAGAGGTAGCCAAGGCTTATGTACCCTGTCAAACATTATCACAATACACTAGGAACAAACCCCTTGGAGACAGTGAAGAAGAAGAAGAAGAAGAAGAAGGGAAAGGAAAAGGGAAAGGAAAAGAAGAAGAAAGAAAAAGAAGAAAAAGAAAAAGAAAAAGAGAGGAAGATTTTTATACCTTCCCTTCACTGCCCAAAGGAGTCTCAAAGTGGCTCATAATTGTCTTCCCTTCCTCTCCCCACAACAGACCCACTGTGAGGTAGGTGAGACTGAGACAGTTCTGACAGAAATGGACTTTGGGAACAGCTCTGACAGGACTGCGACTGGCCCAAGATCACCCAGCTGGCCGCATGTGGAGGAGCGAGGAATCAAACCCAGTTTACCAGATTGGAAACCGCTGCTGTTAACCACCACACTGTGCTGAACTTGGTGGCCTAAATGAAAGCTAGAATCCTTTGTTGGGTGAACTCTGATACTACATGACAGAATGGGATGACAGGGGTGTCAAGTTAAGTGTCTTTTGGAAGTTGGGCTGCCTGAGGTGGCTAGCTCTGGGTTCGGAAATGCCTTGAGATTTTGGGGGCAGCGTCTGGAGACGGGTAAAGCTGTAGAGCAGGGGTAGTCAAACTGCGGCCCTCCAGATGTCCATGGACCACAATTCCCATGAGCCCCTGCCGCTGGCAGGGGCTCATGGGAATTGTAGTCCATGGACATCTGGAGGGCCGCAGTTTGACTACCCCTGCTGTAGAGTCTGCTTTATACCCACTGAGGTATCAACCCACCCTCCCAAGTAACCATTTTCTCCAGGGAACTTATTTATTTATTTATTTATTTATTTATTATATTTATATACCACCCTCCCCGGAGGCTCAGGGCGGTTTACATTTTAAACTTATAAACAATACACGAGTCTTCGTTAATAATCATACAATAATAACAGTGGTTGTAACAGTATAACAGTATAATCTGTGCTGCCTGCAAGATCGGTTGTAATTTTGGGAGATCGAGCAACTGCTTTGATAAGTGGCCACGGAGACAAGTGGGGGCTCCGCTCCCCATTATTTATTTATTTATTTATTTATTTATTTATTTATTTATTTATTTATTTATTTATTATATCTGTATGCCGCCGCTCCCAGCAAGCTGGCTCGCAGCAGTTCACATCACGTAAAACATTTCCAAATGTCCAACTATTTCGACATTTCTGGCCTTTAAATGTATTCTGATACATCCACACCTCCAGCAAATGAACAAGAGGTCTAAGTCAGGGGTAGTCAAACTGCGGCCCTCCAGATGTCCATGGACTACAATTCCCATGAGCCCCTGCCAGCGAATGCTGGCAGGGCTCATGGGAATTGTAGTCCATGGACATCTGTTGGGCCGCAGTTTGACTACCCCTGGTCTAAGTGATCCCCCTCCACATAGACATCTGCAGATATCCTTGCTGGTGAGGTCCTTTGTGAGGGGAGGGGAGAATTCAAAGGCCATCGGAATGTGTTTTGAATATAACGTCAACAGACAAATTCAAGTGAACTGAGTTCTGAGGTACTTTTGGACTTCAACCACATCGAATTCCATCTTTGACAAAACCTCATGATGAAGTCCTTGATCCAAGAACGCACTCACAGAAGGCCATATGTTGCCACTTTAGGGTTGCCAGGGCCCCCTTGGACACTGGTAGGTCATGCGGGGCAGGGGTGTGTGTGTGTGTAGAGTTGCCATCTCCCTGCTGGGAAATTCCCCGAAATTTGGGGGCAGAGTCTGAGGACAACAGGGATCTCCGTGAGTTTCAATGCCAATAGAATCCCGTCTCCTAAGCATCCATGTTCCGGTTTGGAGAGGAGGTGTAATTCTGAGGGATCCCCAGGCCCCACCTGGAGACTGGCATCTCTAGCCGTGCAACCAACCAAAAACAGCACACTGTCCCTTCCTTTCTAATCCTCACACAGAAACAATGGGAGGCAGAATGAAGAGACTCTAAATGCTGCAAACAGATGATCCTACGTTGAGCAGGGGGTTGGACTAGATGGCCTGTATGGCCCCTTCCAACTCTAGGATTCTATGATTCTAAGATTCAATGATTCAATGTTTCTATGATTCTAAGATTCAATGATTCTAAGATTCAATGATTCTATGATTCTAAGATTCAATGATTCAATGATTCAATGATTCTATGATTCTAAGATTCTATGATTCTATGATTCTAAGATTCAATGATTCAATGATTCTAAGATTCAATGATTCAATGATTCTAAGATTCAATGATTCTATGATTCTATGATTCTATGATTCTATGTACATGCCACGACACAGCCTCTTTTAATGTCTACCCCATCCTCTACCCCAGGGGTAGTCAAACTGTGGCCCTCCAGATGTCCATGGACTACAATTCCCAGGAGCCCCTGCCAGCATTTGCTGGCAGGGGCTCCTGGGAATTGTAGTCCATGGACATCTGGAGGGCCGCAGTTTGACTACCCCTGCTCTACCCCATCCTCAACCCTGAAGCGTTGAATACACAAGCAACCAGGACACAACCTTCGGTTTAAATATAGCCCTACGGCACACAGGGCGATCACATTGCTCAATCTGCTGACCCACAGTCTCACACAAGTCCCCGCTTCGGTTCGTCCCCCAACGACACACAATACCATCCGCCTCACATCCAAATCACGTTATGTCCCTCCTCCCCCACACTTAATTCCCAGACACACAAACACACACACACAGCCCCTCCGGAGCTCAGATTCAGTCAGACATCCTCGCAGGCTCCCTCTGAGCAAGAGGCGCAGGCAAGTCTGTCGTACTGACGATGCCGTCACATTGTTATCAGCGGTACTGGCTTTTTGTTCCGTTACCTGCCGGGCCGCCTAAACCAGTTTCACACGCTGTGTGACACACACACACACATCCCAAAGCCCCAAACTCCTGACGGGTGACATCACAAATCTGATGCGCACACATTTGCCCCCAACACACTCCCTCTGCCACACAAACCGCCACAACGTCTCACACCTTCACAATGACACACACCTCGTCACCCACATGCCTCTGGCTTGTTTCAGGGCCCTCTGGGGAGACGTCCAGTTTTGTTACGTACGCACCTGCACGGCCCCGTCATTCACTGTGGTCCAAACAGATCCAGCACCCTCCTCTCTTTGCTCGGCCGGTTCTTTCCAATACACCTGCCTGTGCCATCCCACAAATATAGCCCTGCCAATTCAGGGGGTTGGACTAGATGACCCAGGAGGTCCCTTCCAACTCTATGATTCTATGAATCCAGGAGCAACGCAGAAGCACATATGTGCCAAAGACCCCAACCCGCCCAAGCGATTCTCCTCTCATAACACATCCTCACCTCTACCCCATAGCTGCATCGAAGTGTATCATCCATTCACCCTCCCTCTCTCCCACATATACACGCACATTCCATTTGATGTGGGGCACATCATGCGCACGGAGATGCGCACAGTCGAAGCATGGCCTCCTGGCCCCCCCCTCCCAGCCTCTCACAAAAGCCCCCCTCGCTTCACAATGCACCTCTCCGGATTCACAAGCTCTTCTCCCCCCTCCATTCCTGCATCGCACTGGGTGCAGAGTCTCTCCCCCCCACCCACCCACCCAGCCGGCTGCTAACCCCTCGCCCACCCACCCACCCACCCAGAGACGCTCCCAGCCACCCTCGACCCCTCTCACCTGCTTTCTCGGAAGACATCTCTGCAGCTCTCGAGGTAGCTCCCACGGCGCGGGGGGGAGACCCAGCAGAGGGGGGAAAAACACCTCTGCGTCACCCCCCCCCCAAAAAAATCCCTCCCTCCCCGCCTCCCGTCCGCTCTGCCCCCCTCCCCACCCCGAGCGAGCCACGCGGTCCTTTGCCTGGCTGGAAGGATGCTCTTCCCAAAGATGAGGAGCAAGGGAACACAAAATGACACACACACACATACACATACAAAGGATTTGTGGAGGGGGGGATTTAAAGGCACAGGCGAGTCTCTTGCGGCCCTTCAAGTCGACCACCCAACAGGAGCAAGGCCTTCAAGGATGTCAATCTTCAAATAAACCCCCCCTCCACCACACACACACATGCTTAACGCCTGTCTTGTCTCCACCATAGATCTTCTGTAAGGGCCCCAGGTATCCCAAAGCTGCTCACCACATACCTTTTCCCTTCATGAATAGGGCAACGGCGGAGGGATCCCTTTCTTGCTCGCAGAGAACAGAGCCAGGGAGGTGGGGGTATCGGGGAGGGGGCTCGGAGTAGAGGAATCTGGAGAGCCAAAGCTCTGCTCAGGCAGGAAGTTTGCAGGGAAGGAGCCTGGGGACAGGGGGTTGGGTCTGTCTCCTGGTGTGGCTGACTCTGCAGGGTTGTTGTAGGGGGGAATGGGAGACCGGTGGCCCACTTTGGCTGTCCTGGATTCCTGGGAGGGGCAGGAGAGAAGTGGGCTTGCCCATGCCATGGTGGGGGGGGGGAGTCTGTGACATTACGACACTAAATGGCAAGTGACACAAGGTTTGAGTCCTGGGGCTCCTTTAAGACTGAAAGTTTTATTCAAGGCATAAGCTTTTGTGCACACACACACACACACACATCTTAGGATCATAGTTGGAAGGGACCTCTGGGGTCATCTAGTCCAACACCCTGCAGAAGGCGGGAAACTCACAACTACCTGCCCACCCACGGTGGCCCCAATTCCATGCCCAGATGATGCTGCCCCCCACCAAACCAGAATCACTGGCCAGTCTGGACTGGAAGAAATTTGCTTCCTGATCCCAAAGTGGCCATTGGCATGCAAGAAAGGGCCACAAGAGCCAAGCTCAGACACAATCCTTTCTGCCCACTGACTCACACAGAACAGCATTTCCATCAAATGGCTATCTAGCCTCTGCTTAAAAACTTCATAGAATCCTAGAATCATAGAGTTGGAAGTGGCCATCTAGTCCCACCCCCTGCTCAACGCAGGATCAGCCCTAAGCATCCTAAAGCATCCAAGAAAAGTGTGTATCCAGCCTTTGCTTGAAGACTGCCAGTGAGGGGGAGCTCACCACCTCCTTAGGCAGCCTATTCCACTGCTGAACTACTCTGACTGTGAACATTTTTTTCCTGATATCTAGCCTATATCGTTGTACTTGTAGTTTAAACCCATTACTGCATGTCCTCTCCTCTGCAGCCAACGGGAACAGCATCCTGCCGTCCCCCAAGTGACAACCTTTCAAATACTTAAAGAGGGCTATCGTGTCCCCTTCATCAGACACAATGGAATGGGAATGACCAGCCTTAGGGGAGGGCGGTATACAAATGTAATTAATTAATTAATAATTATTAATTAATAAATTAATAATTAATAAATTAATTAATTAATAATACATATAAGATTATAATGCAAATTATGATGCAGATGTTTAACACCTTCAAGAGCCATGCACAGATAACTAGCTAAGTTTGTAACGGCATGATTTGTTCGGGTTTAACTGGATAGGTGGGAACATGGTGAAGAAATGAATATGCCAAAAATAGACAGATGTTTCCTTCGTGGGATGCGGAGAGTAAACAGCTTGCAGCCATGTCACCATGCTCCATCCATCTCTTCTTAAGCTTGGACAATTGGCTGTCCCCAGACCAGAGATAAACATTACATTCTACTAGTCATTGTTACATTACAATCTGCTATTAGATTCTATTAATCCGAAGAAGAAGAGTGTTTTTTGTACCCCGCTTTTCGCTACCTGAAGGAGTCTCAAAGCGGTTTACAATCATCTTCCCTTCCTCTCCCCGCAACAGCCACCCTGTGAGGGAGGTGAGGCTGTGGGACCTCAGAGAGAACTGTGCAGCTGGCTGCATGTGGAAGAGGAGTGGGGAATCTAACGCAGTTCTCCAGATTAGAGGCTGCCACTCTTAATCACTACGCACACTCTTAGCCACAACACCAAATAAAATAAAGAGGATGTATGGCCCTTCTGGGAGATTGTTAGGAATGCAGACATAAGAGCTAAATGAGGTTAGCATATGTAGTGAGATAAGAAACCCATATCCCTGTTGAGTCCTGGGGATTCCATTGTTTTGCGTGCTGTAATTATTGGCAAACTCTCCCTTTCCAGCCTGTTCTTGAAGTTCCTTTGCAATTAAACAGCTACTTTGAGGTTCCCCCATTGAGTGTGCTGGGAGGTTTATCAGTCATGTGATTCTTGATGCCAGAATCATGCCCATTAATACTTTGGTGGAGGGTTAGACCTGTGCGTCCTATGTAGAGAGCAGAAAGGAATTGGTGGCATTTAATGTTATAGACAAAGGGTCACACTGCTGTGCTATTGTACAGGGGATACCTTTACCTTTTTTCTTCTTCAGATAATTAGCTAACAGGCAATATACTTAGCTAATAATCTGAAGAAATTGAAATTCAGTTGTGTAAATGAGAAACATTGGACCTAACAAAATCAAGCACTGACCGCATGTGTATGCACGGGCCACCACATGTCTACGGAGAAGCCACCGCTGCTGTTGTCCCACAGAGCTTTCTAAACCCATGCTACTCGAATGCTGTCAAAAAGAGACATCCTGCAAAGGAAACCCACAGGCCTGCTTTTCCGCTTCGGTGTACGATGCCGCAGAAGTGGGCAGGAAGAGGATAAAATATTTCACCCACATTTATAATTAAGCTCAGAGCGCTTGTCTAACAAGCAGGGGGATTCCATCAAAACATGTCATCCACGCTGAACGGAGACGGTGCTTTTATTTAGGACAAGTAGTGATGGAAACGATGCACAATGCACGTGTGAGTCACCGAGGACCACTCTCTGTTTATTGCCCCTTTATCCCGCTTTTTGGCTAAGGTGTCACTCGGGCGGGCACACGTGCCTCACCTGTATCGGCCATCCGCTCTTCGACCTTCACAACAAGCCTGCGAGGGAGCCTAGGTGGTGACTGGCCCAAGATTAGCCAGACAGGCTCATGGCAAGCAGGATACTGTCTATTCTGAGCTCTGGGTAGGGAAATGGAGACTGCGGGGGTCGAAGAGGGAGTGGGCAGGATTTGGGGCCGGTCTCCAGCAGCCATCTTCTTCAGGGGAATGGATCTCTGTCTCCTGCAGGTGAGCTGTCAAACCGGGGTGGGGGCTGGGTGGATCCCTAGTCAGAGAATGAGGTTCCCCAGGCCCAGGATCGTTCTTGTCGCTCTCCTCTGCACCCTCTCAATTTGGTCCATGTCCTTTTTGAAGCGAGGCCTCCAGAACTGCACACAGGACTCCAGGCGGGGTCTGAACAATGCGGTATACAGCGGGACTAGGACATCTTGAGATTTCAATGTGATGCCTCTGCTGAGAGAGTCCAAGGTGGCATTCGCCTGCTTTACCACCACCTCAACAACTGCACATCCAGGTGCTTTCTCCATTGGGCCCTTCACCTTTGGAATAGTCCGCCTGAGATAAGAGGCCTTCCACAAACGATGCAGAACAATTATTCAGCAAGGCTACACAAGGAAGGGCTGTGCTGGAACAAAACGGTACAGAAAGTTACTTGGGTGAAAGATGAGGGACCGTAATCTGTACTACTGTGAATAGCTTTCACCGAGGGCTGCTGTCAGTCAGACCCTGCTGTGCAGTTTTTGCATCGTTGAATGCATCATGTTCATGCTTACGCTTTGCTGCAGTTGGTTTTTGAGATTTCTGGTTTCTTTAATATCTCTACAGTCCAAATCTCATTGCATTGTTGACTGGATGGTCCATCCTATTGATTATATTGACTTCTTCTGGGTAATCCACCATGAGTCCTCATGAGAACAGGTAATACAAGTACTGAAATGTGAGATCATAGCTACGTAAGCCAGGAGAGGGAAAAAAATGAGCAAGTTTGTGCTGACAGAAGTCTGGGTAGGGGGTTTTGCCCCCTTTCTCATTGGCCAGTTTTCCCCCACAAAGACTGGTGAGGGGTACTTCGTTTTTCTCTTCATCCTCTTCTCCACATTATTTCCTCTTTCCCTTCTCCTGGCCACCCCCTGATCATCTTGCCCAGCTTCCTCCTCTCCTCTCTCCCCACCCACCTCCAGCTATATTATTCACACACTGCATTTATACCCTGCCTTTCTCCAAAATGGGAATCCAAAGCGGCTTACAGCAGAGTAGGGATTCAAACCTATCTTCCAGATTCTAGTCACGCTGGAAATTGTAGTCCACGGACATCTCGTGAGCCAGTATGGCCACCCCAGCATACCCTGAACATCTTGTTTTATTCATTCATTCATTCATTCATTCATTCATTCATTCATTCATTCATTCATTCATTCATTCATTCATTCATTCATTCATATATTCTCTTAATGTGTTCTCTTAAGGTGCAGGTGCAGGTGCAGATACAAATTTAATTGAAGAGCTGGCAGCTTTTAAAGATTTTGACAACCTAAATGTATGGAATGTATTATGATTGTTTTTAATACATTGACTGTTTTTAAAGCAAGAGGTTACCTGTCCAAAGCTGTCTGGGGAAGAGCGGGTTGTAAAAGAAATTATTGTAAAATAAAATAATAATTGCTTTTTGTCAGATCAAGCAACCAAGAGTTGGTTTTATACCCTGCTTTTCACTGCCCAAAGGAGTCTCAAAGCAGCTTATAGTCAGTCGCCTTCTCTTTCCACTCCCCACAACAGACACCCAGTGAGGTGGGGGAGGCTGAGAGTGCTCTGACAGGAATGCTGGGTCAGAACAGCTTTTTCAGTGCTGTGCCAGGCCCAAGGTCACCCAGCGGGCTGCATGCGGGGGAGCGTGGAATCAAACCCGGCTCACCAGATTAAAGTCTGCCTCTCCAAACCACTACCCCAACCTGGCTCCTACTTGAAAGCTTATACCTTTGATTCTTGAAAGCTTAGTTTTCTGGTCTCCAAGGTGCTACAAGGCTCAAATCATATTGTTTTGAAATACTACATTGCACACTTACCTTCATTCAGGTAAGTGAAATTCCTTCATTCAGCCCTACAGTGAAATTCCTTGTGCTGTGGTGGCAGCTGATACCCAAGCAATGTTTCTTCTTTATAACCTGCACAGTCTGTTAGATCTTCAATGGCCAATGAGAAGCCCTGCTGTGCAAACCTTCCCCGCCCCCTTTCTAAAAATACTTCAGGAACACCACGATGGCTACAGTGCCATGCTGGGGACCCTTGTTTCGATTAAGACCTCTGTTAGCACACGCTGTTTTGGAATTTCAAGAAATCTCATATTTGGGGGATTCTCGGCCAAAGCTGAGGACTGCCCACCCACCCACTAAATTGCCCTGTTTTAGAACATTCTTCCCTCTTTTCTACCTGCTCATCCTGAGCTTGGTTGTGACAAACCCATTCTCGGTGTTGACCAAATGTCTCACTACTGTCGAATAACTTTATGTGGCATATTAGGCCTCATGTAGGGTGGTCCCTACACAAGAGCCTTTTGTGGCGCAGAGTGGCAAGGCAGCAGACATGCAGTCTGAAGCTCTGCCCATGAGGTTGGGAGTTCGATCCCAGCAGGCGGCTCAAGGTTGCCTTCCATCCTTCTGAGGTCGGTAAAATGAGGACCCAGCTTGTGTGCTGGGGGGTAAACGGTAATGACTGGGGAAGGCACTGGCAAACCACCCCGTATTGAGTCTGCCATGAAAACGCTGGAGGGCGTCACCCCAAGGGTCAGACATGACTCCGTGCTTGCACAGGGGACACCTTTACCTTTACGTTTAGGGTGGTCCTGTGGTTCTGCAAACCTCAAATCTCTTGGTCTGAGTTTGTTCCCTGCCTTGCTTCTTTCCACTTCCCCGGGAAAAATAAAAATAAAAGTCAAGCTGTTTTCTGAAAGGATTTTTTTTTCTTTATTCTCCCTGGAAATAAATTAGACTGGACTTTGAATTAAGAGTGTGTGTAAAAAACCCTCACCGTCACCGGCTTCACCTGAGGCCCCTTGGTGGGTAACAAAGGACATTCTGAGTAAGGAGTGTCAGGAAGCAATATTGACTGACGCCTGCAGAAGAAACTTTGGCATGAAAGGAAGGCAGTGCAAAAGATCCTGTGCCTAGGAAATTATGGGTCAAGGCTGACACGAGGCAGACAGTTCTCTGCAAGCCAAAGTCTAGGGCGCCTCTAGGGGCCGAGGAGAGAAGAATGGAGTGCGCGTCTCAAGACATTCACGATCCGCCGTCTTGACAATTCCCGAGCAAGGCCCCCACATCATCCAGCGCGCTCTGGAGGCTTCCGGCCAGATGCTCGGCATTGGTCTCCTGGCAGCAATTGAAGGCGGTGACCGAAAAGTTAACATGGGCGGGCAGAGGGTTGTAGCAGACGGCATAGCCGTCGGGGACCAGGGGTCCGTAACACATCACGCAGTCTGTGCGGGCGGAGACCTGAGGGGGAGAAGGAAGCGAAGATCAGTACCCTGCGACCATGTCCCTGAAAAAGTAAAGGAAGATTAGCCCTCTGTGACCATCCACCTGAGATAGTATAGATCAGGGGTAGTCAACCTGTGGTCCTCCAGATGTCCGTGGACTACAATTCCCATGAGCCCCTGCCAGCGTCTGCTGGCAGGGGCTCATGGGAAATGTAGTCCATGGGCATCTGGAGGACCACAGGTTGACTACCCCTGGCATAGATGAATTCCCCCTCAAGCTGGACGTTGTTAAAAAATAAAAGCTACACTCGCATACACTATATCACAAAAAACACCATGTAATTAAGAGCCATGGTCTCATGAACCCCTGGTTCCTGCCCTCTTCTTAGGCCGCTAGTTTCCCAACCCTCCCGGAAGCTCCTGCCCCGCTCTGGCATCACCCCCGAGTCCGGGAGCACATTTCAAATCCAATCTACGCTTTCATCTCGCTTTCAAGGTTGCTTCCTTTGGCTAGGCTAAATAACAGCTGCAGGAAAGCCCCTTTGCACCTTCCCTCTATCAAAGGCTTTTGTGATCTTGTGTGAACGCCCGGTTCTTTCCCACGTAGTTTATTGCCCTTTCCCCCGGCCTAGGTTTAAAGCTTGGCCACCCCGTCCCCCGGTGTCTCCGTCAAAGATTCTGTCTGTGAGCATGCGCAAAGTGTGGACTCTGAATGCTGACTCCTCCAATAAAAGGCTTTTGCTTAGAGCAGGGGTAGTCAAACCGCGGCCCTCCAGATGTCCATGGACTACAATTCCCAGGAGCCCCTGCTGGCACAGGGAAGTGTTCTTGGGGCTGCAGGCATAATTTCTTAAGACGTCCTTCGTGTACTTGGCTAAGAGAGGACTGCAAAGCGAAAACTGAAGGGGGGATTAACATGCATCCTTCCCAACAAAGTGGTTCTTGAGGAGGATTACAATGCAACGAAACGTTAAAAACACAGGGAATGAAGCACCATAAGCCACTAAGCCTGGTACCGTGTTGCACAAACAGAACAGTTCTCTCCATGGGCCCATGAAAGTGGAATGGGAGGCCACCGAGCAAGGGTGGGCAAACTGTGGCTGTCCGGAGGTCCATGGACTACAATTCCCATGAGCCCCTGCCGGCAGGGGCTCATGGGAATTGTAGTCCACGGACCTCCAGACAGCCGCAGTTTGCCCACCCCTGCCACGGAGTTTCCCACATTCTATCAGCTGGAGGAAGAACTCCTCAAGGGAAGAGGGATACCAAGGACCACCTGGCCGCTCTTACCTGTCCTGTAGAGAGCTTCCAATAAGAGGCAACGGCGTAGGAAGTGTCCATAAACAGTTCTGGGACGCGGAAGCCGTCTGCAATGGCCTCCAGCTTCAGCCCCAGCAAATGGCGGTCGATGCCGTGACCATCCAGAGCCTACGACAGAGGAAACAAGCGGGGATTCGTAGATCCTCTGAGGCGGCCCTTCAAAAATCCACCACATTCCGGATACATCCAGAAATAAAGGATGACTTTGTGCGCAGACTATACGTGACTGTTGGACATACCCCGAGCTTGGGAACACATACCCATGGCTTCTGTTTTACACGAGTTTCCTTGCAACAAACTCCCAGTGGCTGCCCTCACCACACCACCTCTTGATGAAATGCTTTGCCTCTGTCACTAGGTGTCGCTATCGTTTTCCTTTGCACAACTAGGAAGAACCCTCTCGGTATTCCATGAGTTGTGAATATTCGTTTATTTTTCTTTATTTGTTGTCTGGTTTATAGCCCAGGCAAATTTGTTGTTTGGTTTGTAGTTGTTTGGTTTATAGTGCCCAGGCAAGCTGGCTCATGGCGGGCGACAGCAGCAAAAATCCCCACGATAAAACCCCAATGAAACAAAGTGTAAAAATTATCCCATCCTGGCGGTGAAAAAACTAACCTCCCCCTCACTGCTCAACAGACCTCAGTGTCCTATGCTTCAGGGGACAGATGCAAAGGGTGGGCCGATGTTCTTGCCAATTCAGGGAGGCACCCTAAGTCGAACAGCCCAGGCCTCAACCAAAGACCTGGCGGAAGAGCTTCGTCTTGCAGGCCTTGCGGAACTGGGAAAGCTCTGACAGGGCCCTTATCTCTCCCAGGAGCTCATTCCACCAGATCAGGGCCAGGACCAAAACGTTCCTCGCCCGGGCTGAGGCCAGGCATACGTCCCGTGAGCCAGGGATCACCAACAAATTCTCACTCACAAAGGACAAGGCCCTGTAGGGGGGCATAAGGGAGCAGGCGGCCCCACAGGTATGCGAGGCCCAGACTGCGAATGGCCTAATGCAGAGGTAGTCAACTTGTGGTCCTCCAGATGTACATGGACTACAATTCCCATGAGCCCCTGCCAGTGTTTGCTGGCAGGGGCTCATGGAAATTGTAGTCCACAAACATCTGGAGTACCACAGGTTGACTACTCATGGCCTAATGGGTAAGCCTAATTTTAAATTACAGTTTCTTAAGGCCTCAAGCCCAGCATTGTGTCTTCGTTTTTATGTGGCTAACCTTCAAACTTGCATAGCTACTTATCTTGTGGGTAATTCCTTCCCAACGACAGGATGGAACGTTCTGCGTTTATTTAGGGCAGAAACCCACCTCCTTGTCCCATTTTTAATTTGGTATAAACAGAGCCACGGCAGGTAGATAACACAGCTACAACAGCACAGCAATTACTGTGTAAGCACGTACTGATAAAGCCATGACAAAAATTAAGAGTCATTCCCCCCCCTCAAACAACCTTGTTACATCAATTTTAAATACAATCCTGTCTGCCCAACAACGGCTAGAAAATATACAACATTTAACAACTCACAAGCACTCCCCAAAAAAACCTAGTTCAAGCAATTTTTGGGCTACAGCCTGCTTCAGGTAGTTATTTGCACAAATCAAGCAGGTCAGCGCTCCAAATGGCTGGCAAGGCTCTTGACTGGCTCCGACACTTAATAAGATGGCCAAATCTGGCAGCTTCTACATTCTGTCGCTTCTATGCAGCGACCAGGACCTGCACGATTTCCGTAAATGAATATCTGAAGCAGGCTGTAGCGGAAAAATTGCTTGAACTGGTGGCTTTTTAATGAATTGTTAAATTGTGCATTTTTTCTAGCTGTTGCCGGGCAGAAACAATTGTATTTTGAATCGATTTAACAAGGTGGCTTAAGGAAAAAGAAACATGGCTTATCAGTACAGGCTTACACAGTAATTGCTGTGCCATTTTTTGGGGGGGTGGGGGGTGGGGGGCAAAGGGCTTAGTTAGGAGATTCCTATTTGGTCTCTGCACCTTCCACCGTGGCAGATCTTCTCTTTGTACTCCTGGAGTGATCGCGTAACGAAATGCACTTACCTGCTCTGTGAGGGTGCTGTGGACCTTGACTGCTTCCTGCAGCAATGTTAGCTTCTCCGCAGCCTGGTATGGAAAAAAGCAGGAAACCCATTGCAGCAGTATGCATTTGTTTACCTGCGACAATCGCCTTCCCTTCCTCTCCCCACAACAGACACTCTGTGAGGAAGGTGAGACTGAAAGAGAACTGCTATAAACAGCTCTATCAGGACTGTGACTAGCCCAAGACCACCCAGCTGGCTGCACGTGGAAGAGGAGGAGCAGAGGGGAATCAAAACTGGCTCTCCAGATTAGAAGCCGCCAGTCTTAAGCGCTACACCATGCTGGAATTTCAGAGCAGCCCCAAGGCCTGATGGTTTTGTGGCTAACATCCTGTTAACGTTCATCATCAGTACAGCCCTTGGGGCTGTACTTGGATGTCTCGCTTGGCTAGAAGCACGAGGGATCACGGGGGGGGGGGGGGAGTGGAGTACCTGACGGTTCTCGTCCGCCATGGCCTGGACGAAGGCCAGGGCTGCGGAGGTGGTGGAGCGGATGGTCTCTGTCCGGCCACGGTGGAAGCGACGGAGTGAGGCCGACTCAGCAGTGGCACACAGCTCCCCGTGTGCTCTGAGGAAGACAGGAAGGGCACAGGAGACAAAGGTCAACACCCCACCACATACACATGCGCCCCCCCCCCCCCCAATGACGTCTAATACAGGGATTCTCAGCCTTTCATCTCTTACGCCGCCCCGGTCCCTCTGTCAAAGAATGTGGGCCCTGCCATGACAGAAATCCAATTTCTTCATGAAAGAAGTCTGTGTGTTTACAGGCATTCTGTTATTGTGACTGTCGCTTATGATAACCTTCAAGACAGGGGTAGTCAAACTGCGGCCCTCCAGATGTCCATGGACTATAATTCCCAGGAGCCCCTGCCAGCATTCGCTGGCAGGGGCTCCTGGGAATTGTAGTCCATGGACATCTGGAGGGCCGCAGTTTGACTACCCCTGCTTTAAGGGCTTGCAAAACTGGAAACACACAGTGGATAAGCCTTGCCTGGTAGGGCAGGCAGGACGTGGCACAGAGAGACACCTGGTGGTCGGCGAGGGGATAGCATTGCCAGCTCTGGGTTGGGAAATACCTGGAAACTTTGGGGGTGGAGGTGGGAGTGGGCAGGAAGGGGCCTCGGTGGAGTTTAATGCTATAGAATCCACCCTCCAAAGTGGCCATTTTAGCCAGGGGGCCTGATCTGTCACCTGGAGTTAGGCTATAATTCCAGGGTAGAGTTGCCAGCTCTGAGTTGGGCAATAACTGCAGACTTTGGGGGTGCAGCTGAGAATGGGCAGGATTTGCAACAGGGAAGGGCCTCAGTGGAGTATAATACTACAGGGATGACCCTCCCAAGCAGCCATTTTCTCCAGGGGACCAGACCTCTGTCGCCTGAAGGTGAGCTATAATTCCAGGGGTTCCCCAGTGAATTCTTAGTCGCTGTTACGAAAACTCTGCCTCCCGTGTAGATTACTTCTATGTCCCACCAATGGTACATGCACTACCAATTGAGAACCACTGGTCTAGAACAGGGCCCAACTTTTTGGGTTTGTGGGCACGTCTGGAATTCTGACACAGTGTGGTGGGCACTTCCACAAAATGGCTGCCCCTGGGGGCGGAGCCAACCACAAAATGTCACAAGAGAGAGGTTATGCATGAACCAAATCTGTACACTTCAGGCACAAGCTCAGTTTAACAGAAGGGCTTTTTCAGCCTTCATTACACTGCACACCTAAGTGTATTTCCACACTTCTATGACCATGGGTGACCATGGGTTAAGGTTAGGTTAAATTTTCCACTAGTGGAATGAGACTTTCATCTTCCTTCCCTGAGATCCCCAGGAAATGCTGATTCCGGGAGATGGGGGGCCCTGAGGAATGGCAGGGGGAAAGGGTTTGCAGCACGGAGGGAGAATTGGTACAAACAGCTGAGCTAGTCTGGATCCAACCCATTAACTTTAATGGCCTGGACTGCCTCTCTGCCTATACCCCCAAAGGACACTCTTCAAATACCAACCAGTTGATGATCCCAAGCGCGGAGGAGGTACGTCTGGCTACAACCTGGGCCAAGGCATTTTTTTGTCCTGGCCCCTACCTGGTGGAATTAGCTCCCAGAGCATCTCTGGACCCTGACGGAACAAGTGCAGTTCCACAGGGACTCTGAGCTCTTCCGCTAGGCTTCTGGTTGGGGCCGGCGCATCAGATAACATCTTTTAAGCCCCTCCTATCAAAGCCACTTCCGGACTGAAATCCAGTTTTGGGAGAGCTGACAGTTTAGGCTAAACAATTTTAAATTTAGTTTAAGCCTAATTTTAACTATGTTTTAAATCTGCTTTCTTATAGGTTTACATGTTGTACACTGCGCTGAACCTGTTCGCTGGGAGGACGGTATAGAAATTAAATTTAAAAATAATAACAACAACAATAATAACCATTCAATAATCAGACCCTGTCGGAGCTTAAACAGTTCAGCAGGGCCTGCAAAAGGGAGCTCTTCCGCCAGGTTTTTAGTTGATGTCAACCTGAATTCAATCACTTCCCATGGGCCCCTGACCCCCCTCCTCTCCCATGAAAACCACCATCGACATGTCCATCCCATGGGGCTGTCAGTATGTTACAGTTAAATGGACGTTTTCACCATGTTTGTTCCATTATTCTATTGTTCTCCTGTTATGACTGTATCGCTATTGTTAACTGTACTGTTTTTTTTCTCTAATTCCACGTAAACAGCCCTGAGCATCAGGGGAGGGTGGTGTATAAATATAATTTAAAAAATAAAAAATAATACAAAATATACAGTATTTGCTGGCGTATAAGACTACTTTTCCCCCCTGAAAAACATGCCTCCAAGTGGGGGGGTCGTCCTATACGCCGAGTGCACTTCAGTTGGGATAGGCATAGCTGCCCATAGTGGCCCATAGTACTGTGATGTAATGTAACAAACTCTATATTTTGAGTGGAAATGTTGGGGGTCGTCTTATACGCCCAGTCGTCTTATACGCCGGCAAGAAGGGCACAACACCTCTATAGAACTGCACTATTAACTGGGATCAGTTGGCCTTCTTCCCCCCCTGCTCTCTTTAAGGAACCTGGTTCTCAGGCACCCCCAAAAGCCAGCCCTGGCTGCTCCTGCCTCAGCAGTCGACTCACCTGTAATATGCCAGCTGCAGCGCCACCTGCAGGACAGAGTCTGGGCTCAGCCCAAGGCGTTTCAGAAAATCCTTGCCAAACCCGTGGTAAGTGAAACAGCTGATGTCCAGGTCCGTGATGAGGCTACGAAAGAGGAGTGGGGGGGGGAAACAGATGGATCGCTCCAGCAGATATCCTTCATTCACACTGTATAGCTCCCCCCACCCCCGATTAAAAAGCCAGAATTTGCTGCTGGAGGATGTAACAATGGCCACAGGAATAAACAGCTTCAAAAGAGGATGAGATGGGTTCATGGAGGAGACCTCTTGGGGGGGAGGTAAGCTTGGTCATACTTGTAACCTGCCTCAGAACCCAATGAGAAAGGCAGACTAAAGGAAAATGGCAGCAGTAACTACAGTACATTGGTTGTCTGACTTTATATCATTGGTTAGGTGGTTTTAGAGGTTAAACATCTGGCTCGCCTGGTGAAATTTTACCTGCCTGTCTTCTCTGTGGCATTTCCTGAGTGTCACTCAGTTCTCCTCTTGGTGGGTTTCATCTTAAAAAAAAAACAAAGCAAGGGGGCACCCGGAGTTGAACCAGGGACCTCTTGATCTGCAGTCAAATGCTCTACCGCTGAGCTATACCCCCAGCACACAAACTGAACTCACCTTGATGTACAGTCATGCACACTGGTTTGGCCACATAGTTTCTTGCCCTACCTTGAAGCATCACTGCCTTCTGACTTCTACAATAATCTTTTCCATATGAAAACCTCCTGAAAACCTCCACTCCGTATCTATGCTTTGCAGCAAGCTTTAAGATGTATTCTAGACTGCGCACTTTAGAACTCAGCAGAGATTTCAGGTCTCACTTTTATCCCTATGCATAGAATCACAGAATCATAAAATAATAGAGTTGGAAGGGACCTCATGGGTCATCCAGTCCAACCCCCTGCACTATGCAGGATACTCCCCACCCTATCGCTCATCCAATGTCACCTGCCACCCCCTTGAGCCTTCACAGAATCAGCCTCTCCATCAGATGGTTATCAAGCCTCTGTTTAAGATTTTCCAAAGATGGAGAACTCACCACCTCCCGAGGAAGCCTGTTCCACTGAGAAACCGCATACTAAGGACATACCCAAAACTGCTTTCGGTTTTGTCTTGCCATTCGCTCTTGTGTCTCTCTGGCAAAAGACTTCAAAACTTTTTGTACCCACCATGAATATTCTGAAGCAGAAAGGGCTTAATAAATCCAGCTTGCCCGTTTAAAAAGAGGGGGCACCCGGAGTTGAACCAGGGACCTCTTGATCTGCAGTCAAATGCTCTACCGCTGAGCTATACCCCCGGCACACAAACTGAGCTCATCATGATGTCTAGTTATGCACACTGGTTTGGCCACATAGTTCCTTGCCACATCTTTGCATCATTGCCTTCCTACCAGGGAATTATCTTTCCGCATGAAAATCTCCTGAGGAATAATCCACTGGATATCTATGCTTTGAGGAGAGTTCTAGATTGTATTCTAGACATGCAATTAAAAACTCAGCGATACCAGGCTTCCCTTTTATCCCCACGCATGCCAAGAGCATACCCCAAACTACTTTTAAGCTTCCGCACTACAAGGGAAGGTTAGAACTTAGGAACTGCTCAGCCAATAATATTCACCCAACATTACGGGGCCTACCAGCTGCTCCCCTTTCTTCAGAGGCATGACCTAAACATGGTTCTCCTTGCTACACTACTGTAATATCCTCTACTTAGGGATGTCCTTGAAGACTGACATTTTCAGCCACTGCAAACTAGACCAGCAAGTCTGCTTAATGGTGCAGGTTACTGGAGAGCTTGTCAGTCAGGTTTCCAAGGGCTATCATTTTATTTTCTGAGTGTAATAACTATAATTACCAGTGAAGTCCTAAAATTGCCAGGGATCTTGTTCCAAGCCAAGATCTCTAGGCTTTCAACATGATTTCAGAAAGCCTTGGAAAACAAAAAGATGTTTTCTTTCTTATGACTGAGAGGGATAAACCTCCATGATCCAGTCATACTGGAGCTATTGCAGAGGGCGTTCCAGGAGTATCTCAGTGGGATTTCACAAATCCAGATCCTGCCCTTCTTATGGCTGGCAGCCAAAACCAATAACTCTCAAGCTCAGGATTCTGAGAAAACATGCTTGTTTAGACTGACAAGCACCTTAACAATGTGTTTTTTTTTATTTTACCCCCAAATTATACTAATTGTCACAAAGAACACTAGTTAGTGATACAGGATTTGCCTCATCATACACTCTCACATATCTCTGGTAAAAGATTTTAAAACTTTTTGTACCCACCATGAATATTTTGAAGCCGAAAGGGCTTAATAAATCCGTCTTGCCTGTTTAAAAAGAGGGGGCACCCGGAGTTGAACCAGGGACCTCTTGATCTGCAGTCAAATGCTCTACCGCTGAGCTATACCCCCGGCACACCAACTAGAGTCATCATGATGTCTAGTCATGCACGCTGGTTTGGTCACATAGTTCCCTGCCATGCCTTGAAGCATCATTGCTTTCCTACTTTTATAGTAACCTTTTCTATATGAACATCTCCCAAGGAATAACCCACTGGATACCTATGCTTCGCAGAGAATCCTAGGATATATTCCAGACTGTGCAGTTAAACACACAGCAGAGATACTGGTCCTCACTTTTATCTCTATACATACCAAGAGCATACCCAAAATCGCTTTCAGCTTGCACACTGCAAGGGAAGGTTAGTTCTGGCAAGCATGAAACTGCTTGTCAAATAATGGTCTTCCCAACTTCACAGGAACCACCAGCTGCTGCCCCTCCTTCAGAGGCATAATCTAGCCATAGTCCTCCTTGCTGGACTACTACAGTTTCCTCCACATGGGGCTGTCCTTGAAGACTGACAACAAAACACAGCAGCAAGGCCACTTGCTGGGGCAGGCTGTTGAGAATGATCCCTGTGTATCTCAAAGGGTTTTCAATGGCTGATGTTTTATTTTCTGTGCACAAATCAAGACAGCCATAATCAGCAATGAAGCCCTGAAATGATCTGGGGTCTTGCTAAACTAATAAACTCCTGAACAGGGATGGACATAAAACCAAGAAATTCCAGTTCGTTTTGGGTGTTCTCAGAGCAACCCCCTGAACTGTCTGTTCTGCTTCTTAACTACTTAGAAGCCAGGGGAAGTGAAGCAGACTGCAGAAATGGCTGCCAGCCCCGTGATCAATTTGGCTTTCCCTTCCCTTGGAAGGGGGTGGGGTGGAGGAGGAAAACTGACGGTTTAAGTGACTGCCAGCCATTTAAACCTAAGAGCTGATGGGTGGGCTGCCCTGCTCTGCTGCGAGGCTTCTTAAGTGGCCTGGAAACGAACCAATCGAATTCATGACGAATTTTGTCTTGTGAACCGGTTCATGCCCACCCCTACTCCTGATATGGAGAAAACACAGTCATTTAGAGCAGGGGTAGTCAAACTGCGGCCCTCCAGATGTCCATGGACTACAATTCCCAGGGGCTCCTGGGAATTGTAGTCCATGGACATCTGGAGGGCCGCAGTTTGACTACCCCTGATTTAGAGTAAAGTACCTTAACAACACTGTTCTTTGTTTCTCTTACCATGCATAGGAAATACGACTTTCTTCTACATAAAATAGCTTATGTTAATATATTTCTAAATTTTACCTACCGTAAGCTTTTGAAGTTTATACCAACTAAAAATCTATAGTTTTCCCCAGGGAATTGGGGGTGGGGAGAGGTGGATTTGAAGCAAGGACCCCTTGGTTTGCAATCAAATGTTCTTCCAAAATATAACTGTCTGTCACAAAGAACACTAGTTAATAATACAGGATCTGATTCATCATTCACTCATCATTCATACATTTTTAAAAAAATTTAAACTACCAATGAATTTTTGGGGAAAAGGAAGGGCTTAATAAATGTGTTTTGACGGTAAAAAAGAGGGGGCACCCGGACTTGAACCAGGGACCTCTTGATCTGCAGTCAAATGCTCTACCGCTGAGCTATACCCCCAGTCGCAAATTCTCTTCCCAGGAGGCCTAGTTATCTATACTGGTTTTGCCACATAGTTCCTTGCCATGCGTCAAAGCCTAAGTGCTTTCACAGTTTTCAAGTACTGAAAACTCATTATTGATGGAGGCCCAAAGTCACAAATGCTGTCTACCAGGCTTCCTAGCACCTTCGCCAGGCACGGCAGCTAGTGCCTTACCTGTCAGCATCTGACCTAGCCACTTTGATCCATGCAACGGTCACCTCCAGGCTAGGCGACTGCAGCTTGCTCTGAACAAGGCTACCATTGTACTTGATCTGGAAAATTCAAGAGGTCCAGAATGCATCAACCAGAAGCTTCTCAGCTTCCCAACTTCAGATGGTCCATCAACTGCTGCTGCTCCTGCAAAGGCGTGCTCTAGGCTAGCGATCCCCAACCTGTGGGACGTGGACCACATGTGGTCAGTCGACTAATTGGAGGTGGGCCCCGAAGGACGCCTTCTCTCCCCCCCCCTCCAGCCCTTTACTTCACCCCCCCGGCCCTTTACAACACACTTCGGGTGTCATTGTCTCCCATCACTCCCAGATGGGACTGTCTCGTTGCAGAGAAACAAGCTCAGGGTTCCCATTGATTTGTCATTGTCATGAGTTAAAATTTCCATGAAAATAAAATGTTCTTTATGTTCATTGTTGTGGCGTGTCTGTATCTTATTTTGAAGGGATCTTTAAACATTACCATAGCAATCAGAAAGCGTTAGGGCAGTGGTTGAGAGTAGAGGAGTAAACTACCCTCCCCCCCACCGGGCCTCAGTAAAATTGTCAAGCGTTGAGTGGTCCCCGGTGATAAAAAGGTTGGGGACCACTGTTCTAGGCCAGGGGTAGTCAAACTGCAGCCTGCCAGATGTCCATGGACTACAATTCCCATGAGCCCCTGCCCTTGGTTCTCCATGCTAGACTACTACAATGTCATCCACAGAGGGTTGTCCTTGAAGACTGATAGCTTCATCTAGTACAAAAATGAGCAGCATGAGAATACATCTTATCAGTCTGAGAGGGTTTTTAATTGCTACCGTCTTATCTTCCAGGTGCATCAAGGTAATTATAATTACCTATGAAGCCCTAGAACCCTCTGGGACTTTGCCCCAAGCCTGCGGAAGAATGGCAATCTTTTCACAATTCACCCTGACTTCAGGAAGGCTTCAAGGCATAGAGAAATGTCAAGCTCAGAAAGAAAGGAGACAGAACAAACTTCCACACTCTTCCACTCAGATTGTAGCCATTACAGGGGGCCCTGGAGGTTCTACTTGGTGAGATTTTACAAATGAAGTTTTCCATTACTGAAGGAATACAAATTACGATTGGCAGCCAAAACCACGACCTTCTGAGCTCAGGATTCAGAGAAAACAATTTTCAGAGAATAACAAATACTGTAACAATATTGTTATTTGTTTTGGAATCAGATCTTCTACTACCAAGCTACACGCCCAAAATGCAAATACCTGTCACAAAGCAAACTAGTTAATGAAACAGGATCTGCTATGCCATTGATTCTCATGTACCTCTGGTAAGAAAATTTACCTACCAATGACTCTCTTAGAAAACTCAATAAGTATCTTGGCCTTTTAAAAAGAGGGGGCACCCGGACTTGAACCAGGGACCTCTTGATCTGCAGTCAAATGCTCTACCGCTGAGCTATACCCCCAGTCACAAATTCTCCTTCCATGAAGGTTAATTATGGATACTGGTTTTGCCACACAGTTCGTTGACATATGTCAAAACTTAAGTGCTTTCATACTTTTCAAATAACCCTTTCCATATAAACATTTCCTGAGGATGTCTGCTCGGCAAGGGGTTCTGAGGATAAATTTCACATTATGCGGTTAAACAGTTGGCAGAAACACTCCGCCTAGTTTTCATCACACACCAAGAGCATACCCCAAACTTCCTTCGGCTTGCACGACACAAGGGAAGATTAGAACTGGTAAGCAAGAAGCTTCTCGGCAAATAACAGTCTTCCCAACTTGAGATGGGCCACTAGCTGCTGCCCCTCCTGCAGAGGCAAGATCTAGCCAGGGTTCCCCCATGCTAGATTACTACCATGCTCTCCACAGAGGGTAGCCCTTGAAGACTGACAGCTTCATCTAACACTTAAAGTAGCAGCAAGACTGCTTGCTGCTACAGGTTAATAAGAATGTATCTTATCAATCTGAGTTGTTTTTTAACCACTAGTGTATCAAGGCAATTATAATTACCTAAAGGTATCCCCTGTGCAAGCACCGGGTCATGTCTGACCCTTGGGGTGACGCCCTCTAGCGTTTTCATGGCAGACTCAATACGGGGTGGTTTGCCATTCCCTTCCCCAGTTATTACCGTTTACCCCCCAGCAAGCTGGGTGCTCATTTTACCGACCTCGGAAGGATGGAAGGCTGAGTCAACCTTGAGCCGGCTGCTGGGATCGAACTCCCAGCCTCATGGTCAGAGCTTCAGATAGCACGTCGCTGCCTTACCACTCTGCGCCACAAGAGGCTCTTTTATAATTACCTACAAAGCCCTAAAACGGTCTGGGACCTTGCCCTAAACCAGCAGAAAAATGGTAACCTTTTCAGAATTCACCCTGGCTTCTGAACGGCTTCAAGCACAGAGAGATGCCAAGTTCAGAAAGAAAGAAATCAGGAATAACCCCCCCCCCCCCATACTCAAGACCGTAGCCCTTACAGAGGGCCCTGGGGGTTCTAGGATTACCTCAGTGAGATTTTACACATGAAGGTTCTGTCCTCCATAACTGAAGGAATACCAACTACGATTGGCAGCCAAAACCAATGAGTCCCTGAGCTAAGGATTTAGGGAAAACACACTTACTTAGAATAACAAGTAGCTTAACGATACTGTCCTTTGCTTTGGAATCAAATCCTCTACGACCAAGCTATATATGCAGTTGCAGATACCTGTCACAAAGAACACTAATTAATGAAATGAGAACTGCCTCACAATTGACTCTCATGTGTATTTTTAAAAAAAATATTTTACTGGAGATATATCAATAACTTTTTTAGAACACAGAGGGCTGAATAAATCCCTCTAGCCTGTTTAAAAAGAGGGGGCACCCGGAGTTGAACCAGGGACCTCTTGATCTGCAGTCAAATGCTCTACCGCTGAGCTATACCCCCAGCACACAAACTGAACTCACCTTGACGTACAGTCATGCACACTGGTTTGGTGACATAATTTGTTGCCATACCTTGAAGCATCACTGCCTTCCTACTTGTACAGTAATCTTTTCTATATGGTTATCTGGTATAATAACTATGTTGGAAAACTTACAGAAGCATTAAAAATGCTCTTTTTTCTTAAGAACAGGGGGCACCTGGATTTAACCAAGAGGTCTTTGGAACCGCAGTAAAACATGCTGCAGGCAATCTCTCAGAATCCAAGTATATATGTCACCAAGAACACAAGGATACTTGGATCTGTCCCACATTTTCCCTCCAATTACTAACAAATATTTACACATCAGTTTTCATTGACTACTTCTAGGTTTTACCCATACGTAGTTGGATTTTCACCCTCCAATACCATCAAATTGGATTTAGTTTCATCTTTAAAAAAAACAAAAAAACAAAGCAAGGGGGCACCCGGAGTTGAACCAGGGACCTCTTGATCTGCAGTCAAATGCTCTACCGCTGAGCTATACCCCCGGCACACAAACTGAACTCACCTTGATGTACAGTCATGCACACTGGTTTGGCCAGATAGCTTCTTGCCCTGCCTTGAAGCATCATTGCCTTCTGACTTTTACAATAATCTTTTCCTTATGAAAACCTCCTGAGGAATAACCCAGTGGGTAACTATGCTTCGCAGAGAGTTCTAGGATGTATTCTAGACTGCGCACTTTAGAACTCAGCAGAGATTTGGGGTCTCAATTGTATTCCCATGCATACTAAGGACCTACCCAAAACTGCTTTCAGTTTTGTCTTGCCATTTGCTCCCGTGTATCTCTGGCAAAAGACTTAAAAACATTTTGTACCTACCATGAATATTCTGAAGTAGAAAGGGCTTAATAGATATGTCTTGCCTGTTTAAAAAGAGGGGGCACCCGGAGTTGAACCAGGGACCTCTTGATCTGCAGTCAAATGCTCTACCGCTGAGCTATACCCCCAGCACACAAACTGAACTCACCATGACGTCTAGTTATGCACACTGGTTTGGCCGCATAGTTCCCTGCCCTACGTCAAAGACCTAAGTGTTTTCACAGCTTTGAGGTAATCCTGAGGATACCTGCTTCGGCAAAGTGTAACTGAGGATAAGTTCCAAATTATACACTTAAACATTTGGCAGAAACACTCTGTCTCACTTTTATCCCACCCCAAGGGAACACCCAAATTCCCTTCGGCTGGCACGCTGTAGGGGATGATTCGTACTAGCAAGCATGATGACATTCTTGGAAGCTTCTCAGCTAATAAGGATCTTCCCTTTGAGTGACCCAACTTCAGACGGTCCCATGTTCAGAGGCAAGGCTGCTTGCTGGGGGGGCTTATTTGGAAAACATCTCGACGGCCTGCGAGGCTTCTAACTGGGACCGAATCAAGGCAACCGTTATTATCTATGCAGTCCTAAAATGGTGTGGGACCTTTGCCCCAGGTTTGAAGTTCTTTTGGATTTCAGAAAGTTTTGGAAGACAAGGAGATGTTTTCTTTCTCATGGCTCATACTCGAGTCATTGCAGAGGGCCTCAAGAGGTTCTGGGAGTATCTCAGTGGGATTTCACAAATCCAGATCCTGCCCTTCTTATGCTTGACAACCAAAACCAATAACTCTCAATCTCAGGATTCAGAGAAAACATGCTTGTTTAGACTGACAAGTACCTTAACAATGTTTTTTTTTTAATTTTACCCCCAAATTATACTATTTGTCACAAAGAACACTAGTTAGTGATACAGGATTTGCCTCATCATACACTCTCACATATCTCTGGTAAAAGATTTTAAAACTTTTGGTACCCGCCATGAATATTCTGAAGCAGAAAGGGCTTAATAAATATGTCTTGCCTGTTTAAAAAGAGGGGGCACCCGGAGTTGAACCAGGGACCTCTTGATCTGCAGTCAAATGCTCTACCGCTGAGCTATACCCCCGGCACACAAACTGAACACACCTTGATGTACAGTCATGCACACTGGTTTGGTCACATAGTTCCCTGCCATGCCTTGAAGCATCACTGCTTTCCTACTTTTATAGCAGTGGTCCCCAACCTTTTTTAGGCTGGGGACCGGCAGGGCATTGGGCCGCGCCCGCAGGGACCGCGCCCGCGCGGGCCACGCCCATGCTTCGGGCCGCGCCCGCGGCCACGCCCGCGGATCGGGCCGCGCCCGGCCGCGCCCGCCGGCCGCACCCGCGAGCCGCGCCCGGCCGCGCCCGCCGGCCGCACCCGCGAGCCGCGCCCGGCCGCGCCCGCGGATCGGGCCACACCCGCGGGCCGCGCCCGTGGATCGGGCCGAGAGGGCGCGGCCTGCACGGGCGCGGCCCGGCCCTGATTCCTTCTCCCCGCCCTCCCGCAGTAAGTCGCTTCCCGGGCCGCAGGCTTGCGGCCTGGGAAGTTTTTTACTGTGGGGGTGGGGGGGGGCGGGGAGAGGGAGCCGCGGCCCGGCGCCATGGCCTTTGCGGCCCGGCGCCGGGCCGCGGCCCGCAGGTTGGGGACCACTGTTTTATAGTACTTTTATAGTAATCTTTTGTATATGAACATCTCTTGAGGAATAACCCACTGGATATCTATGCTTTGCAGGGAGTTCTCTAGGATATATTCCAGACTGCGCAGTTAAACACACAGCAGAGAGACTGTAAGATAAAATGGTGTGGGACCTTGCCCCAGATCTGCAGTTCTTTTGGATTGCAGAAAGTCTTGGAAAACAGGGAGATGCTTTCTTTTTTCTGAGCTTGGTCGGGACGAACGGCCACATTTCCACTCTCACTGGGGCAGTTTCCCAGGTCCCTGAAGGCTTTGGGAGTGCCACAATGTGATTTCGGTACAGAAACGTCCATGCAGGACAAGCACAGTGTGTGTGTGGGGGGAAATCCAGTTTGGCTAGACTCAAAATAAAGGGCTAATGGTCATTCTGGCAAGCACAGACTCACTTACATGTCTAGGTTTTGCTTGGCATGTTCAATGTCGCGTATGATTTCTGGAGTGAAGTAGAAGTAGAGTTTTTTGGGCAAAGGTAGAGGGATCAACGGAGCACGAACTGGATCAGGATCTTTGCTGAGATTGGAAGGAGGGAGAAGAAACAGATTCATTAGATTCACATAAAGGGGGCAGAAGAGTCAAGAGCAGGAAAGGCCGACATGGCTTTCTCTGTATATATCTGGCACCCCTTTTCACCATCTCAAAGCAGAAAGCATGACCCTCCTCCCACCTCTTTTCTCCTTACCCCGTCATTTAAATAAAGGACATCCCACCCCACTAAAAAAGAGAGCAGGTTGGAGCTACACAGAAAGTTGCATAGTATATGCAAGAGGTTTTCTTGGAGGGGGGATTTATATTTCACCCTGCCTTTGAACACTCAGGGTGGATTACACATTTGTGTAATAGACAAAATCCCTGTATAGATCTCAAAAGTTAATAGCAATTAAAATCTATTCTATAATAGCTTTAGGGGAGAGTGGTATATAAATGTAATAAATAAATAGCCTATAATAGCCTCAGGGGAGAGTGGCATATAAATGTAATAAATAAATAAATAAATAAAACATTCAAATTTTACATACACACAAGAATCAAAGGTGTCTGAACAAAACTTTGGGGTTTCTTCTGGACAGCCTCCTGGGGTGCCCGTGGCAAGGGCACCTCCAGGTGAACAGGCAGGGAATCTTTTCAGGTCTCTTTATCCCATCACAACCCTTTATTAGTTCTGATAAATCATTTTGCTTATATTGTCTTGGATCCAGTAGAGAATCTCCCAGAAAAGAAGGGGCAGGGCAATTTTCTCTGGTTCTCCCCTCCCAATACAAACCTCCAACTCCTCTCTTCCTGTTCTCGAGTTTCTCTGGTTAACTAAATCAACTAGCGCAGAATCATAAATTTGGAAGGTGGCCACAGAGACCATCTAGCCCAACCCCCTGCTCAACGCAGGATCAGCCTAAGTATCTCCGACAAGTGTTCATCCAGCATGCCAGAATGCACAAAAACACAACATTTTAAGCAATCTCAAGCACTTGCCATAAAGCAGAATGCCTCTCCTTCCTCCTCAGTACATCTTTCACATCAAGCTGCGCCCTTCACACCTCCACGGGGCCCCAGTCCCCGAAGCCCCTCCCACTTTTCCTTTATAAGGAGGGGGAGGCATTACCAGTAGTCGAGGACGTGGTCGATGATTGTGGCAATCGGAGGGCCTTCAGCCATGGCTTGCTCATAAAGCACTCCACAAGAGCCATCTTCTCCGACAATGAACTGAGGGGAAAGAAAAGGCCAAATTATGTGAATAGAAAGTAAGAGATAAACGGACGTCTTGCTTCTAGAAGCGGAACCCTCCCACCCACCCACCCACTCCAACCCCGACTCCGTCTTCACCTGCAGAGTCTTGTCAAACCAGCGATTGCCACTATTGGAGTAGCTGCCGCCTCCGTGTAACATCTGGGCCGCAAGACGGCTTCCTGCACGGGTATCCGACACCTTCAGAACAGGGGCGTCCAGGCAGACGGTGAAGAGGCTACGCTGGATGGCCCGTGCCGACTCCCGGTTTAGTTTGTCTGCAGGTGGAGAACACAAGAGCCACAGTTGTGCAATGGAGAGAACGCTTACACGTTATTGGCAGATCATTTTGAGGATGCCTAAAGAGGGAAAGCAGGACAGTTCAGCTCCCTACACTGGTCAGGTCCAGTTATCATGCTTAAGCCTGAGTTTAAAATCTACGGGTTAGCTTGTCAAGCTCAGTCTTGTCCTCAGAGATTCTATGGAGAAAGAGCTACACATAAAAAGGAAGGAGACTCTCTAACCAGAGCCGTGGCCTTCCGCCCCAATCAAGGTGTGCTTACTGCTGATGCAACACCAAACCATGGTTAATGCAAACCGTGGTTTGCAAATGCTCTTCAAACCATATTTTGTGTGATGGTGGAGACCAGTGCTGCTAAATTACAACCAACTAATGGCAACTCCACAGGATTTTCAAGGCAAGAGAGTTCCAGATGTGGTTTGCCACTGCCTGTCTCTGCTTAGCAATCTTCTTCTACCTTGTCAGTCTCCCATCTCAGTACAAACCAGGGCTGACCCTTCCTAGCTTCCAAGATCTGATCAGATTGGGCCAGCCTGGGCCAATTCTGTAGCCTATTCTTAACCTAGATATTGGTGTTCAGATGCACGAGTTCACCACATTGAAGTATTATGTCTACAAAGCAGCCACAGGGCAGCTGCAGGAAGCAGCTTTTTCCATCATTCCATGAACATACATTCATTCATTCATTCATTCATTCATTCATTCATTCATTCATTCATTCATTCATTCTTCAATGTATGTACCACCACTCTCCCAGTGGGCTCCTGGTGGTTAACAACAATAAAAGAATAAAATACAATAAAACCCCATAAAATCATTCTTTATAGCAACTATAAGGCGGCAGGTGATAAATAACCCTCTGGTTATCCCAATATCCTCCCTTCTTGTCCCGCCAGACACCAAGCCTTCCACCACTGGCAGAGAAGTGCCATATCTGACAACACTGTGGGGGATCCTCAACCGTACACCTGGCAGAAGAGCTCCGTCTTGCAGGCGCTGCGGAAGGCTGACAATTCCGGCAGGGCCCTTAGCTATTACGGGAGCGCATTCCACCAGCTCATTCCACCATCTTTCTATCTGCTCTCCCTTCTCCTTCCTCGTGCTTTCAAATTTAATTGAGCATCCAGTCCAATGGGGACTTACGGAGAATGCAAAAACTTGCGCATTGTTCTGTGATGTTCCAGAGGGCTCCAGTAAAAAAGGTAAGATGTGGTACTCGGCTTGGAGGGCAAGACAGAAAACCGTTAAGACAACAAGGGCATCAGCACACATGTGAATCTGCTATATACACACGAATCAGACCTTTGGTCTGTCAAAGTTAATATTGTCTATTCAGACCGGCAGCAGCTCTCCAAGTTCTTAGGCAGGAAGACCTTTCACATCCCTGATATTTATTCCTTTACCTGGAGTGGCCGGGGATTGAACCTGGCACCTTTGGCGTGCTAAATACTATCCCCTGACCTGCTCCCACCACATATTTAACATAACCGTTAGTCCAGCCCAGGGGTAGTCAAACTGCGGCCCTCCAGATGTCCATGGACTACAATTCCCAGAAGCCCCTGCCAGCAAATGCTGGCAGGGGCTTCTGGGAATTGTAGTCCATGGACATCTGGAGGGCCGCAGTTTGACTACCCCTGGTCCAGCCCCTTCCTCCTCGAGATGTACCTCTCATGAGCGTGGTGTAGGCTTGCCCCCACGTGTGTCGGTGGTCGCTGGTCAGCACCCCTAGGGGCTCCTTATCCGTCTTCCACGACTGCCCACGGATCCGGTGAAGCTGCGAGTGAAGCTGGTCAACTGTGAGAGGCGTCCCGTCACTGTTATAAACTTCAAGCTGGAAAAACTGGTAGAGGAGTGTAGACATGAGGGATATATCGGTTCATGACAGGACGTTGCTCTATTCTGGGCATGATTTAAGGTGCTGATGTTAGCCCACAATGCCCTAGAAGGGTTGGGTATACAATTCCTTGGAGACCACTTCCAGCGTGGCCACGTGGTTAAGAGTGGCGGCCTCTAATCTGGAGAGCCGGGTTTGATTCCCCACTCCTCCTCCACTATGACCTTAGCCATAGTTCTCTGCGAGAAGTTCTTGCAAAGCAGTTCTCTTAGAGCTCTCTGATCTCCACCCGCCTCTTAGAGTGTTTGTTTTGAGGAGTGGAGGGGAAAGGTGTTTGTAAGCGGCTCTGGGGCTCCTTCCAGGTAGTGAAAAGTGGGGTATAAAAAAAGCCAGGTCTTCTGTTCTTCTCATTACAAAATGAACGTACCAGTTCAGATGGCTATTGGTCAATTTGTTCACTTGTATTCCACTTTTCTCCCCTAAGGGATTCAAGGCAGATTACGAATTATCCCGTTTAATGGAAAGGAAGACTAGGAGAAACAAAAGGTTGTCATAAATTCACTGGCACTTTATCATTTAATTTTATTAAAACATCCACAGCCCATCTTTACTCATGGTTCAAGTTATTATTGTTATAATATTATTACTGTTGCCTGTTACCATATGTTAATTGTATCCTTTCCTGTTTTCTGTAAACTGCCCTGGGCCCTCGGGGAGGGCGGTATATAAATATAATTATTTAAAAAAAAAGTTCAGTAAGAAAATTTTTGTATATGGCCTTTGAGGGAAGGGTCATCTGACATCCAGGATTGTCTTCCTTGCATATAAATGCAGACAAAAGATAAACATATAGATAAAACTAAAATAACTTATCACATTATCATAGCTACTGGGCTTTTCAAGTCTACCTCAGGAGCTTGGCTCTGGCTAGCTTTCAAAATGGGATCAATGTAGGAGCTCTCCTGGCATAAGCTAGGAAGCTGCTTCGCAATCTAGGTGCCACAGCCAAAAATGCTTCAGAACAAGGATCCACAACCTTTTTGAGCCAGTGGGCACCTCTGGAATTCTGGCACTGAGTGGTGGGCACAGCCACAAAATGGCTGCCTTGGGAGGCAGAGCCAGCCACAAAATGGCTGCCAGAGGTGGTGGAGGCAGTCACAAAATGGCTGCCACACCTTACCTCAGGTCACACAGTGAAAACGCTTGTGCTGTGGTGGCCGTTGCTGGCAAAGTTCCATTTTTTTAAAAAGTCAATCGATCCTCCTACAGCTAATCAGAAACCTTGTTGAGCAAATGCCCAGCTTTGCTCCACTCACTTTCTAAATACACTTTCCGGGTACCAGGAAAGAAGAGCTGTTTTTTTGTAACACCCCCCCCCCTGTTTTTTACTACCTGAAGGACTCAAATTATAACTGTCTGCCCTTCTTCTCCCCACCACAGACACCCTAAGAGTTAAGTGGGGCTGAGAGAGCTCTGTGAGAACTGTGACTGGCCAAAGGTCACCCAGCTGGCTGCATGCACGGAGGAGTGGGGAAGCAAATTCCATTCTCCAGATTAGAGGCTGCTATGCTTAACCACTGCACCAAGCTGGCTCTCAGTGTGTATCATGGCACCCCCAGGTACCACACTGGGGACTCTAGAACAAGCAGTGGTTCTGCCAAGGACGAATGAAACTAATCCAAGGATGTAGACCAGATGATGGTCCTATATCCATGTGAGTCCCAGATTTAGGTTGGAAAACGGTCAAGAGTCAGGGCATGCTATGGAGGAGTGCCTTCAGAACAATGGTGGTTACAGCAGTTCTGGGAAAAACCCAAGTGTGATGTCACTCCGCTTGAGAAAACTAGTATCCCCTGTGCAAGCACCGAGTCATGTCTGACCCTTGGGGTGATGCCCCTCTAGCGTTTTCCTGGCAGACTCAATACGGGGTGGTTTGCCAGTGCCTTCCCAGTCATTACCGTTTACCCCCCAGCAATCAAGCTGGGTACTCATTTTACCGACCTCGGAAGGATGGAAGGCTGAGTCCACCTTGAGCTGGCTGCTGGGATTGAACTCCCAGCCTCGTGGGCAGAGCTTTCAGACTGCATGTCTGCTGCCTTACCACTCTGCGCCACAAGAGGCTCTTACAAATAGTAAATAATAAATAATAAATAGAGCCAGGGGCAAGCGATCTTCCATCCCCAATGGGAAAATCAGGGCTACCAACTACCAGGAGGGAATAACTGTCTCTTTAATAGAGGCTGAATGCCATAACTGACTTCCGTGCCCTGAAAAGATTCAACGGCCCATTTCTTCACATTAAGCCTCTGTTAAGAGGACAGAGAACTGTTCTCCAGGCTTCCCGGCAGCCCTGGAGGAAATGGTACACCCAGTCCCAGGATATGAAGAACTTCAAAAGAATAAATACTTTGATTTCGACTCAGGGATCAATTTAGTCCAGCCTGCCCATTCTGACTGCGCAGGATTCTGGCACGTTTCTTTCCCCAACCATGACCCTTTTAACTGGAGATACCAGATCACCATGCAGAAAATAACGTTCGGGGCCCTGAGGTAACGTGCAGAATTCTCCGAGGCCATTTCTCCCCACACACAGAGTCTATTTTGACCAGGCCTCTTCACTGTTACAAAGAGCCAGACCATTTCGATTCAGGGACACGGACATCTGTGGCTCTCACGGGTTCGGAGGAAGGAGAATTACCTGGAAGTTGCGGACGACGTGATGTACGTGGCTGGTCTCCGGCCCGGCGGAGGCAGCAAGACAGAATCGTGTTTTGGTCCTGGAAGGCGGCACGAGGCGAAGATGCGGGAATACTGGTCCATGCATAGAGGGTAGCCCCGGGAATATTCCACCAAGAGGGTCTGGCTGGCATGAGGGGGGAAACCGGGAAAGTGAGCCAATGGCCTTCAAATCTTAATCTCAAGGCTGCTGGTGTTGAGTCTAGCGTGAGTCATTCTCCGTTGGGAATTTTTTTTTGAGATTTGCAGGGGAGAGGTCGTGGCATTACAGCTCACCTCCAGATGAGAGAGATCATTTCCCCTGGAGAAAATGGCTGCTCTAGAGCAGGGGTAGTCAACCTGTGGTCCTCCAGATGTCCATGGACTGCAATTCCCAGGAGCCCCTGCCAGCAAACGCTGGCAGGGGCTCGTGGGAATTGCAGTCCATGGACATCTGGAGGACCACAGGTTGACTACCCCTGCTCTAGGGCATTTAACCCTGCTCCGGTCTGTCCTTTCCCGGAGCGCCAGTTTTTGGAAGACATCCATGCCCCACAAGGAGGTGACAAGAACCCTTAGCCCCACACGGTCCGAAAAGTTCCCTCATACCACCAACCTGCTGGGAAGCAACACAAGGATTGTTCATGTATTCATGTTCATAATATTCATGCAAGCACCCTTCCTCACATCAACGTTTATACCTTGAATAAAACAGCGTGGATCTTAAAGATGCCGCTGGGCTCAAACATGGTTAGACAAAATAATAATATTCATGGCCTTGAACGTTAACTCCTTGGGATTTAAATTTATTCTTCACTCAGAAGATCTTTTATGCCGGCAGGGTCTTGACAGCACCACAAGAAATACCGTTAGCTGACAGCTGCTTGACTGGCTCCTCGTTGACTGTTGACGATTTTTATAGGTTTTAGTCAAATGAATTTTATTTTAATTATGGTACTAATGTTTGGAACACAGAAACCACTCCAAACCGGCTTGCTGGGCGGGGCGGTATACAAATGTCATTCAAAATATATATATTATTTGTTTCAGAGCCTCAGTCTTCCATTCCTGCATTAATAAGTATGATTAATACCTTTGGAGACTTGTCAGGCTGTTCAGTTCACTGTGCAAAATCTGAAGTCATACCACTAGGAGACAACATAACACTAAGTGTAGTTGCCTTTGGACATTTTTGGTGATTTCCGGGTGCCGTGATTTATCTTGGAATACTGATTCCTAGAGATACTACACATACGATTACGCTAAATTTTAACACGCTAATTGCTGACAGGTCTTTCCGCTTGGACAGATGGGCAACTTTAAACTCAACTTTATGGGGCAAAGCAAATACACTCAAAATGGATATTATACCTAGAAATATTTATATTTTATGACACACAATTCCTTTCTGTATACCTTGCAGATATATTCATAAGATTAATACTTTGTTTCAGAAATGTATGTGGGGTTCCTCACTGCCTCGGAGCTCTTTGGAAAGAATGCAACTTCCATTTCATGAAGGGGGATCTGGTTTCCCCGATATTAGTTTAGAACCTTAGGCATACTTGTCAGCAAGGGCCACAGCTGTCTCGGTCCTGGCCTCCATCTGGTGGAACGAGCTCCCGGAATTTATCAGGGCCCTACCCGAACTTCCACAGTTCCGCAGAGCCTGCAAAACTGATTGAAGCCGGCCGACTCAAAACATCTGCTGATGCCCCGCCCCCCCAGACATCCCCTTCCATGACTGAACAATCTGACCAGGGATTTGTCAATGTTCTGTTAAAATACTGTTCTGGTTGTCATGTTATGTTATGATTGTTATTTGCCATATTGTTATAATGTTCCATGTAACTATTCTATGATGTTTTGCATAAACGGCCCAGAGCCGTATGGAAGGATGGTATAAAAATCTAAATAAATAAAAATTAACTTGTACTAATTATTGGGCTTGCTCTTTGCAGCAGGACTATCCATTTTGGGCTTTCTTGAAGGTTTCTTCTCTGGGCCCCTTTCTAAGGGGAATACTTTAGAATCTACTTATGCTAGAGTGGACCCCATGCCTCTTGAAATATCTGCAACTAGAGAACCACAGCGTGTTACAACAAAATCAATTTGATTCATCTGTACACCGCCCGTGGCGCCGCGGGCGCCACGGACTAAATAAAGCAGTAAGCCCTCCTGGGGCGGGATGTGTCCGGGATGAGGAAGGGTCCGGATTGGACCCTTCCTCATGACAGACAATCAGAGGGACCAATTGGCAGGCGCGAAGCGCCTGCCGATTGGTCCCTCTGATTCCCAGCAACTGCGAGCCGCGCACAGCGCGGCTCGCAGTTGCTCCCAGCCTGATGCGGCGAGAGGCGCAAAGCGCCTCTCGCTGCGCCAGCCCGCCGCATGAGGAAGCCCGTGCCAGTTGCTCCCGCCCTGACACGGCGAGAGGCGCGAAGCGCCTCTCGCTGCGTCAGGCCGCTGCCACAGAAATAAAGGAAACCCCTGCCAGTTAACAAAGGAAATAAAATAAAAATGAAATAAAATACAGGAAGCCCCTGCCAGTGGCTCCCGTCCTGACGCCGCGAGAGGCGCAAAGCGCCTCTCGCCGCGTCAGCCTGTCGCCCGAGGGAACCCCCAGCAGTCGCGCGGAGCGCGGCTGCTGGGGATTCCCTGCCCGGCGGCCTGACACGGTGAGAGGCGCAAAGCGCCTCTCGCCGCATCAGGCCGCTGCCACAGAAATAAAGGAAGCCCCTGCCAGTTTACAAAGGAAAAAAAATAAAATAAAGGAAGCCCCTGCCAGTGGCTCCCGCCCTGACACGTCAGCCTGTCGCCCGAGGGAACCCCCAGCAGTCGCGCGGAGCGCGGCTGCTGGGGATTCCCTGCCCGGCGGCCTGACGCGGTGAGGCGCAAAGCGCCTCTCGCCGCATCAGGCCGCTGCCACAGAAATAAAGGAAGCCCCTGCCAGTTTACAAAGGAAAAAAAATAAAATAAAGGAAGCCCCTGCCAGTGGCTCCCGCCCTGACACGTCAGCCTGTCGCCCGAGGGAACCCCCAGCAGTCGCGCGGAGCGCGGCTGCTGGGGATTCCCTGCCCGGCGGCCTGACGCGGTGAGAGGCGCAAAGCGCCTCTCGCCGCATCAGGCCGCTGCCACAGAAATAAAGGAAGCCCCTGCCAGTTTACAAAGGAAAAAAAATAAAATAAAGGAAGCCCCTGCCAGTGGCTCCCGCCCTGACACGTCAGCCTGTCGCCCGAGGGAACCCCCAGCAAACGCGCGGAGCGCGCCTGCTGGGGATTCCCTGCCCGGTGGCCTGACGCGGCGAGAGGCGCAAAGCGCCTCTCGCCGCATCAGGCCGCTGCCACAGAAATAAAGGAAGCCCCTGCCAGTTAACAAAGGAAATACTAAAATCAAAATAAAATAAAATAAAGAAAGCCCCTGCCAGAAATAAACAACCCAGCTGACCTGCACCGGAAACAGCGCCAACGCCATCGACGCCGGTGACGTGATTCGGCCCACCGGAAGAGCCTCCATTACTCGAGGAAGCGGCGCCGCGATCGCCGGCGCCGCCCGCCCAGCGAACGGCCGTGGCCGGCCCGCGATTGGCGGAGGGACCTTTGCCGCGACGCCGAGGACTCGCTCTGCCGCGGCATTAACTCGCCTCCCAGCGCCACGCCCCGCCGAGAAGGAGCCACGACGACGAGCGGCTTGCAAGAACCGTGGAGCTGCCGCTGACGAGCCGCCGCAGCCGAGCACGCCGAGGAGACCAACCCACTGAGGAGCCGTCGAGGAGCCGCCGCCCGCCTCCTTTTTAAGGTCGCCTTCCGTCCCTTGCTCTGGCCCCCACCTCCTAGAGCCCATTGTATCCTTTATACAATGGGCTTATTTTACTAGTGTTTACATAATAAAGCAACATTCCGGTCCAAGCCAGATATAAAAAGCTCAGACCAACAAGGGATCCTAACACCAGGCCAAATGATAGACTATAATGGTGAGTTTTTGCCATTTTCTCAGCTGTGGTCTAGATAAGACTTCTCAATTTCTGTTTTATGGCAATATTTACAATTGCAACATCTGTTGATATCTAAATATGGCCTTGCAGCATTAAGTATCTCAGAGTCCCCTTTGTTTCTGGAAACACTAACTGGATCAAGGCAGAAAACGAAACCTACAATGTTTGGGTACGAATTGTTGATGCTGATTATAATAAATATAAACGGCATAAGGATCTGGATTGCCCTATTCTGCTAAAGCAACGAGATATGGCCTTCAAGATCCATGTGCTTGCCCCATGGATCTATGTTCTGACTTATCTAGCAGAAAAAATTGTGTCTTTAGCAGAGCAAAGTTTCCATTACAATGCAAACAAGTTGGTAATTTCTGGCCCTAGATACATATCGGCCAGTCTTTCTCTCCTCTCTCTTACAGGATTAACGCCCGACCTCTCTCTGAACAAGCGGGGAAAGTTATAGAATAGAATGCCATCTTTTATTGTAATAATGGGTTTTTATGTGATTTTACTTTGATTTTATATTTTATTGTGAACCGCCGTGAGACCTTTTGGCGAACGGCAGTATATAAATCCAATTATTAAAAATAAATAAATAAATAAATAAATATAAATAAATATGTTTAGCCTCAAACAGGGCCATGACCTTTTTGGTCCTGGCCCCAACCAGGGTTACTTGTACATTCCCCTATTGTGACAAACAGGACAAATCTATGTATACAACTTTAAATTTAACTGAGTTGTTGGACACATCGTCAAGGATACTCACTGGTCAATCTTGGCCTTGAAATCCAACACACCAGCAATGAGCTTTGCTGCAAACCTACATGGAGGGAAATGGGGGGAGAAATCCTATTAAATCCAAAGAAAGTTCTCCAAACAGTAGTCTTCATTCTACTACTTTATCCTAGCTCTGGAGTACACGCTTGGTAATGTTAATAGGGTTTTTTATTTTTAAAAATAAATTTTATTTTAATAATAATATACAATTTATAGACTTAATCCAGCTTGGTGTAGTGGTTAAGAGGGTCAGCTTCTGATTGGGTGAGCTGGGTTTGATTCCCTGCTCCTCCACATGCAGCCAGCTGAGTGATATTGAGCTCATCACAGCCTTGGTAGTACTGTTCTCACAGAGCCATAGCATCAGGTCCCTCACAGGCCCATCTACCTCATAGGGTGTCTGTTGTGGGGGAGAGGGGGGAAAGGCGATTGTAAGCCGCTATGAGACTCCTCCTGGTAGAGAAAAGCAGAGTATAAAAACAACTCTTCTTCAATTTAATTAATGACAAAAGTCCACAAGAGATCAAATAAAAATGTATAATTACCTTTATGAAATACAGTAAGTCGCATAATAACAAACTTCTTTGACTTTCTCTAACCAGTTTTGCTCGCCTTACATCAAATTCTGTTTCTATTACCGGGGAAACATTAGTCTAGAAGCATTAGTAAAGCTTAAAAGAATTCCTTGATATTTTACAGGAAGCCAACATGGTTTAATAAGCATGCATTAATCCCCGTGTTTCCCTCGGTTTTTCAATTATGTTATTCCAATAATTCACAGAGCATGGGCAGTGTCACCACAACAATGTCAACATCTACCAGAGACATTATGCAACTTTGAAAGCTTTCCGGGAGACAGATTTCATGTACCATCTTCATAGAATCATAGAGTTGAAAGGGGCCATGCAGGGCATCTAGTCCAACCCCCTGCTCAATGCAGGATTAGCCTAAAACATCCATAAGTATCCCTCCAGCCACTGCTTAAAGACCACAATTGAGGAGGAGCTCACCACCTTCTTAGGAAGCTAATTCCACTGCTGAACTACTCACTGTGACAAATCTTTTTATGCTGTCTAGCTAGTACCGTTCTACACATAGTTCAAAGCCATTATTGCAGGTCCTATCCCCTGCTGCCAACCAGAACCACACCCTGCCCTCCTCTAAGTGACATCCTCCAGCACCAGCTGGATCGAGGTGGATCTGTCATACTCGTACTACTCTCTGTCATCGGCGTTCGACGTAGTCAACCATGAGTTGTTGGCCCACCACCTTGCCGGGGCTGGAATTCGGGGGACAGCACTTCAATGGCTGTGCTCCTGTCTTCGGAACTGGACACAGAGGGTGGCTGTCTGGGAAGAGTTATCTCATCCCTATCGACTATCCTTGTGGGGTCCCCACAATTAGACATTTACTTATCTAGGTGGGCCAAAGAACTTCTGACTTCTCTTCGGTCAGAGGGCTGATTATCTGCAGAGATGATTGCAAGAGAGATTTTAAAGTCTCAATACAAACCTATGATTTAGCAGTCAACGTGCTGCTTTATAACAGACACGCTTTGTTCTTGTTTCTCTGTCTTCAGAGGACTGCTTCTCTCAAGGGAAATCGTTACGGGGTAGCTGCCGCAGCCTCCATTCTGAAGGGGGCCCCAGAGAACTATTTCACCCTAACCCGGGTAAGCCCAGACTAGCCGGATATCATCAAATCTCCAAAGCGAAGGAGGGTCTGCCCTAGGTAATGCTTGGATGGGAGGGCCACCAAAAAGTCCAAGGTTAGTACACAGAGAAAGGCAATGGCATAACTTTCCAAATGAGGCCACACCAAATATCTAAATAGGGACATTACAATATCGGCCGTTTTATTCTCAGTCCTTTTCCTAAGAATGCTCATGACTACCGTACACTGCACTGACACTTTCACTCAGCTATAAATGGGTCAGTTTCTAAATTTTTGTGTACACTGTGTTCTAGTTTAGAAAAACAGTAGATTCTTTCTACATTGACGACACCCTGAAGTGGTTCCACCCAAAATACTTATGAGCCAGTGGGGTGGAGTGATTAATTTGGAGAAACGGGTTTGATTTCCCACTCCTCCACGTGCAGCCAGCTGGGTGACCTTGGACTAGTCATAGTTCTTTTAGAGCTGTTCTTACAGAGCAGTTCTCTCAAAGCTCTCTCAGCCCCACCTACCTCACAGGGTGCCTGTTGTGGGGAGAGAAGGGAAAGTGTTTGTAAGCTGCTTTTGCACTCCTTTGGGAAGTGAAAAGTGGGATATAAAAAAACCCCAGTTATTCTCATTCCTTCACCCTCAGTCTAGATCCATTAAGAAGAACCTTGATTGCCCAGATGGGAAAGGGCTTATGCAGTGTGGTTATCTGGTATAATAACTATGTTGGAAAACTTACAGAAGCATTAAAAATGCTCTTTTTTCTTAAGAACAGGGGGCACCTGGATTTAACCAAGAGGTCTTTGGAACCGCAGTAAAACATGCTGCAGGAAATCTCTCAGAATCCAGGTATATATGTCACCAAGAACACAAGGATACTTGGATCTGTCCCACATTTTCCCTCCAATTACTAACAAATATTTACACATCAGTTTTCATTGACTACTTCTAGGTTTTACTCATACGTAGTTGGATTTTCACCCTCCAATACCATCAAATTGGATTTAGTTTCATCTTTAAAAAAAAAAACAAAGCAAGGGGGCACCCGGAGTTGAACCAGGGACCTCTTGATCTGCAGTCAAATGCTCTACCGCTGAGCTATACCCCCAGCACACAAACTGAACTCACCTTGATGTACAGTCATGCACACTGGTTTGGCCAGGTAGCTTCTTGCCCTACCTTGAAGCATCATTGCCTTCTGACTTTTACAATAATCTTTTCCTTATGAAAACCTCCTGAGGAATAACCCACTGGGTATCTATGCTTCACAGAGAGTTCTAGGATGTATATCTAGACTGCGCATTTTAGAACTCTGCAGAGATTTAGGGTCTCACTTTTATCCCTATGCATACGAAGGGCATACCCTTTCCTCTCCCCACAACAGACACCCTGTGAGGTGGGTGAGGCTGAGAGAGCCCTGATATCACTGCTCAGTCAGAACAGTCTTATCAGTGCCTTCACAGAATCAGCCTCTCTGTCAGAGGGCTATCCAGCCTCTGTTTAAGAATTTCCAAAGATGGAGGACCCACCACCTCCCGAGGAAGCCTGTTCCACTGAGAAACCGCATACTAAGGACATACCCAAAACTGCTTTCGGTTTAGTCTTGCCATTTGCTCTTGCGTATCTCCTGCAAAAGACTTCAAAACTTTTGGTACCCACCACAAATATTTTGAAGCAGAAAGGGCTTAATCAATCCAGCTTGCCCGTTTAAAAAGAGGGGGCACCCGGAGTTGAACCAGGGACCTCTTGATCTGCAGTCAAATGCTCTACCGCTGAGCTATACCCCCAGCACACAAACTGAACTCATCATGACGTCTAGTTATGCACACTGGTTTGGCCACATAGTTCCTTGACACACCTTGAAGCATCACTGCCTTTTGACCTTTACCGTAGCTCTTTCCATATCAACATCTCCTGAGGAATAAACCACTGGATGCTGATGCTTTACAAAGATATACTCCACGCCGTGCAGTTAGACAGTCAGCAGAGATACTGGGCCTCACTTTTATCCCCATGCATACCAAGAGCATATCCAAAATTGTTTTTGGCTTGCACACTGCAAGGGAAGGGAGAGGAAAGGGAAGGTGAATGTAAGTTGCTTTGAGACTCCTTCGTGTAGAGAAAAGCAGCATATAAGAACCAACTCTTCTCCTTCTCCTTCTTCTTCTTCTGGTAAGCATGAAGCTGCTTGGCCAGGAACAGACTTCCCAACTTCACATGGCCCACCAGCTGCTGCCCTTCCTTCAGAGGCGTGATCCAGCCATGGTTCATCCCAACTTCACATGACCCACCAGCTGCTGCCCTTCCTTCAGAGGCGTGATCCAGCCATGGTTCATCCCAACTTCACATGACCCACCAGCTGCTGCCCTTCCTTCAGAGGCATGATCCAGCGATGGTTCATCCCAACTTCACATGACCCACCAGCTGCTGCCCTTCCTTCAGAGGCGTGATCCAGCCATGGTTCATCCCAACTTCACATGACCCACCAGCTGCTGCCGTTCCTTTAGAGGCATGATCCAGCCATGGTTCAACATGCTAGACTTCTACAGAGTCCTCCACCTAGGGCTGTCCTTGAAGACTGACAAATTTGAGATGCTGCGAAATGTACCAGCACAGCTGCTTGCTGATGGGGATTACTGGGAACACATCTTGTCAGTCTGAGAGTGTCTTCAAGAGCTAACATTTTCTGGATAAAAGCAAACTTTCTTTCTTAAGCCCGAGAGGGATCGTTCTCCATGATTCCAGTCATACTGGAGTTATTGCAGAGGGCCTCGGAGGTTCTAGGATTATCTCAGTGGGATTTTGCCAGTCAAGATCCTGCCCTCCTTATGACTGGTGGCCAAAACCAAGGAACTCCCAAGCTCAGGACTCAGAGAAAGCATGCTTGCTTTGGACTAACAGGTACCGTAACAATTTTCTAAAATTTACCCCAAATTTGGTACAATGAACTCTCGTTAGTGATACAGGATTTGTCTCATCATTCACTCTTGTGTATCTCTGGTAAAAGATTTAAAAACTTTTTTAGACACCATGAATATTTTGAATTAAAGGTAAAGGTATCCCTTGGGCAAGCAACGAGTCATGTCTGACTCTTGGGGTGACGCCCTCTAGCATTTTCTTGGCAGACTCAATACAGGGTGGATTTGCCATTCCCCTCCCCAGTCATTACTGTTTACTGCCCAGGGCTTAATAAATATGTCTCGCCTGTTTAAAAAGAGGGGGCACCCGGACTTGAACCAGGGACCTCTTGATCTGCAGTCAAATGCTCTACCGCTGAGCTATACCCCCAGCACACAAACTGAGCTCATCATGACGCCTAGTTATGCACACTGGTTTGGCCACATAGTTCCCTGCCAAGCCTCGAAGCATCACTGCCTTCCTACTTGTACAGTAATCTTTTCTATATGAACATCTCCTGAGGAATGACCCACTAGATACCAATGCTTTACAAAGAGTTCTGAGATATATTCCAGACTGTGCTGTTAAACAGCCAGCAGAGATACTGGGCCTCACTTTTATTTTTATGCATACCAAGAGCATACCCAAAACTGCTTTTAGTTTGCACACTGGTATTGGTAAGCATGAGGCTGCTTGACCAATAACAGACTTCCGACCTTCACATGTCCCACCAGCCACTGCCCTTCCTTCAGAAGCATGATCTAGCCATGGTTCTCCTTGATAGACTACTAGATTCCTCCACATAGGGCTGCCCTTGAAGACTGGTAGCTTCAGCTTGTACAAAGGTGGCCAAACTGGCTCTCCAGATGCCCAGAAGCAGGGGCTCATGGGAATTGTAGGCTATGAACATCTGGGGTGTGGGGCTTTGCTAAGCTAATGAACTTCTAAGTAGGGATGGGCATCAATTTGAAAATTCCCATTCGTTTTGGGGTGTTCCCAAACCGAACCCCTGAAATGAGCCAAAATCCGCCAAACGAACTGTCCAGGTTGGGCTGGTCCATTTTACCTCTCTCTGCTTAGAAGTGGGGGGAAGTGAAATGGACCACTGAAATGACTGTTATTAGGCTGGCAGCCACTTCAGCAGTCCATTTCGCCCCCCTCCCCCGCCTTGGAAGGGAGGAAGCAAAAGGAATAGATTAAGTGGCTCGCAGCCATTTAAACCTAACACTGACAAGTGGATTGCCCTTCTCAACTGCTAGCTTTAAATGGCTCAACCTCCGCCCAAACAAAAAGTACCTGAAATATTTGGGGTGATTTCTCACACATTTTGGCTTATGAACTGATTCATTCCCATCCCTCCATCTGGGGTCAAAATTTGGAGAAAGGATGCTTATTTATAGAACAAGTAACAATACTGTTCTTTGTTTTTCTTACCATGCATAGGAAATACAACCTCGTTCCCAATCAAGTAGCTTGTGTTTCTAAATTTTATCTTTGAGGATTGCACAAACTAAAATTTAAAAATGTTGTTCTCCCCAGATGACTGCAGCAGAGTGTGTGTGAGGGGGGAGGGAGACTAGGATATGAAGCAAGAACCCCTTGGTGTGCCATCAAATGCTCTATCAATAGAGCTCTATCCCTAAATTATAAATGTCTGTTACAATGAACACTAGATAATGATACAGAATCTGCTTCATCATTCACTCTCATGTACCTCTAGTAAAAGTTTTTGTTTTTAATTAACCCCCAATGACTTATTTAGAACAGGGATGGCTTAATAAATATAAATTTGCTTGTTAAAAAGAGGGGGCACCCGGACTTGAACCAGGGACCTCTTGATCTGCAGTCAAATGCTCTACCGCTGAGCTATACCCCCGGCACGCTGCCTTCTTACTAAGACATCTAAGTTAAGAATACTGGTTTGTCCACATGGCCTTGTCTGATCTACAGACACTAACAGGTTGTTAGCTATTCTAATTATTTTCCACCCACAGAAACGACAATTATATTTCATTGTACGTCTTGCTTAACTAGTTACATATTTGGATTAATTCCTCTCTAAACATTGTTAGTCAGCCTGCACCACCTGGACGCATTCCAAAGCTGCTGAGTTGAGAATGGCAACATGAAATCCAAGACATGGAAAGTGGGTTTTTTTTTTTTTGCATTTAGGCAAAAAGAATTTAATGTACAGGTATATGACAGGGACTGCTTGGCATGGCAGTAGTAGTACCTGCAAAAAGGATCTTGGGGTTAAAGGTGAGATGAAAATGAGTTATCATAGAATCATAAGAGTTGGAAGGGATCTCCAAGGTCATCTAGTCCAACCCCCTGCAGAATGCAGGAAACTCATTACTACAGACACATGTGACATTGCTAGAAAGGTGGCTAGTGCAAGAGACCCCTGGGAGTTTGGGGGAAGAGGAAGAGACATGCAGACCATAAAGCTGAAATTGGCAACTGGTGGTCCAGGGGTTCATCATCAACCCTTCCGCAGGGTTCATGAGTTCGAGAATCATTTCCCACAACTACTAAAGAGCTCTTTAACTCTCTCCCGCTCAGAGTGAACGTCACTCCCACAGCTTTGGCAGAGCCCTCTCATCGGTACACAGATTTGTCTGTGCCTTGGTGTAACCTGGGGAATCTGCAGACACCCTTTCCTAGCCTTGCCACCTTCCAGAGCAGGGGGGAAGCACGAAAGGAAGTTGCAAGCCACTTTGGGTCCTCACTGGGGAAGAGAAAGGGTGGGAATAGTTAAATGATATCTAGGCTACGTTAACAGAGGGGCAGCCTCTAAGGCTCGAGGAGAAGCACCTCTCCGATAGCCGGTGTGTCCATCGGCTGCCACAGCACAGAGGGGTGGGTGCCTCTCTAAGAAGATAAAGACAACCACGGAACGTTTTACGGGGCAGCTGTGTCGGTCTGCAGGAGAACAGCTATGTTCAGTAGCTCTTGGAGACCAATAAGATTTTGGGGGTGTGAGTTTTTAGGAGGAGGAGGAGGAGGAAGAGGAGGAGTTGGTTCTTATATGCCGCTTTCCTCTCGCCGAAGGAATCTCAAAGTGGCTCACAATTGCCTTCCCTTTCCTCTCCCCACAACAGACACCCTGTGAGGGAGGTGAGGCTGAGAGAGCCCTGATATTCCTGCTCAGTCAGAACATCTTTCTCAGTGCCGTGGCGAGACCAAGGTCACCCAGCTGACTGCATGTGGGGGAGTGCACAACCAAACCCGGCATGCCAGATTAGAAGTCCGCACTCCTAACCACGACACCAAACTGGCTCTCAACGCTCCCTTTCTCTGAAGATTTGACCCTCAAAATGCTTGTACCTTGAAAATCCAGTTGGATTCTAAGGTGCTCCTGGACTCGAATTGGGAGGTGGTGGGTTCTCCATCTTTGGAGATTTTAAAACAGAGGCTGGAGAGCCATCTGACGGAGAGGCTGATTCTGTGAAGGCTCAAGGGGGTGGCAGGTGACAGTGGATGAGCGATAGGGATGTGAGTGTCCTGCATAGTGCAAGGGGTTGGACTAGATGACCCAGGAGGTCCTTTCCAACTCTATGATTCTATGGAACAGCCTCTGAAATGAGATCGGGACCCAAAATGGCTCTGCAGTGCCAGCAAGACAGAGCTGTTCCACCTGACCTATGGTTGAGGCCCAGAACACCAATGGCCTCCCTACACACACTCACATACTGATAGACAAGCACATAAACCTCCTACTAGGCACTTTATCATTTCCTGCCACACTCACGTTTGAGAAAGGCATCAAGCTCCGAAGCTAATACAAACCATCGCCAGGAATATAAGCTATAACTTAGAATTTTATCATTGCAATAATTTTAATAGCTGCAACAAATTGTTTTAGGATTGTGACGGTGATTTTACTGTGCGTGTTGTTAACCTCCCAGAACCCACGAGGGATGGGAAGTATAGAAACTGAATAAATTTAATAAATAATAAATAGCTTGGTTACCAGTGACACATCCTTACACTCATGGCTGTCCTTTCCCAGTCTTAGTCACCGTCTGATTTCCTGGCTGCAAACCTAAATAAATTATGGCAATAAAGCAAGTGTGTGTAATTCTTCAATTCTTAATTTTACACAGAGGTATCGTTTACGGCTTTTAGAATAAATATCGTTTACGACTTTTTAGAATAACTGTTTTAGAATAATTGTTAGGCAGGGGAAAGGGCAAGGAGGATTTTTAAAAAACACCAAAGACCTAACCCAACCACAGAGAAATCTCATCCCACCAATTCTTTGGCATTTGAGATTTCATAGCAGGCATTGCCACGGGGCCTGATGTGAATTAATTATGTCCTCCTGGCCGTGGACTGGATTTTTAATAAAGGGGAAGAGGTTACAATACATTCTAGAACCTTCATGAAACTTATTTTTTCTCACTTTTCCTTGACGTTTAAAACAGTTTCTATTGTTTTTATATCTCGGGGACTTGTTAGTAGGTTTTCATTAATTCAATGAGTTGTTGTTGTTGTTAGGTGCGAAGTCGTGTCCGACCCATGGACAATGATCCTCCAGGCCTTCCTGTCCTCTACCATTCCCCGGAGTCCATTTAAATTTGCACCTACTGCTTCAGGGACTCCATCCAGCCACCTCATTCTCTGTCGTCCCCTTCTTCTTTTGCCCTCAACCGCTCCCAGCATTAGGCTCTTCTCCAGGGAGTCCTTCCTTCTCATGAGGTGGCCAAAGTATTTGAGTTTCATCTTCAGGATTAATTCAATGAGTAATTTTTTGGATTATTTCTTTTATTTAATCTTTTCCCACCCTTCCCTTGTGCATGGCCTTGCCACCTCAGGATGAGGCCAGGCATCCTTCCCAAAGTTATGATTCTCCTGTTTTACGCAACAGAGTGCAGAATAGCCGCTACCAACAGTTAACAAAGCAGGACTCAACAAGTTTCAGGTTCGAATTTCACTTCAAATTCAACACTCATTGCCCAAGACCATTAGCAATAGAAGGCTTTAATTTTTTTTCCTGAAGTACTTTGAACACCCCAAGTGTCTTTACTAAGGGTACTTAGCTCTTAATTGTTATTTATTACATTTCCTTCATCTGCAGGCCTCAGGGCAGCAGACATGGTTCTCTTCCCTCCTTGTTTTTCTCTCATAACTTATCTTCTCAGCGCAGAAGTAGAGAGGAAGAAGAGGAGTTGGTTCTTATATGCCACGTTTCTCTACCCAAAGAAGTCTCAAAGCAGCTTACAGTCGCCTTCCCATTCCTCTCCCCACAACAGACCCCCTGTGAGGGAGGTGAAGCTGAGAGAGCCCTGATATTACTGAAGAAGAAGAGTTGGTTCTTATATGCCGCTTTTCTCTACCCAAAGGAGTCTCAAAGCAGCTTACAGTCACCTTCCCTTTCCTCTCCCCACAACAGACACCCTGTGGGGTGGGTGAGGCTGAGAGAGCCCTGATATTCCTGCTCGGTCAGAACAGTTTTATCAGTGCCGTGGCGAGCCCAAGGCCACCCAGCTGGCTGCATGTGGGAGAGAGCAGAATCGAACCCGGCATGCCAGATTAGAAGTCTGCACTCCTAACCACTGCACCAAACTGGAACAGAAGTGACACAGAGAATCCCCACAGAACTGGCAGCTCAAAGGAGGGAACAACCAGAGCTTGAGACGTTTTCGAAAAGGCAGAAAGCATCTAAGAAACCCAAACAGTCACAATCCTGGATCATCAGAAATCAGGCCCCCTCAACAGAAGCCTTCACAGAGTATATCCTCCATAGTCATCTTCAGTCTCCAAAGGGGATGAAAAGGAATAAATTAATTGAAGGGAAGGGGCTGTAAGGATACTGAATCCTGTTTTACTGGGCGGGGGTCCCATGTTCAGTCACTGGCATCCCCAGTCTAAATATCTCAAGGTGATAGTAGAACTAAAATAGGCCTTTTTTGCTCAAGGCTAGACAGATGGGACAACTACGCCAAAAGTTAGGGCAGTTCCTAAACTCTATTCTAGGGAATGACACTGGCCCAAGTTACCTAATGAAGCCAGCTATGCCTTGGGGTCAGATAGCGTGGGGGAAATGTGAAGCATGCAGACTGGATGGGAGATACACTTCTGAGTAGCAGTGTGTGTGAACAAGATCTCGGGGTACTTGTGGACTGTAAGCACAGTGTGATGTGGCGGCAAAGAAGGCAAATGCAGTCTTGGGCTGTATCAACAGAGGCATCACATCAAAATCGCAAGATGTCCTAGTCGTGCTGTATACTGCATTGGTCAGACCCCGCCTGGAGTCCTGTGTGCAGTTCTGGAGGCCTCACTTCAAAAAACACGTGGACAAAATTGAGAGGGCGCAGAGGAGAGCAAGCCCTATGAGGAAAGGCTGAGGGACTTGGGAATGTTCAACCCGGAGAAGAGGAGGTTGAAAGGGGACATGATTGCTCTCTTTAAATATTTGAAAGGTTGCCCCGTAGAGCAGGGGTAGTCAGCCTGTGATCCTCCAGATGTCCATGAACTACAATTCCCATGAGCCCCCACCAATGTTTGCTGGTGGGGGCTCATGGGAATTGTAGTCCATGAACATCTGGAGGACCACAGGCTGACTACCCCTGCCTTAGAGGAAGTCAGGGAAAAGTTCCTGTTGGCAGCAGAGGATAGGACACTCAATAATGGATTTCAACTATAAAACAATACCAACTAGATATCAGGAATGAAATTTTCACAGTCAGAGTGGTTCAGCAGTGGAATGGGCTACCTAAAGAGGTGGTGAGCTCCCCTCCACAGACATTCAAGCAGCGGCTGTACAGATGTTTCTCAGGGATGTTTTAGGCAGGTCCTGCACTGAGCAGGGGGTTGAACTAGATGGCCTCTATGATCCCTTCCCAGTTCTGCCTCCCCCTGAGGCCGCCAGCCCCCGCACCCTAAGGCCTGCCTCAACCTTCTCTCTGTCCCTCTTCCTTCTTACCTCAGCTGGCCTTTCCAGTCATTAAAATCCTGTTTGGGCAGCACCACAGCCGGGCTGGAGTGTACAGCCAAGGGGAGCCGGCTTTCTAGGTAGGCCGACTGGACCCACCAGTCCGTGATCTGGGATGGAAAAAAGAAATTAGATTACCCATAGAAAGAAGGGATACAAAACCACCATGAGCAACCCTCTCTGACCTTTCTCCAGTATATCGGAGACCTTTAAAGCAGTGGTCCCCAACCTTTTTCGAGCTGGGGACCGGCGGGGGGGGGGGGGGAGGCCCGGGGACCTGGGAGGAGAGGGAGGCACGCTGGCACCCACAAACCAGCAGGTGCGCCTCCCCCCCCTGCTGCAGCCCGGTACTGAGGCCTCCATGGCTCGGTGGTTGGGGAACACTGCTTTAAACCATAGTGTATGGTTTTTGTTTCCACCTCCAGTGGAAATGTGTCAAGATGCAACCGTTCTGGACACTAATCAGAAGAAGAGTTGTTTTTTTATACCCCACTTTACACTGCCCAAAGGAGTCTCAAAGCAGCTTACAACCTGTGAGCCACCCTGAACTGTCAGGGAAGGGCGGCATATAAATTCATAAACAAATAAAACGTACATGATTTATAAGACCCTTTTCCCAGGGAGTGAGAAGGTAGCCAAGGAAAATGGCATCATGAGATCTACAGAGGTGTTGATAGGAGCCTCTTGACCCACCAGCTGCCTATTTCCACTTTATGGTCTATACATTTCAACCCCCCTCTGCCAGACTCCCTTATTCCTTACCCAGTTCTCCATGCGAGCTGCCCGACGCTGCAGCCGGGCCTGGAGTCTGTCCCCTTCTCCTCCAGGAGCCCCAAATTCAGCCACCAGCTCCTTTGACTGTTCCAATTCCTCAGGGCTCACCAAGGGCTCCAGAGAACGCAGATATCGAGCCAAGGTTTGGCCCAGAGGGGGCAAGGGCTGCTGAGTGAGGGGGAACGTGGATGCATTTCTGGAGTGGAGGGCCTAGAAGAGAGAAGGAGGCCGTGTTTGTTTGTTTACTTCCAGTTTACCTTTTCCACTGAGGCTAAGGCAAAATACAGGCTGACAGAAATGGTAAATTTCAGCTCAACAAAGCTTTTCTCCGCCTCAAATATAAAACAGCCAGGACAAAATTCTCTCCCATCAAATCAGGCTGATTTAATACAAACACTAAACAACAGCAGAGTAATAGTAGTGGTAGAGGAAGAGGAAGAAGAAAAGGAAAAAGAGGAAGAGTTGGTTCTTATATGCCGCTTTTCTCTACCTGAAGGAGTCTCAAAGCGGCTTATAATTGCCTTCCCTTTCCTCTCCCCACAACAGACCCCCTGTGGGGTGGGTGAGGCTGAGAGAGCCTTGATATTCCTGCTCAGTCAGAGCAGTTTTCTCAGTGCCGTGGCGAGCCCAAGGTCACCCAGCTGGCTGCATGTGGGGGAGCGCAGGTTCAAACCCGCTCACCAGATTAGAAGTCCGCACTCCTAAGCACGACACCAAGCTGGCTTGTTACAGGACATGCTGTTAGCATGTACAAGCTAGCAACCGGTGTGTCCGCACCACATATTTACATGATACCCATCTTCCAAGACGTTCAGTGTAATTGGTCCCACCCATTTCGTCTTCACAACCACCTGTAAGGCAGGCTGGATTGAGAAACTATGACAGTCGCTTCCTTTCAAGAGAGTTGTTGGATTTACAGGCCTCCTTCTGTGGCCCAAACATTTCCCGGCTCTCACAGCGTTCTCATCCCTCTCGTACATGTTAGCAATATCACAGGAAGATGTCCTTCCTCGGACCATAAGGTGATCCTTGCTGGGTCAGACCGGTGATCCATCTAGTCCAGCATCCAGCATCCTGTCTCACACACAGCCAAGAAGAAGAAGGAGGAGAAGGAGGAGAAGGAGGAGATGAAGGAGGAGAAGAAGGAGGAGAAGAAGAAGAAGAAGAAGAAGAAGGAGTTGGTTCTTATATGCCGCTTTTCCCTACCCAAAGGAGGCTCAAAGCGGCTTACAGTCGCCTTCCCATTCCTCTCCTGCCTCTAGATAGCCAACAGCAGGGCATAAAGGCTGAGGCCTTCCCTTGACGCTGCTTCCTAGCTCTGGGATTCAAAGGTTTAGCACTTCTGAATGGCATTTCCCTTTAGTCACCACAGTTTGTAGCGACGGATAGACCAGGCCTCCCTGAATCGATCTAATCCCCTTCTAAATCTGTCCGTGCCTGTAATCACCACAATATCCTCTGACAGCAAATTCCACGTTCTAATCGCTCATTGTGTAAAGCTGCATGTTCTTTTGATACTCTCAAATCTACTGTCCATCAGATTCACTGGATGCCCTTGAGCTCTCGTACTTTGTGGGGGGGGGGGAGAGACCCACACACTATGGGCCCACCCATACATGCATGCATGAATGAAAACCTGTCACTACATGTGTGAAACAGCCCCGATGCTCCTTCCCCCATAAGATTTGCAACACAGCTAAAATCTGTAATTTTAACGAAGGAATCTCCTTTTTATCCTGCTAGAGATTGTCAAGACATAGCTCACAGATTAATCACCACAGTAGTCTGGTATAGAAGTTAGGGGGCCCTAACTTTGTTGACCTTCCAGGCACTTTTTAGAAATTTATGAGAGGGTGATGTGAGTGAGCTACCAAAAAGTGACTAGGCCCCATTTCAAGCACAAAATTGCTACCAGGGAGGAGTGAATGGGCTCTTTGATTAAAGGAAGAGAAGCCAATACAGCCCCCTCCAAAAAAAGGGGGGGGGGTTTATTTACTCCCTGTACACACTCTGGATGGGTTTCAAAACCCATAGAAACAAAAAGAAACCCATTTGAATATCTGCAATTTTTTAAAGAATGGGTAAAGAAAATTGGGTGAGGGTATCAATTTAAGCGTTCAGAACTAGAAAAAAATCAACATGGGAGACCATGGTCACCTAGTAAGAAATACAGTAAGCGTTCTTTGCAATACAGAACTGGACACTGAACAAAATGTTCAAATAAATGGGAAAAGGATTTGTGTCAGACTACCCCTAGTGAAACCTAGGAGGTGCATATCGTCTTTTAGCTCTAAATTCATGGTGTCTTCTCGGTTTAAGGAGAACTTCTTGAAAATGTTACCTCAGTGGTAACGTAACCGCATAAACTAAAGTTTATGGGAATTGAGCAATTAAGTGTTGGTATTGTAAATCACTGAGGCAGACTTTCACTTCTCCGTAAACAAAAACCTGCCATATTTACTCAGATGCAATGAACTTAGGCAGATTGAGAGTGGGTGGGCAGGAAGGGATGTAACATTATTTGACTCTTGTGGCCCTTCCTTCCATATCCAGGGAATTGCTGAACGCCACTGTGGGATGGTAGGCGAATTCTCTCCAAGCTAGGCTGAATTCTGGAGATTTTTGGAAGGGGAGGTTCACGGGGGCATGAAATTGGGGTCACTGTGGGTAGGCAAGTAGTTGTGAGTTCCTGAATTGTGCAGGGGGTTGGACTAGATGACCCTTGGAGTCCCTTCCAACTCTATGATTCTATGAAAGCCAGTTTCTGATTAAGTCTATCCCTGTCAATTGAGGCCTTGTTGCTTAATTATGTACCACAGGTAAACCCCTTCACTCTACTGCATTATACTGCATCTTGGCAGCCAGAACTGGTTTTGTGAGACGCTGGAAGCGAGAAACAAAGAGCCCAGTTAGCTCACTAATGGATACAAAAATGCTTGTAGATTTATCCACTGATAGAATTAATTGATTTGCGGAATAGGAAAGATGCCCAGCAGCAGACTGAGATAGCTTGTAAACCTGTGCTACAATACCTATGTCTTTTGTTAAGGTATCCTTTCGCTTTATGTTGTTGTGGTATTTCCCCCCCCCCCCTTTGAATTAAAACCAATCTTAAAAGTCTGCATTGATGGCTAAGGCACACAAAAAGGGTGGGGAATATCCTGAAAATTCTCTATGAAGATAAGATCCAGGTAAGTCACTGTGTTGGTTTGAAGCAGCAGAACAGATTTGGAGTCCAGGTGTACTTTTCAGACCAACACAAAGTTTTGCTGCTTGCACACTTGTTGAGAAAGCCATATATATATATACTAGTAAAAAAGCCCATTGTATGAAGAAGACAATGGGCGCTAGCAGGTGGGGACCAGAGCGAGCGGCAGGCGAGGGACAGAGCGAGGGACAGGCTACCTGAAAGAGGAGGCGGGAGTCCCAGGTGTGGTGCGCTGGGCTGTGGCGGCTCCTCTGCATTTTTTTGTTCTTCTGCGGCTTTCCCGGCGGCTCCATTGTGTTCTGGGGCCATGAGGGCAGGGAGCACCCAGCAGCTGCGCTGTGGGCGGCTGCCGGGGCTCCCAAGGCGCCGGCTTGAAGCGGCGAAAGGCTCCTCCAGGGTTTTTTTTTTTCTGCTGGCTCTCGGCTTGGAGCTGCGAAAGGCTCCTACAGGGTTTTTTTTCTGCTGCCTCTCGGCTTGGAGCTGCGAAAGGCTCCTACAGGGTTAATGCTTTTCTGCTGGCTCTCGTGGGCGTGCCGGCTTGGAGATGCGAAAGGCTCCTACAGGGTTTTTTTTCCTGCTGGCTCTCGGCTTGGAGCTGCGAAAGGCTCCTACAGGGTTTTTTTTCTGCTGGCTCTCGGCTTGGGGCTGCGAAAGGCTCCTACAGGGTTTTTTTTCTGCTGGCTCTCGGCTTGGAGCTGCGAAAGGCTCCTACAGGGTTAATGTTTTTCTGCTGGCTCTCGTGGGCGTGCCGGCTTGGAGCTGCGAAAGGCTCCTACAGGGTTTTTTTTCCTGCTGGCTCTCGGCTTGGGGCTGCGAAAGGCTCCTACAGGGTTTTTTTTTCTGCTGGCTCTCGGCTTGGGGCTGCGAAAGGCTCCTACAGGTTTTTTTTTCTGCTGGCTCTCGGCTTGGAGCTGCGAAAGGCTCCTACAGGGTTTTTTTTCCTGCTGGCTCTCGGCTTGGGGCTGCGAAAGGCTCCTACAGGGTTTTTTTTTCTGCTGGCTCTCGGCTTGGGGCTGCGAAAGGCTCCTACAGGGTTTTTTTTCCTGCTGCCTCTCGGCTTGGGGCTGCGAAAGGCTCCTACAGGGTTTTTTTTCCTGCTGGCTCTCGGCTTGGAGCTGCGAAAGGCTCCTACAGGGTTTTTTTTCTGCTGGCTCTCGGCTTGGGGCTGCGAAAGGCTCCTACAGGGTTTTTTTTCTGCTGGCTCTCGGCTTGGGGCTGCGAAAGGCTCCTACAGGTTTTTTTTTCCTGCTGGCTCTCGGCTTGGGGCTGCGAAAGGCTCCTACAGGGTTTTTTTTTCTGCTGGCTCTCGGCTTGGGGCTGCGAAAGGCTCCTACAGGGTTTTTTTTTCTGCTGGCTCTCGGCTTGGGGCTGCGAAAGCCTCCTACAGGGTTAATGTTTTTCTGCTGGCTCTCGTGGGCGTGCCGGCTTGGAGCTGCGAAAGGCTCCTACAGGGTTTTTTTTCTGCTGGATCTCGGCTTGGAGCTGCGAAAGGCTCCTACAGGGTTTTTTTTCTGCTGGCTCTCGGCTTGGAGCTGCGAAAGGCTCCTACAGGGTTTTTTTTCTGCTGGCTCTCGGCTTGGGGCTGCGAAAGGCTCCAACAGGGTTAATGTTTTTCTGCTGGCTCTCGTGGGCGTGCCGGCTTGGAGCTGCGAAAGGCTCCTACAGGGTTTTTTTTCTGCTGGCTCTCGGCTTGGGGCTGCGAAAGGCTCCTACAGGGTTTTTTTTCTGCTGGCTCTCGGCTTGGGGCTGCGAAAGGCTCCTACAGGGTTTTTTTTCTGCTGGCTCTCGGCTTGGGGCTGCGAAAGGCTCCTACAGGGTTTTTTTTTCTGCTGGCTCTCGGCTTGGGGCTGCGAAAGGCTCCTACAGGGTTAATGTTTTTCTGCTGGCTCTCGTGGGCGTGCCGGCTTGGAGCTGCGAAAGGCTCCTACAGGGTTTTTTTTCTGCTGGCTCTCGGCTTGGGGCTGCGAAAGGCTCCTACAGGGTTTTTTTTCTGCTGGCTCTCGGCTTGGGGCTGCGAAAGGCTCCTACAGGGTTTTTTTTCTGCTGGCTCTCGGCTTGGGGCTGCGAAAGGCTCCTACAGGGTTTTTTTTTCTGCTGGCTCTCGGCTTGGGGCTGCGAAAGGCTCCTACAGGCTGGGAATCGGAGGGACCAATCGGCAGGCGCTTTGCGCCTGCCGATTGGTCCCTCCGGTTGTCTGTCATGAGGAAGGGTCCAATCTGGACCCTTCCTCATCCCGGACACATCCCGCCCCAGAACCCCTTACTGTTTTATTTAGTCCGTGGCGCCCGCGGCGCCACGGGCGGTGTACAGATTATTTAGTCCGTGGCGCCCGCGGCGCCACGGGCGGTGTACAGATATGGGTGGGGGTTTCATAGAATCATAGAATCATAGAATCATAGAGTTGGAAGGGGCCATACAGGCCATCTAGTCCAACCCCCTGCTCAACGCAGGATCAGCCCAAAGCATCCTAAAGCATCCAAGAAAAGTGTGTATCCAACCTTTGCTTGAAGACTTCCAGTGAGGGGGCACTCACCACCTCCTTAGGCAGCCTATTCCACTGCTGAACGACTCTGACTGAGAAAAACTTTTTCCTGATATCTAGCCTATATCGTTGTACTTGAAGTTTAAACCCATTACTGCGTGTCCTCTCCTCTGCAGCCAGCAGAAACAGCATCCTGCCCTCCTCCAAGTGACAACCTTTCAAATACTTAAAGAGGGCTATCATGTCCCCTCTCAACCTCCTTTTCTCCAGGCTGAACATTCCCAAGTCCCTCAACCTATCTTCATAGGGCTTGGTCCCTTGGCCCCAGATCATCTTTGTCGCTCTCCTCTGTACCCTTTCAATTTTATCGATGTCCTTCTTGAAGTGAGGCCTCCAGAACTGCACACAGTACTCCAGGTGTGGTCTGACCAGTGCCGTATACAATGGGACTATGACATCTTGTGATTTTGATGTGATGCCTCTGTTGATACAGCCCAAAATGGCATTTGCCTTTTTTACCGCTGCATCACACTGCCTGCTCATGTTTAGTTTACAATCCACAAGTACCCCAAGGTCTCGTTCACACACAGTGCTACCTAGAAGCGTATCCCCCATCCAGTAGGCATGCTTTTCATTTTTCTGACCCAGATGCAGAACTTTACACTTATCTTTATTAAATTGCATCTTGTTCTCATTTGCCCATTTTTCCATTGTGTTCAGATCTCGTTGAACTCTGTCTCTATCTTCCGGAGTATTTGCCAGTCCTCCCAATTTGGTGTCATCTGCAAACTTGATGAGTAGTCCCTCCACCCCCTCATCTAGATCATTAATAAATATGTTAAAAAGTACCGGGCCGAGCACCGAACCCTGAGGTACCCCGCTACTCACCTCTCTCCAGTCTGATGAAACACCATTGACAACAACTCTTTGAGTGCGGTTCTCTAACCAATTCCCTATCCACCTAACGATCTGAAAATCCAGATTGCAGTCCTTCAACTTATCCATCAGAACATCATGGGGAACCTTGTCAAAAGCTTTACTAAAATCCAAGTAAATGACATCAACCAAATTTCCCCGATCCAGCAAACCTGTTACTTGGTCAAAAAAGGAAACTAGGTTGGTCTGGCAGGACCTGTTGGAGACAAATCCATGCTGACTTCCTTGGATCACCAAATTGTCCTCCAGATGTTTGCAGATCGCTCCCTTTAATATCTGCTCCATTATCTTCCCCACAACAGAGGTCAGACTCACTGGTCTGTAGTTTCCCGGGTCATCCTTCCTCCCTTTTTTGAAGATTGGAATAACGTTTGCTCTTTTCCAGTCCTCCGGGACATCTCCAGTCCTTAAAGAGGTTCCGAAGATGATGGACAAGGGCTGTGCAAGTTCTCTGGAAAGTTCTTTGAGTACTCTTGGGTGCATTTCATCTGGACCAGGGGATTTGAACTCATCCAGTGCAGCTAAATGCCTCTCGACCACCTCTCTATCCATGTTAACCTGCCACCCAGACACTATCCTTTGGCTACAGCCATCTCTAGATGTGCCTAAACACTTAGACCTGTGGGAAAAAACAGATGTAAAATAGGCACTAAGCCTTTCTGCTTTCTCTGCATCTTTCGTTAGAGTTTGTCCATCCGCACCCAACAGCGGGCCTATTGCCTCCTTTACTTTACGTTTGCTCCTCACGTAACTGAAAAATCTTTTCTTGTTACAATGGGCTTCCCTGGCCAATCTTAGCTCACTCTCAGCTTTGGCCTTTCTGATGATTGATCTACAGTGCCTAGTAACCTGTAGGTACTCTTCTTTAGAGCTCTGTCCTTCCCTCCATTTCCTGAACATTTTCCTTTTCTTTCTTAGTTCCTCTTGAAGTTCTCTGTTCATCCAAATAGGCTTCTTAGAGCTCCTGCAGTGTTTTCGTATTTCTGGAATAGTCATTGATTGAGCATGCAATAGCTCTTGTTTGATTAGCGCCCACCCTTCACATGCTCCCTTCCCTTCCAGCATTCTCGTCCATGGTATGACACTCATCATGTATCTGAGTTTATTAAAGTTTGCCCTACGAAAATCCAACATCCGCGTCTGGCTACAAGCTTCCTTGGCTCCCCATCTCAAAAGGAATTCTATGAGGACATGGTCACTTCCCCCTAGGGTCCCCACCTCCTTCACCTCATCCACCAACTCTTGCCTGTTGGTCAGTATTAAGTCCAGTATGGCTGAACCTCTTGTGGGTTCATCTACCATTTGATAAATGAAATTGTCAGCCAGGCAGGTCAGAAACTTGCATGACTGAGGACGCTTCGCAGAGTTTGTTTCCCAGCACACATCTGGGAAATTGAAGTCACCCATGATGACAAGGTCCTGCCGTTTGGATATTTTCTCAAGCTGCTCACAAAGTGCAGCATCCACATCCTCTCGTTGGTCAGGCGGTCGGTAGCAGACACCAACCACCACACTGTTTGTTTCCCCCTCGCTTATTTTCACCCAGATGCTTTCCACTGTAGATATGCTCTCCTTCACTAGAATTTCCTGACAGGTAAGCCCTTTCCTCACATAAAGTGCCACTCCTCCACCTCTTCGATCTATTCTGTTTTTTCTGAACAGTTCATATCCATCCACCATTACATTCCAGTCATGAGAATCATTCCACCAAGTTTCTGTGATGCCTACTAGATCATACCTTTCCATCAGCATGAGAAGTTCCAGCTCTTCCTTTTTATTGCCCATGCTTCGGGCGTTAGTATAAAGACATCTGAATCCTTTTACTTTTGGTTCCCTATGAGCTGGCCTTGCCGGTTGGGCTGCCTCCGATAGTTTTCCTTCCATACACTCCCTATGTTGATCGTCTCCTTCCCCTAGTGGCTTTAGTTTAAAGCTCTCCTGATGAATCTCCCCAGGTTCCTGCCAAACACATTCTTCCCCAGTTTTGATAAGTGCAGTCCATCAGGTGCTAGTAGGCCTTCCTCAAGAAAGCCTATCCCATGGTCCCAGAAACCAAATCTCTCCTGCCGGCACCAACTACGCAGCCAGTGATTCACCTCCATTATCTTCCTCTCCCGACGCATTCCTCTTCCCTTGACAGGCAAGATTGAAGAGAATACCACTTGTGCCCCCATTTGCTTGAGCTTCCTCCCCAGATCTTGATAGTCTTTTTTAATAGGAGCGATGGTATTCAGGGACATGTCATTCGTCCCCACATGGACCATCACAAATGGGTAGCGATCCGTAGATTTGAGGAGTTTGGGCAGCCTTTCTGAAACATCTTTAATTTTCGCCCCTGGCAAGCAACACACCTCTCGGGTTAGGGGGTCGGGCCCAGCCACGTGGCGATCCATTCCTCTTAGCAGGGAGTCTCCAATTACCAGTACTCTCCTTTTTTTTTTCTTCTCAACTCCATTTCCTTCTGTCCCCGTGGCCTCTTCCCTTTGTCTTAGAGTTTGTTTTGGGACCTCTTCCCTTGTTGACCCTTGCACCTCCTCTGCAAGGGCCTGAAATCTATTCTGGACCTCCAAAGGCCCCGAGAACTGTCTCGCCCTTCGCCGTTCAGTCTTTTTCCGAACTGCCTGCAGAGGCTCCCTATTGTGGTCAATCTCCTTGTCCTCTACAGGACTGGTTGTATTCTCTTTATTCTCTTTATTCCATGTTGCAGAGCTCTGGACTACGAACTCCTCCCCTTTCTTACTTTGGGTCAGAGTAATAATTTTGTTTTCTAATCCCCTAATCTTTTCCTCCAAAAGTTTTACCAGCTTACACTTGGGGCAGCTGTAGTCCATCTTGTCTTCTGGGAGGAAGGCAATCATGTCACACTCACTGCAGATGATGGGATGAGTGTCCTGGAGGTCCATTGTAATGTCTAGGCAGTGCAAGTACTAGGGAAATATAATCTACTGATATAATCTACTGATTCTAATTGCTCGGCCAAGAACCCCAGGCTAAGAGCCACAGGCCAAGAGCCCTTTGTCTCTTGCCAAAGGCTCGCACCTCTGGTGAGGAGTAGCCCTTTTTAATCCTCCCAACAATTACCCAGCAATCACCTCACCCAGGCAGAACAATAGCCTCACCTGGTCAACAGCAACTCTCCCCAGTAGCTCTCTCTCCACGTGCTCTCAGTTGTCTGAGCTCTGCCTCTGGTGAGGAGCAGCCCTTTTTAATCCTCCCAACAATTACCCAGCAATCACCTCACCCAGGCAGAACAATAGCCTCACCTGGTCAGCAGCAACTCTCCCCAGTAGCTCTCTCCACGTGCTCTCAGTTGTCTGAGCTTGATGTGTTAGTTGTCAGGAAAGGCTAGTTATTGCCAAGATGTATCTGAAGAAGTATGACTACACACCCAAGTTTATACCCAGAATTAAACTTTGTTGGTCTTAAAGGTGTCATTGGACTCAAATTTTGCTCCAAAAGTTCTCTGCTGTTGTTGCTTTCAGTTCAACTCAAGGCCTTCAGGATACTATCTTGAAGGCTCAACTGTTTTCTTTTCTGTTTTTATAGGTCAGTTTTCTAGAGGTCTGCCCCAGGCAGCTCAGGGAAACCCTTCAACACCCGGTATAAAAACAACATAAAACTCTCATCAGCAGCTTAAAACAACAGTAGTAAAATAGTCCTGCAGGCTAGAAGCAAACCGTTAAAAGCAGATTGGAAAGAAATGAGTGATGAAACCTTTCAGCAAAAGGCCAGGGTAAAACCAAAATCTTTTATGAGACTCCACAACCTCCGCTCTCTATGCAACAGCTTTCACGTTAGCAGTTCCGGTTGCATGTCTGAAGGCTTCAAAATGAAACGTCTGCTTATAGTCGTGACATTAGTTCCACGCTGACAACTCCTCCTTAGGGACAAAACCAGAGGCTTTTCTTACCAGGTGCCTACTGCCTTATGGAAAAGGAAAACATTATCTTCTGCTCATGTTGCAATCTGCAGGTGCAGGTGGCACCTAAGGCAGCTGTTTTTGGCCCCTGGGGACCAGGCCCGAATCTCTCTTGCATTAATCAGACTCACTCCCCTTCTCCCTGCTTACTTCTAAAGGAGCTTGCAGCCCGATTCTTCCCCTGCTTACCCAGATAGAGCCTCAAACGATAAAGAAGGATTCATGTGGGTCACCGTGTTGGCACAACAAAAACAGAATCCAATAGCACCTTTAAGACCAGCAAAGATTTATTTAAGGCGTGAGCTTTCGAGTGCAGGCGCTCTTCCTCAGACCAAATGAACAACCACCATAACTGTGAAGATATAAGGCCAAAGCAAATTATGGCAAATTAGTAAAACTGTGTCATAATGTCTGAATTAAGCCACAGGATGCCATATGAGAATTCTTTGCCAAAACAGCTAATCAGTCCTTTTGAGTTCAGCTGCAGTTCACGAAAACATTGGAGAAATAAAACTGTCCAAGTTAGTAATTAATGGCAGATACTGTCCCAGTTGTATTTAAGTAGATAGCCGTGTTGGTCTGAAGTAACACAACAAAATCTGAGTCCAGTGGCACCTTTAAGGCCAACCAAAATTTATTCAAGGCGTGAGCTTTCCTGGGCATGCACACTTCCTCAGACAAACTTCTCCTTAGATCAGGGGTAGTCAACCTGTGGTCCTCCAGATGTCCATGTACTACAATTCCCATGAGCCCCTGTCAGCAAACCCTGGCAGGGGCTCATGGGAATTGTAGTCCATGGACATCTGGAGGACCACAGGTTGACTACCCCAGCCTCAGATAACAACATCTGAGTCCAGGGGCACCTTTAAGGCCAACCAAAATTTACCCCAGTGGTGAGCTTTCGCGGGCACGCCCACTTCCTCCCACAACGGAACAGGGATATAAGGAGAAAGCAACAAATCAGTCAAGAGCCTCGCAGCGTCCAAAACAGGGGTAGTCAAACTGCGGCCCTCCAGATGTCCATGGACTACAATTCCCAGGAGCCCCTGCCAGCATTCGCTGGCAGGGGCTCCTGGGAATTGTAGTCCATGGACATCTGGAGGGCCGCAGTTTGACTCCCCCTGGTCCAAAACATGCAGCACGATGATGACAACGCTTTGCTAGAAAAGCCAACGCTCAAAAAGGCAAGGTCGCCATGCTGATCCGCAGAGCCACAGAACCAAGTCTGAGTCCGGGGAGGGGGGGGGGGCACCTTAAAGGCCAAGCTTCCTCCTGTTAGGGGGGCCGGGGCAGTTTTCACGTGCAGGCCCCCTTCTGCACGCGCCAGTTTCCACCCGGAGTTAACCCGCGTTACAATGCAAGAGGCTCCCAACCCCCAACCCCCGGGCTCAAAACTTGCTCCCGCGGCTGCAGCCCAGCATGGCGACCTTCCCCCCCCCCTCCCAAAATCTGCTCCCACACCAGTGGATCCGGCAGTCCAGCCTGGGCGCCCGCAGGGACCCAACCCGGCTTGCCCACAGCGCCCCCCTTCCCCGTCCGCCCCGGCGCGCCCCACGTCTGGCACGTCCGCCCATGGGAGCCGCGGCTGCAAAACCAGCTGGCAAGCGCCGCTCTCTGCACAGCCACCGGTCTGACTCACCGCGGGCGGCCGAGCGGGGCCCCTTGCGCAGCGCCACGGCTGCCACACCAGCCGCCAGCGCCCCATGGCGAGAGGCCCAGGCAGCCGGCCCAGGAGCCAGGCGCTGGCCGCGCTGGGAAGGAGGGCTCCGCTTGACCCGGCTGCAGATCGTTGTCACTTCCTGGGAAGGGGGGGGGGAGCGAGGGCTTTGGGTCCCGCCCCACTTTCCCCCCACCCTCCAGAGAGAGACGTCGACGTTTTGGCGCCCAGAACGAGCTGCGCGCTGAGCATTGCGCCGTTTGCATGCATGCATGGTTGTATGCATGCATGCATGGTTGTATGCATGCATGCGTGATTGTATGCATGCACGCATGCATGCCCGCCCGCGCACGAAAGCTGATTCTGTGAAGGCTGAAGGGGGTGGCAGGTTACAGTGGATGAGCGAGAGGGTTGTGGGTGTCCTGCCTAGTGCAGGGGGTTGGACTAGATCAGGGGTAGTCAAACTGCGGCCCTCCAGATGTCCATGGACTACAATTCCCAGGAGCCCCCTGCCAGCGAATGCCTTCCAGTTGCCTTCCCTTTCCCCACAACAGACACCCTGTGAGGGAGGTGAGGCTGAGAGAGCCCTGATATCACTGCTCGGTCAGAACAGTCTTATCAGTGCCGTGGCGAGCCCAAGGTCACCCAGCTGGCTGCACGTGGGGCAGTGCAGAATCGAACCAAGGTCACCCAGCTGGCTGCACGTGGGGCAGTGCAGAATCGAACCTGGCATGCCAGATTAGAAGTCCACACTCCTAACCACTACACCAAACTAGCTCTCCAAACTGGATAACATCACCTGGTGATGATCAACATTCTATTAAACCTCCCTTAAAAAGTGCAATAAATACATTATAAAAAAATGTCTGGCAGACAGCTAACCAGGGGAACTTTGGAGCCTGCCCTGCTTAGATATCAGCACTGGATACTCAGTTTCCTGTTGTGTGGGAGCCCGTTTCAGATAGGGGGCCATGGTGCACACGGAGAGGAAGCATAAATTAGTCTTCCTCTAGCACAGTTTTCCTAGCTTAGCGAATTTAAGAATACCAATGGCCACATGGAAGTTTCTCCAAAAGGCAAATAGTAAAGGGGGACAAGCTTGGTGTAGTAGTCAAGAGTGACTCCCCCACATGCAACCGGCTGGGTGACTTTGGGCTAGTCACAGTCCTGTTAGTGCTGTTCTCACAGAGGAGTTCTGTCAGTGCTCTCTCAGTACCACCTATCTCTCTGGGTGTCTCTTGTGGGGAGAGGAAGGGAAGGAGATTGTAAGCCACTTTGAGATTCCTTCTGGTGATGAAAAGCAGGTTTTTGGCAACAAAAGTTCCCTGATCAGTTTGTCTCCTCACCAGGTCTGTGCCTTCTTAAGGAGGCCTTATTTGTTTTCCTGTTACAGACCCGGTTTTGTTGAATGGCCTTCCTGAGGAAGCCCATGGCTGATGTAGAATGCATGGCTGGCATTCTACCACCTTCGCCAAGCCAAACTACTAGCTCCCTATTTGGCCCCGGAACACCTAGCCACAGTGATCCACGCGACGGTCACCTCTAGAGTAGATTTCTGTAACTCGCTCTATGCAGGCCTGCTTTTAACCTTGATCCGGAAACTGCAACTGGTACAGAATGCTGCGGCCAGGGTCCTTACAACCCCACCATGGAGGACTCACATTCGGCCCATCCCACAACAACTGCACTGGTTTCCAGTCGAATTGCGGATCAGGCTTAAGATTCTGGTAATCACCATTAAGGCCATCTGCAGTCTGGGCCCAATGTACCTAAGGCAATGTGCCTCTCTGCCTACGCCCCTCAAAGAGCCTTACGCTTGGCTACTATGATCCTTGGCCCCAGGGAAGCTCACTTGACCTCAGCCACAGGGCCAGAGCTTTTCCCATCCTGGCCCCCACCTGGTGGAACGAGGTCCCGGAGGAGATTAAACAGTTCTGCAGGGCCTGCAAAAGGGAGTTCTTCTGCCAGGCAATTGCTTGAGGTTGGCTTGAATTCAATCACTTCCCATTGACCCCTGAGCCTCCCTCTCATGCAAACTACCAACAGTGTGTCCAACCCACAGGGCCGTCAGTATATTACAGTTTTCGTACCATGTTTTGTTCCTTTATTATATTGTTCTACTGTTATGATTAAAGGTAAAGGTAAAGGTATCCCCTGTGCAAGCCCCGGGTCATGTCTGACCCTTGGGGTGACGCCCTCCGGCGTTTTCATGGCAGACTCAATACGGGGTGGTTTGCCAGTGCCTTCCCCAGTCATTACCGTTTACCCCCCAGCAAGCTGGGTACTCATTTTACCGACCTCGGAAGGATGGAAGGCTGAGTCAACCTTGAGCCGGCTGCTGGGATTGAACTCCCAGCCTCATGGGCAGAGCTTTCAGGCTGCATGTCTGCTGCCTTACCACTTTACTGTTATAATTATTACTGTTCAATTTACCATGTTATTTGTACTATTTTTCTCTTGTTTCATGTAAACCACCCTGAGCCACAGGGGAAGGGCGGTATATAAATATAATAATAAATATTTATTCAGGGTGCCTCTAAAACCAGCATTCTTTCAAAGGACCTGTGAGAATGCTCTGGCTAGAATCTTAGAGTTAGGGAGTTCCCTGCTGTTTCAGTTCCTTTTTTGTTTGCGTTCGGAATTGTTGCAGCTGCTTTACTGATAGCCTATCTCGGTGCGTTATCATTGTAAGCTTTTCTGAGCCTTGGAGGTGACCTTTTAAACGAAATAAACCTGTGGTGGGACAAGGGGCAGTCAAGCAAGTATGGCAACCAAAATTCCAGGGAAACATCAGGCCCATTTTGAAGAACAAAGTCCTGGTCGGGCATCATGTAGGAACAGAGACTTTGGATCGTGCACCATGGATATGTCACCGAGAGGTCATGATGGTGAAACCCCAGTATTTCATCATTTAGACGATAATTGGTGGCAAGAATTTGTAAAGGAGATGTGGGAAGAAAACTGACTCCCTGTATGACAATTATTATCACCCATCGTAACTCTTCTTCATTTGTTAGATATCTGTGTGCAGGATTTATCATTAGATTTTGTAAAGAAATAGCAGCAGTCATAACAGTATGAAGTTGATAGAGGAGTCTGGCTCTATTTTTACATCTAAAAGGTAAAGGTATCCCCTGTGCAAGCCCCGGGTCATGTCTGACCCTTGGGGTGACGCCCTCTAGCGTTTTTATGGCAGACTCAATACGGGGTGGTTTGCCAGTGCCTTCCCCAGTCATTACTGTTTACCCCCCAGCAAGCTGGGTCCTCATTTTACCGACCTCGGAAGGATGGAAGGCTGAGTCAACCTTGAGCCGGCTGCTGGGATCGAGCTCCCAACCTCATGGTCAGAGCTTCAGACAGCATATTGGCTGCTTTACCACTCTGTGCCACAAGAGGCTATTTTTTATGTCTATGGGACTCTATGAGCATGTTTAAGGAGGAAATGTTTTCAAAATGTTTTCATTGGGATCTTTCACCCACTAGAACAGCAAGAATATATCCAGGCCTCAGTAATAATTGCTGGTACCGTAATGAACCTCATGCTTTGAAGTTGGGGGGGGCGTGGCTCATGCAGGTTGGAAAAGAGCAAAAAGGCAGAAAGTTTTGCTGGAACAGGTGTCAGCAAATTCTCTCCCAAAACAATGGCACTCTAAAAAAAAAAATTGATGTTTAATCAAAGATACATCGGATGGGGAGGCGGGAGGCTGGAATAATCTGGATATAAGTTAAACAGCAGGTGTCTTTTATGGGCTGATCTGGGTGACTAATCAGAGTCAGCCCACGTCAGTATTTGGATGGGAGACTGCCAAAGGTTGTGATAACAGAGGCAGGTAAGGACAAACCACCTCTGAAGGTCTCTTGCCTCAAAAACACCAGGGGTCGCCATAAAGTCAGCAGTGAGAAGGCCAGGAGCTGGATTTCAGATGATTTGCAGACATGTGTGAACAGTTCACCATGACCTGCAGCAGAAAATTAACATCTGTTGCGACTTCAGAATCCTGTGTCCCTATTAAGCCCTGTTCTTAATTTGTCTAACACTTTGCATTGTACTTTTGCATTCTGATTACCTTCTTTACAACACTCCTGCCTTCTGACTCGGGGATCACCATTCTTGGAAGAAGGAGAACTGTTTTGTTTTGTTTTTTACTTCGCTTTTAGCTACCCGAAGGAGTCTCAAAGTGGCTTACAATCGCCTTCCCTTCCTCTCCCCACAACAAGCACCAGGTAGGTTAGCCTGAGGGCGCTCTGAGAGAACTGTGACTGGCCCAAAGTCACCCCGGGGGCTGCAGGTGGCAGAGTGGGGAATCAAACCCAGATTAGAGACGCCCGCTCTTAACCATTACACCAAGCTGGCTCTTTTACTTGTATCTGATGGAGGGACCTTGGATTTTGAAAAGCTTATACCCTGGAGGGATGGAATGTTCGTCTTAAGGCAGTGGTCCCTAACCTTTTTATCACTGGGGACCAGTCAACGCTTGACAATTATACTGAGGCCCGGGGGAGGGGGGGGAGGTAGTCTTTTGCCAAGGGACGTCACCGCAGCCTAACCCCCTGCTCCACTTGCTTCCCCCACCAGCGCCCCTGACTTCCTGCCGCCCGCTAGGGGGGCGCTGCCAGCAGCAGCTGTGCAGTGCCATGCCAAGGGGGGCCCCCAGCCATGGTGGCCGCTGGAGAGCACCAAAGGTGAGCCGGGGGCAGAGTGGCAGGGCAGCCCCCGAGGCAGCAGCCGGGGAGGAGGACGAGGAGGAGCCGCGGCCAGGTACCGACTGATCTACAGACCAGTACCGGTCCCCGGATCGGGGGTTGGGGACCACTGTCTTAAGTGCTACTGGACTTGAATTTGTATCTTCCAACAGAGATCTGTTAAATGGGTGGGTTTAGAGGTGGACACAGACACTGGTAGTGATTCAAGCTTTTTATTCAGACCCCAGCATGTTACAAGAGTGACTGAACTGAACCAACCCCCCCCCCGAAAAACCCCAACTTCTATACCAGTGGTTCTCCACCTGGGGGTCGGGACCCCTTTGGGGGTTGAATGACCCTTTCACAGGGGTCGCAGCAGAGCAAGCAGCTTGGCCGGGGTGCGCCATCCACACAACAGCCTTGTGGGGTAGACTGTCTGTCTGGAGCGGCGGAAAAGAGCGAGATCAGCATGGTGGGACAAGAGGCAGAGCTGAACTGAGAAACACCGGGGAGGGGGGGATCAATTTGTATACAATCCTGAACAATGGATCTTCACGCCATTGGTCAATTTCGGTTTAATGTCTGTGAAAGATCACTTGCGTAATTTTATGGTTGGGGGGGGTTACCCCAACACAAGGAACTGTGTTAAATGGTCACGGCATTCAGAAGGTTGAGAATCACTGTTCTGTACACAGGCAAACAATGGATCTTCTTGCCAATGCGCGCCATTGGTTTAAACTGACTGGATCTGGCAGACGGCATCTAGCCATGCATTGGTCAAGCCCCGATGATCCTGCCTGGGACCTTAAGCTCGGTCCTTGGCGGGACTACAGACACAACAGATCAACAAAGTCTCCCCACAAAAAAAAAAATAGGGAAGGAATCCTCCTCTCCCCAACTGTATCTATTGTAGACCTCATTGTACCATTTTCCTTCCTTCCCCTTTGCCTCCCCCTCCAAGAGGCTTGTTTAATCCTTTACAGCTCCTTGAGCATACATCAGTTTTTTGACATTTGCCACTTGACAAGCTCTTAAGGCACCTGATTGTTTTCTCAGCAAACACAGGGCATGGGCCCAGTCAACCACAGGTTGTGATGCAACTCCGCCCAGGAAGGGAGTTCATTTTGCCTTTGCGGATCAGGACTTGCTTTCTGCCAGAGGAGAAGACTGGCAAAGATTCACTAGGCTGAGCCCCAGAACATTCATATTCATTCCCCCCAAGGCTCACTTGACTGCAGCTGAAATGTGTGAATGACGAGGCATGCAGTGTGTACAGCTGATCCCCCTGAAAGGTCAGGGCATGTTTACTGGAGGGAAATAAGGATCCGGTTTGAAAAGCACTTAGTGCAGGGTGAGCCCCATTTAATTCAGCAGGACTCGTTTCTGCGCAAACCCGCCCAGGCTGGTACTGCAAGTTCCATAGGCTGTGCAACCTTACGTACACTTATGTGGCAGTACTATGAACCTAATGGTATTGGCACCTTTAAGACCAACGCAGGTTTATTTAAGGTGTGAGCTTTTGTGTGCATGCACACTCAGGTTATGGAACAGGGATCATAAGAGTACAGATATAAGGAGAAAGTAAGATTCAAACGAGTAGCCGTGTTGGTCTGAAGTAGCACAATAAAATCAGTCCAGTAGCACCTTTAAGACCAACAAAGATTTATTCAGGGCGTGAGACAGGGAATATTCCCTGTCATGTAAGAAGATCGTAGTCTGACGAAGAGGGCTTGCAGTCGAAAGCTCACGCCCTCAATAAATCTTTGTTGGTCTTAAAGGTGCTACTGGACTCTGATTTTAAGGAGAAAATAAATTAGTAGCAAATTAGTAAACAGCATCATAAATCCAAAATATGCAGTATGATAAATATTTGATAGAAAAAGCAGTCCTTTGGGTTCAGTTGTCATTCCCAAAAAGATTGGGGCAATAAAAACGTTAAGGTTAGTGATTAATGGTAGAAACTTTCCCAGTTGTCAAAAGAAGTCATTAAAAGTCACTTCTTGTTAGCTTCTCATCTGGCAAGCTGGGTTTCATTCCCCTTTCCTCCACATGCAGCCAGCTGGGTGACTTGGGGCTCCTCACAGCCCTGATAGTGCTGTTCTGACCAAGCAGTCCTGTCAGAACTCCCCCAGCCTCACCTGCCTCAATATTGCCTACTGACATTGATAGAGGGGCTCCAGGTACTCAGGCAGAAGTCTTTCACTGGTGCTTTTAGCTGAATACCCGGGACTGAGAGCCTCTTGTGGCGCAGTGTTAATGCAGCAGACATGCAGTCTGAAGCGCTGCCCATGAGGCTGGGAGTTCAGTCCCAGCAGCCGGCTCAAGGTTGACTCAGCCTTCCATCCTTCCGAGGTCGGTAAAATGAGTACCCAGCTTGCTGGGGGGGGGGGGTAAACGGTAATGACTGGGGAAGGCACTGGCAAACCACCCCGTATTGAGTCTGCCATGAAAACGCTGGAGGGCGTCACCCCAAGGGTCAGACATGACTCGGTGCTTGCACAGGGGATACCTTTACCTTTACCTTACCCAGGACTGAACCTGGCATCTTCCGTATACAAAGCCCAGGCTCTTCCAGTGAGCCTTCCTCAATCGCATTACTAACTGTTCTGTATTATTCCGCTGACCTGCCGTAAGCAGCTTTGGGAGTCATTTGGCCGAGAGTGCTGGCTAATAAAGTAATTTTTTTCAACAATAAGGCATTCAATTAAACACTGAAAAACTGCCAGTTTGGGACTTTAAAACTATGGGATTGCAGCTCTAGGTAGCCACACATAGATGTTGGGAAATAAAAGCCAGTTGAAAACCAGAGTCTCACCAGCAAGTTAAATGGGATTAAGGCTGAGAATTTCCAGAATAAAATCGGTCATGTTGCCAGCTCCGGTTGGGTTCTGGGTTAGAGACTGACGAGAGCTGGGCTTTCAGGAGACACTTAAGTAGGGTAGAGTCCATCTTCCAAAGGGGTTGTTTTCTCCAGTTGTACAGATCTCTGTCACTAGGGCCTATTCTACACACAATTTGTTCACTTTTAATGCACTTTAGAAGCTGCCAACTGCCAAAGCAGATTTACGCACTGGGAACTTCACTGTCCCAGCTTCTGTGCAGGAGCACAAATTGGGGGCAGATCAGGCACACCAGACCAAATGCTCCCCCTTGTGGGTGCAGGAAGAGGTGGGGCAACCTGCCACGTCTAAAACTCTAGCCTGCAGCTCAGCATGAAACCTCCAGTGCGTAAATGGTAATTGAAAGTGCATTATGGAGATGGGTTGTAAATCCAGCAGTTCTCCTGCCTCTACGTGGAGGCTGGTAATTTTAGCCATTGGTTCACTTCTGAGCATAAAATTATTTTGGAGATTAAACAGTGAGAGCGGTCAGGGAGGTGTTCCGTCTGGGCGGGTGGGCTGCATAGAGAGACAGTGAGGCTAAACATTTGCTCCTAAGTACAGTTCCACTTTATTCAATGGATTGTGAATTTAGGCAGATTGTAAATGGGATTGTGGGATTGTGCCAGTGGTCCTTTTTTCCATGCCCAGGGAAATGCTGATTTCCACTTTGGGACTCAGGAGGCGAATTTCTTCCAGGCCAGACTAGCCAAAGATTCTGGGTGTTTTGGGGGATAGTGGTCATCTGACCATGGAGTGGTGGTCACTTCTAGGTTTCATTCTTCACAGGTTGGATAATGCACTCTCAATGCACTTTCGAAGCAGATTTTCCTGTTCTGCACAGGAAAATTGCACTACAAAAGCACATTGAAAATTGATCATGCGTGGAACAGTTCTCATCCCGCACGGGAAAACCCAGCTGCCAAGTGCAACATGTTGGAATAATTCTCCTTCTGCACTGATTCCATAACGCACCTCTGAAGCAGACTGTCCTATTCCACACAGGAAAATCCTGCTGCAAAAGCGCTCTAAAAGTGCACGAATGAGCAAAAAAAGGCAGCAATTAATAAATAAACAAAACGTCCCTCTTGCAAACGCAGCCTCTTGGGGGCGAATGTTTCTCGGACAACTAACAACCTAGCCGGAGCCTACCTCGGGGGCGCATCCCCCTCTCTACAAGGCGCAGGTTTCCAAGCGCCGCATTAGGCGCATCCAGAGCGGGGTGGTTGTGCGCGCGCGTGGTAGAGGCGGGGGGGGGGGTTGCTGGGGCAGGAGGAGGAGGCGGGGCCAGGCGGCGGTTGCCGGGTGGGTTGCTAGGGACGCCCGGAGCGGTTGCCGGGGGCGGGAGAAGCATTCCCGGATCTGACGCGCGCGCCCCAGCACGAGAGGGGAAATCAACAAGGAGACGGAGGCCGGAGTCGGCGCGGCATCAGCTGGCGGATGGGGGCAGGGACGCCGCGGGTGCCTTGAGCCAGGCAAGCCCCTTCCAGTGGGTGGGTGGGTGTGGGGAGACGACCACAAGCAGCAGCAGCAGCAGCAGCAAGCTGCAAGCTGCAAGCTGCAAGCTGCAAGAGCAGCATGAGGGGCGCGACGAGTGCGGACAAGCCGATCGGGATCCTTCGCCTGCGTCGTCTTTGGGAGCCGCGGAGGGTGAATCGCAGCGCAGCTTCCCCGGGGGAGGCGGGGCGGCTGCCTTGGGGGGGGGTGTCTTGGACGCGGGTCAGCGCCGATCCTGACATGACGTTGCGAATCCGAAAGATTCGAGCGTCTTTCCCGGCATTGAAGGTTGCTCTGGATGGGATGGGATGGGCAGCGTCGGAGGGTGGCGGGCTCGCCTCCGGGGGAAGTTTTTTTGGGGGGAGGGGGGGCTGAATGGGGTGAATAATCTATTAATAATCTATTATTAATCTATTAATAATCTATTCAGCCTTAAAGCGCCGGGGGGGAAACGGTTGCCTGTGGCGATTTCGTACAGAAACCGAAAACTCCGGGGGGCTTGTCAGTTTCTGGGGGCTCCTGCGCCTTTAAGGCAGGGGTAGTCAACCTGGGGTCCTCCAGATGCCCATGGACTACAATCCCCATGAGCCCCTGCCAGCAAATGCTGGCAGGGGCTCATGGGAATTGTAGTCCATGGGCATCTGGAGGACCACAGGTTTACCCCTGCTTTAAGGGACTCCTCGCCTCCAGATGAGATCTCAGCGGCGCATCTGGCATTTCCCTCCCCCGACGCGGAGCCCTTCTGCGCCTCCCTCCGGGGGCCAGCCTGCAGGGGCGGAAGAAGCCGGCCTCGGTGGAGCCGGCCTCCGGTGTCCGTCTCTTAAAGCTACAGCGGCGCCTGGCCAGGCGTACGCCCCGTCGCTCCCACGCGGGAGTTTTGCAACGGAGAGGGAAATCGAGGCCGGTTTCGTCCCCACCCTGGCAATGGCAAGCTGGGCGACTGCATCATCCCCAAGGGAAAGGGGGCCTAGGGAGGAAGGGGGGTCCCTTTCTCTATCTCTCCCCTCCTCCCCCCCCAATTCAGGGGCCGCTGGCAGGAACAGGCTTCCTCGGGAGGTGGTGGATTCTCCATCTTTGGAGATTTTTAAAGAGAGGCTGGAGAGCCATCTGATGGAGAGAACCTGTGAAGGTTCAAGGGGGAGGCAGGTGTCCGTGGATGAGCGAGAGGGTTGTGAGTGTCCAGCATGGTGCAGGGGGTTGGACTGGATGACCCAGGAGGTCCCTTCCAACTCTAGGATTCTATGAGTCTTTCATTTGTCCCAAGACTTCTGATGGCCTTTTGTTGGTGTTGGCGAAAGTAGATTCAGGTGGGAAGACCCTGTTGGGCTGAATCAACAGAACAAAGTTTTGAGTCTGGTGCCCCCTTGAAGGCCAGTTAAGTTTAATTCTGGGTATGCGCTTTTGGGGGCAGGAACACCACTTCAGATAGGTTCCTGTGGGTCGCCGTGTTGGCCCAAAGCCGCAGAACAAATTTAGAGCCCAGGGGCACCTTGAAGACCAACAAAGATTTGTTCAAGCTATGAGCTTTCGTGACATTGACTTGTCCAAGGTATGAGTTTTCATGTGCACTCACGTTATTGGCATTGTATCTGAGGAAATGTGCATGCACACAAATGCTCATGCCTTGAGCAAAACTTGGCTGGTTTTTAAGGTGCCCCTGGACACTTCTTCGGATAAAGTACTGAAATGTATCTGAGAAACGAAACTTTGTGGATCTTAAATCTGCGCACAAGGGTTTTTTGGAGGGGGTTTAACACCCCTCAAAAAAAGATTAAATAAAAGTAATAATACAAAAGGCTATTCATTGAATCCATGAAAACGTTTTAGCAATGCTATGCATTATAAAGATAATAGAAAAAGAGTTAAAAAATTCAAGAAAAAGTATGGGGGGGGACCTAATTATCAGGAAGGTTCTGGAATGTATTGTAAAACACCTGACCATGGGCCTGGTTGGTTTTTAAGGTGCTGCTGGACTCAAAGCTTGGTCCGTTTATTTATTTATGTATTATTAGATTTCTATACCGCCGCTCGCCATAACCTCGCGGCGGTTTACACGTAAAATTCTAAGACAATAAAATCCCCATTAAAATAACAATCACATACTAACCAACTATGCAATGGGGACCATAATCTCTAATAATCCCTCCTCGTTCAGGGTGGGGCACTGATCTCAATCTAATATTAGTCTGATGTTGATCTAAACTAATGTAATGAGAGCCGGGGCCGAGATGAATTTGGGAACCACTTGGAAAAAAAACTTAAATGCAACCTTAAATTTTCCACCACAAGGAAGTGTAAACAAGGCACATTTCAAGATGCTGTAAAAGGGAGGAGAACTGACCGGATCCGACCCTCCCCCCCCCCAATTATATGGTAACTCTGCTCCCTCCCAGGAGTTGTTAGGACTGATTTATAAGCAAGTGACAGTTTCTTCGGGGAAGTGGCTTGTGACCAGGTGCTAAATCTGCACACAATATCTCCTAGCTACATTTCTTTTTTTGGGATGCTGACTTGCAGTCTTGAAATGCGATCTGTTCGCAGGAGGAAGTGAGATGCGAGGATTATTTGGGTCTGATTTGCTTGGCGGTCCGGCACATGTCCCAGGAGATGTTTTGTGCAAAAAAACACAAAAGTGTTAAGAGCAGGATCTTCAGGTCTCCTTGGGGATTTCAGTTCCTCCATGAGACGCTTCTGGTAGCTCCTGCTGTTTGCAGTGGATTGCCGCGGTCCTTCTTCTGCTTTCCCCCCCATCTGCCCTGGACGTTGAGTGAAAGATTCTGTACTTCCCTAGGAAAGCATAAGACTGTGCCGATGTCTGACCTTGACCTGACCTTGACCAGGAATTTCTACTGCCCTATAGGCACAGACTCTTCCCTTTTACAATAATGACTAAAGATGAGTTCCTCAGTTTGGCCACGTGGAGGTCATTGGCCTTCTTAGGTGGTTTCCTTCTGCTTCTGGAACACAAGTTGGAGCTGGGTGGTCTTGGGTGACTTGCGTCAGGTTACAGTGGATGAGCGATAGGGTTGTGAGTTTCCTGCATAGTGCAAGGGGTTGAGCTAGATGACCCAGGAGGTCCCTTCCAATTCTGTGATTCTAGGGTTGCCAGCTCTGGGTTGGGAAATACCTGGCGACTTTGGGGGTGGAGCTGGGAATGGGTGGGATTTGGGATGGGAAATGACAATAGCCTTCCATCCTCTACCCCAGACCTCCCCATCCCACTTCCCTCTGAAGCTCAGAGGCTGCATGTCCCTGTTTTGCGAGATCTGCTCCTGCCAGGGAATTCCTTGGGGGGGGGGGGCTCCAGACTGCAGCCTTTCCAGGTCTTGGAGGGAGGGAGAGGCCATCCACAGAGTTCTCCCCCCCAATCTAGTGCCATTGCATTCCTAAATGCCCCTAGTATAATAATAAAGAATAATAAAACAATAGACTAAGAATTTCACTCTATATAAGGGAGCTCTGCCTGTTTAACAAACATTTTAACAACGCGTTAGCAGTACTCTAGAAGCAAATAAAGCTTGTATGAATAGGCAATTCTCCCTTCAAATTTAAATATGTTAGGGTTTTTTCTTTTGGGGCCGTGATCCATATCCATAACCAGAAACAAAAAATATGGCTCTTTGGTGATGCCTAGGTTTCATGCCTAGTCCACACCTTTGACTGGAAGGGTATAGAGCAGGGGTGGGCAAACTGCGGCCCTCCAGATGTCCATGGACTACAATTCCCATGAGCCCCTGCCAGCATTTGCTGGCAGGGGCTCATGGGAATTGTAGTCCATGGACATCTGGAGGGCCGCAGTTTGCTCACCTCTGGTATAGAGGCTGCATTTTAGTACTTGGGAGGGATGAATCCTGTTTGCACCTTCCAAGAGTTCAGAGATCCTGAGCCGGTTTCCAAGTCGTGGGAGCTGGATTGTGCAATGGAAGAAAACTGAAACGCAACCTTAAATGCATGTCATTGCATGCGCCCGACTTCGGTACGTGTTTCCAGCTCTCTGTCCCCTCGTGTGCCTCAAAAATACTGCTGAAAGTTCTGGCCAGATTTCTCCTCCACCTCCACTGTGATTAACATTCTGGCCCCAGGTAGTGCAAATTATACGTCATGGAGGAAAATAGCTGAGTCCTCTTCTTGCTTGTAAATTTAAGTACATGTTTATTAATTGATGATTGTAGTTTGCATAACATTTAATTTTGGTGTCGGTGACACGACGCTAACCCCTGGTGAGCGAGGCAAGAGGTGTTCAGTGATGGTTTGCTGTTGTTGATGGCCCCTGCACTATAGCCCTGGTATTCTTTGGAGCTCTCCCTTCCAAGTGTTGTTGTTGTTGTTGTTGTTGTTGTTGTTGTTGTTGCTGGTGTTGTTGTTAGGTGCGAAGTCGTGTCCGACCCATCGCGACCCCATGGACAATGATCCTCCGGGCCTTCCTGCCCTCTACCATTCCCCAGAGTCCATTTAAGCTCACACCCACTGCTTCAGTGACTCCATCCAGCCACCTCATTCTCTGTTGTCCCCTTCTTCTTTTGCCCTCAATCGCTCCCAGCATTAGGCTCTTCTCCAGGGAGTCCTTCCTTCTCATGAGGTGGCCAAAGTATTCGAGTTTCATCTTCATCCAAGTGATAGCCAAGGCCAACTCTGCTTAGCTTCCAAGACCTGGGCCCTTTCTGCACTCACATTTTTCCCCCCACTGTAAATCTTGCCAAATTCTGGTCGATTTGAACCTGTATCTGCAGCCTTCCTTCTTCCCGATTTTATACATGTTGCCTTTCTTCATTTGCATTCAGTCTTCTTCCCGCTTGATTTGTGTGTGTGTGGGGGGGTCAATGGAGGCTAGGGGAGGGGAGGCAGCAGCCTCACAAAGAATGAGGAGGGGAAAGTAAATCCAAGAGGCAAATCTCTGCTGAGAGAAGTGTGGGCTTTTGGAGTGCAGTCACTTTAAAACAGATCCCAAAATGAGGGCCAAAATAAGTCTTGCCAGGGAATGGCAACTGGGAACCAGGCAGTCTTTGAACTGACACCCTGACCAATCAGCGCCAGACTGCTTCATTTTGTCAGTGTTGGAGGCACCAGGGAGGAAGTTAATTCGGCAAAACACAGAACATCTACACAATACTGGAGCAGTTTCCTCAATTGTAGCGAGTTATATCCGCTCCTGGATATTGCGGGGGAAAGATAGGGGCACCATGGATCAATTGTAGACGTTGCAGAGGGAAAATTTAAAGCGCTACATAATCAGAATGGAAATCAAATAACGTGTAGATGACTGTAATTCAGGGTCACCGGAGATAAAAAGCCCAGTGCAAATTCACCCCTGGATAGCCTTATTTACTAGCCATCATAATCTTTTCTCTCTCAGCCTTCTTTCTCAATATCTATCCATCCTCTGTTTTTCCCCCATGTGCTTTTGATTGTATCTTCGCAGCTGTAGAGTCTAGAAACTTGGTGTTTCAAAATGTGAAACTTAGTTCAAGCGCTACTGCTACGCCCCTTGCAAGATTGTGCTCCAAGGGGATTTAAAGAAATTAAGTAGCAAGGTGGTTAATGGTTTTCTCCAGGCAAGTGAGTCTTTGCAGGAATAAGCCGCTGTGTTTTTATCGATGGAAAATGATGTGGTCCATATTCTGCCATACGCATCTTGCTTTTAATTAGCCTTTAGAGTGCTGTGCATGATATTGTTGCCAGAATTGATGGCATTTTGGGGGTGGTGCCTGGGACGCCCCTTGCAAGGATCTCTTCCCACCCTACCCTCTGTTCATACTCTTTTGAGAAGCTAAATTGAAATTTATTTTTGGACTCTGTACACCGAGGCACTGGGAGAGATCACAGGTGAGTATGGGTGTGTGGGGAATAGAGCTGCCTGTTCTGGGCAGGGAAATACCTGGAGACTTCTGGGGTGGAGCCAGGAGTAGCTGCGATTTGGGGTGGGGAAGGACCTTAAGAGGAGTAGAATGCTATGGAGTCCACCCTCCGAATCAGCCATTTTCTCCAGGGGATCTGATCTCCGTCGCCTGAAGATGAGCTATAATTCCAGGGGATACCTGAGGTCCCACCTGAGAACTGGCATCTCTACATGCAGAAGGAATGAGCCAAAAACTAAATAAGGCTACCCAACTTCCCCAAAGGAATTTCCCACAATAGTTCTTTGACTTGGCTGTGCGTCTTCAGGCTTCCTGCTGAATTTTATTTATTCTTTTAGGGATTTCAGCTTTTGGTCTTGCCAGAGGTCAGAACAGGGTTAGGTACATTAATTGAGAGAGTTTACACTGTACCACCCTCTGGCATTCCCCTGATCCTCCATCCTTGTATTCTCCCAGCAGGTCTGCCAATTCCACGTTGGGGAATCCCTGGAGGTTTGGGGCTGGAGACTGGGGAGGGTGGGATTTGAGGAGGAGGAGGAGATCCTCAAAGGATAACACCATAGAGTTCGTCTTCCTCAACAGCCATTTTTTCCCCCAGTGGAGTAGATGTCTGGTTGCCAAACTCCAGGAGGCACCTGGAGATCTCCTACGATTACGGTTAGAATCATAGAATAATAGAGTTGGCACAAGTCATGAAGGTAGCCCGCCAGGCGTTTTACCACCTACATCAGCATATAAGAACCAACTCTCCTTCTTCTTAAAGGCACAGGAACCAAGGTTGACCCAGCTGGCTGCATGAGGAGGAGTGGGGAATCAAACCTGACTTGCCAAATTAGAAGCTGCCGCTTTTAGCCTCTACACCATGCTGGATAATTAATGTTTGGAACTCACTGCCACAAAAGCGTGGCGATGGTTGCTAGCTTCAATGAGCACACGGGCGCACATGCGCACACACACACACACACACACACACACACATGACGTTGCCTTGTACTGAATCAGCCCACTGGTGCTTCAAAGGTCAGTATTGTCTACTTTGGGCTGGCCATGGCTCTCCAGGGTCCCAGGCGGAAGTCTTTCAGAGCACCTCCGATCTGATCCTTTAAAACTGGCAATGCGAAGGACTGAACTTGGGACATTCTGCATGCCAAGCAGATGCTCTGCCACTGAACTGTGGTCCCTCAATGAGTTTGAGAGCGCATGTTCTGGAAGGACAGAGCCATCGATGGCTATAGAACCATGGTGGCTACATGGAATCCTGTTTTTTCATAGGCGGTCTGTACCTATGAATGCTCTGCTTGTTGGTCCTCCAAGGGTCTTTGGTTAGTCACTCTAGGAAACTGGATGCTGCCTGGACTATTGGTGTGATCCAGCAGGGCTGTCCCGATGCTTAACTATTACCCAACTCTCTTACCCCTGGGCACAAGCAGTGTGCCTCTCCAGCCAGGAGATGCCTATTAAATCATTTCTTGAGAAGTAAATGGCTGTCGTCAGACAGTTTAGATTTTCTTTTCCTCCAGGCCAGTTGAAAAGTAAGACGACACGGTTGTATCGGGCCTACTTCAAGCCTAAACCAAGACCACCTTTGAAGACTTCTGGGTTGCGTAATGGAGCTAGGCAGGACAAAAGGGCATCGGCAACTGTTAGGCAAGCCTCAGAAAATGCTACATAATCTTGTGTCTAATTCTTAACCCAGCCCCTGGGGTGCGGATCAAAAAAACACAAACAATGGGGCCAAATACTGACAGGGGGGGATGCCTATATCCCAAAACAAGTAAAGAGAACAAAGTCTAAGATTGATGACACCTTTAAGACTAACAAATCTTAATACCCAGAATTAAACTTTGGGGACTTAAAAGGAGCCACTCGATTCAAACTTTGTTCTGCGGCTTAGGACTCCAAGTCAATGTGTAACATCTGGTTTTAGAAGGCTTTTAGACGGCCCCCTCCCCCAACTGTGCTCCTACAAAAACATATTCTGCTGGTGGTGTTATGCAGCCTTCCACTGGCACCAGCTCAACCATACAGGCATGCCTGGGATATAACCACACTGCTGCCCATGCCTGCGGCTGCTGCTTGCCGTTCTGTGGTTACAGCTAAAATGGAGTGTGCGGAATGCAGGCCCTTGTTCTTATCCCGGCTGGAGTTCCTGAAAGAAGTAAAAGGAGGCTTGATTAAGCAAGCCTGTTATGTGGAATATCTGGAGAGCGTTTCAGTGGTTTGGTAGGATTTTGGGCAGTTTTCGCTGCACGAAAGGTGGCTTTCCACAGAAGCCATGGCAAAGATGGGTCAATCTGCCGCACTGCCTCTTTGGTGTGGTCTCCCGAGATAATTTGCATGCGTGTTTCCAGCTCATTCTCCATGAGCATTTACATCTCATTGCGTTTTTCTCACCATGGGTGGCTCTGCCCCATTTTAGATGGCTTTATCAGGCTACAGTAATGTTTACAATTCAGCCTGGATGGTTCAGGGATGAATAGCCTGGCTTCTTACAGAACATGTTTTATGTCCGGCTGTACCTTGGCTGAGTCAGGTGTCGTATTTCACTGCGGAAGGATGGACTTAAAAGTACATTTACATTCTTTGGGGGCTTTTTCCAGAAGGGTATTTCACCCATCCTTGACTTCCTTAAAGCAGTTCTGTTTGGGGGGAGCATTCATGTGGCAAACTTTGTCATGTTTCCATTGGATTCTCCCCCCCCCCCCCACACTCGTTGCTTGATTTGACATAACCTTTTTGGAAAGACTATAGTCAGTGCCTTTGAATGCTGCGGGAATGGGATGGTGATCATTTTTGCTGGCCTTACCCCTCCCAGTTTGGTGTAGTGGTTAGGAGTGCGGACTTCTGATCTGGCAAGCCGGGTTCAGTTCTGCGCTCCCCCACATGCAGCCAGCTGGGTGACCTTGGGCTCGCCACGGCACTGATAAAACTGTTCTGACCGAGCAGGAATATCAGGGCTCTCTCAGCCTCACCTCCCTCACAGGGTGTCTGTTGTGGGGAGAGAAAAGGGAAGGTGACAGTAAGCCGTTTTGAAACTCCTCTGGGTAGAGAAAAGTGGCATATAAGAACAAACTATTCTTCTTCTTCAGTCATATCAGGGCTCTCTCAGCCTCACTTCTCTCATAGGGTGTCTGTTGTGGGGAGAGTAAAGGGAAGGCAAATGTAAGCTGCTTTGAGCCTCCTTTGGGTAGAGAAAAGCGGCGTATAAGAACCAACTCTTATTTTTCTTCAATAATCTCAGGGCTCTCTCAGTCTCCCCTCCCTCACGGGGAGAGGAAGGGAAGGTAAATGTAAGCTGCTTTGAGACTCCTTCGGATAGAGAAAAGCGGCATATAAGAACCAACTCTTCTTCAGTAATCTCAGGGCTCTCTCAGCCCCACCTCCCTCACAGGGTGTCTGTTGTGGGGAGGGGAAGGGAAGGCAAATTGAAGCCACTTTGAGACTCCTTTGGGTAGAGAAAAGTGGCATATAAGAACCAACTCTTCTTCTTCTTCAGTAATCTCTGGGCTCTCTCAGCCTCACCTCCCTAACAAGGTGTCTGTTGTGGAGAGAGGAAAGGGAAGGCGACTGGAAGCCACTTTGATACTCCTTTGGGTAGAGAAAAAGCGGCATATAAGAACCAACTCTTCTTCGGTAATATCAGGGCTCTCTCAGCCTCACCTCCCTCAGAGGGTGTCTGTTGTGGGGAGGGGAAGGGAAGGCAAATTGAAGCCACTTTGAGACTCCTTTGGGTAGAGAAAAGCGGCATATAAGAACCAACTCTTCTTCTTCAGTAATCTCTGGGCTCTCTCAGCCTCACCTCCCTAACAGTGTGTCTGTTGTGGGGAGAGGAAAGGGAAGGCGACTGGAAGCCACTTTGATACTCCTTCGGGTAGAGAAAAAGCGGCATATAAGAACCAACCCTTCTTCTTCTGGTCCATATTCAGGTGTGTGGTGCCCCAGGGAAAGTTGCTGACTGGCTTTTAGAGGCTTCTGCTTGAAACTCCAGGTCTTCCCTTTAAGTTGTGTCCGTTTTTGAACTTTGTCATGATGCTTCCAAACCTTACAGAAATGACAACCAGGCTGCTTTCAGGAGGAAGCAAAACTTGGCAGCAGAAATTGAAGCTTCGCGCCTCACATGTCTCCTGGCATGCAGAACTTTCCAGCGACGTGATCGTTTCTTTCTAACTGGGTGTGTGGTGTCCCCTGCACATCCTCTCAGTTCTTGGAAGTTGCTTGTTTATTGTACAGTTGGCTCCGTGGTGTTTACAGATTTGGTTCTCCCTCAAGTTAGTAGAAGAGTCAGTTCTTATGTGCCTCTTTTCTGTACCCGAAGGTGTCTTAAAGCGGCTTCCGATCACCTTCTCTTCCTCTCCCCGCAACAGACGCCCTGTGAGGGAAGTGAGGCAGAGAGAGCTCTGACAAAGCTGCTCTGTGAGAATAGCTCTAACAGGGCTGTGACTAGCCCAAGGTCACTCAGCTGGTTGGATGTGGACGAGCGGGGAATCAAACCCGGCTTGCGAGATTAGAAGCCGCTGCTCTTATCCACCACTTGGTTGGCTCTGTAGGGTCTGGTGTGTTGTCACTCCTGGCAGGGAAATGCATCCCAACCCCACAATTTAGTTATTTACTTAATTTTCACCGTGCTTTTCTTCTTAGTGGGGACCAGCTCGCCTCCCTTTCATCATCGCAATAGTCCTGTGAGGTAGGTTAGGCCAAGAGACTCTGACTGGCCCAAGGTTTCCCAGTGAGCTTCTGTGGCACAACTGGGAATTCACACCATCTCCCAGATGCTAGTCCAGCATCTTAACCACTATACCACATTGGCTCTCTAAAATAATTTTTTAACAACCAGTATTATGGGTAGCTCCAGGGTTACTCCAGAAACCTGGAACAGTTATGCCGGTTAGGCAGGATTTTCTTTTTTTGTACAGATACTGTTTAAATTTTCAAATTTACTCAGGATGGTTTTCTCTTTATTTGGGCAGGTTGACCAGCCCTCTCCCAGAATGACCAGGGATGGGCCTGGAAGGAGAAGGGCCCTAGTCATAAAAAGCTATTCTAGCCAAGGCTCCTCTAACATGGTCAACCTGTTGGTAGTGGCCCAAATCCAGCAAGGTGTCTTCTTGTGGTTGGTGGTGTGTGTGTGTTGTTGTTGTTGTTGTTTTTCACTCTTGATGGGAGGGAGAGAAAGGGGGGGGCCTAACCCAGCCTCAGGCTTGGCCTGGCAGAGCAGGTCACTGGGCAGCTTTGGGAGGTGGGTGGAAACAGGGTCCTAGCTCTCACCCTCTGCTGTGGCAGGCATTTTGGTTCCAGTGGCAGATGGAGCAAGCCGCTGATCTCCCACTGGTTAGGTCCTCTTGGGGTTGGTTGGAGGGGTTGCTTTGTCTTTTTACTCTGGGTGGGTGGGTGGGTTGGCTGGAGAGAGAGAAGGAGCGACCCATGTTACTGGAGGCTTGGCCAGCTGACATCACTTCAGGGGTTTAAAGGTAAAGGTATCCCCTGTGCAAGCACCGAATCATGTCTGACCCTTGGGGTGACGCCCTCCAGCGTTTTCATGGCAGACTCAATACGGGGTGGTTTGCCAGTGCCTTCCCCAGTCATTACCGTTTACCCCCCAGCAAGCTGGGTACTCATTTTACCGACCTCGGAAGGATGGAAGGCTGAGTCGACCTTGAGCCGGCTGCTGGGATCAAACTCCCAGCCTCATGGGCAGAGCTTTCAGACTGCATGCCTGCTGCCCTACCACTCTGCGCCACAAGAGGCTCTATTTTCAGGGGTTACTCCATGTCAAAACGTTGAAAAAGTCTGCTCTAAAAGCTGTAGCCGCATGGGCAGAGAAAATATCATCTATCTGTGTCGTTTATCACCCTATCATGTGGCAGGGAGCTCCATGGAGCCATTACATGCTTGATGATGATAAAAGGTTGTCCTGTCTTTACTTGAAACCTGCGACATGACCATTTCACCTGGTAAACTCAAGTTCTCCTAGGTTAATTTGTTTTTTTACTGCACCTTTAATGGAGGCTGAATTGCTGAGTTTGGTGCCATAATGCTGGCAATGACAGGCAGTTTGTTTTCCTAAATGTATTTGCTTGATCAAGAAAGCTCCGTGCATGTAAATGTGGGGTCAGGGGGAAGAATAGAACCTGATGTCTAGCAAGGTGTATCACAGCATGTTGTCTTCCAAAACAGAGCATGATTGAAAGATGACTTAACGACATTGTAGGGGAAAGGGCCAATGTTCTTCTGATGCTCATCGGTTCAAAAAGCAAGTTTCTAAATAAAGTTTTGTGCTCATTCCCCCCCCCCCGCACCTCCTGAGAAAATAAGTGCATGATACAGATAAACTGTCCTCTCCTAGTTTAGCTATTGATCATACATTATTAATTGATTGTGTCCTTCATTATATTCCGAAATGCAACTTGGCTTTCAACCGTTGGAGGAGGAAAATGTTCTTCCCTTCGGCTCTTGAGAAAGATTCTTCCTCTTCTTTTCTCTACAGCAGATTTGATTTGCAGCACCATTGGCCTGATCAGAGCGATTTAGATTGTTGACTGGTCTGATGCTCATTGAGCAGGGTCTGTTTGCTTGCAGCTGATTTCAGGCCCCATCCTTTGATGTGCTGATGGGAGCTTCTGAATTGTAAGGCTCTTCCTAGACTGAGATGCAAGGCTTTGGCTGGTAAGAGTCAAAGGTGCCCTTGTCCTGTAGCTTTTAGGCTGCGGACGCTGCATCAGTCTAGATACCTTTAAACAACTAACCAGTTATGAAGGTAGAAATCCAGCAGGGGATATTCAGTGTTCCACATAGAGTGCCACATGTACAGTTATCTGCACACTGGGTGGAAAATGTGGATGTGTGCTCACTTGTATGGACGTCATGGCTCTCAGGAAGCTGGGTTCATTCCCTTCAGGCTAGGGTTGCTGACCTGCAGAAGCTGGGACAGAGAGGGAGATTTGGGGAAGACACCTTCGGGGACTTACCCAAACAGTCCCACTTCTGCACTGACAGCTCTCCTGCTGTTGTGGAGAGCAAGAGTCTTGAGGTCAGAGGGCATCAGTCTGATAAGGACAGATGAAATCCCTCGATTGATGAAATGCAAGCTCGTCTGTCCCTCTGCTAAAATATACCCTATCTGATGTTAAACACAGGTTTGCTTAAGGATGTTAAACACACCTTTGCTTAAGGAAATCCCCAGTTCTCATGTCGTGGTCAGCTCACCTGACAACCACATGTTCCAAGATGGCTGCTCACCTTTTCTCCTAAGAGCAAGCTCCTACTTCCATGATCAGGAGGAAAAAGAACCCATTCTTTCTGTGGTCAGCAGCAGATCTGTCTCATCCCATAGGAAGCTCTGGGGTTTCATAGGGCAATCTGGGAAGAAGAAATCTCTCCCCACCCCCTCCAGGTGCCTGTTTCTTGGCTAGGCCAATTAGCATGGGAAAGGAGGTGAGCAAGTGATTAACTGCCCCTCCCTTCACTCCACAACCCAGAGGAAGAAACCTGTGTCCTTTTGAAATCACAGGGAGAGGGGACTTTTTGCCACACAGTCATTGTTGTTGGTGTTGTGTTGTACATCTAAGAGGTGTTTAATGACACACATGGAAATGCACTCTTGATGTAGAATTAGGCAAAAGCTGAGAGTGGTGGCTTCAGATAATACATATTTTAGAAGGTGGGCTCCAAACCAGGTGCTTTAGAAACACTAGTTGGAGCTACACTGAACAGATTCTTCTTTGCCACCCAGCAAGCCTTTTAGATTTTGTATATGATTTTGATCTTATACAAGAGAGCATCTCACACAATATATTGACCACTGAGGAAGACCCCTGTGGGTCGAAATGCATTTGGTCTATTCTGTTGTGTGCAGTTCGATATGTGTTGTTTTTACTTAGTTTTTAATATATTATTGGTGCACTTTGTTTAATAAATATTTGTAATGTTTTTTTTTTAATATTGTTTTGCAGAGCAACTTTTGGGTTCCTGACTTCTGTTCAGGTTGGGTTTCAGTTCCCTTTTTGGTTTTGCATTGCACATCAAAGAGGGCCTAAAAAGGTAAAGGTAAAGGTATCCCCTGTGCAAGCACTGGGTCATGTCTGACCCTTGGGGTGACGCCCTCCAGCGTTTTCATGGCAGACTCAATACGGGGTGGTTTGCCAGTGCCTTCCCCAGTCATTACCGTTTACCCCCCAGCAAGCTGGGTACTCATTTTACCGACCTCGGAAGGATGGAAGGCTGAGTCAACCTTGAGCCGGCTGCTGGGATTGAACTCCAGCCTCATGGGCAGAGCTTTCAGACTGCATGTCTGCTGCCTTACCACTCTGCGCCACAAGAGGCTCTCAAAGAGGGCCTAGAATCTAATAAATGCAAAAACAGGGAAATTAACTCCTTAGCAGAAATTATATGGGTGGAAATACTGGGCCTGAGGGTTATTTAAAAGTGGGCGTGTACTATCGCCCACTTGATGAAACCCTTGAGACTGAACTTGAGATGAGATGTATAAGGAAATAAGGGAGGTGACTAAAGGAGATCATATTACTGGACTAGGAGACTTCAACTACCCTCACATTGACTGGGTAAACATGTACTTGAATCATGCTATAGAAATTAGGTTCCAGGACACCATAAATGACTTTGCACCGAAATAGTTGGTCACAGAGGCAGCCTGACGGTCATGACCTTGGACTTGGTTCTGATTGGACCTCAAGACCTGGTGAGAAATGTACAGGTTGTTCCACCAATTTGGAATAGTGACCACAATGGTGTTAAGTTCATCATTCAGATCAGTGGAAAGTTATCCCTAGAGTCCAAAACGGTAACATTTGATTTCAAAAAAAGGGAATCTCCAAAAAATGAGAGGAATAGTGAAAAGGAACCTGGAGGGGAAACACAAGAGAGCAGAATCCCTACAGGATTCTTGGAAGCTATTTAAAACCACATTAATTGAAAGCTTTCCTCAGGTTAGGAAAGGCACTGCCAAGTCTAAAAGAAGTGTGTGAGGTTATATAGGTTGCAGGAGAGCGGGAGCTGTTTGGGTGTTTTGTTTTGTCTGTTCTTTGCCTGGGTGGTGGGGGGACTACAGCTAATCATATTAGCTCATTCGCCTTAGGTGGCAGTTTTGCCTGGGCCTGACTGCTAGCTCCGCCCTCTGCTGGTGGGCCTTTGTGTTATAGTAGATTCTTGCTTGCCAGAGGTGTGAGCCTTTGACACGTGCCAAAGGGCTCTTGGCTTGTGTTCCAGAATTTGCAGGAGGGGTCTAGGTCTTCCTGCAATGGGTCGAATTGGTGTAACTGGCGATGGACCTGAGGCTGTGACATGCACGGTCTGTGGTATGTTTGTATTTTTACCTCAGGGTAAGTTTAAATACACATGCACCAGGTGCAAGTTAGTAGCGCTCCTGCAGGAGAAGGTACAGAAGCTAGAAGAACGCCTGTCCGCACTTTGGACTATAAAAAAAGGTGAAGAGTTTTTAGCAAGAACTCATGGAGCACTTTTTCGAGGGCAATTAGGAGAGGTGAGAAAGGTGTCTCACCAATTAGAGGAGAATCCCATACAACGGGTAGTCAACCTGTGGTCCTCCAGATGTCCATTGCCTACAATTCCCATGAGCCCCTGCCAGCTTTTGCTGGCACATGGGAATTGTAGTCCATAAACATCTGGAGGACCACAGGTTGACTACCCCTGCCATACAAGATGACAGCATCCAGTGAAATTGACGGGCACTAGGTTCAGGACGGACAAAAGGAAATACTACTTTACACAGACGGTGATTAAAATTTGGAACTTGCTACCAGAGGGTCTAGTGATGGCCACAGGAGTAAGCAGCATTAAAGTGGGATTAAGTAGCTTCAGGAAGGATAATTCTATCGATGGCTACTATCCATGGTAACTGAAGAAGAGCTGTTTTTTTGTCCCCCCCCTTTTTCTACTCCAATGGGTCTCAAAGTGGCTTACAATCACCTACCCTTCCCTCCCCACAACAGACACCCTGTGAGATAGGTGAGGCTGAGAGAGTTCTGATTGACCCAAGGTCACCCAGCTGGCTGTTTGTGGAAGAGGAGTGGGGAAGCAAACCCAATTCTCCAGATTAGAGGCTGCCACTGTTAATCACTACATCAAGCTGGGAACCTCCATATTCAGAGGCACTCAACCTCGCAGTAGGCAGTATCAGGGGAAGGCCTGTTGTTGGCCACACAGAGGAAAAGGTTGGCCACTGTGTGAGACAGCATGCTGGGCTAGGTGGACCACTGGCCTCATCCAGAAGGGTTCTTGTGTTCTTATCAAAGTTCTCATTGTCTTCTCCAGCTGGGATCACAGAGGGCTTTTCCATCCCCTTTTGCCTGTTCCTTTTAATGGGAGTTGCCAAGGATTGAATGGTGGACCTTCCGCACAGGAAGCTGATGATCTACCACTGAGCCACAACACCCTCCCTGTTACGGGACTATCCCACATCAAGAAACTTAGGGTGTTACTGGAATACGTATGGGTGCCTCATCTCAAAGGCTGCAATTTTAACAGGGGAAAGCTATATCCATTCAGTCGATCAGTTGGCAAACGTCATTGGTGATTCATTATTCATTTGAAATTTAATAACGACAATGCAATAATTGCATGGCTGGATCAGCCCCAAGAACTAGTCCAGCCATATCTCGGGGAAGCCCGCCAGCAGAACATGATAAAGGCAGCCATCAGATCTTGCTTGGCCTTGATTTCTGGTATTTAGAGATATATTGTCTCTATATTATTGTCCTTGCTTGCGGGACCCCCTACCTCCGTATACCCCATGCAGAGCACTCCACTTTGCGGGTATGAATCTGCTGATGGTCCCGGGGCCCCGGGAAGCACACCTGGCCACGACCAGGGTCAGGGCCTACCTGGTGGAATGAGCTCCCAGAAGAACTGCGGGCCTTGACGGAACTCCCTGGTTTCCGCAGGGCCTGCAAGATGGAGTTCTTCCGCCAGGCTTTTGGTTGAGGCTGGGTGTTGCAGATACCAGGGAATGAGATTGGGTCGTTATGGTTAGTACTTGAGTAGGAGACAACCAAGGAAAACAAAGGGTTTTTTTAATACAGAAGAAGGTAATGTCACACCATCTCTGATCTTCTCCTGCCTTGAAATCCCCATGCGGTGTTGATGTGAATCAGTTGTAAGGTTTAAATGCCCTAGAGCAGGGGTAGTCAAGCTGTGGTCTTCCAGATGTCCATGGACTGAACCCCTGCGTTTGCTGGCAGGGGGGCTCATGGGAATTGTAGTCCACGGACATCTGGAGGACCACAGGCTGACTACCCCTGCCATAGAGCAGTCTTTGTCAATCTTTTTACCATTGAGATACCCCTGAAACATTCTTCAGGCTTCAAGAAACCCCAGACGTGACGCGATCATGCACAATATGATTGGGAAGCATAGCTATGTACATGCCCACCTGGGGCCCCTCCCCTTCCCACCCCCTCCATTCAGATCAGTGGTAATTTAGGGAGGGGGTCAACATGGCCATATATGGTCATATCACCGATAAATGCTTAACAAATTTAAAATATATATTGAGATTTCCTCCCACCCATTCAGGAACCCTTCCGGGTCTGTCAAGAAACCCCAGGGTTTCACGAAACCCTGGTTGAGAAAGCCTACCCTGGAGGGCATGATGCAACCACAGTGCTAACTTTTCCCCACCCCAAATTTGCTCCCACTGTTCCACCGATAAGTAGAGGGGCTTACAGCGGGAAAGGCTAGAGTTGGAGGCCTGGGAGCCTGTCTCAAGCTCCGTACTTTTCCGTGGAAGCAGTTCGGAGGAGGAGTAAGGCCTGCGCGAGTCAATGGGCTGTAACCTTTTTGCCACCAAGGGGTAGTCAAACTGCGGCCCTCCAGATGTCCATGGACCACAATTCCCAGAAGCCCCTGCCAGCATTCGCTGGCAGGGGCTTCTGGGAATTGTGGTCCATGGACATCTGGAGGGCCGCAGTTTGACTACCCCTGTGCTAGATTCTCACTGCGGTGGTCACGTTGTGCTTTGGGTATGAGCTTGGAAAGTCCACGTTTGGAAGCTCTCCGCCTTCTCATTTAAATTGGCAGTGCTGGGATAATAATAAACCCTGACCTAAATTAAAGGGCAGCAGTAATAATTAAATGAGGTTATGTGTGTTTTATTTATTTTTATTCACTTCATGTCTAGCTCACCACTCCCACGAAGGCTTGTGGCGGGTTACAATATACAGAAAATCCCCAGTAAAATCACCCCTGAAATAGAATAAATACAACATAATCCACACAAATCCAGGCGGAAATAACAAGTAACCCCACCCTTTATTGCCTCCGGAGGAGGACACAGGGGATTACGCCTCTGGCCGAATAATCTAAGAGGGGGGTCTAGATCAGTGGTCCCCAACCTTTTTATCACCGGGGACCACTCAATGCTTGACAATTTTACTGAGGCCCGGTGGGGGGGTAGTTTACTCCTCTACTCTCAACCACTGCCCTAACGCTCTCTGATCGTGATGGTAATGTTTAAACATCCCTTCAAAATAAGATACAGACACACCACAACAATGAACATAAGGAACATTTTATTTTCATGGAAATTTAAACTCATGACAATGACAAATCAATGGGAACCCTGAGCTTGTTTCTCTGCAATGAGATAGTCCCATCTGGGAGTGATGGGAGACAAGAACACCCAAAGTGTGTTGTAAAGGGCTGGGGGGGATGAAGTAAAGGGCCGGGGAGGGGGGGAGAAGGCGTCCTTCGCGGCCCACCTCCAATTAGTTGACGGACCACATGTGGTCCGCAGCCCACAGGTTGGGGATCGCTAGTCTAGATCTTTCCTAACGTGCCAGCCTCAACCATAAGCCTGGCGGAAGAGCTCCGTCTTGCAGGCCCTGCGGAATGCCGGAAACTCCCGCAGGGCCTGCATCTCTGGACCTTCCGAACTGCTACACGAAGGATATCTAATTTGTTAGGCTGTAGCCGTCTCCGTGTGAACGAACAAATGAAACGGGCTTGGTACTAGCTTGATTGCATGGCCCAAACTGACAGCAGTATTCAAGGATTTCCGGGGCTGGCTGTCGGTGGTAGACGGGCCTAAGAAATTCCTAGGTGTTACTGGCAATCATCTTTCGGATTATGGCTGCATATTTCTCTTATCTTTTCCCTCAGGCCCAGCTCGTTCTCCTTGTTTCCTCCCTGTTTGCCCTCACAACATCTCTTCAAGGTGGTTTAGAGAGTGTGACCGGCCTAAAGCTTCGTGACTGTGTGGGAACTTGAACGTGGGTCCCTGAGGTCCTAGTCAGGCATTTCAACCACCACGCCACGCTAGCTTCCCGCTGCTTGCTGCGGCTCTCCCTGGCATTCTGGCCGTGCGGCATCTGCCATGTGGCACTCACTTCTCTTCTCCTCAGCCTGGCACATGGCCAGACTGCTCCAGGTCAGGGAACCTGCTGTGTTGAGCTGCTAGTAAATTGCTACCCAGGTAAGGCAGAAACAATTAAGAGAATTCCTGTCTCCTTTCCGGCGCATTCTCATTGGCTAGAACGAGAGGGCAAGGCCAGGAGAAGGCCTCATAATCTCAGGAACTGAGACGAGCCCTCCCTACATGAGTGTCCAAGGGGAGGGGAGGGTGTCGGCCTTGATACGGGTGAGAGCTGTGGGTTTACTGGAAGCTTGGGCTTTGATCTTGCTACTTGTCTCACCTCCGAGGTAAGGCCACTCCCAGTGGGGGGTCTCTACTGTAGTTTTGGACTCTGTTGTGCTCCTCCTACTCTGTTTGATGAGCCTCCCTGTGGCAACTTGTTAGGGCTTGAGGAACCATATCTGTGTTTGAAGTTCTAAGTTTTGTCTCTGATCTAGGAGCTTTGTGACCCTAGATGTGTGGATATTGGTTGTGGTCACCTCAGTGGGGAGGGGCAGATGGTGTGCTCAGGAGATGCCTTGATAAAAATGAGATGCCCCTCCTTTCCCCAACTATCCAGCTGTTACCTGAACCTGCATTGTGGTGAGGGTGGTGCCGGGGGATGTCAGGAAACCACAGAGAAGAGGCGGTTAACAAACCCAACTTGAAAACGTGCCTTCAGATCCCGGTTTAATTATTTTAGAATGGCTTGTGTTGGTTGTAGGCACCCTGACCGTAGTTATTTTAATTAGGGTGGTTATCCTACCATGACTGCTTTGCCTTAATTGCCTGGCCTTTTAATGAGTTTGTTATAATTGGCGACGAGCGTGTTTTTGTTGGCTTTTCCTGTCGGCTACCTGAGAGAACGGTTTTAGTGGGAAGCAATTAGATGCTGGCTGATGGACAGTAATATGCAGACAAACCACCGTTACGTTTTGGGCTTCCATCATAATGTGCCCTTCCAGGCGTGTCATGTTTTTTTTTTTTTAGGATACCTTTTTCAGGAGCGCCTCATGTGTTGAACACTTTCAACCTTTAACAAGAAATGGTGGTTGGGAAGTATAATGCACTACCTTTAGACTTAGGATTTCCAGGTATTCCCTGGTTACCAGTGGGGGTGGAGGGAATAGGATTGTCAGATGCAGATAGGGAAGCACCTGGAGATTTGGGGATGGAGCCTAGGGAGGGCAGGGACCTACAGAGTTAACCCTACAAAGAATCAATTTTCCACACAGGAATTGGTCCCTGTCATCTGGGCATGACCTTTAATTCCAGGGGGTCCCCAGGTCCCCCTTGGAGGCTGGCATCACTGATTGGGATTCCCGAGGTGTGTGAATACACTACAGCAGGCTGTATGCTAGAGGTGTATACTAGAGTTTAATGCAGGGGTAGTCAAACTGCGGCCCTCCAGATGTCCATGGACTACAATTCCCAGGAGTCCCTGCCAGCGTTTGCTGGCAGGGGCTCCTGGGAATTGTAGTCCATGGACATCTGGAGGGCCGCAGTTTGACTACCCCTGGTTTAATGGCATGGTCCTGTTATCCAGATAGGCAGCCTGGGGAAATTAGCTTTAACGGATAATTAGAGAGAGGGGGTAACTCAAGATTTCCACCAATATTTACAGGAATTGTTTCCTTACAGAAACTCAAAATAAACCTGTTGGATGTAAGGGGAATTAAATGTGTACAACAAACATACAAAACACGTAGCAAAAACACATGGCTGGCTAAGAAAATAAGGGAGGAATTTTTTGAGAAGGCTGTATTTACTGACCATGATGTGAAGAGGTCTGCAGATTCAGCAGCAAAACAACCAGCATTTCATAGAAGGAGGGGGACCTACACACAAGTAGGGGAGTGTGTGTGTGTGTGTGTGTATGTACGTATGTATGTACACGCACACACAGAAAATGCTTCCTGGGGTGATACCTCCAAAACAATGATTTAATGGGATCTCCAGAGTTTACAGTGATTTGGGAGAAATCTAGATAGGTTCCCAGAAGACAGTCACTGGTTGTGAATGCTATATCTGAGATGAACTGTAGGCGTTAAATGGTTCTTGACCCTTTGAGTACCGGTTTGATAAATGTGTTAAGTATTGCTCAGTTCAGGTGAGTGGATGCTGAAGAAATGATGGAAATTGAAGGAATTAGTCATGAGTTCCTGGGAAACCTATTGTCCTAAACTATGCACCTCACTAGGGTAGAGGAGCTTGCCAGTGGCTCAGCCATTCTTTCTCACACCTTCTAAGCTGTATGTCCAACCTTAGACTGGTGTCCATGTCTGTGTCCTGTTGACACAATCTGACTGACATCTGTTTTAGTGTCCTATTTGGCCAAACTGTGTAGTGCAATTAATATTTTACACGCTATTAAGGGAAGGGTATTTATGGTTTGCTATCCATAAACTGCCCCCTCTATCAGAGAAGGGATCTGATTGCTATAAATCCCTGCCAGCCATCTTTGTTGTCCAGGATTCATAGCAGACATATGTCCTGGAGCCCTTCACCTTTTTAACTCATGGTGAAAAATACATATTTTTGTTTTTCCTCTTCGGTATTGATGAGCATTTCCCTCCCTGGCTAAGCGCACATTTTCTGACCTTGTTGGGGAGATGAATCGACCCAGTGCTTTCAAAAGGTGTGCCTAGGAATTCTTAATCCAGATCACAGGTGCGTAGGCTGCTGCATCTGTCTCTAATGCCCCAGTTGTGAATGCCAGGCGCTTCATAAAGCGCAAATGTTTTCAGTCACTTGTAACCTAGTTTTGCAGATAGCTTCTTATTGGGAAGGCACACGTTATCAGCTGTAACTAACCCATTAACACAAATTATCTCAGTACCAGGGGCTTTGGTGTGTTCTGTTGAAGAATCATAGAATCATAGAATCATAGAGTTGGAAGGGGCCATACAGGCCATCTAGTCCAACTCCCTGCTCAACGCAGGATCAGCCCTAACCATCCTAAAGCATCCAAGAAAAGTGTGTATCCAACCTTTGCTTGAAGACTCTATGATTCTATGATTCTTCCCTTCCCTTCCCTTCCCTTCCCCCTTCCCTTCCCCCTTCCCCCTTCCCCTTCCCCTTCCCCTTCCCCTCCCCCTCCCCCTCCCCCTCCCCCAAAAAAGCAAAATGTGTTTGATCCTGGCTTCATAGTGTGAGTGTTCTAGTACTTGCAACGGTGGCTGAGTCAGGGCTTCCTACTACCTTTATTCCTTAACCTGGATAGCTTAGTCTAGCTCAGTCTTGTCAGATCTTGGAAGCTAACAGGAAGCTAAGCTTTGTTTAGTACTTGGATGGAAGACCACCAAGGAAGTCAACACTCATTACACAGAGGCAGGCATTAACAAGCTCCCTCTGAATACTGGTTGCCTTGACAGCGCAACCCCCCCCCCCATTTCCAGAAAACCAACTTGTCAGGTAGAAGGGCCTACTAACCTTGTTACGCATACCTGTCTTTCCACATGTAGGTATCTTCTCATGTGTGGGTCGATGGGTAAGCTTTTAATTACAGAAGACTCCCCCCTATGGTTCTATATGTATTTTTTCTCTCCTTCCTTTTCCTCCACCAAGACACGGCAGGGTTTTCCCCTTCCTTTTCTTTGCCAACCCCGTGAAGTGCATTAGTCTGAATGACTGGGTCAAGATTGCTCATCTCCATCTGGGGCCTGGAGATCCATGTTATGTAAGTGGACTACATGGCGGTGATCTGGAACACTATGCAAATGAAGGATCATAGTTGAACCAATGACTGACTCTTGTTCTCAGGACTCATGGGCCAATGGGTGGCCTGGGATAGGGACCAATCAGGTTCTTCGGCAGCCTAGGCAAACTGTATATAAGTTGTGTTGGGCCTATGTTCCCTGTTCGGAGTTTCTGGTTGGAGTTAATAAAGAGATGAATGTTTTCGAAGAGCTGTTTCTGTGTCTACCTGTTACAGCGATCGGTTCCCCTTAACCTTGAGGACAGATACCTTGATGGACAATTGATACAAGTATACCGAGTTCTGAGAAATATTCAATACAAGAGAATTTGGATGTTCAAGATATATGTCTTATAAAGTTGATTGCTCAAGACTACTTTTGGTTGATTGCTCAAGACTACTGTTTATGTTTTCTTAACCTTCTGGAGGAGGAGGGGGAGGGGGAGGGGGAGGAGGGGGAGGGGGAGGAGGGGGAGGGGGAGGAGGTTCTTATATGCTGCTTTTCCCTACCCGAAGGAGGCTCAAAGCAGCTTACAGTCGCCTTCTCTTTCCTCTCCCCACAACAGACACCCTGTGGGGTGGGTGAGGCTGAGAGTCAGAACAGTTTTATCAGCGCCATGGCGAGCCCAAGGTCACCCAGCTGGTTGCATATGGGGGAGTGCAGAATCGAACCTGGTATGCCAGATTAGAAGTCCGCACTCCTAACCACTACACCAAACCAGCTTTATCGGCTTGTGTTGTCATTTTTCTTCATGACAGCCACACACCGTATCATGTCGAATATGCCACATTCATTCAGGCTTTGGTAATCCTACTTACCAGCGCATGGCTCATTTCATATGGATTGCGTGGAATGACCCTGTACTTAATAGATGTCTCTTCATATGGACTATTCATTCATTCATTCATTCATTCATTCATTCATTTATTTATATGCCGCTGCTCTCAAACGTCTCGCGGCGGTTTACAAAGATTCATGAGTAATCCACTTCAAGACTCCAGTAAGACAGGGAGCCTATAAATATGACAGATACAGAAATGAATAATACTGCCTTTCCCCAGCGTTGAGGCCTTGACCACAGGTGTGTGAGGCCTTGCTGTGACAGCTCTGGAATGGCGATACCCTGGGAAGAATGGCACATGGTAAACTGTGAGAAGGGATTTCTGAGGAGACAGGGCCACGTGAAACTGGAAACAGTGTAGAATCTCAGCACGCTTTTCAAGTCTAGGCAGTGTGGGAGTTTAAAATTTAACCACAGGTGTGTTAGAAGGCAGAGGTTGGTTTTATTGTTATGTGTTAAAATCTTTATACTCTGCTTTTCCTCATGGTGCGAGGCAGTTAAACTGTATAAGCACGATTTCCTTTAAATCTCAACTGTCACCTCCTTGGTAACCCTTTTCTGTTTTGCATGTGGGGGTTTGGGTGTCCATAAAAATAGTGTTGTTTTTTTTCCAGCTAGCAAGGGTGACTAAACTGTGACTCTTCAGATGTCCCTGGACTACCATTCCCATGAGCCCCTGCCAGCATCCATGGACTACAATTACCATGAGCCATGGCAGTTATAGACCACAGACATTTGCTGAGCCACAGTTTGGCCACCCGCATGTTCAGCTCATGGTAAGGTAGCGCACACCGGGCAAATATGAATTTATTACGCCCGTGAAAATATTAAACAAATTAAAAGCATCTGCAGCTCTAGACCTCAAAATAAGTAAGAAATCTGAGGATGGGGGGGGGAGAAGTGGTTGAGATTGTTTGGGAAATGACGGGGCACAGATGTGGGAAAGTTTAAAAAGAGATTTTGGTAACATTTTTCTCAAGATGTATACAAGACGAGAGCCATTGTCGGGCAGATAGATCTGCCAGCCTACAGGTGGAGCCAGAAGTTCCGCTGGAATTCATAGAATCATAGAATCATAGAGTTGGAAGGGGCCATACAGGCCATCTAGCCCAACCCCCTGCTCAACACAGGATCAGCCCTAAGCATCCTAAAGCATCCAAGAAAAGTGTGTATCCAACCTTTGCTTGAAGACTTCCAGTGAGGGGGAGCTCACCACCTCCCTAGGCAGCCTATTCCACTGCTGAACTACTCTGACTGTGAAAAACATTTTCCTGATATCTAGCCTATATCGTTGTACTTGAAGTTTAAACCCATTACTGCGTGTCCTCTCCTCTGCAGCCAGCAGAAACAGCGTCCTGCCCTCCTCCGTGACAACCTTTCAAATACTTAAAGAGGGCTATCACGTCCCCTCTCAACCTCCTTTTCTCCAGGCTGAACATTCAACCTATCTTCATAGGACTTGGTCCCTTGGCCCCAGATCATCCTCGTCGCTCTCCTCTGTACCCTTTCAATTTTATCTACGTCCTTCTTGAAGTGAGGCCTCCAGAACTGCACACAGTACTCCAAGTGTGGTCTGACTAGTGCCGTATACAATGGGACTATGACATCTTGTGATTTTGATGTGATGGCTCTGTTGATACAGCCCAAAATGGCATTTGCCTTTTTTACCGCTGCATCACACTGCCTGCTCATGTTTAGTTTACAGTCCACAAGTACCCCAAGGTCTTGTTCTCACACAGTGTTACCTAGAAGCATATCCCCCATCCAGTAGGCATGCTTTTCATTTTTCTGACCCAGATGCAGAACTTTACATTTATCTTTATTAAATTGCATCTTGTTCTCATTTGCCCATTTTTCCATTGTGTTCATATCTCGTTGAACTCTGTCTCTATCTTCCAGAGTATTTGCCAGTCCTCCCAATTTGGTGTCATCTGCAAACTTGATGAGTAGTCCCTCCACCCCCTCATCTAGATCATTAATAAATATGTTAAAAAGTACCGGGCTGAGCACCGAGCCCTGAGGTACCCTGCTACTCACCTCTATCCAGTCTGATGAAACACCATTGACAACAACTCTTTGAGTGCGGTTCTCTAACCAATTCCCTATCCACTTAACTATCTGAAAATCCAGATTGCAGTCCTTCAACTTATCCATCAGAACATCATGGGGAACCTTGTCAAAAGCTTTACTAAAATCCAAGTAAACGACATCAACCGAATTTCCATGATCCAGCAAACCTGTTACTTGGTCAAAAAAGGAAACCAGGTTGGTCTGGCAGGACCTGTTGGAGACAAATCCATGCTGACTTCCTTGGATCACCAAATTGTCCTCCAGATGTTTGCAGATCGCTCCCTTTAATATCTGCTCCATTATCTTCCCCACAACAGAGGTCAGACTCACTGGTCTGTAGTTTCCCGGGTCATCCTTCCTCCCGGAATAACGTTTGCTCTCTTCCAGTCCTCCAGGACATCTCCAGTCCTTAAAGAGGTTCCGAAGATGATGGACAAGGGCTGTGCAAGTTCTCCGGAAAGTTCTTTGAGTACTCTCGGGTGCATTTCATCCGGACCAGGGGATTTGAACTCATCCAGTGCAGCTAAATGCCTCTCGACAACCTCTCTATCCATGTTAACCTGCCACCCAGACACTGTCCTTTGGCTACGGCCATCTCTAGATGTGCCTAAACACTTTGACCTGTGGGAAAAAACAGATGTAAAATAGGCACTAAGCCTTTCTGCTTTCTCTGCATCCTCCGTTAGAGTTTGTCCATCCGCACCTAACAGTGGGCCTATTGCCTCCTTTACTTTACGTTTGCTCCTCACATAACTGAAAAATATTTTCTTGTTACAATGGGCTTCCCTGGCCAATCTTAGCTCACTCTCAGCTCTGGCCTCTCAGAATTGCAACTCCCCTCCAGACTACACAGCTCAGAAGAGCTCCCCAGAAGAAAATGACTGCGTAGAACAAGGGTAGTCAACCTGTGGTCCTCCAGATGTCCATGGACTACAATTCCCATGAGCCCCTGCCAGCAAGGGCTCATGGGAATTGTAGTCCATGGTCATCTGGAGGACCACAGGTTGACTACCCCTGGCTTAGGGGGTGGGCTCTATATGTCAACTCCACGGATGTCATTCCTGCATCCAAACTCGCCTTCTCCAGTCTCCACGCCCCAAAATCTTCAGCCATTTCTGAACCCAGAGTTGGCAGCCCAAATTTAGGCCACTACAACTGAGCTCTCAAGCTGGGGTGCATGAGGGTATCCCAGGGGATCTGTGAATCATTTAGGATCAGCGAGCAGGACTATCTTACACGTATCTGGCTAATGAGAAAACGGCGGAATCACATTAGAAAAGCCATATGGTTGGAACTCAGTTCACAGGCATCTGTAGAATCACAGAATCATAGAGTTGGAAGGGGCCATACAGGCCATCTAGTCCAACCCTCTGCTCAACGCAGGATCAGCCTCAAGCATCCCTGAGAAGAATCACAGAATCATAGAGTTGGAAGGGGCCATACAGGCCATCTAGTCCAACCCTCTGCTCAACGCAGGATCAGCCTCAAGCATCCCTGAGAAGAATCACAGAATCATAGAGTTGGAAGGGGCCATACAGGCCATCTAGTCCTACCCCTTGCTCAACGCAGGATCAGCCCAAAGCCCAAAGCATTCTAAAGCAAGGATTTGATTCATATTGACCCTGGGGACATCCCTCACCTCACACCATTTTGCCTACCTGAAATGGTCATGGGGAACTGGTTTTGTTTTTTTGACTGGTTGGGGAAGTGTATGTGCTACTAATGACTACATGTAAGCGTCCCCAGTAATGGGTCTGGGGACCATTTCAGGCTGGGACAGCAGTGGTGGTGGGTGAAGGCTCTTAAGCCCCTTCTCCCCACAGTCACAAGCTGCATCTTTCCCCCACAATGTCTCAGTGTCCACCCTCCAATGCACTCGTTTTCTCCCAGGGAACTGGTCTCTCTAGCTAGCAGGGGCTCATGGGAATTGTAGTTATTTGCCCCATTGTGTAGAAATGTCTCCCCAGTGGGACGAATAGTAGTTTCCTAGGTCTGTGACAACTTGAGAAAACTGTGTGTGGGGGTGCTTGAGTGCCCTTTAAGGAGCCCCCAATTTACAATGTCCCCTCATAGGGTTGCCATCCTCCAGGATCCTCTGTGGATCCTCAGAATTCCAATTTATCACCAGACTACGGAGATCACTTCCCCTGGAGAAAATGTAAGCTTCGGAGGTGGACTTTACGGTATTATACCCTCACTGAGTTCTCTGTCCTCCCCACAGGCTCCATTCCCAAATCTCCAGAAGTTTCTCAGCCTGGATCAGGCAACCCTACATCCCCTGCCTGAGGCCATGAGTGACCTGGCAAACCTAGTCCCCCCCCCCCCAACCACCTGGGAAGTTACTTCCAGCCTGGAGCTCCCAGTAAACCTCTGGTCTCTAAACAGTATATTGTTTAGGCAGGCCCTGAGGACTGTCAAAAGTGATGGGCAGAGTCTCTGGATTCGACAACATCTATCTTCAAAGGATTGTCGAGCACGGGGAGGAAGATTAGGAAAGGGTGTGGGCAGGGAGAGGAGAGACCAACCTCGGAGGTAACGTTAATCCTTCTCTCTTTCCCAGCTGGAAGGATCATGCGGCAGCGTAGAGGCTACATGGGAGTGCTGGCTCCAGTCTGCATCCTGCTCATCTTCCTCTTGCTCACGCTGACCGCTTCCTACAAGCCTGTCATTGTGGTCCATGGCCTCTTCGACAGCCCTTCCGACTTTGGGGACCTGTTGGACTTTATCAACGAGGTAGGAAACCTGGCGTGGTCACGGTTGTGGGGGGCAGTGGGCAAGGAGCACTGTGGCGGATTAACACAGAGGCCAGAAGGGCTAGCAGCGTGGCAAATGACTTTATTGGGACTGCTTTCTTCTGGAGTGCCTGTCCCAGCAAATTAATATAATTCCAGCTAACACTGGAAGTGTCTGAAGGCAATTGCAGTGCGGACAGCTTGGGGCACGCCCTCCTGTCCATCTCCCTGTAGTTGGAATTTAGTTCTGCGAAGGGAATGTCTGACCGGCATGTGCTGCTCACCCATTTTGCTTTTGTTAAAGCCTCATCCCATAGGTGGGAAACAGGATGGGGTCAAATTCCTCGGCAGGATCTTGTCTTGTGCTTGACAGTTGTTTGTGCCAATCACCTTCCACCTAGAGGCGGGGCTTCAGAGGGCACAAACTTTTGTCTTCTTGATGTGGAACTATAATTCTGCTTCGGCAGCTTCTAACTTTAACCTTCAGCAGTAGTGGTTTCAGGTCTTGTTTTCTGCTACTCTCATCTGTGCACCTCATTAGTGTCCCTGCCTCCAATTTTCACTCCACCTTTATCTAAATCTAACCCAGTTTTCTGTGTGTTTTCTGTACATTCTGCATACCGATTGAACAGATAAGGCGATGAGCTAAACTTTAGTCTGACATGTTTGCCAGTTGGAAACCCTCCAGTTAAAATGGTAAAGATAGAAGAATATCCAGATTAGTGAGAAAACAGGATTGTGCTAAGTAGTGCAGTAGATACCAGCATATGTTACAATGGCTTCCAGTTTGTTTTGGGGAGGCAGGAAAGTCCTAAGTGATTTGGGTCCAAGTACCTCAAGAACATGTCCATCCATATATAGCTGCCTGGGGTTTGAAATCTGCAAAAGAGGGACGTCTGGTCTCAACCAGGGCCAGAGGTTTTCTGTCCTAGCCCCTTCCTGGTGGAATGAGTGCCTGGAAGAGCTCTTCCGCCAGGTGTTTGGTTGGGACCAATGAGGATATAACATCTTCCGGGCCCCCTCCAGAAGAAGAAGAGGAGTTGGTTCTTATATGCCGCTTTTCCCTACCCGAAGGAGGCTCAAAGTGGCTTACAGTCACCTTCCCTTTCCTCTCCCCACAACAGACACCCTGTGAGGGAGGTGAGGCTGAGAGAGCCCTGAGATTACTGAAGAAGAAGAAGAGTTGGTTCTTATATGCTGCTTTTCTCTACCTGAAGGAAGCTCAAAGTGGCTTACAGTCGCCTTCCCTTTCCTTTCCCCACAACAGACACCCTGTGGGGTGGGTGAGACCGAGAGAGCCCTGATATCACTGCTCGGTCAGGACAGTTTTATCAGTGCCGTGGTGAGCCCAAGGTCACCCAGCTGGCTGCATGTGGGGGAGCGCAGAATCGAACCTGGCATGCCAGATTAGAAGTCCGCACTCCTAACCACTGCACCAAACTGGCTCCATACAAATAAACTCCCCTAGATTCAAGAAGCGACTAGGAGGCAGGAAGCTAAAAGCATCAATTAATATCAGGTGGTCTGATAGGTTTCGTGATTTGAGACTGATTCCTATTGCTTATTGTTGTTATGAGGAATATTATAAACTTTGTATGGTTTTAAAATGCTGTAAACAGCCTCCAGCCGACTATGCTGGGAGGGGTCATTGTAGAAATCAAATATATAAATCCCTTGAAGGGATAGCTTCAAGAGGCCAGCTTTGTCAGTGGTAAGGTTTGAGGATATTTAAGGCATAGATTTCTAAGTGATGACCCCAAGCTATGGGGCTCCTTCTCTTTAATAAACATGTCTCTCCTAGATGACCTGTTTGATATTTTATGGGGCCAGAGGTCCTTTATTTTATGGGGCCAGAGGTCCTTTATTTTATGGGGCCAGAGGTCCTGGTGTCGGGCCGCGAAGGCCTTGGCGCCGGGCCGCGGCTCCTTCTTCCCTCCCCCCCAAAGCGAGAAGCTTGCCAGGCCGTGAGCAAATCGGCCGCCAAAGCGGCTGATTAGCTCGCGGCCCGGCGAGCTTCTTGTTTCGGGAGGGGAGGGGAGGGAAGAGAAGCTTGCCGAGCCGCAAGCTAATCAGCTGCTTTAGCGGCCGATTTGCTGGCGGCCCGGAGGGGCCGGGAGGGGGAGCTGCAGACGCCGGCATGGCGGCGGTGCAAACGCGCATGCGCGGACTGCCGCACACACGCGTTTGCGGCACTCCGCGCGTGCGCGTTTGCGCTGGGGCTGCCGCGCGTGTGCGGGCCCCCGGGCCACCCTCTCCCCCCACTCCGGAGCAGCGGTCCGCAGCGGCCGAAACCTTGCGGACCGCTGTTCTAGACCAGTCTTTCTCAACTTTTTTTACTGTTGATAAACCCCTGAAACGTTCTTCAGACCTAGAGAAGCCCCAGAAGTGGTGTGATTGTGCAGAATATAGCTGGGAAGCAGAGCTGTGTACATGCCCATTCTTCCCATCCCCTCCAGGACCATCCTTGGCCATTTTGGGAAGGGGGGAGGGCAGGTCATATCACCTGATAAATGCTTAAGAATTTTTTTTTAATATATATAAAAATAATCAACTCCCATCCATTCCAGAAACCCTTCCAGGGCCATCAAGAAACCCCAGGGTTTCACAAAAACCATGGTTGAAAAAGCCTGTTCTAGACAGAAGGCTGTGATGGCTTTAAAACTGCGATACTTTATTTTTGAGTATCGTTTTGAGTTTTTTTCATCTTTGCTGGTTCAAAATGACATAATGCTCTTAAGGTTTTCCTCTTGCACTGTAGATCAAAGAACTCATAGGCTTTAACTATGATGATTAGTACTACCCTGATTTGCATTCTGTATTTATATTTTTTTTATTGTAACACTACCCTGAATACTCGTGACCTGAAATAACAGGTCAGACGATGATTTCACTCCATAAGGCAACTTCTTGCCTCTGAGGCTTGGCGAACAGACCCGTTTTACCAACCCTGCTTTTCCTGTAATGTATTAATGGGGCGAGCACCAGGAATAAACCCTGAAGCACACGTTTTCATCTGGCTGCAACCTATCCAGGAAACAAAGAGAACAGAATCCCTCATTAGAGCTACTGCTTCTTCCAGGCGGGAAAGTAAAAGACTTGGCGGGAGGGGAGTCCAGTGGAGTCACCCATAAAAGGGGCTAGCCACGTTCCTCTCATACGCGCCAGAAAGAGACACACAAAGCCCTGCCAGACCGAACATGAGCCCTCATTCCCTCCTATCGCTCCTGTTGCGAGGGAGGCAGAGAGAGACATAGAGAGAGCCACCCCTGCTGCGACGGAGGGAGAGAGAGAGAGACAGAGAGGGCTGCCTCAAACTGCACACCAGCCCTCCTTCCCTCCTACAAACCAGCCCTAATTACCTGCTTTGCCTTTTGCTGCAAGGCACACTGAGACCCTCAGCGAGAGGGAGAGGGATAGATCTGCACCTCCCAGTGTCCCCTGGGTCCAAGCGCCCATTGCATTCCTGGTTGCAATGGGCTTTCTTGCTAGTTTCTTAATAACTCTTTACCTATTCTTAAATCAGGGTGTGCAACCTTACTGCCTTACATACTCTGCTAACAGCATCAACATCTGAATGGGTGACGTTACAGCAGCTAACCTCTGCCATTATTAGGTATCCTATCTACCATATTGTGTCCGCAATAGTAAGCCCCTTCTCTTATGCATGTTATCACTGGCAGTGAAATCTCACAGGCAGGAAGGAATGCTTCAGTTCCCAGCCTCCTATTACTTATTTACTTCATTGATATCTAGAAAGATCAGCTCCACTGGTAAAAATTGGCTCCTCTGGAGGGTGGACTCTGGCATTATACCCTGCTGAGGTTCTTGTCTTCCCTAAATCTCCATCCCCCAAATGCCCAGGAATTTCCAATCCCAGAGCTGGCAACTTTTCTCACAATGGGGATCCCAAACAGTTACGTCACACTCCTTTCCTCCATTTCCTCCTCACAACAACCCTGCAGGGTAGATTACGATAAGAGCGTGTGGCGGGCCCAAGGCCACCTATTAAGCTTCTGTGGCAGAGCAGGGATTCAAACCTGGGTCTCCCAGATCCCATTTAGGCACTCTCACCACCACACCACGCTTTTTACCGCATTGCTTGTTTCTCAGCTGGCCTGTCGGTCCTACTGGGGATGGCTGGAGCCCCCACAATTCTGTCTGTTCCACCCTTCCCCATTAATGATGCCCCTGGATTTTCCAGCCATGCATCCCAAAACTTAGAAACACAGAGTTGGATTGGGCCCATACAGGCCATCTAATCCAACCCCCTGCTCAGTGCAGGATCAGCCTGAAGCAAGATAAGGATCTTTCCATCTACTGCTTGCCCGTGAGGGGGAGCTCACCACCTCCTTAGGCAGCCGATTCCACTGCTGAACTACTCTTACTATGAAATTTCCCCCACCTGATCTCTAGACCTGCCTTTATCAAACTTTGGGCTGTGAAGGAGCCCTTGAAATAAATTTTCAGGCTATGAGAATCTCCAGAAGCTGGCCACGCCTCCAGAAGTTGGCCACGCCCCCAGAAGTGACATGTCACTGGAAGTGACATCATCACTCACACTCTTCATCCTCCTTTCACTCACTTACTACTACTACACTAAGGAAACACTGGCCTCCCTACTTAAAAAAACAGGGGAAAAGCCCAGCCCTCTATAAGGCGGCTTCCCAATATAATTTACTATAATTTAATTAGCAGAATTCAATTTAATTTGAATGCTGAAAACTGTTTATCAGTGTCATGCTAATTGTTTGAATCCTGCAGTTACCCACCCTGAGCCAACTGGGAAATGCTGGCTATAAACATAAAATTTTTATTGGTGACGTCTTTTCTCTAGGATTATCTGGTCCCACCTGGCCACCAGTGGAGGGTGGGGGCGAGATTGCTAGATCCAGGTTAGGACCTGTCTTTTGTTTATGACTGTTGAAAGTTAAGCAGTGACCTCAGCAGAAATCTTGCAGAGTTATTTACAAAGAGCTAGGCTTTGAGCGTTGACCGAGATGGGAGGAGTATGTGAAAAATTACTCCTGTTCAGAGACTGGGACAGGTTGTCACCTATCTTTCCCAGCCTCTGCGTGACTCAGTATTTTGTCAGGGTGTGCAGGTAACTAGCAGTCGCTAAGTGCTGTGTGCAAAAAAACCACAAAAATTACGCTGATGGTTAAACTGGTTTTCTCTCGTCAGACTGGAAAGTCAAGGGTGCTGTGGAAGAGGCATGGGAGTTCCTGAGCGGGGGTGGGTTTTGCACCATTGTTTTCTTTGGGGAAAGAAAATCTTAAGACTGGAAGATACCTAATTATTTTGAACCAGTCCCGCCCCGCAAGACAGATCAGCCTATTTACGGAGCTTGTGTGCACATCCATAATTGCATCGCACAAGTACAGAACGTAGCTCTGAAGTGTAGGAACCAGTTTTCAGTAAGCTTCTAGTAAAAAAAAAAAAAACACAAAACTCACGTTTCTAGCCCCTAAGGTGGAGCCTGAAAAACTGCGTGAAGTCCTGGTGAAACATCAGGGTATGATTAATTAATCACTGCATGGTAAAATCCCAGGGTATGACTAATTAAGCATTGCATTGCACTACAGAATGTGGCTCTGGAGTGCAGGAACTAGTTTTCAATGAGATTTAAAATTAAAAAAAACTCAAGTTTCCAGTCCCTAAGGTGGCACCGGAAAAACTGCATGAGGAGCTGGTAAAATCTCAAGGGATGATAACATTAATTCATCAATCGATTAAATTTATACCCTACCACTCCCTTGATGAGCGAGGCTCAGGGTGGTTTGCATCAAAATAAAAACTATCCGTGAGCAACCTTATAAGCAGTAATAATAATAATAATAATAATAATAATAATAATACACCATAACAATACGTAACATTTTAGAAGCATTCCACCAGGACAGGGCCACAGGGTTGCAAAGTCCCTTGGAGCTAGCTGCTGGTGGGGGATGGGGGGGTGCACTTACTGGGAGTGGGGAGGAATGCCGGAAATGCACCATACATACCTGACCTGGATGTAGGCTGTGGCTCTTGGGCAAAAACTCTATGGTAGACTTATTTTCTAACCATAGAATTTTGACCCCAAACTGGAGTGTGCCCCCCCCCCCTATATTCCTGTCACTTCCAGGACATGCAGGCATGTTGCATTAATTAATGGCATTCCTCTTGGGGGGGCGTAGTTAGGGGGAGAGGTATGGCCTGAAAGCAGAGGACCCCCACCCCGACTAGGGGTATGTGGCCCTACAGGGCCATGTGACTGGCAGGGCACGTGGTAGATTCTACCAGTTCCTTATAAAGCACACGGATCTGCCTAATGCTGAGTCAGACTGTTAGCCTGCCAAGGTCTGTATTGTCTTTTCCCTCTGACAATAGCACTCCGAGGTCTGCCATCAGAGGTTTTCCACATCATCCCCTGAGACCTTTAAAAAAACCCTGAGAATTGAACCTAGGATCTTTCCACGTATGAAGCAGATGCTCTGCCACTGAGCCATGGCCCCTTCCTGCACATAAGGTGTTTGTGCACTTCTCTGTGTGTGTGTGTGTTTGTGTGTGTGTGGGTATACGGTTTGAAGCACAGCGTGGTGTTGCCTGTAGCCCTTCTGAGAGAAGTAAAAATCACCAGAATTGAGGCCTTAGAGCAAAAGAAAAAATACGACCGTTTATCTTGGCTGCATTGATGGCATTTCACTGCTAGACAAACAGCCATTCAGTGATAAAGCACTTGTTCGGACACGAAAGGTGACACCAAGTTGGCACGTTGACAGAATTATAAAACGATGAGGAAGTGAATACACAGTGTGTGTGTGTGTGTGTGTGTGTAGGAGGGGAAGAATGTAACTCGCATTTTCCTCTATCCCCCAACTTCTTTCTTTCCCTCTCTGAAGCATAGATAGGTTTTTCTTAAGAACGTAAAAACGCAACAGCCCTGCTGGGTCAGATTAGTGGTCCATCTCGTCCAGCATCCTGTCTCACACCGTGGCCAACAAGGTCCTCTGGACAGGCCACAAGAGGGCATAGAGCAGTGATTCTCAAACTGGGGGTCAAACAACCCTTTCACAGGGATCGCGGCAGGCCAAGCAGCTTGGCCGGGGGGGGGGGGGGAGCGGCGCCATCCACACCACAGCCTTGCGGGGTAGATCGAGATAAGAGCGTTCGTCTGTCTGGAGCAGCGGAAAACAGCAAGATGGGCATGGTGGGACAAGAGGCAGAACTGAACTGAGAAACCCCGGGGGGAAAAAATTTATAGACAGTCATGAACAATGGATCTTCACGCCATTGGTCAGTTTCGGTTTGATTTCTGTGAAAGAACCCTTGCGTAATTTTATGGTTGGGGTCACCACAACATGAGGAACTGTATTAAAGGGTCGCGGCCTCAGGAAGGTTGAGAACCACTGGCATGGAGGCTGAGGCCTTCCCCTGTTGTTGCTTCCTGGCTCTGGGATTCAGAGGCTTAGTGCCACTGAATGTGGAGGTTCCCTCCTAGACTCAAAGGCCAGTATTTTGGGATTTCTAAGGAAGGGGTTTACAGAAAGCAGGTGGCATTTCCTACACGCTTTTCTCGATTGCTTTGGAGGAAGTCTTCAGATTTCTGAGCAGGCAGAACCTGACTGCTTTCCGCATGGCTAATGTAGCACAAATGAGCATGATCCAACCCTGAGGTCAGCTGTCAGATGGAGTAGTTGTGACTCCTTCTGGCTCAATATTTTGTTTTTTCTTCCCCGCCGCCTCTCTCCAGACGCACCCGGGAACTAACGTGACAGTTGTCGATTTGTTCGACCGCACGGAGAGCCTGAAACCGCTTTGGATGCAAGTGGAAGGATTCAGGAGAGTCATGTACCCCATCATGCAGAACGCCGTCAACGGGGTCCACCTTATCTGTTACTCACAAGGTAACGCGGTTGAGTGCTTTAATCTTTAGACTCCCTGGACTGATCAAGATGGAGCCCTCATGGAGCAGTTGGTACCCCGCTGTCCCCAGTTCTGGACACATCAGAAGAGAAAGGAAGACAAAAGAACTACATTAAGAGCCAAAAGGTTAAGGGAATCAAAATATAAGGCCCTAATATTTCTGTGTCAAGAACTGAAGCATAAATATTGCCTAAGATCCAAAAATATACATATACTAGTTTCAAAGCCCATTCCTAAGAACGGGCCCTTAAAGGGTCCCCTCCCATGGCCCCTGCCCAGGCAGCTTAAGGTGGCTTTGTGCCACAGCTTGCAGCCAAATAAAGTGGGGCGGGCGGGGGCTGGGCAGCTCGTTAGCAGGGCTGAGACACAGCTCCTTAGCAGGCAGTCAGCAGGCCGGGAGGCCCTCGTCAGCAGGCCCAGCCTAGCAGGCCAAGAGGTCCTTGTTAGCAAGCCCTCCACCACGACCCTTTGCCCAGGGCCCTCTCCCTTTACCTGCTGCTGGCTCCAGGCACTGAGGCGCCTGAGAACAAGGAGGCTAGAGTCCAGGGCCGGAGGGCGGGAGCCGCAGGGGCAGGGCCAATCAGGGCAAAGCTGGCTGCACCCTGATTGGCCCTATTCCAACTTGGACGGCCGGACACGTCCACCCCCCCTAGTCTGTTTCAGAAATATATAGAGGAACAACAATGGATAAGGATTTATTATTATTACAAATTCAGTTTAAAAAAAAGCCAAACTAATACCTCAATTCAGAATAAAATCAAATATTAATTGTAAAGATAGACCATTATTGACCCTGATCAAACGTGCTTCAGCCAGCTGGCCTTCCTCAGTGGTCAAACAATGTTGTTATGGAATGGCCCTGGACATTTTTCAGTCCTGGCCCCAACCTGGTGGAACGAGTTCCCAGAAGAGCTAAGGGCCCTGCAGGATCTACCAGCTTTCCGCAGGGCCTGTAAGACGGAGCTCTTCCGCCAGGCATATGGTTGAGGCCAGGGCAGCTCTCCCACTAATCCATCAGAGGATCCCCTCCAATATTGAGATCTCTAACACCGAGATCATGGTTAGATCTATTGTATTGGTGCCACCCTCTTCTGAACATTATTCTCTCCACCAGGCTGAACTAAGATCAGAATTGTGACCACCGCCGCTATATGTTATGTGATATGTTATATGTAACTTTTAATTGGGGTTTTTATGGGGATTTTATTGTGTTTTAACTATTTATGTTGTAAACCGCCCTGAGACCTATTGGGAGAAGGGCGGTCTAGAAATTAAATAATAATAATAATAATAATAATAATTATAGTAATACAGAGTCATTTCTTGATTGAGAATCTGTCAGGCATTTTCTTCCCCTATCCCCAGATAAAGTGGGGTTCTCCTAGGAGAACGTTGTGTCTCTCTGAAGAGGAAAGGATGAGTAAGAAGTTGAATGTACTCCCTCCCCCCTGCAATCTCTTGAACCAAGGGGTTAAGAAAGTTCACAAATTATAATGCACAGAGAGAGAAGTAGGTGGTTTACTTGGCAGAGGCAAAAGGTAGGCAAAAAGGCAAGGCAATTCTATCTCGTGTTGGCAGGGCGCCCTACGGGATCTTCCAAGAACAGGCAAGCCAAATTCAGTCTCCCTCTGGTGTTTGAACGTGAAAATGGCATATAGCTAAATCCATGATCATGTTAAAGTAGAAGGAGAACACAAATTTGAATATAAAGGTATAAAGAAATGGAATTTGAATCACAATATTTTTATTTTTCCCTCTATTGTAAGATACATAATTGATTTTCTTTTTTTTTTGGATTCTGATATATTATTGGTCATAGTAAATATGTTATAGTTGATATGCAAAGGTAACGAGGTGTGTAATCTTTAATATGTAGTAATTATGAAAATCAATAATGTAGTAAACTAGACTACTTGTAATGTTTAGAAGTTATAATATTTGAAGTAGGAATTCTGGTTAAGATCATGATGAGGACGTTGAAGAGAAAGCTTTTGCTTTTTTGCTTATTCTATATAACATATAGCAATTTTTGAATACTATGATTTATAGTAAAGCTTGGTATAGAGAACCAGCTTGGTGTAGTGGTCAGAACAGAAGCCTTTAATCTGGAGAGCTGAGTTGGATTTCCCACTCCTCCACATGAAGGCAGTCAGGTGACCTTGAGCTAGTCACAGTCCTGTTAGAGCTGTTCTCAGAGAGCACTCCTGTCTGAACTCTCAGCCCTACCTCCCTCGCAGGGTGTCTGTTATGGGGAGAGGAAGGGAAGGTGATTGTCAGCTCTTTGGGGTAGTGAAAAGCGGGGTATATATAACTCTTCTATATATAATCCCTTTTTCTTTTGTGTCTCTTTTGTATTTCTATCTTTTCCTTAAAATAAAAATACTGATTAAAAAAATAAAGTAAAAATGGCAAGAAGCTAAAATTATTGTTGAAAGCTGAGAGGTCTCTGCTCTTGTATGTGACTTCCCCCTCCTGGCCCTTCTCTGTCCCTGCAGGAGGACTGATCTGCCGCGCTATCCTCTCCACGATGCCTGATCACAATGTGGATACCTTCATCTCTCTCTCTTCTCCACAGATGGGGCAATATGGGGGTAAGTAGGGGAAAGAGCCTCTTGTGGCGCAGAATGGTAAAGCAGCAGACATGCAGTCTGAAAGCTCTGCCCATGCGGCTGGGAGTTCAATCCCAGCAGCTGGCTCAAGGTTGACTCAGCCTTCCATCCTTCCGAGGTCGGTAAAATGAGTACCCAGCTTGCTGGGGGGTAAACGGTCATGACTGGGGAAGGCACTGGCAAACCACCCCGTATTGAGTCTGCCATGAAAACGCTAGAGGGCGTCACCCCAAGGGTCAGACATGACTCGGTGCTTGCACAGGGGATACTTTTTCCTTTACCTTTAGGGGAAAGATTGGATGAGGCTGGCCCAGAGCTTCTTGCAGGCTCTTGAGGGCCTTAAAATGCTGCTGTGTTCCCTTGTGTCATCGCACACTGAGCATTTTGTTGCCTGCCACATTTGTTGTTAGTGCAGTACTGAGGCTTGGTGGCAGAGAATGTAGTTGGGTGCATCAAGTCAGCAAGTCTAGGTTCATTATTATTATTTCAATTTATTACCCACCACTCCCAAGTGGCTCGTGGTGGGTTACAGTAGTCTAAATCAGGGGTAGTCAAACTGCGAATGCTGGCAGGGGCTCATGGGAATTGTAGTCCTTGGACATCTGGAGGGCCGCAATTTGACTACCCCTGGATTATATGATCAAGGCAGGACTCCCTTGGAATTGCAGCATCTCAGAGGGTTACCCAGTTTCTCTTTGTGGATGAGCTATCCTAGAATGGAGTCAAACCATGAATCAGAAGGGAGACATATCAGACTAGGGGGGATCCAGGGCTGGGGCAGTTGTGGGAAATGGCAACGGTGTTGGGTAATGCCCTCTCTCACACTGCGTTTCTGCTTTCCATACAGATACCAAGTACCTGAAGTGGCTTTTCCCCCAACACATGAAATCCAATCTGTATCGCTTGTGCTACACGCAGCTGGGCCAGGATTTCTCTATCTGTAACTACTGGAACGGTGAGAGCCATGTGCCTTATCACTGAATTTTCTCACATTCCTTGGTTCAGATAGCTTCATGCGTCTAGAGCAGGCTTTCATAACCAGGGTTTCGTGAAACCCTGTGGTTTCTTGATTGCCCTGGAAAGGTTTGTTTGCTTATTTATTTATTTATTTATTTAGAATTTTATACCGCCCTTCCTTACGGCTCTCGGCGGTTTACATAGAACATTTTGGAACATTTACAAAGAACAGTATCTATCTCAATAACAATATAACAACAATAACATACCAACATACCAACATACCAACTAGAACTAGAACAGTATTTCAACACCAGTAACTTTAACACTCCCTTGGTAGGTTCCTGTATTTTAGGTATGCTGCTTTATTTATTTGTGCCTGGCCATTGATGGCCAGTTTATGGTACACCCCCCACTGCTTACAGGCAGGAATCTACGAGCCTATGTGATATCCAATAAAATTGAATATTAAGATTAACAATCATTGACAAAGGTGCAAGAAAACAGGCAGAATGCCTGGGATTCCGTTTGGATGGCTGACCACATTTAAGAAATGGAAAATAAAAAAACAGAACTCGTGGGACTCTGTCGATTAAAATGGTGAAATCATAACAAAGAAGAAGCAAATGAATAAATATTTTAGAAAATTGATTTAGCCTTCAGATTTCCTTTTGGTTTGGGTTCATGCCCATTGATTAAGGCAGCGATGCCAAAAGTGTCTGGTCAGTGGAGGCGTTAGTACGAATGTACACTTGGTGTTCCGGATCAAGTTCAACGTTCTGGTCCTGACTTTTAAGGCCCTCCGTGGTCTGGGCCCCACGTACCTGACGGACTGCTTATTCCCCTGCACCCCCCGCAGAGCCCTTTGTTCTGCAGGTGATCCCTGACCCCCTCGTGAAGTACACCTGGCCTCGACCTGGGCCAGGGCTTTTTTGATCCTGGTGGAATGAGCTCCCAGACAAGCTGAGGGCCCTGTTGGAACTATTGCGGTTCTGCTGGGCCTGCAAGGCGGAACTCTTCCGCCAAGCCTTTGGTTGGGGCTTGCAGATCTCTGGGTCCCTCCTCCCCTCTCCCTCCTTTCATTTTTAAATGATATTCCATCTTCTGGGATCCTCCCCTTATTCAATCACAGCACAAGGTCTTTGAGGCCTTCCAAGAGAGGTAATTGTTTAGCTAAATCGTCGCTGCCTTTCGCTACTAGGGGTTGGGGTTTTTAAACTGGGGTTTTATTATTTTAGAATGTTGTGTTTTCTATTATACATAAGCCGCCGCAAGCCAGTTCGCCGACAGGGGCAGCCAACAAATCCCCAAAATAATAATAAATACAAATATTGTTCGGCCCCCGCTCTCCGGCTTCTGTATTTCCAGATCCGCATCATCGAGATCTTTACCTCAACAACAGCAATTTCCTGGCCTTGCTCAACGATGAAAAGCTGAATCCCAACGCTACAGGTAAGAATCCCTCAGACAGCCCCACCGGCCCCCGTGACACAAAAGGGATTGGTAGGGTGGCTGTATTTGGCAGGCAAACCCCGCTGGCTTGCTTGCTTGCTGCAAGTCCTTGAGTGCTTGCACCAGCTTGAGTCTGCACAGCCGCCAACTACCGAGGGTCAGATGGTCCTCAGCTTAAGATCTGTGCCTTTCCCTCTGCGCAGCTTGGAAGAAGAACCTTCTGCGGATCCGGAAGCTGGTTTTGATCGGGGGTCCGGACGACGGTGTCATCATGCCGTGGCAGTCCAGGTGAGGTTTGGGAAGTGGGAAGGAGAAAATCCCACCTCCAATGAGGAGATGGAGGTTTGGACTTGGAGGCCAGAGGCAAACTGTCCTAGGCTTGTAGGTTGGGGTGGCAGCAGCCAGAAATGCACTTTTAAAGCAACCTCTCTGAGACAGACCTTTGATTGGCTTCATTATATAAAAGCTTTATATATAATGCAGTCTCAGTTCAGCCCCTGTCGGTCTGCATCCTGATCCGAGGGAGTCCCTACTATGGGGGAGGATTAAAATAAACCCCATTAGATTAGCATCTACCTGCCTAATGTTTTTTGCACATCTGCTGAATCTATTAACTTCTTTGCTATTAAAAATTCTAAGCTGGGCACTAAGCATGCTCAACTAGGGCTTTTTTGGCCCTGGCCTGGTGGAACACTCTGCCTTGAAGAGATTAGGGCCTTTCAGGATTTTAGACAATTCCAGAAGGCCTGCAAAATGGAGATTTTCCACCAGTATTTATTTCATTTATTAATTATTATGTTTATATTCCACCCCCCTCCGAGGCAGCCTATTTCATCTACGAACAGGCCTCACCCGTCAGCAAATGCTTTCTAACATTTAAGGGGAACCTCCTTTCCCGTCATTTGAATCCATTGCTCCTAGTCCGTGCCTGTAAAGCTGCAGTGAACAAGTTGGCCCCCTCTTCCATGGGTCTACCTTTTACGAGGCTAAACCCATCCAGTTTGGTGTAGTGGAGAGCCAGTTTGGTGCAGTGGTTAGGAGTGCGGACTTCTAATCTGGCATGCCGGGTTCGATTCTGCGCTCCCCCACATGCAACCAGCTGGGTGACCTTGGGCTCGCCACGGCACTGATAAAACTGTTCTGACCGGGCAGTGATATCAGGGCTCTCTCAGCCTCACCCACCCCACAGGGTGTCTGTTGTGGGGAGAGGAATGGGAAGGCGACTGTAAGCCGCTTTGAGCCCCGTTCGGGTAGGGAAAAGCGGCATATAAGAACCAACTCTTCTTCTTCTTCTTCTTCTTCTTCTTCTTCTTCTTCTTCTTCTTCTTCAGTAATATCAGGGCTCTCTCAGCCTCACTTCTATCATAGGGTGTCTGTTGTGGGGAGAGTAAAGGGAAGGCGACTGTAAGCCGCTTTGAGCCTCCTTCGGGTAGGGAAAAGCGGCATACAAGAACCAACTCTCCTTCTTCTCCTTCTTCATCTATCCCTCTCGTTCTTTGCCCTCCTCTCTCCAAGCGGCACGCACCCAGCTAAGGCGTAGGATCTCCAGCTCCGCTTTATAATGGGATTCTGTTCTTTTTCTTTACAGCATGTTTGCCTTCTATGATAACAATGAGACCGTGTTGGAAATGACGTCTCAATTGGTGAGTGAGGCAGGGGTCCCCGGTCCCTTGGAACAAGGGGATGGGGCACGAAGGGGACTTCGGTTCATTCAGTCGACTAAGAAGATGAGGAAGGGGAGGGGGGGGTGTTTGGAAGGAGTTCTTTGGAATTTTTTAAGTAGAGGCTAGATAGCCATCTGCAAACTTAAATGGACTTCGAGGAACGGTTGAGGACAGGAAGTCCTGGAGGATCATTGTCCATGGGGTCACGATGGGTCAGACACGACTTTGCACCTAACAACAACAACAAGATAGCCACCTGGCTGAAATGCTGATTCTGTGAACAGACAGAACCCCAGTCACCTGTGAGGGGCAGACCTTAATACTGGCCAGCGATTCTGTTTTTTTTTGGGGGGGGGTATCATCTGGGCATGAAGTAGGGGGTCATCGTGGTGGTCAGGTAGTTGTGAATTTCCTGCATTCTGCAGGGCAGGGGTAGTCAACCTGTGGTCCTCTAGATGTTCATGGACTACAATTCCCATGTGCTCCTGCCAGCATTTGCTCATGGGAATTGTAGTCCATGGACATCTGGAGGACCACAGGTTGACTACCCCTGCTGCAGGGGATTGGACTTGATGACCCCGGAGGTCCCTTCCAACTCTATGATCCTATGAATTGGTGAAGCACCACTCTCCACGGCCCATTAAGGCAACTTCACTTGCTCTTCCAGGTCTACCTCGAGGACACCTTTGGTCTGAAGACCCTGGATGCCCGCGGCGACATTGCGTTCTACACAATGCCCGGCGTCTCCCACACGTATTGGCACTCCAACCGCACCGTCTACGACAAATGCATCTCCCCGTGGCTGACGTAGCTGACGGGCCCCCAGAGAAGAGAGAGCCCTCCGGGGAATTGTGTGACATTCTTACCTCGCCTTGGTACTTCTCCTCCCGCAGAGAAACGTCCCTCTTTGTTCCCTGTCGCTTTTCTGGGATGGTCGATCAGTTTCCTTCATAGCGGAAGAAGCTTTTCCGTTGGAATTTGGGGCTGGCAGCTCTTTGGTAGGTTCCAGAAGCGCTGCATTGTAGGGGACACGGGGCACGGCTCTTTCCTGCTCTTTTGTCAGGTTGGAGCTCTCCGCGCTACGGTTGGGATTGATTCGCAGAGAACTGCAGAAAAGGAACTATTCCGCAGGGTGTAATATCCCTCGGACTTTTTTGCTTTCTTAAGAAGCTGGAATTTGGCAGAGACACTAAGAAGGGATTTGATATCTATTTAAATGTCGATCCAAGGCAGAAACCATATTTTTTGTTTCCAGACGGACAGAAATGTATACGGAAGCTGTAGAAATTCCTTTCCTTCCACCTACCCCCCTCCCGTTGAAATTTGGGGCCCTGAAAACTTTACCACTAACTCAGAGAGAGTTTTTCAAATTGTTCAAATCATGTCGTCTCCCCGTCCCCTCAAAATCCCTTTTGACTTTAGCAACAAGAGTTTAGCGGATTGACTGGGGGGGAAGGGGGGAATTACTTTTTTTTTCTCCTTCTCCTCCCCTCTTCTAGAAGCACATGTTCAGAATCTCAGGACAATGGAAGAAAATCGATTTACACCAAGAAATTTAATAGCCAGTTCCACTTGTTTCAAAAAAAACAAATCCCTCAGTCTACTTTTAAGGGACAGCTGCTGATTTGAGGGACTTCCTCTAGGGGGAGCCCTTCGACGTTGAAGGGGAAACTTTAGAGCTTCATGCTTTTGAACAGTATTAATAATAACCTTTCATCCAGGTACCATAAACAACCTAAGCAATAGGACTCAGGTGTTAACTTCAAAATGGAGTCAGGGGAAAGGGAATCTTGGGGATTCCAAGCGGTTGCATGGGAAGCCCAGCTTGGGGAGATTCGGGATAATCTTTTGTAGTTGGAATCTTGATTCCTGCAGATGAAGAAAACGTAGACATGTTGTGTGCACTACAGAGAAGTGAGGCGGCAAAATCCAAGAGTGGGATGTATTTCATGTTTGGTGATCACATGGCGAGTGATGTGGCAGTGGGCCCATGGTCCCTCTTTATGCGGCATGTTGATCTGACCATCAGCTCCTTGTTTATGCTCCCAGGCCTTGCCCTTTCTCTATGTTTGGTGTAGTGGTTAGGAGTGCGGACTTCTAATCTGGCATGCCAGGTTCGATTCTGCACTCCCCCAAATGCAGCCAGCTGGGTGACCTCGGGCTCGCCACGGCACTGATAAAACTGTTCTGACTGAGCAGTGATATCAGGGCTCTCTCAGCCTCACCCACCCCACAGGGTGTCTGTTGTGGGGAGGAATGGGAAGGCGACTGTAAGCTGCTTTGAGCCTCCTTCGGGTAGGGAAAAGCGGCATATAAGAACCAACTCTTCTTCTTCTTCTTCTATGTCAAATGTGAGAAACGGGGGACTGACTTGGGAATGCCAACCTCCAGGTGATGGCTAAAGATCTCTGGGGTTATGGCTGTTTTTCTGGTGACAGATCAGTTCATCTGGAGAAAATGGCCACTTTGGAAGATGGACTCCGTGTCGTTATACCCTATTGAGAACCAGCGTGCTACAGTGGTTAAAGAGTGGGGAATTCTAATCTGAAGAAGCGGATTGGATTCCCCGCTCCTCCACATGCAGCCAGCTGGGTGACCTTGGGATAGTCACAGTTCTCTAAGGGCTGTTCTCACACTCTCAGCCCCATTGCCAAAATAGGGCGTCTGTTGTGGGGAGAGGAAAGGAAAGGGGGTTTGTAAGCCGCTTTGGGACTCCTTCAAATAGTGAAAAGTGAAGTAATAAAAACTAGCTCTTCTGCTTTCCATTGAAGTCCCTCTTCTTACCCAACCCTGCTATCGTCAGCCTTCACCCCCAAAATCTCCAAGTTTTGCCCAACTCGGGCATGGGGTCCCCTAAGTCAAACTGCACGCTCTCCCCCACCCCCACCCCCACCCGGGTTCTCTGAGCCTGATTCGCTTTCCGCATAGCCACACAGCAGCTGTGGGGAATGCCATTTTAAAAATTAGGGGGAGCCCGATTCTGCTTAGAATTGCAGCGTGGTGGAGGGGCTCGTGTTTTTTGGTTTAGGATTCCTTCTTCAGCAATGTATGTCATTTTGTTAATTTAAAGAATGCCCTAAAGGGCACATCTGTATTTATTTTATAACCCTGGAGGTTACGACTCGTGCCTACCCACAAGCCTCCTGGGAATTACAGTTTGAGAGTGCTGAGTATTTTCAGTGGGTGGTCCCTAGCCATCCTTTCCAGAACTACAGGTCCCATCATTCCCTCGGGGGAAAGCACATGACTTGAAATCTGCCCTATGGCCCGTGATCTAAGGGATTAGCCAAAGGAGGTGAAAATTCTAATGACCAATCACTGTGCTAAAGTGGTCAGCCCAGGAAGATATCTGCTGGATCATGCCTCACATCAAAACAGTTGTCCGAATCAACTCAATATTTTAAAAACAAATAGGAACAAAAGGAAGAGTTCGTTGAAATAAAGGATAGCGGCTGATAAGGAGCCACAGTATACAGAGTGGGTTTTATTATCTGTATGATGCTATTGTGGAGGAATGGGGTAGGCGTGTCCAAGGTTGTATGTGAACTTTCTCATGCGCATCAAAGTAACCCAAAAACACAACTCAGGATGAGGCGATGTAGACCTTAAATCTTAATGGAGCAGGAAGCAGTCCTAATCGCTTTCCTAGGTCCACCCCTTTACTGTCTCTCATGTCATTTAAGAGTCGCCATTCCATTAGGAGATGGGTGGTAAAAAGTGCAAACTTTCTTGATGAGAGGAGGCACCTAATCTCTGGCTCAAGGTGCACATGGAGTGGGGAGACAGGTGTTCCCAAAGCTGCCTAGGAAAATGCTGAGAGATTGGGGGTAGGGGGAACAGTGGAGTTTAGGGAGGATGGGATGTCACTTCTAGTGACATCCCATCCTCCCTAAACCCTAGGAATTTCCCCTAATCTCTATGGTAAAGACCATAGAAACTGGGGACATGCCTAGAGTGGCATGAGGGAGGCCATTTTTTTCTGCTGCTCCTCTTCTGCCTTTTTTTTTGGTTGGTTGGTTTGTTGGTTTGTTTGTAGCACACTAGCAATTCTTCAGTGGTACACCAGCCTGCCCTTGGGAATTACTGTATTGTGAATGACTGCTGTGCGAATTCTTTTATTTGCAAAGTGGCCATTTCTGTACCTAGAGTTCTGAGCCCTGCGCCTGTTATTCAAACTGAGCAAATAAGCCGAACTTTTCTTCCTTTCTTTGCACAATTTATTCCAAACATGGAGGATGAAGGAGTTCTAGAACTCACTCAGATCTTGTCCCAGGGTCAGCAGATGTTGTCTGAAATTTCGTCCTCTAACAGTCACGCATGTCCAAACCTAGCATCACGTTCACGAGGGTTAAAAGCCTGACCCTGTGAGATAAGGACCTCCGAAATGTCTGCGTTTGGGAGGCCATTCATTCATGGGGTCGTCGGAAGTGGCTTGACTCAACGTGCACTCAACGTGCACTAGATTCTCACCCTAGAATCATAGACTCATAGACTGATGGAGTTGGAAGGGACCTCATGGGTCATCTAGTCCAACCCCCTGCACTATGCAGGACACTCACAACCCTATCGCTCATCTACTGTAACCTGCCACCCCTTTGTGCCTTCACAGAATTTCATCCCTATGCCGAGTTACGGAAAACACTCAGCGCAGCTCTGAGGGTAGCCAGACGTGGTCCACTTTGTGTGGCCAGGTCACGACAGAGCAGCCATCTGATCATGGCGGCCCCAACTTGCGTTCACAAGCATTGGAACAGCGCAAAGGAGCTGCTGTCCCAGATGCCTGGCGAAGCAATTGGATCACTCCTCCCATGTGGATCCAGGACTCCACTGCCCATCTGGCAACCAGCTCTTGGCTCAATGAAACTATTTCTCCAACCGGGCTCTGACGAGATGCTTGGCGAAATCAAGGTGCTGATAGCCTTTGAGTGTTCAGAATGCTGCCAAGGTACGGACAGGCCTTTTGCTGGCAGTCCGGATGCAATGGTTCGGCTTGTTTTTCTCCTCGCGGCTGAACAGAATGGACTGTGGGTGTCATTGAGAACTTTGTGAATGAGTATTATTATTTATTTATTGTATGGCAAGTGCGTTGTGTGGCCAGGAGCTCCGAGGATTGTCTGGCAGCCAGGCAAGGGGCATTCGGAGGTGGCTTGCCACCTACTGTTCTTTGGAGTAACCTCATCCGTATTCTTGGAGGCCTCCCATCCCCTGCTTAACTTCCGAGATTTGATGGGATCACGGTTGCTTGAGCTATCCAAGTCAGGGCAATGAAGAATTGAAAGGAGGTTATCCCTCCCTGCTGCTGATGTTGGGGGAGCACTGCTGCTTTTAAGAGATTGGGAGTTCTGTGATCAGACACTCTTAACTCTTGTCTACTTGAACTTTCGGGGACTTGTCTTCAAATTAATCTGCCTTGGTACTTGGCTTTTTACAAGCAGGTGCTTTTACTGTAGCACAGTGGTTCTCAACCTGGGGTCGGGACCCCTTTGGGGGTTGAACGGCCCTTTCACAGGGGTTCGCGGCAGGGCAAGCAGCTTGGCTGGGGGGGGGGGCGCCATCCACACAACAGCCTTGCGGGGTTGATCAAAATAGAGCATTTGTCTCTCTGGAGCAGCGGAAAAGAGCCAGTTTGGCATGGTGGGGCAAGAAGCAGAACTGAACTGAGAAACCCCCAGGAAAAATCCGATTTATGCACAATGGATGTTCACACCAATGGTCAGTTTTGGTTTAATTTCTGTGAAAGAACCCTTGCATAATTTTACGGTTGAGGGTCACCACAACATGAGGAATTGTATTAAAGGGCCGCGGCATCAGGAAGGTTGAGAACCGCTGCTGTAGCACAAAAAATATGTAGTCGGTACTTCCCCCTGTTTAACTCTAAAGTGGAATGGGTGGTCCCAGGAGTGCAAAATGAATGGGAGCAGCTGTGAAAGGTTTATGAAGTGGGAGAGCTTTCCCTGAGGATGTTCTTTCCCACAGCCTGGGTTCTGAAAGCACATTTCCTGTGAATAGCGTCTGTTGAAGTCGGTGTCCCTTCAACACATAGTCAACCTCTGTGTGTTTGTGCATGCATGCGTTTATTTCCCGTTTTATCAACCAGCAAAGGTTTGATAGATTACGTTGTTCACATGAGTGTGCCAACTCGTTGTTGTTGTTGTTGTTGTTGTTCAGTTTGGGTCAGTGTAGCCAACATTTGCAAGGACGTGCACATCTTGAAGGGAAGGGGAATGCAACCTTTCAGGAGCGGCAGAGCTGTTTTGGAAATGCCCTTGCCGGCTTAATGCGTTCTGTCCTAATGTAACTTTCCTCTTCGAGGTTGAACTGTAAAGGCAGCAGGGAGTTTGGATTCAGAAGCCAGCTGTGTTCAGCACTGATTGTCTAGTTCCTGTGACATCATTTTTTAAAAAAACGGATTCTGAGAGCCAGTTGTTTGTTTTACGTGTCTTTACCTTTCATAATGGGTAGTCGAAATAGGAGGTAAACGAAGAAATGCTTTAATGTCCTCATGGTGCTTTTAAATATTAAGCAAGAGGGAGTAGGATCTGACTGATGCCGATATGTTGCTTCATGCCACTGAGCTGGAAAGCAGTGCTCCCCATGCACCTGAGGAAAGCAGTGCTCCCCATGCACCTCTTAACTCTGTTTTTGTTATGTCTGCCTTTGTTCTTTCCTGGGAGTGAGCTCAATTGGGGGTTACGGCTGAACATTAACATGGAAGACTGGGGTTGTGAGTTGTGAGCACCTCCCTTGCTAGCCAAAGCAGATGCTGTTTTGTATATTTATGGTTTTAAACACTATATATAAACCTTTCTGTTTCATTTTTACCTGTTCTACCTGGAAAAAAGGATGGCCTTGTTGTAGAGGGTTGTCTGAGTGCTCCTCCAAGCATCTTTCCTTCAATTTTGTATCCAGCTCAGACAGGCGCAACGTTAATGAATGGGTTAGAGAGCTTTATTTTGAGGCCAAAAGTTAAGAGACGTCCATTGTTTAACCGGGGCTCACATCCCTGCCACCTGAAGTGTCTCTGGATTTATAAGAATAAAAGCAATTTGTTCCCCAAAGATGTTTTTCTGTGATTTTTTTATTATAATATAATAATAACAGCCATCAAGATGGGCTTTAATGGTTTAATGGGGTTTTATGAGGGATCGTAGTTACCTGCCACGAACCACTATGATGGGAGTGGTGGGTTATAAATATAAATACTAATGTTTCTTTTTGCATCCTTCCCTGGAGGAAATGGCTGCTTTGGAGGGTGGAGTCTTTGGTGTTACACTTTACGGTTTTAAACCCCAGGCTCCAGCCCCAAATCTCCAGGAATTTCCCACCCTGGAGTTGGTAACTGTACACTGAGATTCTGCTACAATCCAATGTGACTACCTCTCAGGAATGCCTCAGTGAAATTGGGCACTCAATGAACACATAAAGCAAGTCCTTCACCCAAAGAATAATTCTTAAGTGGAATTCACTGCCAAGAAGTTTATGGTGGTTGCAAGCATAGAGGGGACTGAATAAACACCTGGAACAGAGGTTCATCAGCTGCTGTTAGCCACAAGAAAACAAAATCAGACTGAGGAAGAGTGCTTGCACTCGAAAGCTCACGCCTTGAATAAATCTTTGTTGGTCTTAAAGGTGCCCCTGGACTCTGAATTTGTTGTGTTGTGTTGCTTCAGACCAACACGGCTACCCACTTGAATCTATTAGCCACAAGGTATATAGTACACTATGTCTGGGGCAGTGATGCTCTGTATTCATGGTGTTGTGAGGGGGAGCACAGTGGGAGGACTTCTGGAGTTCTGGCCCCACTGTGGCCCTCCTGATGACACCTGAATTTTGGGCACTGTGTGGCAAAGCATGTTGGATAGGTCATTGGCCTGATCCAACATGGCTTCTCTCATGTTCTTCAGTGGCTACTCGTAACCACTAGGTGGCGCTGTTGAGCCATCACCAATTTTACCTCAGAATTTACCTCAAGCTGCCCAAGACAACTTTCCCATCCAGTTGGTAAGGAGACAATAGAAATGTGTCTGTCCTGTTACCCTTTCTGCCATTTCCACGTTAAGTTGCTTTTCCAGTCTACTCATGAATCTCCGTGAGGGGCAGGTGTGGGCAACTGCCATTCTTGTGAATATTGAAATAATACTGTCGAGCTCTCAAGCGCACAATGAAATTTGCGACACACAATGTAATTTGCGTCACACATTGTTATCGTAAGCCTCATCTGCACATGCAGCAGAAAGAGGTGGCAGGCGCCATTTGTGAATATTACCTCACTTTTAAAACAACAACAAAAACCCTCCCTGAAAGTAGGGCGAAGGGCTTTGGCGCAATCCCTTTCCTATTGTTAGGTTTTTTCCCCCCCTGCAGGCAACCTTTTAAAGCAAGGGAATGCTACAGAAGACTATTCCTCTTATTGAAATCTAAAATGGCATGTCCTGTTTTAGTCCCTCATAACCTGACCAAACTACTCCTGCTTGGATCAACTGCAGATTTATTTCAGTTTTTACTCTCAAAAAGATGGAGGCCAGTTTTTTGTAGTGAGGACATAAGAGAAGCCATATTGGTTTGGGCCAGTGGCCCATCCAGTCCAACATGCTGTGTTACGCAGGGGCCAAAACCCAGGTGATGTCAGGAGGTCCACCAGCTAGCCCAAAACTCCTCAATAACAGCCTTATAAGACATAGCAGCTTCCTTATTTCATATGAGACGGAGAGGAGCAACTCGCCTTAAAACTTCCTGAGAGAGACCCAGAGAACAAGATTTGAGTCCCAGAGAGTACAACTCAGCCTCTTAGCTCCTACTGAGTTAGACATTTGTACCATGCTTCTTTCTTTCTTAGTTGGGGGATCCCTAAGTGGCTTACAATATCATTGTCTCCATCTCCACTTTATCCTCCGCACAACAACCCTGTGAGGGTTGAGAGTATGTGATTGGTTCAAGGTCACCCAGTGTGCTTCCATGTCAGAGTGGGGATTCGAATCTGAGTCTCCTGATCCTAATCCAAGGCCTCTTTCACATTACCGTTAAAGCGGATGTTATCTGCTGTTGCCCCGATCCTAAGTAAAGTGATACAGGGACCGGGTTCCCATTAATGCACTGCCTCTGAAGTGCTATGACCGTTTCAAACGTCCCTTGATAATCCTTGAATCACCTGGCTACATGACACCGGCCATACAAAAGAAATAAATAATTCTTCACTAATATGCTGAAAGAGCCTCTTGTGGTGCAGATTGGTAAGGCAGCTGTCTGAAAGCTTTGCCCATGAGGCTGGGAGTTCAATCCCAGCAGCCGGCTCAAGGTTGACTCAGCTTTCCATCCTTCCGAGGTCGGTAAAATGAGGACCCAGCTTGCTGGGGGGTAAATGGTAATGACTGGGGAAGGCCTGGCAAACCACCCCATATTGAGTCTGCCATGAAAACGCTAGAGGGCATCACCCCAAGGATCAGACATGACTCGGTGCTTGCACAGGGGATACCTTTACCTTTACCTTTAATATGCTGAACTGTTCCCCCCTGCCTTTTCCCCCTTTGCAATCTTTCTCATCCTTTCTCCCCCACCCGGAATTTGCAAAATTGAACTTTGGGAGGGGGGAGGAGAAGGGTGAGGAAGACAGTGTGGTGGGAAAAGGCAGGGAAGACGCAGCAATGCAGGAAGCCATTTTAAATTTTCAATGGCAATTCAGGAGCATAATGAAGAGGTGAAAATGGTTCCAAGCCTTTCCCTTGAAAACAATTCAGCCCCACTTTGCCAATGGGATGCCAGCAGCTTTGTAGGAACAGGCAAATGAAATCCATTAGCAGTGGGTTGCTAAAATGCTTGTGCCAGAGCGGACACACACACACACAAAAATCAATTCGCAACCTGCTACTAAAGTGGATTACAAAGTCTTCTGAAAGGGGCCTAAATACTCCTAACTACCACTTCAGCTCCAAAAGAGATGGATGGAGAATCAGAATGCTCATTAAGCTTCTGGTCAGGGGTGCCAATGTATTTATTTAGATATTTGTACCCTGCCTTTTTCCCCCAATGGGGACTGAAAGTGATTGACTGCCCCCCTCCTCAAGAGTATCCTCACAACAGCTCTGCGAGGCAGGCTGGCCTGAAAGTGTGACTGGCCCAAGGTTACCCAGTGTTTGAATCCAGCCCCCCCCCCCCCCCCAGATCTTAACAATTACACAACACGGGCTATTTTTTTTTAAGCAATTTGATAAAGAAAGCTATTTTTATATCAAATTACAGAGTTGGAAAGGACCTCCTGAGTCATCTAGTCCAACCCCCTGTACTGTGCAGGACACTCACAACCCTATCGCTCATCCACTGTCACCTGCCACCCCCTTGAGCCTTCACAGAATCAGCCTCTCCGTCAGATGGTTATCCAGCCTCTGTTTAAAAAATTTCCAAAGATGGAGAACCCACCACCTCCTGAGGAAGCCTGTTCCACTGAGAAACCATTCTAATTGTCAGGAACTTCTTCCAGATGTTTAGACACAATTTCTTTAGCTTTAATTTCATCCCATTGGTTCTGGTCCGTCCCTCTGGGGCAAGAGAGAACAACTCTGCTCCATCCTCTATATGGCAGCCTTTTAAATACTTGAAGATGGTTATCAAATCCCCTCTCAGTCGTCTTCTCTCCAGGCTAAACAGACCAAGCTCCCCCAACCTTTCCTCATAGGTATATCCAGACATCCTTGGAGGAAAATAACTTCCTTAAATTCCCTTAATCTCCCTTTATCACCTGAGGATAAGTAGATGAAAATCCAGGAAGGGATTTTGGTCTGAAGCAGCAGAACTAATTTAGAGTCCAGTGGCCCCTTGAAGACCCACAATTTTTTAAATTCCAGGTGTGCATTTTTTATTCCAGGTGTGCATGCACACACTTCATTTAGGAGAAAAGGACTGTTTTAACCAGAAATTTTCCTGGTTTAAAGCTCTCATCTTAACAAAGATAAGTTACAAAAAACTCTAGTTTCTGAAAAAAACAAAAATCCTTTGTGGGACCCATCAGGATGCTAGCTGGGGCCAACAGGCTTTCTTCCCTTGAGAGGAGTGCTCTGAAAGGGGGGAATATGGAGAATCCCTTCAGTACATACAGATACATTGTTTTCCTAGGGCTAATCACCCACTAATACCTTTTGACGTTCAGTTCTACACTTTAATTTCAAATTTTAATATTTTTTTTGCTGAGTCACAGCCATGGTGACACTGTCGGGCAGGGGTGGCCAAACTGTGGCTCTCCAGATGTCCAAGGACTACAATTCTGGGCCACTGGGCCACAATTCTGAGCCACTGGCAGGGGCTCATGGGAATTGTAGTCCATGGACATCTGGAGAGCCTCTGTTCTGCTTCTCCATCAGATCAGGTTAGCTTGGGTGATACAGAGAGCCAGAATCAATTTATAAGAGCCAAATCAATTTACAGGATTCTGTAGATTCTTGAGACAAGTACATTCAATTCTCAAAAGCATTGTCAAACTATTATTAGCAGTGGTAGCTCTAGCAGATTAATAAAACAGCCTAAAGACACACGTTACCTGTCAGGCTCACCTTTAATGGGGCCTAATAAATAGTATTTTAGATGCGTGTCGTTCCCCCTGCCCCTCGCAAAGAGGCCGGTATGTTTCAATGTGGGGAGCATTGCCAAGATGGTACAAAACGCAATTCCAGATAGCACTTATATTAAACTATCCTTCTAGAGCAGGGGTAGTCAAACTGCGGCCCTCCAGATGTCCATGGACTACAATTCCCAGGAGCCCCTGCCAGCATTTGTGGGGCTCGTGGGAATTGTAGTCCATGGACATCTGGAGGGCCGCAGTTTGACTACCCCTGTTCTAGAGTAATCCCAATTATTGGTTGTTGTGGAATTTCTGGCCACTGTGGCTGACCTCTGAAGACACCAGCCTCCTCTCTCTCTCGAACAGAGATCCCATTCTTGCCATGTCCTGCCTCTGAAGACGCCAGCCAGAGTTACCGACGAAACATCAGATCCTAAAGCTACCAGACTGTGGCCTCACAGCCACGAACACCTCCCTACCCTGGCCTGCGATTGTACAAATAAATAAATGAAATGATTATTACTCCCAATTATATTTCCCGGGGAGCATGCTCCACTGAAATGACCAGGATCTTTATGCTCCAGAGCCAAGATTTTTTCCCCCTATCCCAAGAAAGGGGGGAAAAAAACGGGGAGAGGGGTCAGAGGAGCCCCCACCCCTAAACAATGACCCGCTTTTACACAGGGCCGACTCTGCCAGAGGAGTCAGGAGTTGGGGTTCCTCTCCCTGCTTGGTGCAAAACACAAAACCACCCATGGCTGTTCGACTTGTCACATTCCATCACCGCAAACCACGCCAGCATGAACCGGAATTGCACCGGATGCTTTGAAGCGGAGGGTGCAGGAGGGACAAGAAGGGATCCTGGCTTCTCTGGAGGCCACAGGTGGGCACCAAGCAAGAAGCCCCCCTGGGAGAACTGCTTCTCTCCCCCCCCCCCCCCCCCGGTGCAACATTTCCTCCTGCTCTGCCCTTTGCCGACCAACGCCGGAGGAAGGGCTGGGTGCGAGAAGAGTTTGCGAGGCTGGAGCCAAAACCAACAGAGGCCAGGCGGAGGGCGACGTGGCACAACCCGGCAGCAGGGCAGGGCAGGGCAGGGCCAGGTAGATCGCGGCCCGCCAATGGCCCCCAGCCAGCCCGGGCGTGTTTCGGACCCAAACTTCCAGCTGTGACCCCACAAGCACGGCGGCGCCCTCGTCGCTCCTCCCCTGGCCGGATGTGTGCGGGGCTTGGAAAAGGCCAAGGGGGGCGAGGCCAGGCCAGGCGCGGCTTAGCCGGTGCAAATCCCTTTAGTGCGAGGCATCACATGTTCCCTTTAAGTGGCTTGTTGCCGGCAAACCGCTTCACGAGGCGATTAGTGCCGGTGTGTGTGTGTGTGTGTGCTTGTGTGATGCCCTTTAAAGGGACAGCGGGCTGGGCTGCAGGCGCTTGCGAAAGGAAACTAAACTTTGTCCCGGATTTTTTATTTAAAGCATCAGATCGGTAAGCTGCACAGAAAAACGGGGTGGGTGGGTGGAAACCCGGGCTCACTCTCTATGATCTCTTTAATTTAAGGTGACCCGATTGTCCCACTTTTGGAGGGACACCAGGGGCCACCTGGCAAATTGTACTTATGTTGAAATTTTAAAATATGATATATATTACAATGCTATTTTTGCGTTCTATGAAACTTTTTGTTGCTCCATACAGACCAAATTCTTAATCAAGAACCCCTCCGGTCAATGGTGTCCCGCTTTGCCAGTGTTAAAATCTGGTCACCTTACTTTAATGTAATGTTTTCGTTAAGAGTCGTGCAACTGGAAGAGTTTGAAGGTAGCTAATGGGGGGGGGGGACGAACAGGTGGAGGCATCTAGCAAGAGGCAGGACACCTGCCGGGTTCCTCTGTCAGGAGGAACCAGAGAAGAGGGTGTGTGTGAAGGGGTTAATCGATTTAGGGATGTCGATCCCCGTCTCGACCCCTCCACCCACGCACGCACTTTTGACCGAGGGTCTTGCACCCGGACGCCGGTCTTAAGGTGCAGCGCATTGAACCCAGCCTGGGAGATCGTGAGGAGGAAAGCTTCCCCTGGTGGATTTCTGCCTGCTAAGGACGCAGAAGCCAGGATCACAAGGCGGCGACCTTCGATCCCGCGGGTCAGGGCAGAGGAGGAGCCGGAGCGTTCAGGTTTTCTGCAAGGGAGCAGTCTGCTTAGGACGGGCAAAGGCAAATTGGATTATGACGGGGGGGGGGGCGGGGGAGAGAGAGGGAGGCGGAGCTGCGGGCTCAGGTATCCCGCCAGGTGTGCTCTCCACTTTGCGCTGGGTGGAGTAGTGGAAGGGCAACAGGTAAGGAGGGGACTTTTCCTGATTGTTGTTTTTAAGGGTGGGGGGTCCTCTCCCCCTGCCCAAACTGAGAGCAGCTGTTCTGAATAGGGAAGGCAAAGGGGGAGTGTGTGTTCAATAAATGAGCAAACGGCTCAGCAGAAAACTTGGAGGGGCAGTAAAGTGGCTCAGAGAAACAGGCGGTTAACCAACGCTCCTGGTTTCAAGGTGGAGGATCCGTAGCTTCGGTTTGGGGTTCTTCTGGCACCAGTTCTGACTGAGCGTTGCAAACCAGTGCCAGATTTGATTAGGGGGAAAAAGTCCCCTGGTATTTGAAAAGGCTATGCAGTTGATGCTGGTTGTATCAACTTCCCCCGTCTGGCAGGGAGTTATCATGTGGCTGTGTTTGGATGCTGTGACACCGTTTAATAATGTAACAGGGTTAACTTTTGCTTATATATTCCTACTGTCATGATGGCCAGTTCATAGTCTGAGGAAGAGTGCTTGCCCTCGAAAGCTCACGCCTTGAATAAATCTTTGTCAGTCTTAAAGATGCTTCTGGACTCTGGTTTATTGTGCTACTTCAGCCCAGCAGGGCTACTCATTTGAATCATGGGCTTAAAAGGCACTTTTCCCTGTTCCTCTGTCCAGGGCTGTGAGGCTTCTCCTGAAACCCATGTGCCAGCCTTCTAAGGTGCTGCAGAAACTGGTTCATCTTCTTTCGCCTTTGTAAATTCAAGGAGCTTAAGTAAATCATTTTTCTCTGGAGAGGAGCATTGGGTTCCTGCCCATGCTGGAGGCGTCTCTGTGACTGTGTTTCTCCCTCCCTCCTCCAAGTAATCAGTTATCATCTGCACCTTTGGTCCCGGAGTTATGCTCCATCCATTTCCGGGAAGGAGTCTTTCTCATCCACCCTTGCCTCCTTTTGCCCTCTGGGTGGGTTTTATGGCTGCTAGACCATCTGTTGTGCTTGGGAGACAAGGGGGTTTCTTTCCTAGTTTCTTGCGATTGATTCTTCTCCCACGCTTCTTCGTCATGGGAGTGCTTCGGTCGTAAAGTGACATGTACATTACGATCAGTGCTGTATGTCATGCGTTAACTTTATTTTGGTCTCTGCCCCTGTATTTTAGTACCCAGTCTGATGGAGACTGACGGAGAGTTAAAAATCTTGCAGGCTTTGTGGTATTTTGTTTGGGATGGATGTGGCAACTTTCTACCTGTGCAGTCTTAGTTCTGGATGTATGTACAGAGGTGAGCATAGAATCACAAGAGTTGGAAGGGGCCCTACAGGCCAACCCCCTGCTCAATGCAGGATCAGCCTAAAGCACCCAGGATAAGTATCTGTCCAGTTGCTGCTTGAAGACTGTCAGTGACAGGGAGCTCACCACCCCTTTAGGCAGCCCATTCCACTGCTGAAGTCCTCAGACTGTGAAATGTTTTCCCCTGATATCTAGCAGATATCCTTCTCCACATAGCTTAAGCCCATTACTACAGGTCCTATCCTCTGCTGTCAACAGGAACTGCCCCCTGCCCTCCTCCAAGTTTCAACCTTTCGGATACTTCAAGACAGCCATCCTGTCCCCTCTCCACCTCCTCTTCTCCAGGCTGAACATTCCCAAGTCCCTCAAGCTCTCCTCATAGGGCTTGGTTCCCAGGCCCCGGATCAACCTCATCGCTCTCCTCTGAAACCCTCTCAATTTTTTTCCACATCCTTTTTAAAATGAGGCCTCCAGAACTGCACATAGTACTCCAGGCGGGGTCTGACCAATGCGGTATACAGGAGACTATGACATCTTGCAGTTTTGATGTCATGCCTTTGTTGATATAGCCCAAGACTCCTTTTTGTCTTCTTTACCGCCGCATTACACTGCCTGCTCATATTTAGCTTACAGTCCACACGTCAGATTCCCACCCTGCCCTGGAGCTCAGTGGGTGGCCTGCTGTCTCAGCCTAACCTACCTTGCAGGGCTGTTGTGAATATAAAGTGGAGGAGGAGAAACTGTGCCCTGCTATTGAAGGAAGGGAGCAAAATAAGTGAGGTTTTCATGCCTGTCCTTACCCAAAACAGCCCTCTACTGAAACCATCTTGAGCAAGCTGATCGGGGTCATATATCTGTGATCAAGCCCCCATACCGGAGCACTTCTATAACAGTATATGGTCACAATGAGAGAAGAAAGTGCCCCCCCAAAATAGATTTTTTATTTCATGTATATCTCTCCCCTGTTTTGTGGCGATCAGTACAAGGTTACCTGGAGGTCTCCAATTCACACTGCACAAGATCAGACACAGCCCTGCTTGGCTTCAAGGAGGTTGCAGACTTGCATCTCTGAAGAGCTTAAACACCTGGCCAGGGGAGGGCTTTTGAAAGAGTGCAGAAACGCTTACAATTTTTATGGGCTTGCAGGTTGAACCTGAAGAACATGTACAGTCTTGGGCAGAAGCAAGCAGGAATTTCCCCCAGAGTTAAGAATCTGCCGGAGTCTCTTTCTAGTTTTATTTGTACTACCTGGGCGTATTTAAAATATATATATTTCTGGCCTGCAGGTATTTCCAGGGCAGTGTGTTTTGGTGCTCGGTTCTTCCTCTCTGGGGAAGAGACAGAATCCAAGGCCGTGTACATAAAGCCTCAGTAGTGCAGGGGTTATGTTAAGACCCCAGGACCTAACCTAAAGGGAGAGTTTGCGGACCCCTGTTATATTTCTGGCACACACCTTAGCAAAGTATGGCTGGGCCGGGAGCTTGTGCAGACACATCTGTGGGCCAGAAATAGGATAAAGCTTGCTCTGCTCTCTTGCCAGAAGGATCCTGGTTATCACAGAGTAACCTAATTAATTACATGGGGGGGGGGGATAATTCACCTTTCCCTCACCCTGGACAGCCTCACACAAAGGAATCTTTGCCCTCTGGCAGTGCGCTAATCCTCTCAGATCCCCTGCAGAGCCATCCTTTTCCTAATTTGTTCCCTGATTAAGTTATCTCTCTCCCCCCAGCAATTTCCTGAGCAGGGGTATGAAGCATAGCAAGAGCGGCAGCTTCTACTATGGTGAGCTCGGTGTTGAGTCCGTAGTCTCCCTCCGCATGCAGCCACCGTGGGCCAGTCACAGTCCTGTTAGAGCTGTTCTCACTGAGCAGTCCTGTCAGAGCTCTCTGTTTGACCTGCCTCCCAGGGTGTCTGTTGTGGGGAGAGGAAGGGAAGGGGATTGGAAGCCACTTTGGGACTCCTTTGGGCGGTGAAAAGCAGGGTATAAAAACCTGGCGTTCTCTTGTAGCCCTTATGCTACAGTGGGCTCTCCAGAACGAAGTGTCATCGAGCCAAACTACATTTTACCTCACAGTGAAACGACTCAGGGGAAGGCAAGAGTTTTTCTCCCTTCTCCCTCTTGTGGCGCAGGGTGATAAGGCAGCAGAAATGCTGTTTGAAGCTGTCTGCCCATGAGGCTGGGAGTTCGATCCCAGCAGCCGGCTCAAGGCTGACTCAGCCTTCCATCCTTCCGAGGTCGGTAAAATGAGTACCCAGCTTGCTGGGGGGTAAACGGTAATGACTGGGGAAGGCACTGGCAAACCACCACCCCCTTCACAGCACCCTGGCTGTTCTGCAGTTCCCAACATGAAAATACATAAAATTACCAGGGGAAAGATGACGTATAGTTTGGGTCATAATTTCTAGGCTGTAACCAGAAGCGGTATGTACTATTTAGATAAAAATGTGCCTGTTACATTTCTTAGTCTGAAACTGTTTCCTCCCCATATTTTCTAGGGAGTTATTCCGAAGATGGAATCTCAAGAAAGCCAGCTGAAAATTCAATTCATCAACATTGAAGATTGTTTAACCATGTGAAGGATTCACCCTGAGCACTACTTACAGCAAATGATCTACATTCCAACATCCCTCCAGAAGCCTTATAATTGCTGGTATTGTAAGCATAGGACTCTCGTCAGAAAAAGGTGAAGCTAGATTAAAAGACAACAAATTTAGGCTTTAATTGAATTGAAATGCCTGTTAATTTCCAGATCCCCCCCCAACTCATATTCTAGGTTAACGGCTTTCATCATAGTGGAAGGCGGGTTTCTAAATAGTAATTGATTCAGCATTCATTAGATTAATATTCAGGACAGCTAATGTAAATAGATGTAGAGTCTAATTCTAGCATAGTTAACAGTATAGAACAGATACTGCTGAGATTCAGGTAACTGTCACAAAAATTAAAATAGTAAAAAAAATTATACTGGAGCCTATCTATTGTAGGCATGCAAGAGTTGAAAAAATAAACTTTAAAGTATTTATTTACATGTTGACCGTAAGATTAGACAGCTGTTCTCTGTTTGGATCCTTGAGTTTCTAGAATCTGATATTAGAAGCAACCAAGAATTTGCCCATCTTCTATACGCTGACTGGGGAAAATGAAGGAAACCATCTAGTTTCTGGATTCAGTCAGGAAATAATTCGGAGGCCAAATTCAGATAGAAATAGAACTGGGATTGATTGCTAGATGCAGGAATTTAGAGAAACAATTATAGTCATAGACCGAAGGTGCTAATCTAAGAATTCTAGACAGTTGTAAAAATACAATACTTGACAAACTAGCATATCAAATCTAGAAACCGGGACTGTTCTGAGAGCCCGTGGGCTCATGAATATCTAGAACTATTTAAAAGTCTAGATTTTGCAGTGATTTCTAACAACATAGAACTGTGTGAAGAATCAGAAATCTGAGGAGGACTGAGAAGTCATATTCTTGTCCCACACCTCTCCGTGCTCATGGATAGCCCCAACAATTTCTGCCGCCTTTGCGGGTCAGTGCTACAGGGGAACCATCGGCGGTGGCTGTTCAGCCGCGGCGCACGCAATGCCCGCCCTGACCTGTTGGTGGTGCTCTCGTACGTGCTCAGCCGAGAGGCTCCGTGCCGTGGTGATGGACGCGGGGAGTTCTTGTGCGGAAAATGCGCACAGGCACTGAGCCGGGTGTACCGCTTTGACACCGTCATCGCCCGGGTGCAGGCCCTGTCCATCGACCGGCTTCAGCGCTTGCTCTCCGAAAAAGACCAGCTGGCCCGCTCCCTGCGCTACATCCATGCCCGGCGCTTCCCGGAGGACAGCTGCTCGGTGTCTTACGTGGGGCAAGAAATTTCCGCAAGTATAGCAGACCTGCCGCACGTGCGTTACCAGCGGCTCCTTCAGGATGACATGGCCCTCTCTGAATACGAGTGCTGGGCCGGCGATGCGGACAGCAGCCAGCTGGGCACGCCGTGCCGGAACCGGCAATGCCGCAGTTGCCACGGGCTCCGAGTAGAAGACTCTGATTACGAGTGGGTGTGCCAGACCCCCAGAAGGCTGGGCCTGCTGTCTCCCGGCTACCCGCTCTGCCGCGACAAGTCCCAGAGCATGCCCACGGTACGCTACGCCGGATCCCGGGCCTCTGTCCGGTCGCAGAGTCTGGGAGACGCGGAGTCGTGCTCGATGATGTCGTTGGATACCTTGCCCGAGTTGGATTTGGCCTGGGAGGGCCTGCGGGCCCTGAAGGACATTCAGAGAAAGCGTCTCCGAGTGCCAGCGGGCAGCAAGATCCCAGTGCTCGCCGGGAGTAGGCACGCGTCTACGCCTCAGCGGGAGAGCCCCCTGGGACAGGAGGTGTTTGAAGAAATGGAAGATGATTTTGTCCCCATCGAGTCAAAGGTGAGCGGCAACCTGGGGGATTTGAAGTAGTCATCATCCCCCTCCATCCCCCAATGCCCTTGTTCGGGTAGGGGAAAGTGGCATTTTCTGCTGTGTTGGGTATTTTTATAGTCTTTTAACGGGGGTTTTAATGGGGGATTTTAAGACTATTGTTACCCGCCACGAGCCTGTAGGGAGTGGCGGGAAATAAATCGAATAACAATAACAATAACAATAACAATAACAATAACAATAACAATAACAATAACAATAACAATAACAATAACAATAACAATAAATAATAATAAGGCAGAGCCTGGTGCTGGGGGAGCTTTGGTCCAAACAGACAGCGTTTGTTCCCCCTTTTCACACCCCCTCCGTTAGACACAGGATCCAGCCCAGTTTTTGTGTCACGGTTTTTGATTTAACCAAGATGCTGCTGACATACATGAGCAAAGCCCTAAACATAAGTGGAATGCCCTAAGCCTGCTTCTCCTTCCCCAGTCTGGTGTAGTGTTTAAGAGCAGTGGCTTCTAATCTGGTGAGCCGGGTTTGATTCCTTGCTCTTCCACATACAGCCAGGTGGTGGACCTTGGGCTAGTCACAGTCCTGATAGTGCTGTTCTGACTGTGCAGTCCTGTCAGAGCGCTCTCAACCCCACCTCCCTCACAGGGTGTCTGTTGTGGAGGGAGGAAGGGAAGGCGATTCGAAGCTGCTTTGAGACTCCTTCGGGCAGTAAAAAGCGGGGTATAAAAACCAACTCTTCATCTTCTTCTCTGTCTCCTGTATTGCTGCTATAAACAGCCTCTGTTGCTTCACGCCACGGGTTCCCACCAACTCCCAGGCTCATGTCAGCACCATCCCATACAATTTTGGGGCCTAATGTGGACCCAGCTACGATCCATCATCTCATGTGCCCCTGGTGGCTAGGAGCAAGCCTTGTGGTGTTTTTGCAACCTCCTCAGTGCCACTCATGGCAAGAGAGGATTTGATCCTGATTTTCCCCAGGCACGAAACCCTGCCCCATGAGAAGGAGGCTAAAACCCTAACACTTGTGAATGCCTGAGCCCCAACAAGCCACAGTCTTGCCTCCGGTCCACTACATTCTGTAATGCATTTCCTTTCTGAAGCTCCAGGCTCAGCAAGGGCTGCGCCAAGACCTCCAAGATGCTTTTGAGAACCTGAAGGCCCGTCTGGATACAGCTGAGGAGGAGCTGAGAAACTTCCGGGAGAACCGAGGAAAGGACCTGAGCCAGGTAGGCTGGTTTTCTATGGCGCCCTCTGTTTTTTCCTGTAAGAATGGGATGCCAAGGAACTCAGGACACCTATGCTGAATACAGGGGCTTCCCAACGTGGCACCCTTGGGCACCACAGATAAACCTTTCCTGGTGCTTGCCAAGTGCTTTTAGGAAGTGGGTGGGGCCAGTAAAATGTTTTAGCCAGCAAGGTTTCTGATTGGCTGCTGGAGACTTGAGTGGCTGTGCAGATCTAAAATATAGAACTATTTCCTTGCCTTTCTCTTTATGTAGGAGGCTGGAGTGCCCCCTAAGAAGGCCGCAAGTAGCCAAGAGCAGCTGATTCAACAATTGACAAGGAGTCTACACAGCAAGGAAGGGGTGTTACAGGTGAGAAAGAGGGGGAGAAAGAGCCAAAAGAGCATTGCAGGGTGCAGGTGGCTGATATTTAGAGGAAACTCACAGGCTAGACGTTGTACAGAGAATGTGTCCAGAAGTCAGCTGTTTGATTTTTGTGGCTTCTCAGCAAGAGAGGTGTGTGAGTTCTATCCTTGCTGTCTTCAAACCCCCATAGGGAGCTCTGACCACTGGGGCTGAAAAAGAACTTTTTTATATATACCCCACTTTTTTACTACCCCCAAAAGTCACAAAGCGGCTTACAAACACCCATCCCTCCTCTCCTCTCAACAGACACCCTATGAGGTAGGTGGGGCTGAGAGAGCTCTGAGAGAACTGCTGCGTGACCACACCTCTGAGAGAACTGTGACTGGTCCAAGGTCGCCCAGCAGTCAGCTAGTTTTCTGTGTGCACAGATTCATTTATTTATTCTAAAATTAGGCTAAGCAAAAGGGACATTGGAGACTGGGTTGAAGAGACCTCGTGGGAAACGAAACAGGAGAATGAGGTAGCCAGGGCTGTTGCAGCATCTTCCTCTCCCCCCCCCTTCCCTTGGCCCTTTTTAACGAGTGCAATAAACAAAAATTAAACAGCAGAGCCTTTTGGGCTGGAAATACAGTGTTGGGGAAGGCCTCAGAATCACACACAGCTGGAAGAGGCTGCTGTGTACACAGAGAGTCCACTCAAGAGTCACAGCATGCAAATGAAGAATCCAAATTGGACGAATGAATGACTGGCTCAAGACAGAACTTTTTAAAGTGGACCAATCGGATGTCTCTGTTAAGGGCCAATCAGGTGCCTTGGCGGGCCAGCTCAAATGTCCCATGAGTTCCTATGTTTGCTGTTCTGTATTTCTTGCTGGAGTTGGTGCTTAACCTGCATCTGCCAAACCCACAGACTTGACACAGGCCACAGAGGGCCATTCTGTCCAGCCATCGTCCAGGCATGGGATTGGGGAAGCAGTGGTGAATATCCTGCATTCTGCAGGGGGTTGGACTAGATCGGGGGTAGTCAACCTGTGGTCCTCCAGATGTTCATGGACTACAGTTCCCACGAGCCCCTGCCAGCGTTTGCTGGCAGGCGCTCGTGGGAATTGTAGTCCATGAACATCTGGAGGACCACAGGTTGACTACCCCTGGACTAGATGACTCTGGAGGTCCCTTCCAACTCCAGTCTCCTCCTAAAAACTTCCAACAAAGGAGATTCCACCCTCAAGGCAACATATTACATCCGTGAACAGCCCTCAGCATCTCAAAATGCTTTCTAATAAGAATTAAAAGGCACCTCCTTTCCCACAATCTGTTGAGATTTGGCCAGTCACAAAATCTTATGGGGGGGGGGGAGACCCTGTTGCTCTCGTTCCTATGGCAACCCTAGAAGGGAAGAGATGCTCTGAAACATTCTGGGGGATGCAGGGAAGTGTTCTAGCCCCTCTGATGTGAAGTGTTCTGGCCCCTCTTGTCTCCCCCCAGGATTGTCTGGTCCTCCTGCAGTCTCTGGGCTCCCCAGGGGTGCCACCCTTCATGTCGGAGGCCTTGGTGAAGCAGATGGCCCAGCGCCTCCGGGAGAGAGACCAGGCTCTAGAGGTAACTCCGAGGGCCAAAAGGAAGCCGCTGGCCTGCCAGGTCAGACGCTGGAGAAGGCATCTCCTGGCTCTGTCTTGTCTTCTCCCCCTCCACAGAAAACCCTTTCCAGTCACTTCTTGGCCCTGGAGTCTCAGCAGCGGGAACTGGGGCACCTTCGGGAGGCCATGAAGGATAAAGACGCTGACCTGGCCAGGCTTAACGCAGCCCTCCGCACAGGGGAGGAAACCCTGCATGTATGAATGGATCCTGGGGTTGCTAGTTGTGGGTTGGGAAATACCTGGAGGCTTTGGGGGTGGAGCCTGGAGTGGGTGGGATTTGAGATGGGGAAGGACCTCTGTGGCATATAGTGCTATGGAATTCACCCTCCTAAGAAGCCATTTTCTCCAAGGGAACTGATTTCTATTGCGTGGAGATGAGCTGTAAAACCAGGGGATGCTCAGGTCCCACCTGGAGACTGGCATTCATTCATTCATTCATTCATTCATTCATTCATTCATTCATTCATTCATTCATTCATTCATTCATTCATTCGATTTCTAGCCCGCCGCTCTTAGGGACCAGCTATTATTCAATCGAATAATAGAGGGAACAATAGGTAACATTGATGGTAGTCCGGGCCCTGAGAAAAGCAGTGTTTCTAAGCAGGGCCTGGTATCTAGCCCCCAAACAATGTCAAGTGAGTTTGCCGCTTGCTGCAATAATTCTCTTCCCCCCCCCCCGGCCCCCAAACCCCAGGCTTTGCGTGAGGTGCTGCACCGGAAAGATCAGGAAATCCAGCGCCTGGAATCCCTCTGTGCTTCGACCCGTGACTCCTGGCAGCAGCGTGACCAGACTCTGCTCCTGACTCTGAAGGAGAAGGAAGCTTTAGTCACAGCCCTGCAGGGAGCACTGGCCAGCAGCAATAAGGATGTAGAGGTAATCTTTGTATTAAGATTCTGGTGCAGGGAGAACGTTTGGCAGAGAGATTGTCCTCCGCAAATAACCTCCAGGTGTAGATTTTATTTTATTTTTTGGTCTCTTCCACCTACCCCCTCCCCTAGCTGGGTTCCAGACTGAGGTTGGGGGGAACTGGCTGAGGGGAAAAGCAAAAAAAAAAGATGAAAAGCCAGAGCCAAAATTGCATAAACTTTTTAAATTACAAAATTCTTTGTTCTGCTCAAAGCTATATTCTTTTCATTCCTGGGTGTGTTTTTGCAATCTCCTCCAGGAGACTTTCAAAAGAGTGAGATGCTGCGTTTTCCTAGGAAGGAGTTGTGCCTTTTCCCAGATCTCTCCCTGTTGGCACACACAGCATTTAGTTATTTATTGCATTTTTATGCCGCCCCTCCTCATACAATCATAGACTCGGAAGGGACCTCCTGGGTCATCTAGTCCAACCCCCTGCACCATGCAGGACACTCACAACCCTATCGCTCATCCACTATCACCTGCCACCCCCTTGAGCCTTCACAGAGTCAGCCCTCTCCATCAGATGACTAATAATAATAATAATAACTTTATTTTTAAGGCTGGTCTTCCCTGCTGTTTGCCAGTATTTGGTTATGGATAACAACTTTTAAATTAACATATTAACAAATAATAGCTAAATTATAACCTTAAGCCGCCTCCTTAAAAACCTTCCCAAGAGGAATTAATTTCTGTTGGATGGTTGGAGTTATGGATGGGGCGTGGCTGTTTTAGGAGTAGGAGCAGGGAGGCCAGCGTTTTCTCAGTGTTAATTTCCCAGACTCAGCCGTAAGCCTGGAGGAACAGCTCTCTTTTGCAGGCCCTCCAAAGTCCTGGAGGGCCCTGATCTTGCCAGGGAGAACGTTACACCAGGCTGGGGCCAGGCCTGAAAAAAAGCCCTGTTCAAGTCCAGTTTTCCTTCTTTCGGGCCTGGGAACTTGAAAAACCAAGGGACTCCCGCCTTCTCTCCAATAGGAGATCCAAAAGAGCAAGCGGTATATAAATGTAATAATAAATAAAACATACATAAAGTGCCAGAGTGTTGTTAACTTGGCGTGTGGAAGTTGTCGCCTGTGCAGGAAGGCCACAACATCGCTCTACGACTGTGCCACATCTTCCATTAACAAAAATTGCACTCAGAGTATTTGCTAGAAAAGAATTAACACCGCTGTGGGAAAAGCAGCAGAGCTCGTGATCCCTGGGCCACACAGCTAGAGACGTGAACGTGCTCGTGCCGTGTTGGTTGCACAACTTCTGCTTGTCTGCCTTTCTCTGTCCAGGCCCTTGCCAATTCCTTCGCCAGCTCAGACTTCGCCCCGGGGCTGCTGCAGCGAATCCAGGAGAAGGAAGACTTGCTGGCCCAGGCCTTGGCCGAGCAGGAGCGGATCCGAGCCCAGTGGCAGAGACACCTGCAGGTGGCGGAGGAGGCAGCTGCCAACCGGGAAAGGGGGCTCCAGGTGATGCCGGGGGGGGGGGTTGCCATTATTATTATTATTATTATTATTATTATTATTATTATTATTATTATTATTATTATTATTATTATTTAATTTTTAGACCGCCCTTCTCCCAATAGGTCTCAGGGCGGTTTACAACATAAATAGTTAAAACACAATAAAATCCCCATAAAACCCCCAATTAAAAGTTACATATAACATATCACATAACATATAGTGGCGGTGGTCACAATTCTGATCTTAGGCCATGCCTGGAGAGCCAGCGTGGTGTACTGGTTAAGCCCGGTGGACTCCAATCTGGAGAACCAGGTTCGAATCCACACTCCTCCACCACATATAGCCAGCTGGGTGACCTTGGGCCAGCCACAGTTCTCTTAGGGTTGTTCTCGCTGAGCAGTTCTCTTAGAGCTCTCTCAGCCCCTCTTAACCTCGCAAGGTGCCTGTTGTGGGGACAGGAAGGGAAAAGTGTTTGTAAGCTACTTGGGGACTCCTTCGGATGCTGGAAAGTGGGGTATAAAAAATCGGGGAGTTCGGCCTCCCTCAGGGTATTTCCAGGCCTCCTTCCATGAAGGTTTCCATTGCTGGAATATGCAAGCGGTATAGTGTGTTATGATTTAACAGCATAATAATAATAGCCTACAGGGGGGGATGGGAGGAGATGTGTGGTTAGCATATTCAGATTAGCATCTTCCTAATATCCATGGTTGCTCTATATATTTATGAAACAGCCTTGGGGGTGGAACGGATCGACTGCCTGAGTTGGAAACAGAGCCAATCAGGCCCTGCCCCTACAGCTCCCATCCTCCCTCAGCCCTTGCCTCACAGACGTGCCTGGCTGCTACAGCCTTTTATAGCAGTGAGATCTGCAAAAGTCAGCAGATAGGGCTTACTGTGTAGCTGAGCTGATGCCTGCAGTTAAGCTCAGGGGTTGGAGCTGCATGTCCTGTGGACACATCAGCCTCCCTTGCACTGAGTCAGACCACTGGACCATCCAGCCTGCCTACAGCTCTCCTGAGCCCCTGGCTGTCTCTGCAGGTCCTCAGGCTCCTTTCACTGGGAACACCCTGGATCTTTGGCATGAAACGCAGGTGCTTCCCCTGCGGCAGTGAATCAGTTGAACACCTGGATCTGCCTCAATGGTCAGGCTAGTTCAGCCTTCCTCACCTGGATGATTATTTTTGTCCCCAGCAGGGACTCCAAGCCCTTCACAACATCCTTCTCTCAGCCCCCCCTTTTATCGTCATGGCAACAGCAACCCCACGTGGTAGGTTAGAGGGAGAGAAAGTGATTGGCTTGAAGGTCAACCAGTGAGCTTCCGTGTCAGAGGCGGGATCAGAACCTGGGTCTCCCGGATCCTGGTCTAGGGGTAGTCAAACTGCGGCCCTCCAGAGGTCCGTGGACTACAATTCCCATGAGCCCCTGCCAGCGAAGGCTGGCAGGGGCTCATGGGAATTGTAGTCCATGGACCTCTGGAGGGCCGCAGTTTGACTACCCCTGCATCACCACCCCAGAAGCCGTCTTTCTTTGCCACGGCCTCTGCTGCGGGTAGAAAGAAGTCTTCCCCAGTTTCTGCTCCTTGAAATCCCTTAGGTCCCAAGAGCAGCACATCTCTTGCCCCCAAATATTTGAACAACAGCCTTATGGGGCAGGCCAGCCTTGCTGTCCCCGATGACAGACGAAGGCGGGGTGGAACCGAAGACAGACAGCCGAGAGCAGAGTCGAGACTCCCAATAGTTGCTCATCCAAAACTTTTTACTTCCCACATCCTTGTAGGAGCAACTTTGTCGGCATTCCCAGAATGCCCGAGAACGGGCCCGGGAGACGGAAGAGCTACGCAGGCGGCTGGCCGAGGCGGAGGCACAACTGGCCAAGGGGGCTGTGGCACTCGCAAGGTGTCAGTCAGAACTGGCTGGACTTCGAGCTCTGGGGGAGGAGAAGGACTGTGTCCTGGAGGTAAGCGAGAAAGGAAGGCTACTCTGAAAAGGCAGCGGGAGGCGAGAAAGGGGCCGGGGGAGAGCCGGGGAGCCCTGCAGCTTGGTGGAACAGTATTGCCGGATGCTGGCAAGGGCTCCTGGGAATTGTAGTCCATGGACATCTGGAGGGCTATAATTTGCCCACCCCTGCGCTATACTTCCAGATGGAAGTAGCTGCATTAGTCTGTCCATAGCACTGACAACATTTGTGGCAAGGGAAGAGCTTTAGTGAGTCACCGCTCCCCTCTCCAGAGGCTGAGCAGTGACAGGCGAAAATTTGCACCCTGCCATAATTTTTGTTAGTCTTTAAGGTTCTCCTGGACTCCTGCTCTTTTCTACTGTTCTATACGTATCTATTATATTTATATATTGCCCTCCCCTGAGGCTCAGAAATCGAGGGAGAAAATTGTGCTGTTGTTTTTGATATTTAAAATCATATTTAAGCTCTGAGATCCTTTTCAGAAGAGGCGCTGGGGACTGAACTAGGGATAGAACTGCCGGCTCTTGATTTGGAAATTCCTGGAGACTTTGAGGGTGGAGCTTGCAGTAAATGAGGCTGGGGTGGGGAGGGTTAGGAATAAGCCAGGAGTGGCCAAACTGTAACTCTCCAGATGTCTACGGACTACAATTCCCAACATGCAGGGGCTCATGGGAATTGTAGTCCGTGGACACCTGGAGAACCGCAGTTTGGCCACTCCTAAGCGATACAGATCAATTTCCAATACGGTCATTTTCTCCAGAGGAACTGAGACCTGTTGGCTAGAGACAAGTTGCAATTCTGAGGGGGAGGGGGTGTCTCCAGCTACCACCTGGAGATTGGCAGCCCTACCTTGAGACTTTAATGCAATAAACCTCAGGCAGAGAAAGGTCTTTCCCATCACCTGCTATCTGATTTCTGCAGTGTGGAGATCAGTTGTAATTTTGAGAGGGCTCCAGGTCCCACTTGGGAGTTAATAACCCTCTGGTCACAACAAAATTTGAGTCCAGGGGTGCCTTTAAGACCAACAAAGATTTATCCGAGGCGTGAGCTTTCAGGTGCAGGCATCCTTCCTCAGACAATGGAACAAGGATCATCAGAGTACAGATATCAGGACCACGGGACTGTCAGAGCAGAGGAGACAGACTAAGTGGGCATGTGCCCTGAGTTGAATGTTCACCTCTGGCCAGCCTTCCCCCACTTCTCCTAGAGTGGACTCTGCTAGCGCTTTGCTTCCATCTAGTGGCTACACTGTGAATTGCACCTTCACGAGGCTGGCTCTGCCCCCATCCCGGCCACACCTTTTATTATAACTCATCCATATGACCCTGTAGCAGCCTAGGTTGCTACAGGGTCATATCTTACTCTCACCTTAAATGTTTTATTTTACATTTTAATATTTTAGTATATGTTGCATGTGGCTGGATGGTTGTTCTTTGTTCTTATGGCTGTTATGGCCTATGGCAGGGGTGGCCAAACTGTGGCTTGCCAGAGGTCCATGGACTACAATGCCCATGAGCCCCTGGCAGGGTCTCATGGGCATTGTAGTCCATGGACCTCTGGAGAGCCACAGTTTGGCCACCCCTGGCCTATGGCTTCAGCAATAAACCTATTAACCTTACTAAGCCAGTGTGTAAGGTTTCAAGTTCACAAAAACCCTGCATTAAAAGAGGGGGAGGAGAAGAGAGCAGATGTCTCGGACTGTGATCCTGGCCTTCCTGATCCGATCTCATTCATCTCTGCCAGAACGTTTTACGGGAGGCCGAGGAGAAGGACCGGATCCTGCAGAAACTGCAAGGGTGCTGGCTGAAGAGGCTGGACAGCAGGCGAACGCCGCAAAGGAAGCAAATGCCGGATGGCCAAGGTGAGCGGCGGCAAGAGCTGTAATTTGTATCAGTGGAGAAGGAAAATGGTCAGTGGAACTTGAGCGATGAGAAGAGGGCTGGATGGGGAAGGAGGAAATGCAGCCAATCCAGCAGGATGGGCAGGGAATAACTAGGAAGTCTTGAGAGCAGAGGAGCAAACCTTGGCTGTCGCTGACCCAGGTGCTGTAGAGGAGCCCTGTGGCAGCACAGGAAGCGGCCCTATTTGCAGTCATACCATTGGTCCGTCACGGTCAGCACTGCCAGGTCTGGTTCTTGGCACGGCATGGTCACCGAGGGCTCCCCTGGCTTTTCAGCAGTCCCGTCTGCTGCGAGAGCAGCACTATCAGGACTGTGACGAGCCCAAGGTCAACCAGCTGGCTGCAGGTGAAGGATCCGGGAATCAAACCCAGCTTGCCAGATTACACCATCCTGGTTGTGCCAAGGTGTTCTTCTTAGCCCTCCCTGTTCTCTGCTCCCGGTTCCCATTCATCTAGGACGAAGGGGGTCTGTGGGGAACCTTGCTCTTTCGACATGTTTGCATGTCGTCCTCCCGCTCTGCTCACCTCTATTACCATCTATGAACTGGAGCTGTTTCTGGCATATCCTGGCCGCAACCTGGCCAACAAAGACTCCTGTGACACCCCCGAAGACAGACAAGTTTGTTGCGTTACAAATTGATGTTCCAGACAGTGACAGAAAGGTCCTTGGCCCAGCCCCCTAGGCTGAAGCTGAAGAGGCCTCAGTCGGATCAGGGCCTGGGGCTCCTACGCAGGCCGCCCTGCATTCCTGAGGAGAAAACAAGTGGCCCACCCAGGCCTTAGGCCACAAAATGTGTTAGTCTTCATGGTATCACTGTTAGTCTGCTGGAATGCAAGCATGTCTGTCCCTCAGGAACCCTTTTTTCCCACCAAATTTATCAGAGAAGCGGTGGCAACCGAACTAGCCCATAATAGGGATGCTAGCCAAGTGGGACCAGGGGATCCCCGAAAGTACGGCTCATCTCCAGCCGACATGGATCAGTTCCCCTGGAGAAAATGGAACAGTACCTCACAGAGGGCCCTGTCCTCCCCAGTCTCCCTCCCCAAATCTCCAGGGGTTTTCCAACTTGGACTGGGCAACCCTACCCCCTCATCCCGCCGGTGGCCCAGACCGATTTGGCCCCCCTAGCCCCTAAGCTGGCTCTGGAGGAGCTTTGTCAGAGTCTGTGTGAAAAGCATTTGGGAAGTATAAAATGCACTGACGCTATGCCTTCTCCCCTGTTTCAGGCCAGCCTCTTCTTCCTCCCACCTGACCTCAAGACGTCCTAGAATGCAGAGACGATGGAGAGAAGGACCAGAAAAGGAGGAAGGGAGGACGGGGACAGAGTGAACTGCCAGTTTGTTTCGGAAACTGTGTGTGTGTTGGGGGTGAGGGTGGAAGATGAGCTTCCCACAGCTTGACTGCTGGGCAGCAGCACAATGGAGAGGGGCGGTGGGAAATAGGGGGGGGGGAGATGCAAAAGCGAGCAGTCAGAGTCCGACACTGTTCCTTCACAATGTGTTGCCTGAAATTAAAAAAATTGCTGTGCTACAAATGCGCTGCTAGAAGTTTTTTAAACCTCTAGATCAGGGGTGGGCAAACTGTGGCCCTCCAGATGTCCATGGACTACAATTCCCATGAGCCAAATCTTGCCAGGCTGACGGGAAGTTCAGTGTCTCTTGAATTCCATTCGTGACTTTCTACGAGGGGTTCTCTTCTCATTTCTTGTCGGGGAGTTAACTGGCTGGGGTGTGAGGAGGGAGGCCATGGCCGATGGGCTGATGAGGACCTTTTCAGGATGACGAAAGGGGAAGGCTTTGGAGGGTGGACTCCATGGCATTGTAACCCACTGAGGCCCCTGCCCTCCTCAGGCTCTGGATCCGGCCGCCCCATCCCTCCTCCTATCCTCTACCAGTGGCCGGGGAGGGGGGGGGGAGCGTAGCACTCTCCTGGCATCCCAGTCTGATCTATAGCACTCCCCTCAAAAGAATTACTGCCGTAAAGGACGGATTCTATTTTCACATTTATACCCCACTTTTCCCAAGAGGCTCAGGGTGGCTTACAAAGTTTGAAATAGACTACACTGATCCACAGGTTTTGAAACCCTAAAAGTCATTTGATTTTAAATCCAAACCCACCCATTCCACCTTCAGGCTGCCTGCTCTTGGTGCCAGGGTCCTTCCCCTCTCCACACCTGGTCTTGGACAATCCCCACCCTGAAATCTCCAAGAATTTGGGAATTGGCAACGAGGCTGAAATAAGAGGTTCCGTACAAAGCAGGAAAGACGAGCGACATGGAACTGACGTGGCAGCTATGCAGGCGGTGCTCAGTCAGAGGCCTACTAAAAGGCCAGCCAAGGAGATGATCCAGGGGAAGCTCTGGCGTGTCACGTCCTGCAGGGCAGTGGCGCATAAATGAAGGAGAAAGAGTCCGGCGTACTTAAAATCAGTTTTAATCAATTTGTTATCTCCTATAAAATATATTTTAATCTGTACAGAAAGAGGGGGGGGAAACCTATGTACAGTACATTTTCCAGCCATTTTTGAGACTATAAAAGGGGTACTGATTGAGTTCTGTGCCACAAACCAGAAGTTTTCTACCTATTCTAAAAAGGGGCAGGCCCTAGGAATCAGGGTTTCCGGGAGATAAATCAGAAGCGTGGATCAGAAAACGAAAACAATCAGGCCCGACAGAAAACGGGGTTTGGACCAGGGCTATACAGCAACGATCACAACAAGCCTGGCCAAAGAGTGACATCGGGGAGCGAGCTGGGAAACTATCACAGAAACTCCCCTGTGCAAATAATTCGGGAGAGGAAAAGGCCACCGTTCGGCACAACTAGAACTGAGGGCCGTGCCTTTGACTGAACATTAAAAGGGACTCCTGGTTCCCGGTCACTTGTTTTGCCTCAGAAAACGGCAAAGGCACCCCCTGCCCCTGAAAACAGCCCGTTGGTATTTTACCCTAAGGGGGCCCAGATTAGAAGTAAAACAGAGCCAGGAGAACTCTTCTTGTGCCACGATGGCCTGTCAATTCGGGCTGCTCTACACGGAAAAGCAAAACGAGGCGACAGAAACCAGAAACGGTCAAATGGACGGTGCCATTTCCAACCACGAGGGGAAGGACGGTATTTTTTGAATTTTGCCCTAGGTCAAAAATTCTCTTCCCACCGATATATTGCCACAAAAATTCTCTTCCCACAGAGAACGGCCTGAGGCCAGAAACTCTCACGGAATGGTTGGTTGGTTTCGTTTCCTGTCAGGGAATTTTTACAGGGGGGATCATTAAAAAAAAAAAAATCGGTATCCTCGTCTGCCGTCCAAATGGATACACTGTCCTGCCTCAGGGCTTCGTTCGGCCTGCATTGGTCGGCCAGCCGGCCCCGGGTCGCTTCCCTGAGACAAGAGCCGTTCAAACATTGTGCCAAATCCGGCAGAGATTTGGTGAACCTCCGTGGAACCGATGAGGCCAATATGACCCAATAATCAAGGGGGCAGAGGACGGTCTCCCTGGTTCCTCGTGGTGAAGGAGAGGGGGTTGGGGGTCAAGAGGGACAGGCGAGCATCTCCAGTCGGGAAGGAAGGGGGCAGGGGGCGGGGGACACGTGGCATTAACAGGCAGGCGAGTGATGGATCTAAGGAGGACGAGGTGAACTAAAACCATTGGCCACAGGAGGGCTTCAAAATATATATATCTATACTTGGGCAGTAGCACAAGCAAAACGTTAATCATGGCTGCCACTGCCTGCGTGGCTCTAAAAAGCACGGCCGGTCAGCTAAAGGTGCCCCTCTCGGCTGCGTCCGAAACCACATCAAGAAAAATTCCCTGGCAGAGCATTGGGCTTAAAATCCAGTCTTGGCTGACAGGAAAGGGGTAGGGGGAGAAATTCTATGGACCAGTTCTGCACGTAGATGAATTTCCTTGCGTTATTTCTTCACATCCTCCTTGGATTTCTGGTTCTTCTTGTTGAGGATCTTCATGAGGGACTTGGACATGTAATACGGCTTCTCCAGGGAGCCGTCGTTCCGCTCCAGGTCTTCCACTGCAGGGGGAGGGAAAACAGGTGACCTCGGGTTAGGCCGCCTAGACTTCGGCAATGGGAAAAAAGGCACTATATAAACACAACACGTTTGTGGGGGCAAAGTAGGAAAATACTCACGGAAACAGAGGAACAGGGTGTCAACACACATGTTGTAGACGCTGAAGAATCCCTGGGCGATGATGTAGGCCCCGACCACCACAGTCTGAGACAAAGGAAAAACACAGAGCGAATGGAGGGCCAGCGAGGACTTCGATACTAAACAGACTGATTGTATGCCTGGCCTACATGCAAGAGTTGTTGTGAAGATAAAGTAGTGAGCACCATGTGTATTTGCCTCGACCTGGAAGGCCCAGGCTAGCCTTGTCCCATCAGAACTCAGCAGCTGAGCAGGGCCAGCCCTCGGTCAGTGCTTGGATGGGTCCAGGGCTGCTAGGCAGAGGCAGGGCCAGGCAAACTGAGTCTCATCCTGAAAGCCCTGTGAATTAGCTGTATCTCCAGGGCCATCTGCACCACTGCCAGGGACGTGTGCTCTGAGCTCTTCAGAGTTGGGATGGGGGTTAAAAAAAAAACACAACAAATGAGGCCATTTTTGAAGGCTAGGAATGGCTGCCAGTCCCTGCAGTTTGGAGGGGTTGACATTTTTTCTTTTCAGCCATAAACCAACACCGAAGGCCAGTGAAGGGGTGCCTTCATTTGCTGAGGTATCTCTAGCCCACATTTCCTCGTGGCTCAAAGCGGCATACAAATCATCACTAAGCACATCGCCCATTGTCCATGGGGTCGCGATGGGTCGGACACGACTTCGCACCTAACAACAACTCAATTCATGTTCCCTGTAAACCGTTCTGAGCCACAAGGGAGGGCGGTGTATAAATGCAAACATAAAGAAGTAAATAAAATAATAACCCTGACCCAGTCTTCTGCCAGGAAGCAACCAGTGCTCCTCCACAGCAGCCAGAGTTCGCACCCTGGGCTTTGCAGGCTTACGTTGGCGGCGTTGCTGTGCTGATCTTCGTCTTGAAGCCGGAGACTGATGCCTGTGATGCGAATCTGCTGGGTCTCAACCGCTTGGCTCCTGACACTTACCAGAATGGGCAGCCAATAGTAGTTGAGTTGGCCAGACTGGATCTCAAACGCCTTGCCTGGGATCCGCCCCGTGAACAAGAAGAACGACAGGACGCCCACTCCGCCGACCACCAAGAGCGTCCCGAAAAACAGCAGCAGGTCGGTGATTTTATCCAGGACCACCACCCTGCAGGGAGGCAGAGGGCGGGGCTGAAGCCAAGGCAGCTCCCGCCCCATCCAGCCCCGCCCGCGCTCCGGTTTCGTTTGCAAGCAGCGGCTTTGACGCCCCCGGCCCATCCGCTGGGTTACCTGACCACGTTCCGCATCAGGAGCTTGAAGGCGTTTCTCGCCGAGGCGCAGAAGTTCTTCCCGTAAATGGCGATCTACGGCAAGGAATGATTGCGAGAGGTGAAAAGGGAAAGGGAAATCTCGTGTGAGGATTTCCGGCCGCCTCCTTCCGCCAAGGGCAGGTGGGGAGATTCCTGGAGATTTGGAGGAGTGGGAGTCTGGGGAAGGCAGGGTCGGGGGAAGGACCCCAGTAGAGTCCAAGGCCATAGAGACCCCCCTCCAAAGCAGCTATCTTCTCCCAGGCAGATCAGTTGCAATTCCAGGCAATCGCTGGCAACCTTGGAAAAGGGGAGGGGGAAGGAAGGGATTGTTTATACCCCCCCCCCAAAAAAAAATGAGTATTAAGATCAGGCAGTCCACATCAGCTCAGGGAGATAAAAGCGGCCTCAACCAGGGCCAGGGCTTTCTTGGCTTTGGCCCCGACCTGGTGGAACGCTTTCCCTGAGGAAATCAGGACCCTCCAGGATCTCGCACAATTCCGGAAGGCCTGAAAAACCAAGCTGTTCCGCCAGGCCTTGGGTTGAAGAAGAAGAAGAAGAGTTGGTTCTTATATGCCGCTTTTCCCTACCCGAAGTTGGCTCAAAGGGGCTTACAGTCGCCTTCCCATTCCCCTCCCCACAACAGACACCCTGTGGGGTGGGTGAGGCTGAGAGAGCCCTGATATCACTGCTCGGTCAGAACAGCTTTATCAGTGCCGTGGTGAGCCCAAGGTCACCCAGCTGGCTGCATGTGGGGGAGTGCAGAATCGAACCCGGCATGCCAGATTAGAAGTCCGCACTCCTAACCATGACACCAAACTGGGGCCAGGCAATGACGCCAAACAATACTGGCCCTCCCACATGAAACTCACGAGACTCAAACCTGACTCCGAATATTGGCAAGACTGAACGACTCCCTCTAACCCTTGCCAGCGAGGGTCACAGCTGAGCAGGACTCTGGACCTGGACTTTGGTTTCCCAGACATGCCACTTGCCCCCTGGTACCCCCCGCCCCTTGCTGGCTTTCACGGCGGGGGGCTCAGTCCGGCCACCCATTTCCTCCTGCCCCCCCCCCATCATGTGCCTGCCTCCTGCTTTCCCCCTGTTGTCCCTGATCCTCTCTTGGGCCCACCAGCCGGGCTTACCATGATGTAGGCATTTCTGTTGAGGAATTTGATGAACTTCTCCAGGCACCAGAAGCAGCACTTGAGGCAGCACATAAAACACCGGGCAACTGGATTCTGGAGGTCTACAAACACCGCAGCCTGGTTAGGTCCACAGATCGCAGCCGTATCGGCTTGCTGCAGCCAATACCACTGTGTTTTATTATTATTATTACGAGGGACCAAGCCTGTTGCATTTAGGAACACAACGGGCGTTAGATTAGGGCGTGGGGTGGAAGAACTCTACAGATGGCCTCCCCCTCTCTGTTGGGGAATTCACCGCCAGGGGCAGCTCTCACGCGGCAGGGATCTGCAGCCTCCGAGCCTCGGAGGGAAGTGGAAGGAGGAGGGGGGGTGGTCACAGGTGGGGGGCGGAAGGTGATTGGCTGGCTGCTGGACAGACAGTCACACTGGTTGGAAGAGGAGGCACTCAGAGGCGGGACATCTGCCCTGAATGGGTGTTAAGCGCTGAGTGGTGCTTAAGCCATGAGACACACTCCTCCTCTGAGGCCTTACCGGAAATATATTATGTGGAACAGATTATATATTAGATTTATTAACCACCAGCTGCCATGCAGCGGTTTCCAACCAAGTGAAAAACAATGAAACAGCCCCTTATACCCCTGTGGTATTTTTGCTCCTGACTCGCCTTTCAACTTGTGGTCCAGATATTCCAGCACAATGCGGATGAACTGGACGATCGTGAGGATCAGGGCGCCGAAAGCGATGGAGCCAGAGTGGTAACTGTAGGGAGCAGAGAGTCCGTTAGGTGGAGATCCTCCCCAAAACATGACGCCTTGAGATCTGAGATGGCTGAAGGCTGAGGGACCAAGAGAACCTCAAGCGGTTGAGGACATCAGCTTGGGTGAGAGATCTTTGTGAATGGGGATCACAGACCACAGAACTGTGCCCTGTATAGAGTTGTGCCTGCCCCAGGAACAAGCATTTGTGTGGTCCCCCCTCAACGCCCATGAAGTAATTCCTCTTTTGGAACGAGTTAAATACTCATTTTAAGACACTGTGTCTTTACACCTGGGACTTCTGAGGAGCCACAGCTTGGCCACCCCTATCTAGGAGGACACAGAACCAAGTTAGATCTCTCCACGGTCTTAGGTCAAGAAAGGATGCTTTCTAGCATCTTCTACTCAAGGAGGAACACTGTGTCTGAGGCAGAGATGCTCTGTGTGCTTGGAGCTTGGAGGGCCAAAGGGGGAGAACTTCTGGAGTTCTGGCCTTGCAGGTAGACCTGATGGCATCTAGCTTTTGGCTGCTGTGTCACACAGCAGAGTGTTGGATTGGATGGGCCATTGGCCTGATCCAACATGGCTTCTCTTATGTTCTTATGTCTGGAGCAATGATGCTCTGTATTCTTAGTGCTTGGAGGGGCCACAGTGGGAGAGCTTCTGGATTTCTGGCCTTGCTGGTGCACCTCCTGATGGCATCTGGGTTTTGGCCACTGTGTGACGCTGTGTGTTGGACTGGATGGGCCGTCAGCCTGATCCAACATGGCTTCTCTTATGTTCTTAAGATGTTCCTCCAAACCTGAAGAAATGCAGCACCTTCCCCGTCCCACACACACGCCCATAATTTGCGTACCGTAATGTCCGGATGAAAGAGCTGGTCACCGCGCAGGCTGGGATGTCCTGGGGCTTGTTGAAGGCCCAGTAGTATGAGGCGAAGGCGCCGGCCAGCACACACTGTCCCAGGGCGAGGACAAAGTTGACGCACCACAAGAAGCCCAAGATGTTGTAGATTTGCAGGTTGAAGATGTTCCGCTGGAACAGCCCTTCGTCCCGGTACTTGTAGAAGATGCAGTTCACAAGGCAAGGCGAGTAGGAGGAGGCATTGAAGTTCTAAGGGGATGAGAGGAAGGGACACGTCAGGAACCAGGAGGTCCGAAAGTGCACACAGTAGCAAGATGGCATCCACTCTGGGTACTGACAAAAATAAAAGCCCCGGGGTGGGAGATAGTGGGAGGAGGTGGGCCAAGAAAGCCAGTATTTGGAAGAACAGTTGGCTTTTCTGTACTTTAAGGCAGTGGTCCCCAACCACCGGGCCCCCAACCACCGGGCCCCCTCTCTCTCCCTCCCACAGTGAGAAACTTCCCATGCTGTAAGCAAATCAGCGGCCAAAGCGGAAGATTAGCTTGCGGCCCAGCAAGCTTCTTTCTGCGGGAGGGGGGGGAGAGGAAAGCGTGGACGCCAGCACACTGGTGATGCAAATGCGCATGCGCATTTGCACCGTGGGTCTGCAAACGCGCATGTGCGACAGGTCCGTGCATGCGCACATGCGAGAAACTGCCGTGCACGCGCGTTTCCGGACCCACCGGGCGAAAACGCACATACCCACAACTGCCACACATGCACGTTTGTGCAAGGGCTGCCAACCCAATCCAGAAACAGAGAGAGACACACAGAGCCCTGCCAGACCGAACATGAGCCCTCATTCCCTCTTTTCACTCCTGCTGCGATGGAGGCAGAGAGAGATACAGAGAGAGCTGCCCCAAGCTGCTGACCGGCCCTGCTTCCCTCCTGAGAATGAGCCCCAATTACCAGCAATGGCTCCTGCTGCCACGGAAAGAAAGACACAGAGAGAGCTGCCCCTGCTGCGATGGAGGAAAAGAGCCAGACAGAGAGAGCTGCCACAAACTGCACACCAGCCCTGCTTTCCTCCTAAGAACGAGCCCTACTTACCTGCTATGCCTCCTGCCAGGAGGCACATGGAGAGACATACATGCAGAGAGAGGGAGGGAGAGAGACACAGAGAGAGATCTGCACTTCCCAGTGTCCCCTGGGTCCTAGTGTCCAATATATTCCTGGTTGCAATGGGCTTTCTATACACACACACACACACATATATATATACATATATATATGAATTAACTCCCACTCAACCTGCTAAACCCTTCCACAGCCCTAGTTGAGAAAATCTTGCTTAATTAATGGGATGCCTCTCTTTGTCCTAACCTTGGAGGTTCTCTCTGACACCTTAGCAAATTTCAACTCTGCTTACCAGTGGGTTGCAGCTCTCGTTGGCAGAGATTCCTGAACACTCGGGGAGACTGACGTTCACAGGGGCGACACGGTAGAGAGGACTTCCAGAAGTAGCCAGATATCTGCAGGTGAGGAGCAGTCAAGGGAAAAGGGCAGAGCAGGAATCCGTTCCACTCCCTTCCTTCCCTTCCCTGGCTCCCAAAGAAGCTCCATGAAACCAGGCTCTTGAGGAGCAGAAATAGATTTGACGTAAAGAATGGAAGGACTGGGAAAGAATGTTTCGGCTTCTGCTAAAGAAATGTTATGATCATCATAAAATCAGACAATCCTAGAGGTGGAAGGGGCCATCCAGGCCATCAAGCCCAGCCCCCTCACTGCTCAATGCAGGATCAGCCTCAAGCATCCAGGAAAAGTGTGTATCCAGCCTTTGCTTGAAGACTGCCAGTGAGGGGGAGCTCACCACCTCCCTAGGCAGCCTATTCCACTGCTGAACTACTCTGACTGAAAATCTTTCCCTGATCTCTAGCCAATATCGTTCTACATGTAGTTTAAAAGGATTACTGCAGGTCCTATCCTCTGTTGCCAGCAGAATCCGCTCCCTGCCCTCCTCCAAGCGATGACCTTTCACTTCTGTCCCTTTCTTTCCCTTCTCTTCTCCAGGCTGACCATTCCCAAGTCCCTCAGGCCTTTCCTCATAGGGCTTCATCCCCAGGCCCCAGATCATCCTTCACTACACCCTCTGCATTTTGTCCACGTCCTTTTTGAAGTGAGGCCTCCGGAGCTGCACCCGGTACAAAACATATGAGATGGATCTGAATGGCAAGCTAGAAGGGTAATAAAAGGTGCTCCAAGATCTTCAAAAAGAATATGGAAACAGGTAATTCTACCTGAAGGGCAAGGACAAAGACAGTCAGAATACAGAATGTTAAAAAATCTACCCTGGCGAACCTGGCAAGAAGGATTAACTTTGAACCCAGTCAAGGATAATGCCCCTGTGTAGCAGGTTAAGGTATCCCCTGTGCAAGCACCAGGTCATGTCTGACCCTTGGGGTGACGCCCTCTAGCGTTTTCATGGCAGACTCAATACGGGGTGGTTTGCCAGTGCCTTCCCCAGTCATTACCGTTTACCCCCCAGCAAGCTGGGTACTCATTTTACCGACCACGGAAGGATGGAAGGCTGAGTCAACCTTGAGCCGGCTGCTGGGATCGAACTTCCAGCCTCATGGGCAGAGCTTTCAGACTGCATGTCTGCTGTCTTACCACTCTGCGCCAAAAGAGGTTCTATGTAGCAAGGGAGCGTTAAATAATATGCATAGGACAGAATATTCAAGAGGAGGCTACCAAAATGAAGAGAGTTAGATTCCTAGCACTAACGGAAAGTGATAAGGGTAGCTCTAGGAATCACCAGAAACTCCATGGTCCGAACCTCTGGTGATTGCTAGAGCTACCCTTGTCACTCAAAGAACTTGGCGGTCAGAACTTCCAGGAAGTATTCAAGGCCTTGTGTCCCCAGCAACCTTTCCATCAATTGTTCTAGAATCTACACAGAATTCTCTTGGAAGGGAATCATGAGACTAGCAACAAAACCTGCCTCACAAAGGATACAGGGCAGTCATAGCCCAGTAGGCCACACATATCAGCAGCAGGACAAAGGTCACCAGCGGGTAAAGGAGAGTCCCCATCATGTATCCAATGGCTCTGGAAAAAAGAAACAAAAGAGAGGTCCCACACGCTCGGCCAGCAACCTGAATCTCCGCAGTGCCCCAGGTATCTACAAAGTTCTCCATCATCACCATCACTGAAATTCCTCTCAATAATCACCGTCTAGAGTTGCCGTACGCCCTCTCCCAGTGGAGGTGGGGGTCCCCCACAGCCATCCCAACACTGGTCCGCTGGCCAGTGGGAGGGCGACTTAGCCAGAAAAAGAGGAGATCCAGTTGACATTACAGTGACGTGTCTACACCTCTTCCGACACGACCTGGAAGGGATATCACATTGGCAACGGCAGGGAAATACTCTGGTATTTGAGCAAAAACTCTATGGTAGAAGTCACATTTACCATAGAGTTTTTGCCCAAATACCAGAGCGTCGCCCCAACATCGCTGCAAGACGACATTGCTTCCGGGTCACATTGGAAGTGATGAAGACGTGTCACTGCTATATCAGTTGGGCCTCCCTCCTGTTTCTAGTAATGTCCCCCTCCCAGGCCCCACCAGTTGCCAGGAGGGTGCTGGCAATCCTTTTGACAATAAAGTCCTAGTTTGTAATAATTCCTTAAACTAGATTTTTTAAAAATAGCACTCCTGCCCCCATTTGCTGGCGATTTAGATGAGAGACTTCCTGATGGACTTCAATGCACTTTAGTTCTGTTAATTTAACCCTAACGCACAATCCCGCCTGCCTCTTTTAAGGCTGCGTCTGAACATTTTGGACTTTGCCACCATGTCTAAAAACGAATTGCGGATACCCGATCCCTTTTGCGCTAAACGTCCCGAAATAAACACAAACAGGAAAACGTTCTGCCCCCTCAAAAAGTTTTCTAGTTTGTTCCTTGAAATTTGATTTCTCTCTCTATGTTAATCCTCTCTCTACCCTGTCCTTCCTCAAGGAGCTCAGGATGGCGTTTTATAATCCAAATGAATGAATGAATGAATGAATGAATGAATGAATGAATGAATGAATGAATGAATGAATGATCTCCTCCCAAGGAGTTCCAAAGTAGAGTGGGGAGGAGCACCAGTCCTAGCCCAGCACTCTAGCCATTAGGCAGCCCTACCCTTGACCTTTTTCTGCACAGACCCCCTGTTCTGGACCCCCTCCCTTCCAGTGAGAGCGCTCGCTGTCCTCCGAACCAGTCCCCTTCACAGGGACTCACTCACTGGCTGGCTTCCTTGATGAGGGCAATGGCGATGCGGATCCGATTCCGGAGGAATATGAGGGTCAGCAGCAAGATGGCTTCCACCACAGAGAGGACGATCACTGAGGGAGGGAGAAAAGCTGGGCTGAGCACAAAACACACGTCTAAAAACAGACTTGGAGAAAGATTCATGGGGGTAGCCCGTGACGGCCTCAGGTGGCAGAACAAAGTTAGTATCTCGTGGCACCTTGAAGACCAATACAGTTTTATTCCCGGTGTGACAGAACAGGCCTGATTTTGCCTTGCAAGCACTATTCTGCCAGGCCCACCCTCCCACCCACCCCATTTTTGGCTAGATGTCACCTCCTGACAAAATGTCTCTCTGGAGAATTCACTGCCACCACTGGTCATTCAATGGGATTTCCCCACTGGGAGGACCAGACGCCCAGCTGCCCTTCTTTTACACCAAGGTCCAACCTATAGCCAGGAGTGGCCAAACTGTGGCTCTCCAGATACCCATGGACTACAGTTCCCACAAGCCCCTAGCATCATGTGCTGGCAAGGGCTTGTGGGAATTGTAGTCCATGGATATCTGGAGAGCCAGTTTGGCCACCCCTGTCACCCGGTGCCTTGGAGGCTGGTCTAGAGCAGGGTGGTCAAACTGGCTCTCCAGATGTTCGTGGACTACAATTACCACAAACCCCTGCCAGCATGGCCAATTGGCGGGGGCTCGTGGGAATTGTAGTCCATGAATATCTGGAGAGCTGCAGGTTGGCTACTCCTGGCATAAGGGAAGGGAAGCTGGGAGTCTGGTCCTCTCAGTGGGCAAATTCCATCTAATGACCTATATCTAGCCTAAATACCAGGGGTGGGCAAGGTGGAACAGGGCTTGCAAGCTAAAAGCAGGCCTGTTCTTTCGTACGCATGCCCACTTCTGCAATTACATTTATCCGAAGAAGCGAGCATGTGTATGAAAGCTTTTACCAGAAATAAAGCTAACTTGGAGGAAGCCGTTCTCAACAGAAGGCTGCCCCTCAGGGACAAATGTGTGGGGAAATATGGACTACACAACAGCACCGGGGGGCAGGGGGCAGGTGATCCTTTGTTACCCAAACCTTTATATCTCATTCTTCTGCCTAAAAAAGAGAGAGGAAAAAAGCACCTCGGGTGGCTCACAAACAGACTCACACAAGACGAGCACAGCATCAAATAAAACAGCAATTAATGTCGTCCAGGACAATAACAAAAGGAAACAAAGGGAAATCCAAAACCGAGGAGGTCCGGAGCCCAGTAAAAAGCCATTGGGCTCGAACCTCTCCTCTGGGTCCTGGGTTGTATGACCTCTTTTCTCCCCACCATGCCCAGAGGCCCCCTTCTTTGCTCCAGGCAGCCTTACAAGCAGCCAGCCATGTCTCCTTGACACTGCCGTAGACGCCGAGTTGCGTGGTGAAGCCAACGTCTTTGATGGTGGCGCCCTCGTTCTTGTAGCGGCGGTACTCCATGGCAGAGTGGTAGATCCCTGAAACAGAAAGAGAAAACCCTCAAAGGAGAATACTGTCTACTCCCTTGTGCCGCAGGAAGTCCAAAGAGACTTGGTGGGCGACCACCATTCGAAAGGAATAAGTTAAACGTGACCAATTTCCCCATCTTCTTGTCAATGGCCCAGAACGGAGTCAGAGATATGCACAATGTTGACAGACTGGGCATCACTGACGGGTAGGGATGCCAGCCTCCAGGTGGGACCTGGGGATCTCCTGGGATTACAGCTCATCTCCAGGCGACAGAGACCAGTTTCTCCTGGGGGAAATGGCCACTTTGGAGGGTGTACTCCGCTGAGGTCCCGAGTCTCTCTAGGCTCCAACCTCAAATCTCCAGATGTTTTACAGCCTGGATCTGGCAACCGGGGGGAAGGGAACCTGGCAACCCTACTGAGGGGGTGGAACAAGGCATGTGAGGCTGCCATTTTCAGTGGGAAATAATTACCGTAACATTAGGCAAGGTCTTCTGCCATAGCATGCCCATGAAACAGATAAAGGTGCCTTATGCCAAAGCAGACCCTTGGCCCATCAGAGTTGTTTTTGTTGTTAGGTGCAAAGTCGTGTCCGACCCATCGCGACCCCATGGACAATGATCCTCCAGGCCTTCCTGTCCTCTACCATTCCCCAGAGTCCATTTAAGTTTGCACCGACTGCTTCAGTGACTCCATCCAGCCACCTCATTCTCTGTCGTCCCCTTCTTCTTTTGCCCTCGATCGCTCCCAGCATTAGGCTTTTCTCCAGGGAGTCCTTCCTTCTCATGAGGTGGCCAAAGATTCATACTTAGCAATGCCCTTTATTTGATTGGCAGCACCTCTCCACGGTCTCAGACAGAGGTTTCTCGCACCCTCGACCACAAGGGTCCCCAACTGTTTTGAGGTTGTGGGCATATTTTGAATTCTGATGCAGCATAGTGGGCACAGCCATAAAATGGCTGCCACGAGAGTTGGGGCTAGACACAAAAATGGCTGCCACAGGAGGCCAGGTCAGACACAAAAATGGCTGCCACAGGAGGTGGAGTTAGACACAAAAAATGGCTGCTGCAGGAGGTGGAGCCAGCCACAAATGGCTGCCACAGGAGGTGGGGCTAAACACAAAAAATGGCTGCCACAGGAGGCGGGGTTAAAAACAAAAATGGCTGCCACAGGAGGCAGGGCCAGCCACAAAATTATTGCCACAGTTGAACTTCAGTAACAGTGACAACCAGAAGCCTTGATTAGCAAAAGCCTTAGTTGGCCCTGCCTACTTCCTAAAAAAAAATTGGAAGGCATCAGAAAAGGTGCTAGCGGACACCACAGCTCCCATGGGCCTCGATTCTACAACCTGAGATTTTTAACGAGAGACGCTGGGGATTGAGCCTGCGGCTTCCTGTATGCCAAGCGGACATTCTACCACCAAACCATCCCCCTTTACTTGGCCAGCCGGTTCATTTGTCCCTGTTCTCAGGATTCACCATGATTTCACTCACCGTAAGCAGTGATGATCAGCACACCAAAGATGAGGATCCAGACCAGAAACCCAGCAGTAAACCGCAACAGTAGGAGAAACAGGAGGCTCAGCACCATGGCAATCGCCAGCACTCTGAGGGTGCGGGGAGGGGGAGGAGAAGAAGGCGGCGACATTTGAGAGACAGAAAGGTGGCCCTCTCCTACAGCCGGTAGCAAAACTGCACACCCACCCAGACCAAAGACCCACCTTGATCTCTACGTTTAACCTTGCTTCTGAGCAGCTGAGCAAGGAACAGTGAATTCTGGGATACGGCCCTGCCTCCCTTATTCTAGGGACCAGCAGGGACCTGAACCCTTTTTGGAGAGTCAGTACGGTGCAGTGCCTGCAGTACTGGACTTAAGGTAAAAACAGGCCTGCCAAAATTCATACTGAGCAGCCTCGATTTGCCTCAGGGCTGTGCAGGGAACAGGTTTAACCCTTGAATTTCCACTTGGGTCTGTGAGCCAAAACCAGATACCACATTCCACGATTAGCATTTTAAAGAGGATTTTTTTTTAAAAAAGATATGTCTCCCCTCCCCTTTACAATGCGAGTAATACAGTTTCAATTAGCAAAACCAAGCAGAGGTCAAACTCCCCTTTACTCTGCATGGCCTCAATGCAAACGAAGGCTACCTACAGCTCCACTTCATTATAATTGGTATAGCAATTCCCAGTTTGTGGTAGAAAACCACTGTAACAGAACTAGCATAAGAATCTGGACGCCTGGTCTGTTTCGGGCCTGGTGACCTTTGGCGGTCCTAGCTACAGGACTCCAAATTCAGTACGGCGAGCAAACTAGTACTGCTGGAAAGTATGTAGTGTTGGCATATGCAAGATCAGTCGTGTGCATGATTCAACAACATATGCAAAATATCCTCTAGGGGGCATCGGAGGAGAAGTGCATTTAGCATAGTTAGATCGGGAACTTCCTGATAGTTTCAAATAATCACTTCCTGTGTCGTGATGGGTTCATTTGGAGACTTCCTGCTCCTCAGAGAACACTTCCTCCCTGCTTGCCTTCAGGGCAGACAGAATGCATGAACAACAGTTAGACAGACAAATAGGACTCTCTCTCTCTCTCTCTCTCTCTCTCTCTCTCCTCTCTTCACAAATTTCATTCTTTTATTCTTTTAAGCAGCTTGGTGCTTCATCATCTTGCATATTTAAACACTGCCAATATGTAGGACAAAGGAGAATGGGGTTGTTGTTGTTCTTCTTCTTCTTCTTGTTCTTCTTCTCCTCTTCCTCCTCCTCCTTCCTTTCTTCTTTCTTCTTGCTTAAGCAGTGAAAGATGCCACAGAACTCACGCAACCCTGAAACTAACCCCAGCCTATTAAGCTGAAGAGTCTTCCTTATCTGTCCCCTACTATGCAAAAAGAGGTTCATCTCTCCTCCACCACCCCGTTCTCTCCACCACCTCAGCCACTCACATCAGGATCCAGTACCATGTCCGTGCAAAATCCTCAAAGATCTTCAAGCCAATATTCTTGGCATTGAGGGCTTCAACAATCTGGCTGTCGAGAGAAGGGACCATAAAAAGAGATTAGACAAAGGACAACGGACTGGGACAGGACATGCTGGCAAGGAAGTGGAAGATAGTATTGCCACTAGGGACACCAGCCTCTAGGTGGGACTTGGGGACAACCTGGAATTATAGCTTATCTCCCAGAGAATATGGCTGCTTTAGTGGATGGACTCCATAGCATTCTACTTCACTGAGGGTCCCTTCCTGCCCCCAAATCCTGCCCCCACCTGGCTCCAGCCCCAAAGTCTCCAGGTATTTCCCAACCCAGAGCTGGCCAGCTTAGTTACCGCTGAAGGGCATCTACCTACTCAAACCCTTTTGAGCGGACTGCTCACATGGAAAACATGACAAGTAGAAATCAGGGGACAGCCAAGGCCTGGAGGTCAACATTGTTTCTTGCTAACTACAAGGGATCCAACAAGGCTGCTAAGGAGAGAATGAGGAGCTCCCTGGCCATAGTTAGGAATCTAAGGCGGACAACTCCTGGTTAATAAATCCCTGGAGGTTTTGAGGGTGGAGCCTGGGGAAGGCAGGGTGTGGGAGGGGAGAGGTCAGCGGGTAAAACGTTACAGAAAACACCCCCCAAAGCAGCCATTTTCTGCCTGGGAGGTGAATTTTGTAGCCCAGAGATTAGTTGTAATTCTAGATCCCTAAACCCCACCTGGAGGTTAGCAAATCGAGGAAGGTGGGGATTGGGGAGGGAACTCCAGATGCCCATGAGCATCTGGAGTTCCCAGATTCCCACGGGCACGTGGGAATTGTAGTCCATGGACATCTGGAGAGCCATGGTTTGGCTACCCCTGCTTTATGGTATTATGCCTTGATAAGTTCCCTCCTAGTGGACATCTGGAGAGCCTCTGACATAGGGGGGGAAAAGCTTCAGCCAACCAGTCTTGTTAGGTAAAGTGAGGGAAGAGACCAGCTTCAACTCCACTTACCTGTGTGTCCCTTTTCATTTTTGGTAAAATCTACCCACTAGCCACCCCCAGCTTCACATGAGCCGCAGAAAATGAACATAAAGACCCAGGGATTCTCCCGCTCTGAGTACCATGTCTTGTTTGTGTGAGGGAGTGAAGGAACACCAGTTAGCTGCTTGCTCAGAGAATTCAGAAATCCCATTTTTTTTTTACTTAAAACATTATTTTATCCTATCGTGTCACCTCAGAGTCAAGGCTGGTTCGGCTGACGGCTGGAACCTGAGGACTTACTTGGAACCGGCTGTGATCAACTCCCGTGTTTCGTTATTCAGGTTTTTGTCACTGTAGTCCTGGGTGGCATTTAAAGAAGGGAAGCAGCGATGGAAGACTGGAGGGAGGAGAGAAGAAGGTCAAAATTAGGACTGACTGAAGAAATGAGGTCTGAAAAGGTTGACTCGGTTCTATATCGAGTTAGAACACTGGGCCAATATCCCCTGCCAGCATGACAGGGGCTCATGGTAATTGTAGTCCGTGGACTTCCGGAGAGCTACAGTTTGGCCAACCCTGGTTGAGGGCAAGAAAGGTTATTTTCTAGCATCTGCTAACCAAGACCATAGAGACTGAGAGAGAGGAGAGAAAGAGATAAGGTTATTTATACCCAAAGCAGTTTACAAATATCTTTCCTCTCCCCACAAAAGATACCCTGTGAAGTCGGAGCTGAGAGAGCTCTGAGAGAACAGTGAGACCTAAAGTCACCCAACTAGCTGCACGTGCAGGAATGGGGAATCAAACCCAGTTCTCGGTAGAGTTCACTGCTCTTAACCACTATACCAAGCTGAACCCAGGGCCTTCACATATGAAGGAGATGCTGTAGTCAGAGCCCGTTGCTGAAGAATTACCAAAGGTTTCTTGTAAAATCTTAGGAACGAGGGCAAAATGCATTCCACATTGGAGGGGGCTTTATTTATTTATTTATTATATTTATGTACCGCCCTCCCCAAAGGCTATTTCTCAGGGTATTTCTCAATGGTAAAAGAGGTTCAGAAAAACTGCTCCAGAGCCTCGGACAGAAGACTTTCACATCACCAGCTGCCAAACCCTTTTCACTGGAGATATCAGGAATTGAACCTGGGGCCTTCTGCGTGCCTAAAAGATGCTCTACGATAGAGCCATAGTCCCTTCCCACAAAGACTGTCCCCTGCCAGTGGTACTGACCTGCTGTGGACGGGATGATATATTCAGGACAAAGTTGCCTCCTGAGTACATCTGGAACAGTCTGGGAAGAAACGTACATGTCAGTATTTCGTAGATGCGGCTAGGAATGACGCCTTCGGAAGGTGACAAAGACGATCATGTGAGAAATATTATTGTAGGTGTTTAAAGGGCGAGATTCAAGTCCAGTAGAACCTTAGAAAGCAGCCAAATTTGCAGGGGATAGTCTATTGTGATGAAACTCAAATGCTTTGGCCACCTCAGGAGAAGGAAGGACTCCCTGGAGAAGAGCCTAATGCTGGGAGCGACTGAGGGCGAAAGAAGAAGGGGACGACAGAGAATGAGGTGGCTGGATGGAGTCACTGAAGCAGTCAGTGCAAGCTTAAATGGACTCTGGGGAATGGTAGAGGACAGGAAGGCCTGGAGGATCATTGTCCATGGGGTCGCGATGGGTTGGACACGACTTCGCACCTAACAACAAGGCTTTTGAGAGTCAAAGCTCCCTTCATCAGATACCGAAGTTTTGAGAAAATCTCAAATCTCACCTAAAATCTTGTTGGTTTCTAAAGTGCTACTGAATTCAAATCTAGTTCTTCTACTGTAGCCCAACACAGCCCCACTGTGAAATTTTGTGTTGGATATTTTATACCAGGGATTTCCAACCAGGGGTTTGCAGACCCCCACCCACCCCCGGGGTCCGTGGGAGCTCCGGAGGGGGTCCGCCGTCTTTCCCCCCCAGCTTTAATGGACTCAGCCACAAGCTAGGGAATGGGCTGCTTCCATTGCTCCCCTCCCCCATCCCGAGCATGAGAGTTATCTCGTGGCTTTTGTGCCTGCACTACTCCCACATTAAACCGGGTCCGATCTCTCCCCTCATAGTCCTCTCCAAGCCTGTTAAAGCAGGTGATGTCACTTCCAGTATCATATGACTTCTGGGGGCGGGGGGGCGGGACCAGATGACATCACTTCTGGTGCTCCTTGAAGCCTGAAAAATTATTTGAGTGGCTCCTCCGAGGTGAAAAAGGCTGTCTCAGACTGATGACTGGAGCGTTTTATGTCAGAAAGGTGGACTACAAAAAAAAAAACACACACACAGACCTGGCTCAAAGGAAGCCTCTGGGGAGGTTTTGCTTGGGCACAGCACGGGGGAAGCAGGTCAGCGGCACTGACTCACCAGATTGGTCGTGGTCAAGTTAATGGTAGGCTGGCACCACTCCTGACTCCATACTTGTGACGGCTTTTTCCCGTAGCTAATGGGGAGGACCACACTGAAGTCGGCAGGGCAGGACGAGACACAGACCTGGGGTGGAAAGGGAAATAACAAGTGGACTAAATCCTTGTTGCAGAGGCTATGCTTACCTGACACACGATGTTTGAGGAACGCACGATTTCATTGCAGATGAGGGCTGGCAGATACCCGGCCGGAGTTTATTGAAGCAATCGGCAAGGATACTTTCTGCCTCTCTAATGTTTGTCAGCCACGCAAGGGACTCATTTTCACCTACGTCTTCAGTAATACTGGAGTCTCCGTTGGACAGCAGGGACCTTGGCTGAGGATGTTCTCCTGAGACCGAACCAAAGTGTTGTTTATGGTCCTTAAAGCCCTATATGGCTTGGGATCAGCTTGACCGAAGGTTCATCTTCTCCCATACGTTCCTGCCTGGGAATTACGTTCCCAGGGAGAGACCCTTGTGATTGTCCCATCACGTTTGATCTCCAGTAGGCGCTTAAAGACACTTTTTAGGGCAGCATTTGACTGATTTAGGTTGTATTTATTAGCAGCCAAAAACCGAGATTTTTTAGAGGTCTTTAAAAGAAGTCATCGTTTTATTGACACAGTAACCCACCTTGAGTTCTGCAAGGTAAACAGGGGACTAATAATAATGATTCTGTTTACTTACTTGTTCGATTTCTAGGCCGCCAGCAAGCTCGTGGCGGCTGACAACATACATTTAAAATACAGTCCAACAGTTCAATAAAGCTCACTGTTAAAAAATATCATCCCACACTTCCAACCATCCCCTGAACCTCCAGCCCCCTATCAAGCCTCCAGCTATCTGCTAAATAAATCCAGGGATGATGTAACTAACTGAGCACCAGAGAAGGAGCTAAGATCTTCCTCAACCGGGCCTCAACAGAAAACCCAGCAGAAAAGCTCTAACTTACAGGCCCTGCGGAACCGAGTTAGTTCCGGCAGGGCCCTCAGGTCTTCTGGGAGCTCATCCAACCAGGCAGGGGCCAGTAATGATGATAAAAGGATGGGGGACACACTTAGGTCTCTCCAAAGGAGCTTGGGTGCATAGTTCAGGGTATTGGACTAGATCAGGGGTAGTCAACCTGTGGTCCTCCAGATGTCCATGGACTACAATTCCCATGAGCCCCTGTCAGCGTTTGCTGTCAGGGGCTCAAGGGAATTGTAGTCCATGGACATCTGGAGGACCACAGGTTGACTACCCCTGGACTAGATGACCCATGAGGTCCCTATCAACTCTATGATTCTATGATTCTGTGAGGTGTCCCAACACGTGGTGCTACCTCCTGCTCAAAGTCAGGGTGCCCCCTACCTGTGGCGTCGGGCATTGCAATCCGTTCATAGCAGCGGCCATGACGTTGAGCGAGGTGATGCAATTTATCATGTTGAAGTAGAGAACAAAAGGTTTCTTTCTGCAGTGGGAAAGAGAGTGAGATTAAAATTATGTGAGAGACCAAAAGGGAGAAACTAGGTAGCATGGGGCGGCAGAGGGGAACCATTTCTAAATGGGCACGTGATCAATGGCTGGGATGCCATGCCAGTTCAGGGTCCAATGCCTTCAAGGAGCTGATGGGACGTAGTCCATGGAGCCATCCCTGCACTACACCAAGCTGACAGCAGTGGCTTCCAGGACTGTTGCCAAAACTAGGTCAGCAAATTCAGAAGCACCGTACGTGAGAGATCCCTCAGAAGAGTCCAGGAGGACTCTTTGTGGGATGGCCTGTTCAGAAGTAGCCACCTCTGTCAGAGGACAGCCCCACAAACAACAACTCTTGGGAGCTTGGAGAACCCTGTGCTAAAGTGGCTGCAGTCTTTAGGACGAAGGACGGAAGGACGGAAGGACGGACGGAAGGAAGGAAGGAAGGAAGGAAGGAAGGAAGGAAGGAAGGAAGGAAGGAAGGAAGGAAGGAAGGAAGGAAGGAAGGAAGGAAGGAAGAGAAAGAAAGAAAGAAAGGAAGGAAGGAAGGAAGGAAGGAAGGAAGGAAGGAAGGAAGGAAATTCCAGCCATGTTTCCTACCACAAATTCCAATCTTTTCTGCCCTCGTGAAACCTACCCATGGGAACGCACTCACCTGTTCCCAGCACCCCCCACTTCTCTTCCCCTCATTACCTACCGGTTTTCACCAACTCCACAATAGGAACCCGTCGAATTCCTGGGGTAAATCACCTGCCGAGGATCGCCATACAGCCAGGCTTGTATGAGAAGAGAAAGAAAGAAATAGGAGTGAGGGGGCAGGGGGTGCACCGTTTGACATTTCACATATTACAATAGGGCCGCTCCTCAGAATTTATTATCCCGGTTTTCTGAGCAAAGAGCACAGCCTGAGCCTCCCCTGACCTCCCATCCCCTCCCAGAGGGACTCCTAATTAAACTTGCAGATGACACCAGATTGGAAAGGAGTACCAAACACCCCAGAAGATAGAGATGAAGTTCAATGAGATCTGAACTCGCTGGAAAAGTGGGCAGATGAGAACAAGATGCAATTCAACAAGGAGAAGTGCAGAGTTCTACATCTGGGTCACAAAAATTAGAAGTATGCCGACTGGAGGGGAGAGACACTTCTGGGTAGCAATGCGTGTGAACGAGACCTTGGGGTCTTTGTGGACTGTTTGCTAAATATGAGGAGACAGTGTGATCAAAGCGGAGCTCCCCTGGCCCCAGCAGGGTCTGACATCCCTATCTGTAACCCTTATTCCGTTTCAGGAATCAGAGTTTTCATTAGGAGCCTCAAAAAGGGCCTCCCTTGATCTCCAAGAGAGTCTGGTTCCCCCCCTAAGATGTTTCTATTTTCTTCCCCCCCTAAGATGTTTCTATTTTCTTCATTCCTGATCTGAGAAGAACTGCTTTTTGTCACACTTACCCAGTAACCCTACTATAATATAACCTGCAAGGAAGACCATAAACAGGACGCAGCAAATAATATCAGTGCAGCTCCTGGAAAAGGAAGACAGTCAGGTCAGACTCATGAGATATACTAGAAAGCAGTTTACAGATAACTGTCTAAGGTCTACACAGACTGGAGCGCTGATGTTTCAGTCGGGCTCCAGCTGTCAAAGAAGTCATCATATAGGAATGCATCTAAGCATGCACAGTGTGAATTTTCTTTCCTAGCCATCAAGAACCAATGCAAAGCTGAGGTTGCAGGCACAATTTAAAGACAAATGTGAGTGGGTTTTCCCCATTTCACTGCTCCTGGGCCCATAACCTATTCCTCTTCGAGAAGAACCAACTAGCCCATTACCCATTCCACCCCCTAATGTGACCAGGGCTAGTTCTAGATCTGGTGGTTCCTTGGGCAAGAGACCCTGAAGGGTCCCCCTTCCCCCTATACACTGTCACTGCCTCATCTTCCATTTCCATCACATAGACATGCATACTTCAGGTGGGATCTGAAGATCTCCCAGAATTATAACTGATCTCCAGCCCATCAGTTCTACTGGAGAAAATGGCTGCATCAGAGGGTGGATTTTATGACATTTGATCCTGCTGCAGTCCTTCTTATCTCCAAACCCCACTCTCCCTCAGCTTCACCCCAAAATCTCCAGGAATTTCCCAGTCTTGGAATTGGTAACCCTGTAACATCCCTGACCTATTTCTCTGGTGTCTCTGTGAGCAGAATTAAATTCCAGTAATCTCCTTTCCCAAATCTTTCTTACCTGTTCTTGATGGGGCCGCGGAAGGAGGGGTCATATTTGCACTTTTCCCCTAATAAGAGAAACAGAAAGACAGTTAAAAGTGAGGGAAGAATTAGGCCAGACTGCGTATTTAACATGTGGGTCTGCCAGCCTAGTAGCTAAAGTCCTCTGTTCTCAGAAATGTAGGGCCCACCAGTATGTTTATAGTAAGGAGACACCAAAAAGGATTCATAGGATGTGGATTAGGGATAGACGCGTGAGACTGAACATGAGAGACCCACATTCAGTTCCCCCATTTCGGGGCGAAGGTTGCTGTCTCCCCTTTGCCTGCTCACTCACTCAGCCTAGCCAGCTTTGCAGGGCTGTGCTATGAGTAGAAAATGGAAGAGGAAAGAAGCACGGAGGCTGCCTTGAACACCAAAGAGCATTAGATAGACGGGATTGATAGATGAGGCATTACTTTTGGCCAGCCCCACAGCTTAGTTGCAGGCAAAGAAGAAAGAATGTTTTAGAACGGTGGTCCCCAACCTTTTTATTACTGGGGACCGGTCAACGCTTGACAATTTTACTGAGGCCCGGGGGGGGGGGGGTAGTCTTTTGCTGAGGGACGTTGCTGCTGTCGCCAGAGGTCCTATTCCACTTGCTTTCCCCCTGGCGCCCCTGACTTCCCGCCGCCCGCTGGGGGGCGCTGCCAGCAGCAGCTGCGCAATGCCATGCCAAGGGGGAGCCCCAGCCATGGCAGCTGCTGAAGAGCACCAAAGGTGAGTCGGCATCAGAGTAGCAGGGCAGCCCCCGAGGCAGCAGCTGGGGAGAACGAGGAGGAGCCGTGATCCGGTACTGACTGGTCTGCGGACTGGGAGCGGTCCCCGGACGGGGGGTTGGGGACCACTGCTTTAGAACACATTTCAGAGTACTATTCCCTCACTCACAGGATCAGCAACGCTGGAGTGGAGAGTATATTGTGAGTTTACACCGCCATCTTTATAACTATATTTGTTGATAATTGGGATACTGTATTCTTAATATCTTAATGCGATTTTATGGGTTATTCTGCTTTATGGTTTTTATATTCAGTAAGCTGCCTCGAGGCGACATTTGTCAAAAGCGGCGGGGCACAAATTTAAAAATAAACAAATAAACAATACATAATAACCAAGGCCTTGACCTCGAATAACGCCCACAGAAGTGCCACGGCTGTCAGACGCACAGGAAACTCACAACAAAACTTATTCAAAAGGAAAATAGTTTTATTGATTAGCACTATACGCATTGGACTGAAAGTCAAATCTGACTCGAAGCCAGATTTGCCTCAGCTTATCAATACATTTCTCCCGCCCAAAACTTGACAGTTCCCAAGGAGGGGGGTTAGTGAGGAAAGACATATGTGAAACAACAACAGGATTCCAAACTCCCATCCTTGAGAGAATTGACAACAACCCTGTGTGCCCATAACAAGATAAGGTTAGAATAACATCACTATTCTATTTTATTGCTACAAACTACAAGGCCGGGGCTAGCAGGCGCCAGGTTCAATTAAGCAGTATAACTGACATGGAGGAACTCAGGCTAATTTATGACAGAGATTCTACAATCCTGACATCCCTCCGCATTAAAACTAACTTCACTCCTCCATCTAGCCGGCATCTACCGGGCGAGGACAATCAGGAAATGCTCGATGGAAAGCCCGGAGAAGGCGGGGTGCCTTCACATTCCCTGCCTCCACCCACTCTTTGTCCCCCGAGGGGAAATCTTTCCAATCGACCAGATATTGAAGGCGACCCTTTTGCAAACGAGAGTCTAAAATTTGGTTGACTTCATAGTGGGTGTCTTTGTCGATGTAAATTGGCACAGGCTGGTCTGGAGGAGGGTGCCACTCGTCTGGGACCGGAGCTCTCCGCAGCAGGCTGGAATGAAAAACCGGATGCACATTCCTATAAGTCTTTGGTAAAGCTAGCTCAACAGTCACAGTATTAATTAGTTTTATCACTTTAAATGGCCCCACGTATTTAGGGCCAAGTTTCTTTGATTTCTGCTGGCACCTCAGGTTCTTAGTAGACAAATAGGCCAGGTCTCCCACTTTCCAGTCAGGTGCAGGTACCCTTTTCTTATCCGCTTGAGCTTTATAGGCTTGTTTTGCCTCCTTGAGGCTAGCTACAATTTCTGGCCAACCTGTACTGATGGTGGCTGCCCATTTATTTATGTCAGGAGTCTCAGTGGAGTTGAGCTCCCAGGTGGGGGCTGTTGCTAAATCAGTCCCATACACTACTTTGAAAGGTGATACCCCAGTTGAGGCGTGAACCCCATTGTTGTAGGCAAATTCAGCCATCGGTAATAAAGAGACCCAATTGTCCTGCTGGTGATTGATGAAACAACGTAAGTACTGTTCCAGGATTTGGTTTACCCTTTCGGTCTGGCCGTTTGATTCAGGGTGATAGCCCGAAGTGAGGGCTTGCTCCACCCCCAAAAGTCTCAGGAGTTCCCTCCAAAACTTAGAAACGAACTGGGGGCCCCGATCCGTCAGGACACGTGTCGGGATCCCGTGCAGACGTACCACGTGTTCAATGAAAAGAGAAGCCAATTTTGGTGCTGAAGGCACTCCCGTGCAGGGAATGAAGTGAGCCTGTTTTGAAAAAGCATCCACTACCACCCATATAACGGTGTTCCCATGGCTGGGAGGGAGGTCCGTAATAAAGTCCATAGTGACATCTGTCCATGGACGAGAGGGGGTGGGCTGTGGTTGCAATAGCCCCTTTTTCTTGCCTCCAACCGGTTTTGAGGCAATACAAATAGGGCATCCCTGCACATATTTCTCCACATCTTTGCGCAGGGACGGCCACCAATATTGTCTCCTGACTAGGTGCAGAGTTTTCACAAAACCAAAGTGTCCAGCAGTTTTTGCGTCGTGGCAAAGTTTCAAAACTTTTCCCCTGGCCGCAACAGGAACAAAGAGTCTCTCGCCCTTAAAAAAGAGCCCCCCCTTCTCAGTCAGATCAGGGCGGAGGGAGCCAAACTCCGGATCTTGTGACATCTCCTTCTGGACCCAGCCCCCTGGGATGGGCGTATCAGTCTTTACGTGGCTGCGCGTCACGGCGGCCATCCCTAGTTGGGCGGGGGTGAAAACGGTGTCCACCAATGGGTCTCGTTTGCTGTTGTACTGGGGCAGGCGTGATAATGCATCTGCCAAAAAGTTCATTTTACCCGGCAGATGCTTTAGGGAGAAGTTGAAACGGGCGAAAAACTCTGCCCATCTCATTTGCTTGGCGGAAAGCGATCGGGGCTGCTTAAGTGCCTGAAGGTTTTTATGATCAGTCCAGACTACAAATGGGATCGCGGATCCTTCTAGCCAATGCCTCCAGGTGGAAAGGGCCAATTTTACTGCAGCCGCCTCTTTTTCCCAAATTGCCCAATTTCGCTCTGCCCCCGAGAATTTCTTTGACAGATAGGCCAGCGGGTGTAATTTTCCGTCCTCCCCCTCTTGGAGGATCACGGCCCCCATTGCTACGTCCGAGGAGTCTACTTGTACAGTAAATTGCTTAGAAGGGTCAGCATGGGCCAGTACTGGTTCGGACGTAAACAACAACTTTAGTTTGTCGAATGCGTTTTGACAGGGGGGAGTCCACAGAAGGGGCGTCCCCGGGCGGCTCGCCGTTTTTCCCCCTTGTTTGGTTTTCAACAAGTCAGTGAGGGGCAACGCCACTTTGGCAAAATTGGGGATGAAAGTCCTGTAAAAATTAGCGAACCCTAGGAAGCTTTGCAGTTGCCTCCTGGTGCGGGGAGGTTCCCAAGCCAGCAAGTCACGCACCTTGCCAGGGTCCATCTCAATCCCCGCTTGGGAGACACGGAACCCCAGAAACTCCACCGCATCGCGGTGGAACTCACATTTAGACAGTTTAGCAAACAATTGGTGCTTCCGCAAGCGGTTGAGCACTTCGCGTACCAGATCAGCATGACTCTCAACATTCTCAGAATACACAAGAATATCATCAATGTAAACCAACACCCCTTGGTACAATAAATCATGCATAATTTCATTAATCATATTCATGAACACGCCCGGAGCGCCGGCGAGGCCGAACGGCATTACGGTGTACTCAAATTGCCCCAGGGGGGTGTTAAAAGCCGTTAGATATTCGTGCCCCTTCTTGATCCGAACTCGGTAATAGGCTTCCCTCAAATCCAATTTCGTAAAAATTCGTGCCTTCCCCAAGTGGCCCAACAAGTCTTTTATCAGGGGGAGCGGGTAGGCATTGCAGGTGGAGACCGCGTTCAACCCACGGTAGTCAGTACACAAACGTAGCGAACCGTCCTTCTTTTTTACAAAAAGGACCGGGGCCGCCAATGAAGATGTGGCCGGTCTAATAAAACCCCTCGCCAAGTTCTTATCCAAAAATTCCCTAAGCTCCGCCATTTCCCGGGGGCTCATGGAATAAAGTTTGGCTTTGGGGAGTGGTTCCCCTTTCTTTAATTCAATGGCACAGTCAGTTTTACGGTGGGGGGGCAGTTGGTTGCACTCTACCTCCGCGAACACATCAGCAAAGTCTCGATACTCAGGAGGGAGCGCTGCCCCCCCGATCCCAAAGCGGCCACAACCCCCGTCAGTGGGGAATCCCGCGGTCGAGCGTGCTGCTCGCAGGCGGGAGAGGTAAAGTCCACAGTCCCTTCTTTCCACTTCACTAGGGGGTCATGTTCCTTCAGCCAATCCAACCCTAACACACAAGGGAAGGCAGAATGAGGGGCTACCAAAGGCTGGATTTGCTCCCAATGTTTTTTTATGTCCAAGTCCATTAGGCGCGTTTTCGCCGTGGCCTCCCCTCCGGGAGCACATTTCCCATCCAATTGGGTGATGGGCAAGGGTTCCCTCAGCGGCACCTTTCCCACCCCCAAAGTCTCGGCCAGTGCCGGGCTCACTAGGGATTGGGTGCACCCTGAGTCCACGATACACCGGACTCCCACTGTTTTCCCCGACTTGGGGTTGGAGAGCTTGGCAGGTAGGAGTAGTAAGGGGGAATCACTCACCACGCGTTTGCCCCTGTTGGCGGCCTGCTGGCGGGGCGCCTTTACAGCAGACCGTCCTCGTTTCCCGACTGCTCCTCGGCTTGATCCTCGTCCTCCAGCCCGCTTCCCTCCTCCGAGTCGTCCACTGCTGGCACGGCAGCCACTGGCACCAGGAGAGACTTGGCACTTTTCTTGGGAGTGGTTTTCTTGGCGGGCTGGGCTTTCGGTGGGGCGCTGCTCACGGCCCTCGGGGTCGCTGTTGCTTTTGTGGGGCAATTTGCGAGAAAATGCCCCGCTTGGCCACAACCCAAGCACAGCCCTTTTTCCATGCGCCGGGTGCGCTCAGACGGCTCCAACTTGGCTCGGGGCTTGGTTTTCGCCGGGGTGGAAGTTTTCGCCACGGTTTTGCCTGCCAGGACTTGTACCATCGAAGCTCGCTCCAATCGATTTTCCATCTCCCCAGCCAATTGGACCCACCCTTCGACTGTAAGCGGGTCTTCCAGGAGGAGGCATTTGTCTGCCAGAGTAGGATTGAGGCCCCCCACAAACGACAGCACTCGTTGGGGCTCCGTCCAGTCCGGCACCGAGGAAGCCAGCTCTTTAAACTCCCTGGCGTACTCGACCACTGACAACTTCCCTTGCCGGTGAGCCCTGAGTTTCTTCTCCGCGGTCTCTCGCTCGAACGGTTCCACGTACATCTGGCGCAGGGCTCTCATGAAATGGTTGTAGTCACGAATGGCTTGGGGGTGATAGCGGTACAAGTCCACAAACCACTTGGCTGCTTTGCCTTCTAGGGCTTGGCCCACGAAACGCACTTTCTCAGCGTCGTCCTGGAAAGTGAACCCCATTTCCATCATGTAGGCCTGGAGGTGCACCAGAAACGTAGGAAAATCGGAGGGGTCTCCGGAAAACTTAGCCTTGAATTTATAGGTGCTCCGCATCTCCACCCCCCGGAGGTGGGCTGGTAGGCGCCCCGGGCCCCAATCCGCCGGTGCCGGGGCCGGTACTGGGGGTCTTGCACCACGGCCGATGCCTCGTCCTCTCCCCGCCGCCACTCTTGCTCGTTCCGCTGCCCGGGCCGCCTCCGCTGCTCGCGCTGCCGCTCGCGCCGCTTCGCGCGCCGCTGCTGCCGCCGCCGCCTCGGCTCCCGCAACGTCCGCCGCCGCCGCCGCTGCTGCCGCCGCCGCTGCGTCCTCGCCTCCGTCCGCGCCGTCTCCTCCGGCTCCATCGCCGCCCGCGCCGCCTTCGTCCTCTCGCTCCTCGCCCTCGCCTTCTTGTTCTCGTTGCGCTCTCGCTCGAGCCTCTGCCTCCGCCTCGATTTCCAGCTGCGCCCTGGCCCTGGCCAACGCCTCAGCATCCGCTGCCGCTTGCGTGTCCGCCATGCCGTGCTCCCGCAGTGCAAGCCCACCACTCACTCGTCGCAGGCTGGTATCGTGCGCACCACCACCGAGCACTTCCTTCAGCAGGCGTTGCGTTCGGCGCTTCTCCTCCGGATCCAACCGACCCGAAAGATCCTGCAGCCAGTTAGTCACCCTGTCCAGCTTGTACTGCAAGTCCTGTGTCTCACCCACAGGCTCCAGCGCGTAGCTAGGCAGTCCCAGGTGCTCCGGCCACCTCTCATCCCCAGTAGGGCGGTCGTATTTAGACAATCGCCTGCGCTGGGTGACGTGTCGTTCCAAAAATTCCTCGGGCCCCGGGGTTGTCCCCGAGATTGCCCGCATCATGCCCGAGCTGTGCGGGCCGGCACTCGCGCCGTCGCCCTGGGAGAGGTCCCAATCCAGGCCCTCTCCCTGCTCAGAAAAAGTATGTCCCTCGCCCTGCATTTTGCAGGTGAAAGGAGTTGTGAGATTTGACTTGATGTCAGACGCACAGGAAACTCACAACAAAACTTATTCAAAAGGAAAATAGTTTTATTGATTAGCACTATACGCATTGGACTGAAAGTCAAATCTGACTCGAAGCCAGATTTGCCTCAGCTTATCAATACATTTCTCCCGCCCAAAACTTGACAGTTCCCAAGGAGGGGGGTTAGTGAGGAAAGACATATGTGAAACAACAACAGGATTCCAAACTCCCATCCTTGAGAGAATTGACAACAACCCTGTGTGCCCATAACAAGATAAGGTTAGAATAACATCACTATTCTATTTTATTGCTACAAACTACAAGGCCGGGGCTAGCAGGCGCCAGGTTCAATTAAGCAGTATAACTGACATGGAGGAACTCAGGCTAATTTATGACAGAGATTCTACAATCCTGACAACGGCCCCGTGACACAGCCACAGGGGATAATAACCCCTCACCTCCGCCCTGAGACTGACTTTATGCAAAGACTATGATAATCACAATTGCAATGCGGTGCAATGAACACCACTGGTAAAACTCGCTGGCCAAACCGCAGAGGGAGGACTTTCAATTTCAGCACACTGCCGAGCACGGAGAAGCAAGACCCACTCTTCTGGTCTGACCAGTTCTCTGGTCTGACCAGTTTGGAATTCAGTGCCCAAGATACGGTGAGGGCCTCTGCGGCAGAAGGCTTCAAAAAGCAGACTTAGCAACATGGAGGTCAGGTCTCCAAGGAGCCGTTAGACAAAACATTCCAATGGAACCTCCACGGCCAGGAGCAGTGCACCTTTGGGAACCAAACAATGGGGAGGGGGGTGTTGTGTATGTGGACCAACTGAGGCAGGAAGCTGGAGCAAGAGACTGCGATCCTGAAAGGGATTCGCCTAATCGTTCATCGGACATCGTAATGGAGCAATTGCGTGTCTCAGCAGGGACATGTATATAAGTTCCCCTGTTTTGCTTGTTGTTGTTCGGTGTTCTTGTGCTTAGTAAAAGCTGGTCATTTGGAGCTGAACTGCCCGTTTCTTTACTAAACCCACGGATTCGACAGGGCAGGAATTCTTGCCAGCTTGGTGTCGTGGTTAGGAGTGCGGACTTCTAATCTGGTGAGCCGGGTTTGAATCGGCGCTCCCCCACATGAAACCAGCTGGGTGACCTTGGGCTCGCCACGGCACTGATAAAGCTGTTCTGACCGAGCTCTTTCAACCTCACCTCTAATCTCAGGGCTCTTTCAGCCTCACCTCCCTCACAGAGTGTCTTGTGGGGAGAGGAAAGGGAAGGCGACTGTAAGTTGCTTTGAGCCTCCTTTGTGTAGAGAAAAGCGGCATATAAGAACTTCTTCTTCTCCTTCTCCTTCTCCTTCTCCTTCTCCTTCTCCTTTCTCCTTCTCCTTCTCCTTCTCCTTCTCCTTCGGCTTGCAGTCTTCCCGAGACCTCTAATTTGGCCACCATGGAAACTAGAATCTTGTTGGTCCAGTCCAGCAGGGCTCTTCTTATGTCCTTCATGAACCTCTTTTGAGGAATGCTAATACCAGGCCTGCCAGCTTTGTAACCTATTTTAATGGTGTGTGGGTGGGATGCCGTTCCCACTCAGGGATATATATTTCAGCCCCGCCCTTGTGCATTCCTGAAAGGATGGAGGCTAGTCTCCATTGAACAAAGCCAGTCTGTCTCCAGGTATCCCAGCAGGTTTTCTCAATATAGAATGACCTGGGCCTCCCTTAAGGGATACTGAATGGGGATGTTGAGGGGGTGGGGAGATACGTTTTGGGTGGCTTTGACTGGTTTGCAGCAGCTCCAAAACCAGAAAAACTGGAGGGGGGGGTTTGATAATAGGCGTTTTCAAGTGTCCCTCTCCTTTTTCTTTTGTATTGCATGAGGAGTTGTTCTCTCAGAAATCTGCAAAAGAATGGGGAGGACAGGCACAGCATACCAAGGGAAGAAAGAAAGGTCCCCCAGCTCAAATCTCCCCCTTGGCCCTGGGCCATTTCCTTAATAGAGAGCTGCAGGCAAATCTCCCTCTCTGTCTCTCAGATTACTCCCTCTGCCCGAATCTGCTAAGCAGAGACTGTTAAACGAGGCTGCTTTCCAGGGCTAATGCTTTAAAAAATATTTATATCCTATTTTCTCCCTAATTGGACCCCAAAGCGGCTCATCAAACGGTTCATATGCCCCTGCATAAATCTAGGGGGCGGCCTCATTCGGAATACTGTGTACGGTAGGTCACCGCACCTCAAAAAAAAAATTTTTTTTGTTTGCATTGGACCAGATGCAAAAAAAGAACTAAAATGCTCAAAGGGATAGAACACCGTCCCTATAAAGAAAGGTTTAGGGCTTTTTGGCTTGGAGAAATTACGACTGAGGGGTGACCAGATAGAATCATAGAATCATAGAGTTGGAAGGGGCCCTGCAGGCCATCTAGTCCAACCCCCTGCTCAACGCAGGATCAGACCGAAGCATCCTAAAGCATCCAAGAAAAGTGTGTATCCAGCCTTTGCTTGAAGACTGCCAGTGAGGGGGAGCCCACCACCTCCTTAGGCAGCCTATTCCACTGCTGAACTACTCTGACTGTGAAAATTTTTTTCCTGATATCTAGCCTATATCGTTGTACTTGTAGTTTAAACCCATTACTACGTGTCCTCTCCTCTGCAGCCAACGGAATGGAGGTTTTACAAAATTATGCGTTGGATAGGAAAGGTTGAGAAAGAAGTAATTTTCGCCCTTTCGCAAAAGACAAGAACTCCTGGGCACTCGAAGAAATAATAATTATTATTAATAATTAATAATAATAATAATGTATTTATTATTATTACCATCATCGTTATTTAATTTGTTACCCGCCACTCCCAAGCAGGCTCGTGGCGGGTTACAGATGTCCAGTTAAAACTCCCATTAAAAACCCATTGAAATGGACAAGAAATACCAATACAGAAACCGACAACCCAGCAACATGGTGGAAACCCTCCCCCCATCCCCAATTCCTACTACTCTCTCCAGAAGGAGGAGGCAAGAGAGACAAGATACCCAAAAGGTGTAGCTAGACACTGGGAGAGGTGTGTGAACAATCAGTAGGCTTAGAACAGAACCAAGGAAGTTCTTTCCCCAAAGATGAATTAACACGTGGAATTCTCTGCCATGGGAAGTGGTGGTGCATAGACAACTTGGAGAGGGGGCTGGGTAAACATGGCAGAACTGTGGTGGCAGAACTGACTGAGGCTTTCCATTTCTAACCTTCCTTTCCTTCAAGGACCTCTGGAACCCTCCCTTTCATTTCCTCCGAACAACAACCCTGCGAGGTAGCAAAGGCAGAAAGTGCCATTGGCGCAAGGCTGAGCTGGATTAACACATGCTAAGGCCATGTCATGTTTAAGAAGCGCTAAAACACTACCGATTTCTTCCCCACGTTTGGTCTTTCGAGATTAACCACCATCCCTCGGCAACCTTTACGTCACGAGGAGTCCAATGTCTCCCAGCCATGACCCACCAACTGAGGCCAGATTTCTTTCCCTCCTCCTGTTTTAAAAGCTCTGCTTCCTCTTGGCCACAGCAGAAAACCACCCCTTGTCATGCCTTCATTGTTTTATGGACTCCAGGACAGGCTATCTTATTTTCTATTTTGGTATTTCCTGGTTCCTAAACTGGACAGACGTAAGCAAATATCCTTGTCTCCCCACCCCCTCCTTCCTAAGCTGCACCCTTCTGACTAAACACGCCAACCAGTTTTCCCTTGACAGCATATTCTTCTCTCCAAAGAGGAAAACGGGAGTGAGATTTTACACGCTGAAGTCACTACCGGGAGACTTAATGGCCCGAATTCCTGACCCTTGTCGGACAAACATCACCTTGCTTGCCCTGCCAGCAAGCAAAACAGAGACCACACCGTTCGGTTGCCAACTCTGGGTTGGGAAATACCTGTACATTTCAGGGGGTAGAGCCTGTGGAAGGTTTGGTTTGGGGAGGTGAGGGTAGAACATCAGAGAGTCCACCTCCTAAAGCAGCCATTTTCTCCAGGGGTACCGATCTCGGCTGTCTGGAGAGTGGCTATAATGGCAGGAAGATCTCCAGGCCCCACCTGGAGGCTGGCAACCCTACCACTAAGAGACCGCGAGCAGGTCAGCGAGCGACTAAAAACAAAGAATTACGAGAGCCCCGTGACACCTTCATGAGGCCGCAAGTCGCGTTAAAGGCAAAAATAAACTGCGGTCCTGTGGTTTGGTGAGGTTTGGCCACATTTGATACCAGCATAAGCATTCATAGACTACTGAACTGCCAACAACATTCATAGACTACTAAACCTGCCTCTAAACCAGTGGTCCCCAACCCCAGGTCCGCAGCCTGGTGCCAGGCTGCGAGAGCCTCAGCAGCAGGCTGCAGCTCCCAAGAGCCAGTTTGGTGTAGTGGTTAGGAGTGCTGTTCTGACTGAGCAGTGATATCAGGGCTCTCTCAGCTTCACCCACCCCACAGGGTGTCTGTTGTGGGGAGAGGAAAGGGAAGGCGACTGTAAGCCGCTTTGAGACTCCTTTGGGTAGAGAAAAGCAGCATATAAGATCCAACCCTTCTTCTTCAGTAATATCAGGGCTCTCTCAGCTTCACCCACCCCACAGGGTGTCTGTTGTGGGGAGAGGAAAGGGAAGGCGACTGTAAGCCGCTTTGAGACTCCTTTGGGTAGAGAAAAGCGGCATATAAGATCCAACCCTTCTTCTTCAGTAATATCAGGGCTCTCTCAGCTTCACCCACCCCACAGGGTGTCTGTTGTGGGGAGAGGAAAGGGAAGGCGACTGTAAGCCGCTTTGAGACTCCTTTGGGTAGAGAAAAGCGGCATATAAGATCCAACCCTTCTTCTTCAGTAATATCAGGGCTCTCTCAGCCTCACTTCCCTCACAGGGTGTCTGTTGTGGGGAGGGGAAAGGGAAGGCGACTATAAGCCGCTTTGAGCCTCCTTCGGGTAGGGAAAAGCGGCATATAAGAACCAACTCTTCTTATTCTTCTCTCCCCGCCTCTCCTCCCGCAGCGAGAAGCTTGCCGAAGCAGCTGATTAGTTTGCAGCCCAGCAAGCTTCTTGCTGCGGGAGGCGGGGGAGAGGGAAGCGTGGCCACCTGCACGCCAGCAGTGCAAACGCGCATGCATGGACCTGCTGCGCCTGCGCGTTTGCACCCAACGGGGCGCGCGTGCGGCAGTTTTGTGCATGCGTGGAGCCACCGTGCATGTGCATTTGCACCCCCCGCCCGGAGCACAAACGCGCATGCACGGCAGGTCCGCACATGCGCGTTTGCGCGGGGCCCGGGTCGCCCTCTCCCCCCACCCCTTGGCAGCAGTCCGCAACCGGAAAAAGGTTGCGGACCGCTGCTCTAAACCACAATGTTCATGCTGCCGGAATAAAACCTTGCCAGTATTTAAGGTGCCAGAGACTCCTGTTTAGTTGCGTGGTGCCTTCAAAACGTGTTTCCTGAGGCATTTTCCCTCCACAGGTAACAGCCTATGTTATCAGACGTGCAAAGAAAGCTGAGGTGGATTTTTGACCCCGTAGCTGTGAGATAGCAGATCCAGGGCAGGACCGGAGTGGCCAAGAATTGAACCGGGCTACCTGCTGACAGATCAGCTCCCTGGAGAAAATGGCCATGTTGGAAAGTAGAATCATAGCGTTGGAAGGGCCCTCCTGAGTCATCTAGTCCAACCCCCTGCACTAGGCAGGACACTCACATCCCTATCGCTCATCTACTGTCACCTGCCACCCCCTTGAGCCTTCACAGAATCAGCCTCGCCGTCAGATGGCTCTCCAGCCTCTGTTTAAAAATCTCCAAAGATGGAGAACCCACCACCTCCCGAGGAAGCCTGTTCCACTGAGAAACCGCTCTGACTGTCAGGAACGTCTTCCGGATGTTTAGACGGAATTTCTTTTGAATTAATTTCATCCCATTGGTTCTGGTCCGTCCCTCTGGGGCAAGAGAGAATAACTCTGCTCCATACATGGCAGCCTTTTAGTTGAAGATGGTTATCAGATCCCCACTCAGTCATCTCCTCTCCAGGCTAAAGCTCCCCCAACCTTTCTTCATACGTCTTGGTCTCCAAACCCCTCACCATCTTCATTGCCCTCCTCTGGACATGCTCCAGTTTGTCTACATCCCTCTTCAACTGGGGGCCCTAAAACTGAACACAGAACTCCAAGCGAGGCCGAACCGGAGCCGAGTAAAGCGGTACCATCACCTCCCGTGATCTGGACACATAGGGCAGACCCATAGCACAATATCCCACTGGAGTCCCTCCCCTCCCTAAACCCAGCCCTCCTCAGGGTTGCCAACCTCCACGCAGCACCCAGAGATCTCCTGGGATTACAATTCCTCTCCGGATGTGTGGCAATATTATAGGGCACCGTTATCATAAGATCTCCCTGGAGAAAAAGGCTGCTTTGGGAGGGGACTCTACAGAGGTCGATAACGTTGAGGTCCCTCTCCTCCCCAAATCCCACCCTCCCCAGGCTGCACCTGCAAAACGTCCAGGTATTTCCCAACCTAAGACGCTCCCCTAATCTCCAGGTATTTCCCAGAGCTGGCAACCCTAACAACAGCCCCAGAGGATGGTGTGGAATTGCGGTCTCAAGAGAACAGCAGTGCAGTTTTCCTTGCCTCTCATTAACACATAGCTAACGGTTTATATACACAGGGTGACATAAACATCGCCTTGTTAATCAACGTTTTATCTGGGAACACAACAACCAGTTCTGCATATTTTGCAGCGTCACCTTGAACTCTGATCCAAAGATATATCTGCAGAAAGCAGCACAGTCGCAGGAGGAAATAAATTACTCAGAATGCTTCCTGTTCCTGTAACCTTCCCATCCAACCCCTCACACAAGTTTCTCTCTCCTTGTAGGGTTACCAGCCACCAGGTGGGGCCTGGGGATCTCTGAGCACTACACCTGATCCCCAAACCACAGAGGTTAGTCCCCCTGGAGGAAGTGGGCTGAGTTTTCTACCCTCCCCAGTGCCACCCTCCATCCCCAAACGTTTAGGGATTTCCTAAACAAGGGTTGGCAAAACTTTGGTGCAAGGGTTCCAGCTCTAGGTGGGGAAATACCGGAAGGTTTTGTTTTCTACGGACATGATGCTGTTTTTCTACATTATTCCTGTGCTGCGTCCCGTGCCTGATATGCTTACTCAGGACAATGTTTGAGTCCAAGAGCACCTTCACGGTCCGCAAGGACCCACATGAATAGGGAAGGATCCTTATGGCCGCATCATGTGAAAACTACAGTTCTTGTACTCATGCCAGATTACAGAAAGTACAACCATGTCTGAACCAATATGGCAGGGGTAGTCAAACTGTGGCCCTAACCCTAACCCTAACCTAAGCGTTCGCTGGCAGGGGCTCCTGGGAATTGTAGTCCATGGACATCTGGAGGGCCGCAGTTTGACTACCCCTGCGTATAATGTCTTTCTCATTCAGGGTTTCGCAAAACCCGAGGACTTCTTGAATGGGTGGGAGATAAATTTGTATATATTTTTAAATGTGTTAAACATTTACCATGGCATTATTATATATGGTCATGTCGATCTCCCCCACAAAAAAACAGCCAATGACGGTCCGGGGTGGTGGTGGGAAAGGGAGGGGCCTTAGGTGGGCGTGTTCACAGCTCTGATTCCCAACCATATTCTGCAAAATTGTGTCACTTCTGGGGGTTCTCAAAGCCTGAAGAACGTTTCAGAGGGTTCTCAAAGGGGAAAAAAATTGAGAAAGGCCATTTTACATCCACTACAAAAGTTCTGCGGCTCGGTGACGGAATTGCGAAATACACCACAGACCTAAGAAGTGGCTAATCCTATATCCGCTGATGTGCCCCTTACATGGAAATGTCACAGATCGTACTCTTCGCATTCGTTTCCATTTTACAAAATCATTATGTATCAGTAAAGAGGTAAAACCGGTAAAGGGGAACGGAGGCCGCACCAAGGCAGAGCAAAGACGAAACGAATAGTGCAAAAGGAAAATAATCTTTTCTTATTTTGTAGCCTGCCACTCACAGACAAGCTGACTTGTGGCAGGCAACACAGTGAAATCCCCACAATAAAACCCCAATAAAACAGAATAAGGCAACGATCCCAGCATGCCAGCAAAAAAAGACTCCCCCACCTCAAAGGACTACCAGGGGGGATAGACAAAAAAGGAGGGTTAGGCCATTATTCTGGCCACTTTTTTTTTTGAGGGGGGAAGCAGATTTTAACTGCCCTGCCTCAACCAAAAACCTGGCATCAGAGCTCCATCTTGCAGGCCCTGCAGAACCGGGAAAGCTCTGAGAGGGCCCTCAGCTCTCCTGGGTGATCATTCCAGGTCTGGCCAGAACCAAAAAGACCCTGGCCCAGGTCAAGGCCAAGCGTACCTCTCATGGGCCAGGGACCACCAGCACAAATAGCTCTGTGGGACAGGGGGGCATAGGGAAGTAGGTGGTCCCACGTGTATGACAGATTGAATAATGGTTGCATAACCTTCACGTGCAGCTTCAGCAGGGGGGATTTATTTTCAGATTATTTTTTGTCTCCTTCCCATACGTACACGAAGAAGAAGAAGAAGGAGGAGGAGGAGGAGGAGTTGGTTCTTATATGCCGCTTTTCCCTACCCGAAGGAGTCTCAAAGTGGCTTACAGTTGCCTTCCCTTTCCTCTCCCCACAACAGACACCCTGTGAGGGAGGGGAGGCTGAGAGAGCCCTGATATTACTGCTCAGTCAGAACAGCTTTATCAGAGCCGTGGCGAGCCCAAGGTCACCCAGCTGGCTGCATGTTGGGGAGCCCAGAATCGAACCTGGCATGCCAGATTAGAAGTCCGCACTCCTAACCACTACACCAAACTGGCTCACAAAACATTATTTTCCTTTTGCACTATTTGTTTCTTCTTCAGTGAATGGCGTACCAAATCATACCTACGGGTGGGTTCCAGCTTGCCAACCTCGAATCTCAACAGGTTCAAAGGACAGACCGTTGTCCGTAGAATTTGTTCCTGCGCATGTGAGTGTCAAAATTAGGCTTATTTTCCAAATCTTATTGAACGGTGCAGATCTCGTGGGTGTTTTTAACCTCCCCCCTCCACACACACACATACACTCATATCACAGTACAAATGTTTGCTGTGGTCAGCAAATTTATCGCCTTTCCACCTGTACTTCCTGGTTTCAAACTGCAGAACGACATTTCTACAGGTTCCTCAGGAGTCTGTAGCTTCAAATTCCAGATACTTGGTCCAAACCAGGGATAGTCAAACTGCGGCCCTCCAGATGTCCATGGACTACAATTCCCAGGAGCCCCTGCCAGCGAATGCTGGCAGGGGCTCCTGGGAATTGTAGTCCATGGACATCTGGAGGGCCGCAGTTTGACTACCCCTGGTCCAAACGATCAGTCCAAAAAGGTGGCATTTTAGGAGGTGTCCAAAATCTGGATTTAACCTCTGTTTTCTTAACACGGCACTACCAATACGGTCATCTGTTTTACGTGTTATGCTTTCTGTTTGACTTCAAGTGCTGTGGCTGCTGAATCTTAACAAGCTTTCGCATCTCATTTATTTTATTTGCTTCCTGTGTACCGTGTGCAGCATGCGTCGCCCTTTGGGAATGCAAATCACAGCGGGCTGAATCCGGTTTTAATTCCAGATCAAAGGGCAACTCCCATCCCACACGTGCACTACATGGTTCCCTTGTCCTGAAATGGTGCCAAGTGTCTGTTATTCACCCTTTTTGGGAAGCCAATGGATTCCCCTCATCAGTTAGGGTTGCCAGCCCTGAAGGTGAGAAATACCTGAAGGTTTTGGGGGTGGAGCCAGGGGAGGGCGGGGCTTAAGAATGGGAGGGACTCATCTGGGTATAATGCTGTAGGGCAGGAGTAGTCAACCTGCGGTCCTCCAGATGTTCATGGAATACAATTCCCATGAACCCCTGCCAGCAAATGCTGGCAGGGGTTCATGGGAATTGTAGTCCATGAACATCTGGAGGACCACAGGTTGACTACCCATGCTGTAGGGTCCAAAGACGCCATTTTTCTCCCCAGGAATTGACCTTGGTAGCCTCAAAATCAATTGTTTGCTTATTTCTTGGGTTTATAAACTACTCTAATAGGCTCAGGACAGTGTACGACATATTGGATCTCCATATAAACACGTGTTATAAGACAGTGAACACTGGAAGATCTCCAGGGGACGCTTGGAGGTTGGCAACCTTACCATCACCTGAGTTTTGCAGGTTGGGAAAATCGCATGTGGGAGACAGCTCTGAGCCTCTTTGCCTGGGGTCCCTACCCCAATCAGATCACCACATGCTTGGGATGCCTCATACCACAGAGATCCGTTCACCTGGAGCCAGCTTCGGAGGGTGGGCATGACCCCTCTCTTCCCCTGGCTTCACCCTCAATTTCCCAGGAAGTTCCCAGGCTGGAGGTAGCAGACTAAAAGTGATGCTTGATGGTCCCTTATTCCCTAAGAATAGCTGGGGGGAGCTTTTTGGTTTAGGATGAGGACTGCTGTGGAAGGGAGAGTTCAATCTTGCCCCTGCAGAAATTCTAGGTGGGGCCCAAAAGCTAACTGCATGGTGAGCAAATATATAGTGTTTATATACCTAAGGCTGTGTCAAGTGAGAGACAGAAAAATGCTTATTGAAAACTCTTTGGGCTGGGAAAAAGTCCTGGTACAACCGGAAACGTCATGGCTCACGGCTGCTCTTGCAAACGTGGCAGGTAGATCCGCCTGCTTCAGTCTAAAAAGCCTGAGCTTTGTTAAAAGAGATGAAAAAAAAGTTGGTTTTGATACCCCGTTTTTTTCTACCCCAAGGGCTTCCAATCACCTTCCCGTGCTCTCCCCACAATGGGCACCTTGTGAGGGAAGTGGGACTGAGAGAGCTCTGAGAGAACTGCAACAGGCCACGGTCACCCAGCAGGCTTCATAAGGAGCAGCGGAGAATCTGATCTGATTCTCCATATTAGTCCGCTGAAGAAGAAGAGCTGGTTCTTATATGCCGCTTTTCTCTACCAGAAGGAGTCTCAAAGCGGCTTCCAATCGCCTTCCCTTTCCTCTCCCCACAACAGACACCCTGTGAGGTGGGTGAGGCTGAGAGAGCCCTGAGATTACCATTTGGTCAGAACAGCACAATCAGGGCTATGATGCACCCAAGGTCACCCAGCTGGCTGCGTGTGGGGGAGCAGAGAATCAAACCCCGCTTGCCAGATTTGAAGCCACTGCACCACACCTATCTGGATCCCCTCCTCTTCCCAGGCTCATCAATGGCCATTTTGGGAGGGTCAACATGACGATATATCGTCATATCACCCAATAAATGTTTAGCAAATTTTAAAAATATATACTAAATTAATTAACTCCCAACCAATTGGATTGTGAGTGGGTGGACAGGAAGGCATGTGCCAGTGTTTGTCTCTTGTGCTCCTTCCTTGCATACACGGGGAATTGCTGAACGCCACTGCGGGATGGGAGGTGAATTTCTTCCAGGCCAGGCTGGATTCTGGAGATTTTTGATGGGGGGAATCACTCGGGCATAAAATTGGGGTCACTGTCAGTGGGCAGGTAGTTGTGAGTTCCAGTACTGTGCAGGGGGTTGGACTAGATGACCCTGGAGGTCCCTTCCAGCCCTGCGATTCTATGATTCAATCGGAGAAACCCTTACAGGGCTGTCAAGCAATCTCAGGGATTCACAAAACGCTGGCAGAGAAAGCCAGCCCTAAGGAGCTGCCCCATCAGTTGTGACTTGACAGCAAAATTATACGCCTTACACCAAAATCGGCACCTCTGGAAAGCTTCAAACAACCTACAGATTGTAAACGCGCAACTATTTAAAAACTGATTAGAAGACCTTTCTAAAAAGTTACAACAAGCACTGCCAACACCGTACACTGAGAAATCAGCAGCACGGATTTATTTTAAATGTTTTATTACCTGAGGGTGCACCCAAAATGATAAGACGAATAAAACAAGAACAAAAAAAACCCCAGAAGCTCCAACAGATTAACACAGCTGCTCTTTCAGAGTGAATTTACAGAAATGTACAGAAAATGACCTGAGTGTTTCCCATACATGGGAGGGAACTGGGAAGTGAAATGCGGACTTTGAGTAAACCAAGTTGAGAAACCCCTGAGGTGCCCTCTTGTCTGCAGAGTCAACAATGGGCAATTCCTCAGCCCAGTCACTGCATCCTCTCTCTGACTAGCAGATAGCAGGAAGGGGACCCAGCAGTCACCGTGGTGTAGTGGTTAAGAGTGGCATTCTCTAACATGGAGAACTGGGTTTGATTCCCTGCTCCTCCACGTGTACCCAGCTGGCAGTCCTTGGTCTAGTCGCAGTCCTGTTAAGAGCTGTTCTCACAAAGCAGAGCTCTCTCAGACCCACCCAGCTCACAGAGGGTCGGTGGGGGGAGAGGCAGGGAAGGTAATTAGAAGCCTTCTTAAGGCTCCTTCGGGCAGCGAAAAGCAGGGTATCAAAACCAACTCCTCTTCTTCCTCATCTTCAGTTGCTGTTGTTAATGAAGGGTCTGGCCCTTGAGGTGTGGGGCAGTGTTGCTGGGGCTCAGCTCAGTTTGAACCTGGCCACCAGCGGCCCACTAGAACAGTGGCTCACCAGGAAATGCTGCTGCAAGTTCACTCCTGCTGTACAAAAACACATGGGAAGGCAGCCCCCTTGCTCAACCACCCCGTCCTTTACATTTGCTCCTTCTTGTACCCAAGGGCGAAAAATGTTCTGAATGTGTCACCGCGGAGAAGGACCAAGGAATGGCCTTGCTCTCCTGCCTCATGTATGAGAGCCAGCATGACCTTCCGGCAGGGATCTGGGCCATGCAGGGCGAAATTTCTTTCTCCCTTGCGCCCTGGAATTCTGCTGGGTGACTTCGGGCCTAACCCACCCCACAGGTCAAGTGGGTCTCCGTGTCGGTCTGAAGCAGCACAACAAAACAAAATCAGAGTCCAGGGGCACTTTTAAGACCAACACAGATTTATTCAAGGAAGAGTGCTTGCACTCGAAAGCTCACGCCTCGGATAAATCTTTGTTGGCCTTAAAGGTGCCCCTGGACTCTGATTTTATTTTGCTGTGCCACCCCACAGGGTTGTTGTGAGGATGCAAACAGAAAAGGGGAGAATGCCTTAAGCTGATTTCGGACCCCTTTGGGCAGGAAAAGGCGAGACATAACTAAAGTTTAAAAACCAGCAATAGCCGTGGAGAGGCAAGATATGCATTTTACAAGCAAATAAAAGTCTAATTCCCTCTCTGAAAAGTAGCTCGCCCTTCCTCATTCATGTCGAGACTCCTCCAGAGTCCAGGGAAGAGTCCACCTTCGCCCCCAGGGCTACCTGCCAAGCGGCTCCTCCCAGCCCAGACCCCCTCCCCGCCCCCAAAAGTCCTCTCTGACCTCTTTGGCCACCGACACCCTTCCCCTCCCTCCCGGATGGAAGCGAATCATCCCGATCCGCTGATCTGCCCGCTTCGAATCCGGTTCCGGACCCCCCTTCCCACTTTCGCCGTGGCTCAGGTCCAGACCCCTCCCCTGACCCCCTGCCCACATCCACTCCGGATTCCAGATCTCACTCCGGCGTCAAAACGCACGCCCCTCTCCCCCCACCAGGCGCGCACTTTTCGGATCCTTCCGGATTTTCCCGCCCAGGAACTTTTGCTGGGCCAGAAACCCCATCCCAGCCCCCCCCCACTCTCCTTGCCCCCCAAATCTCCCTCCTCCCCACCCTCCCCACACCTGCGCACCTCCCTTCGCCGGGGCTCACCGTAGGCATCGGAGGAGGGGCTGGCCGCGGAGGGGGCGTCGTCGCTGCCCCCCTGTTTCGCTTTCGCCCCCATGGCGGGGAGGGGGCGGGAGGCTCAAGCGGCCGCCCGCGGATCCCAGGAGGGCTCGGCGGAGAGGAAGGGGCTACCCGGGGACGGATCCTGGAGCGGGAACCTGCTGGCCGGCCGTTGCCACCCCCGCCCGCCTTGACATCACAACAGGTGCCTCCGGCGGCGCACCTGCCGCCCGGGACACGCCCCTTTCCGCACAGCTGAGAGGCGGCCACGCCCCTCCTGGCCAACATCTGCACGGAACCACACGCCACACTCACACAACACACAGACACGCACACACACACTGCCCTGACAACGCGCAGGTGGGCTTGGGCAGGGCTCAGGTGCAGGCTGCAAACTTTTTTCTCTCCGGCGTCCAAAACGAACGCGATTCAAAGGCACCGGGTCGAGCCGGAAGGCTTGTTTTGGGGTCTGCCGGGGCTTCTTTCGCCTTCCGCACGAAAGCCATGCTAATTTGTCAAAATGTCTGATATTTTGGCTGGTACTCAAAAAAAGACCCGTGCAATGTGCAGTGTGCCATGCACCCTCTGTAGAGCACTCTGCTCTTGAGGCTGCCCTTTTGACTGGCATGTGTTGGCCAGCGCTGGAAGATTAAAGAAAGCAACACTCGTCCACCTGAGCGTTTAGACCAGGGGCAGTCAAACTGTGGCCTTCCAGATGTCCATGGACTACAATTCCCATGAGCCCCTGCCAGCGAATGCTGGCAGGGGCTCCTGGGAATTGTAGTCCATGGACATCTGGAGGGCCGCAGTTTGACTACCCCTGGTTTAGACAATGAGCAATACAAGTCACAAAGTTCACCTTGTATTGCGTGCACAGGTCTTCTTTAGTACTGTACTATCCCATCTGTGACTGAAATGTTTTTTGCTAGACGGTCACTGATTTAAAAGGGCATGCACTGATCCTATAGATTAGACAGCCCTGACCATGGTGACCCAAGCGAGCCAGGTCCAGCCAAATCAAAGAAACTCTGGAAGAAGACTCTCCCCAGGATGTCCACGGCTGCTGTGTGGAGGCAAAGACAGACAGACCACCTGTTTTCCTCTTGTCCTTATAACCCTGCAGGGCCCCTACAGTTTAGTTTAAACCTATAATGGGTTAGTGTTTTATTAAATATATATATGCAATTTATTTGTGAGTTTCTTCATATTCATGTTACCTGCCCTGAGTTGACCAGGGAGGAGTAGGATATAAAAATAAAATATTATATTGTGAAATGACATTACAAAAACACAGACATGGAGCCAGCATGGTTTGGGTCCAGGTTTGGGCAAGTCAAAAACTCTCAGCCTTGCAGGGTTGTTGTGAGAAGAACATGGAGGAGAGAACAACGTTGATCACTTCAGGTTCTCATTGGGAAGAAAAACTGGGTACAAAAAAACACATGCTCAAACACTTGTGCTTCCATGCCAGGAAAAAAATCCCACCTTCATAATTTTTACACATTTTTATCCTGTCCTTTATCCTTTCGTCCTTTTTCCCTCACAATAACCCTGCAAGGTAGGAGAGGCTGAAGCAGTCTATGGAATTCAGCCATTCAGTAAGCTCAACCGGAGAGTGAAGGTTTAAACATGTCTCCCAAATCTACTAGTCTTACTAGCTGCTGCACAAAGTTGTCAGCTGCACAAGAAGCGCCCCCCAAAAACCCTTTAGAATACACAGAACATAACAAAACACTAATAAAGCACAGATCTCCCTGGAGGGACGGGTGGGAAGGGTTGCCAACAGGCTGTGAAAAAACATCCTGCCTTTTTAAAAAGCAGAAATTGTGGGAAAGGGCAACTGGGATTGTGTTGTGACTCTGAAGTAAACAACATCCTGCTAAGACTCCTTAAAGCAGGGGTAGTCAAACTGCGGCCCTCCAGATGTCCATGGACTACAATTCCCAGAAGCCCCTGCCAGCAAATGCTGGCAGGGGCTTCTGGGAATTGTAGTCCATGGACATCTGGAGGGCCGCAGTTTGACTACCCCTGCCTTAAAGGGAAAGGACATTTTTATTCCAGACCTGTTGACCATCCTGGTAGCGGAAAAGCTGGTGAAATCTTCCCTTCTGTGTTAAAACCCTAAAGAGACAGAAGATCTTTCTGGAGGGGCCAAAGTGTGTGGAAACTCCTTTTGTGGTTCCTCCACCCCATAAGTTACACCATAACTGTCGCTTCTTGCATCCTTTGCCTCTTCTCAATAAATGAACCAGGCTGATAGTTACGACATTAACGTTTGCAATCATGGCTTTTCCCCACGTGACCATCTCTGGGGGATCCTGAGCTCAGTTTAAACCCGGTTGGAGATTCAAACCGAATGCAGGGCTCTGAGAGGCTTTCTTTGAAATCACTGACTAGAAAATATAGTGATTAAGGTAAAGGTAAAGGTATCCCCTGTGCAAGCACCGAGTCATGTCTGACCCTTGGGGTGATGCCCTCTAGCGTTTCCCTGGCAGACTCAATACGGGGTGGTTTGCCAGTGCCTTCCCCAGTCATTACCGCTTACCCCCCAGCAAGCTGGGTACTCATTTTACCGACCTCGGAAGGATGGAAGGCTGAGTCAACCTTGAGCCGGCTGCTGGGATTGAACTCCCAGCCTCATGGGCAGAGCTTCAGACTGCATATCTGCTGCCTTACCACTCTGAGCCACAAGAGGCTCATGCAGATTGTATTAAAGGTAAAGGTAAAGGTATCCCCTGTGCAAGCACCGAGTCATGTCTGACCCTTGGAGTGACGCCCTCCAGCGTTTTCATGGCAGACTCAATACGGGGTGGTTTGCCAGTGCCTTCCCCAGTCATTACCGTTTACCCCCCAGCAAGCTGGGTACTCATTTTACCGACCTCGGAAAGATGGAAGGCTGAGTTGACCTTGAGCCGGCTGCTGGGATTGAACTCCCAGCCTCATGGGCAGAGCTTCAGACTGCATGTCTGCTGCCTTACCACTCTGCGCCACAAGAGGCTCTTACAGTGCTCAACTAATGAGGCTGGTTTTGTTATAACTAATAATAAAGTAATAATAATTTTATTTTTATAACCCCAGCTGGCTCAGAGCGGGTTACAAAAGAAAAAAAAATACAAAATATTTAATTCAGGTGGAAAACATTATATAATTTCAGTTAAAATATATTATTAACCTATACAGTTAAAACTGCCTCCTTAAAAAACCTTGCAAAAGGGGTGGGGGTTATTTTCTGTTGTTGGATCGACACTTTAAATGACCAGACAGTATCTTTATGGCCATGTTAAAATCTTTTGCTGACTGTAATAGCAGAATTGCAGTCTATTGCCTGGCCTGCCCTTGTAAAAAAAAAATCTACATTGGACAACAACATGCCCTGTCAAAATTAGAATACTGAAGCATCATTCTAGGATCAAAAATAAAAATTATGGAGGCTCCTTTAACTGAATATTTTCTTACATGCAGTCATTCTGATTATCTTAGATTTTTTTTTGTTTTAGAAAACATAACAAATAAAAAACACAGAACAGAGATTGAGAAAACACTATATATTTGAATTTCAGTCATCAGCCCCAGTGGGTTTGAGTTTAAACATGGATATTCCCGGGATATTTGTAATTTGTTACTTTAAGATAGCACTGTTAGATTGTATTGTCCCTTTAAGACGGTTACATACTTTTAGACAGTACTGTAATTTTACTTGCAGCTTGTAACTTTAAGAACCTTCTCCTAATGAAGGCTGGCTTTAAAAATGGTTAGATTGTAATTCCTAGTTAGAGACTATAACCATCTCGGGAAATGGGGAATGGGTGGTCCTCAACAGGGAGGGTTGAATTTAAAAAGAAGGTATGTTTATTAGTTATTCATAAAACACCCTTTCTGTGTTGCTTGGGTGGAGACAGATGGGGCAAGCAACTAGCCTCTTTTAATTATTTCTTTTCACAACTGGGGAAGTGTCTGCCATTTAATTACTAACCTTGACATTTTTGTTTCTCCAATGCTTTTGTGAACCACAACTGGACCCAAAAGACCGTTTACCTTTTTTTATAAGAAAATTATCATACTGCATAATGTTACAACACAGTTCACTAATTTACATTTACCCTTTGTACTCTTATGATCCTTGTGCCACTGTCTGAGGAAGGGGGCCTGCACCTGAAAACTCACACCTTGAATCAATCTTTGCTGGTCTTCAAGGTGCCATGGGACTCAAATCTTAGAAAGACGACAGAAACTGTTTTTTTTTTTTAAGGTAGTGTCAATCATTTAAAGTCAATTGGTAAACACCCCGAGTATTATTTTGGTAAAATTATTTACACCAGGGGTAGTCAAAACTGCAGCCCTCCAGATGTCCATGGACTACAATTCCCAGGAGCCCCCTGCCAGCGAATGCAAGATATCTAAAACCAAGATATCTAAAACAACTTCTTCCCTTCCAGAGCATATATTAAGTTCTCAACATTCCTTGGGAGGGCATAAATTAAGCTCTCAACAGGCCTATTTAGCCCTCAATATTCCTTCCCTACTAAAGTCTATTTAGCCTCAACATGCCAGTTAATTTGCAAAGTTGCAACCGGCCGGGAAAAAACTTACAAGTAATTGAACAGCGCCGCTATGTAGCTTCTGTTACAAAGTAGAGCAGCAACTTCACTATGATGATAAAGTGTAGTCCCACTATGAATCACAGGGAGGGGGAAATTTGAAAATTCTCTCTAACCCACAAAATCTACCCCTTCAGGAGAAGCCTTTCCTTTCATTCCCTGCTGCTCTCAACATTCTGTCTTTCTTGGAGCATATTCAGTCCTCATCAAGTAAGTCTAAGGGTTTTCACCCCCTTTCTAATTAACCTGGAAGGTTTACATTAATTAATCTATTACTATATATATCAGGGGTAGTCAAACTGCGGCCCTCCAGATGTCCATGGACTACAATTCCCAGAAGCCCCTGCCAGCGAATGCATTCGCTGGCAGGGGCTTCTGGGAATTGTAGTCCATGGACATCTGGAGGGCCGCAGTTTGACTACCCCTGATTTACACCATATTAGTCAGTATATGATGTTTAAGAATCATCTGTACACCGCCCGTGGCGCCGCGGGCGCCACGGACTAAATAAAACAGTAAGGGGTTCTGGGGCGGGATGTGTCCGGGATGAGGAAGGGTCCGGATTGGACCCTTCCTCATGACAGACAACCGGAGGGACCAAACGGCAGGCGCGAAGCGCCTGCCGATTGGTCCCTCCGATTCCCAGCCCCAGCAAATGCGAGCCGCGCTCAGCGCGGCTCGCAGTTGCTCCCGGCCTGACGTGGTGAGAGGCGCGAAGCGTCTCTCACCGCGTCAGGCCGGCCCCAAGGAAGCCCCCGCCGCAAACACAACACAAGACTCCAGCCGCCGAGAAGCTGCAGAAAAAAAAAAACACCCCCGGAGGAGCCTTTCGCCGCTAGCGCGACGAGAGGCAGCAGAAAAAAAAACCCTGTAGGAGCTCCAAGCCGCCGCGCCGACGAGAGGCAGCAGAAAAAAAAACCCCTGTAGGAGCTCCAAGCCGCCGCGCCGACGAGAGGCAGCAGAAAAAAAAACCCCTGTAGGAGCTCCAAGCCGCCGCGCCCACGAGAGCTAGCAGAAAAAAAAAACCCTGCAGGAGCCTTTCACAGCTCCAAGCAGCAGAAAAAAAACCCCGGAAGGAGCCTTTCCCAGCTCCAAGCAGCAGGAAAAAAAACCCCTGTAGGAGCTCCAAGCCGGCACGCCCACGAGAGCTAGCAGAAAAAAAAAACCCTGCAGGAGCCTTTCACAGCTCCAAGCAGCAGAAAAAAAACCCCGGAAGGAGCCTTTCCCAGCTCCAAGCAGCAGGAAAAAAAACCCCTGTAGGAGCTCCAAGCCGGCACGCCCACGAGAGCTAGCAGAAAAAAAAAACCCTGCAGGAGCCTTTCACAGATCCAAGCAGCAGAAAACAAAACCCTGAAGGAGCCTTTCCCAGCTCCAAGCAGCAGCTCCCTGTAGGAGCTCCAAGCCGGCACGCCCACGAGAGCTAGCAGAAAAAAAAAACCCTGCAGGAGCCTTTCACAGATCCAAGCAGCAGAAAAAAAAAACCCTGAAGGAGCCTTTCCCAGCTCCAAGCAGCAGGAAAAAAACCCCTGTAGGAGCTCCAAGCCGGCACGCCCACGAGAGCTAGCAGAAAAAAAAAACCCTGCAGGAGCCTTTCACAGATCCAAGCAGCAGAAAAAAAACCCCGGAAGGAGCCTTTCACAGATCCAAGCAGCAGAAAACAAAACCCTGTAGGAGCCTTTCCCAGCTCCAAGCAGCAGAAAACAAAAAAACCCTGTCGGAGCCTTTCACAGCTCCACGCAGCAGAAAAAAAAACACCTCCTGGTGTCCCCTGGGTCCTAGCGCCCATTGCATTCCTGGTTGCAATGGGCTTTCTTGCTAGTTTAATATATATTTGCATGTTGAGTGTTCTCACTCACTGAAGAAATTTGGGAACACTTTTGATCCAGACTGCGTTCTGTGGAGAATCAAGAGCACACACAAGAAGCACCATGATTTTGTCTTTATTAAATGGACCATTCATATTATTGATATTATACTTTGGGCCTCTTCTACAGGACATTCTTCTCCTTTTCTTGCAGCGCGCTTCCTGCAGGTGCTTTACTCCCTCCCCTTCCCCTCCCGGCTTCCAGAAAACGACTGCTTTAGAGGGTGAACTCTATGGCAGTATAACCCCACTGTTCTCCTCCCTTCCCAAAACGCCTACCCCCGCAGCTCAAGGAATTTCTCCAGCCAGAGTTGGCAACTCCGTTTCAAATCCCAATTCAGTCGCCGAAGCACATTCGGGGCCTGTCTCAGCCTAATCGACCTCACGAGGAGGCTAAAATAAAACAGAGACAAGATCCGTGCGTGCTGCCTCTCCTCAGAGGAAAGGTGTGGTGAAAAAGGCGTCCGGAAGACGGATCTCAGTGGGGCTTCACCTCCCAGCAAAGAAGTTCAGGCTCTCAGAGGTGATTTTTAAAAGGAGGGGTTTGCCAAATGCCGCTCCTCCTAATCTCCACTGTGACCAGAGGCCAAGAAAAGAGGCAGCCAGTGATGTTTTCCTTCTACGCCACCCATAAAAAAAAAAGGCAGGGAATCTTTCTCAACACCTATTTATTTATTATATTTATATACCGCCCTGTGGTGTTCGCCAGTTTTGCCAGGGCTACTGGAGCACAGAGCCAAACCTTTCTGCCTCATCCTACTCCAATCCTTGTATGTGGAATGTGGAGGGGTCCTCTTTGCCTGTTCATGCCCAAAAATGGCTTAATGGTCACTGCTGTACCAGCGGGAAACACCTCCCCGCCTTGCTAACTTTCATTTATTTCTGCCCAAACAATTCTAACCTCAAATGCACAACTAGGCCATTTTCATCCTGCCCGCTCACCCATTTCATTTCCTTCCATCCCATAACCTCAGCCCTCTTTACCAAATCCTCACTCCTCAGCGAGCAAACTCTTCCCCTTAAACCCCCGCCCCATTCTGTACCTCTCCCATTTGCACAAGGAGACACAAACCTTTGAGGTGGTTCCTGCTTCCCTGTTTATAAACCTTCAAGTCAACAAGGAGGTGGCACAGGCATGAATAGGAGCACGGATAAATCCATCAGCGCAGAAACTATTAAACTGTTCACATCTAGTTCGACGACGGGGAAACGGCTTAATCCGAGAGGCGATATTTCTCGTCTTATGAATTGGGAGTGGGGTGGGGGAGATTTCATTCTGTTAGATACATCACTGGCCTGGCTCTCCACAGGGAGGAAAGGTAGTCACCTTTTTCTCCCAGCAGAGCTCCGGCGCCCATAATCCACCATCCAAAAACCAGATCTATGCATGAAGCTTCCACCCACAATTCTGTCCTATGCTCTGTGCTCAAGAAAGCCACATCTACTGCATGGGGTGCCAGTTCTGTGGCTATTTAAGGCACAGCCAAGACAGGGGGAAAGGTAGCAACCTCTTTGTGTTCACAGACTCCAGTGTGTCTGTATGTGCAAATGTGGAATCATGGAGAAACGTGAAAGTCCTTCCGTTACCAAAGATATCATTGGGGTAGCCAACTTTGGCTCCTGGAAATTCTGCTTTAGAAGCAGCAGCACACCGTGCAGTTCCGGAAACTATTTGACAAGCAATATTTGCTCGTCTGTGCCGCAGTGCCGGTTGATTCCGACATATCCGGTTGCTCTTACAGGTGGGAGAGAAGTCCAGGTAGCTATTTTTCTTTGTTTCCTGGTTGACTGGCAGTCCAAGTCCCTGCCCTCTCCAGGGTCCAGAGACTGAAGGGTTTTAGCTCCTTCCTCCCCAGCAGTGTTTCAGGCCTGCCACCAGGGTTAATGTATAAACAAAATGCAATCTCAGGAGAACAAGCCAGGCGCACATTCACAACTATATTCACACTACAGTGTCAATTAACCGGGTTGGGGTGGAGATACTTCTGTTCAGGGTTCACCTCTGTTTCTGACAGCATTCTGAGATCCACAGGTCAAGGTTTCCCACGGGGACATATATATGGTCACCCATAAAGACCTGGGTATCACTGTACTGTTAAAGGCCTGGCTACAATTAAAAATTCTGGCCCCTCTGCCACACGCTCAGGCACAGGCTTGCCCCTTCAGTGGTTCATGGGCCACTTGCACTGGTTAACATGCGCAATAGAGCAAGATATGGGTGAAATGGGAGAAGCCAAAGGCAAGAGCCTCTTGTGGCGCAGAGTGGTAAAGCAGCAGACATGCAGTCTGAAAGCTCTGCCCATGAGTCTGGAAGTTCAATCCCAGCATCCGGCTCAAGGTTGACTCAGCCTTCCATCCTTCCGAGGTCGGTAAAAGAGTACCCAGCTTGCTGGGGGGGTAAACAGTAATGACTGGGGAAGGCACTGGCAAACCACCCTGTATTGAGTCTGCCAAGAAAACGCTAGAGAGCATCACCCCAAGGGTCAGACATGACTCGGTGCTTGCACAGGGGATACCTTTACCTTTAAAGGCGAGAGGGTGAAATTTACCACTTCAGAAGGCAGCTATTAATTTTATTTATTCCACCGCTGGCAAATTAGCAATTCTCTTGTAGCGCACAGTTTGGGAATTATTGCCTTCTGATCTCTGTCCAAGCCGAGGCTGGCATGAACTGGAAATGCAGTCTGCAACCCTGAACGTTCATTCGTACGCAGAACTTCTGTGTGGGTGTCAGAACAGTGGGTTGAACCAATACACTGTTCTCCACACACACGGCCTGTCCACATTTTCCTGCTCAGCCGGAATTGGAAACTATCTAGGCCAAATGAACACAGAGTTCCAGATTTTCTTTGAACAGACACACACTCATGCACAGCCTCCAATGTTTGAAGAAGGAGAAGAGATGGTTCTTATATGCCGCTTTTCCCTACCTGAAGGAGGCTCAAAGTGGCTTACAGTCGCCTTCCCATTCCTCTCCCCACAACAGACAACCTGTGAGGGAGGGGAGGCTGAGAGAGCCCTGATATCACTGCACGGTCAGAAGAGTTTTATCAGTGCCGTGGCGAGCCCAAGGTCACCCAGCTGGCTGCATGTGGGGGAGTGCAGAATCGAACCCGGCATGCCAGATTAGAAGTCCGCACTCCTAACCACTACACCAAACTGGCTCTGTTGGTGGTGTTTGTACGCTGCAAAATGCAGACCATAATTCTGCAGCTAGAGAAGTAGGATTCCTAAACCAGCACAAGGCTACACTAAGCAGACGTTCACCTACTTGCTTGACAGTGCTCCATGCTCCTAAGGCTCCACCCATGTGGGGGAAACAAAAATCCTGTCATATTTCTTGGAAAATGCTGGATGTTCTGGAATTCCCTTTTGTTAGAACTTCAGGCAGGAGTTCTAGGGAAAGATGCTCCCCTGCCCAAGTCCCTGGAGAACTACTGCAGCCTGAACTACCTTGGACCCTCAATCAGACCCATTTGGCAGCCTCACATTTAGAAATCCTCTTCGGCCACCTCCTGCAAAAGCAAGAGAAAGGGAGACTTCGATGCGGCCTCCTTATTGGGACACCTAAGCAGCCCCCCCCCATCTCTGGTCTGTGTGTTTAAACATACTTGTAAGGATTATTCTATAGGCCGATCCTGTTGCTTGTCCTCCAACCTCTGTTCAGGTTGAGATTTGACCCTGGTTGGTCACTGGGAAGGAGGCACGACGTCTGTCTGTACATGGAATGACCCTAAGGAATTACTCTACAAAGAGTATGATTAAAATGTGGAATCTGCTGCCAGAGGATGTAGTGATGGCCACAGGGATAAACAGCTTTCAATGAGGATTAGATAGATTCATGGAGGAGTCATCTATCAGTGGCTGCCCACCATGAGTGAGGGGAACCCACCCCCTCCCACACACACACACATATTCAGCAGTACTAGGCCTCTGAATCCGAAAGCCCGGAGGCAGCACAAGGAGGAAGGCCTCGTCCTCTGTGTCCTCTTGTTGGCCCTCCAGAGGAATGGGTTGGCTGTCATGTGAGGCAGGGAGCTGCAGCAGATAGACCCCTGGCCTGATCCAGCAGGGGTCTTCTTATGTTCCCGGGGCTGTTATCAAACTGATTTTATAGCACGAGGGTGTAAAATATAGGAGGGATGTAATAACACGCAATGCAACTTGGTTCGGTTTCTATAAAAAAAAATCACCAGATGTCAACATTTATTTGTCTTATGGCCCCCGGAAAAATTGCAACTTTAAAAAAACAAACAAAATGAAAACCCATATCAATTGGGGGGGGGAGGGGGGAGAGAAAAGCCCCCCCTTGAACCTGAATCCGACGCCTGCTGCTCCAGGAAGCAAAGAGGGGAGAAGCTAGAAAACGGAGGCGCCAGTTCCCCAAGTGGAAGCTTGCCGAGAAACGTGAAGAATTCTTGGCTCCGATTGAAAATTTATTCTCTTGTTATGAAAAAGGTCAGAGTTATTGGCCCAAAAACGAGAACAAGTCCACGTATGTACAAGTTTTCCCAGGCACCGACAAGGAAGGACAGGTGGTAAAGGCAGGAGCTAGACACAACGGACTTCACAGGTCTCCACTGGTCTTTAAAAGCCCCAAATTGGACAAACTCTGGCCTTGGTTTCTTTTAAGACAGCAAAGGGTGGCGCTTTGGATTAGCAAAAAACGTGTCAAGAGTGCGCAAGTTCAGCCGGCCCTCCCCGTGTGGTCCTGCTCTAAACCAAGACCCCCCCCCCTGCCCCTTATGGCTGTCCCCAAGCTCATAAAGACAAAAAGAGATCCGTGACTCACTTCTGATCTAGCCTGACCCCGGCATGAAGCAGACACACCCACTGTCCCACCAGCAGGAGGCGCTGCCATCTTGAGCGCAACCATCCATCCTCGTTCTAGGGGGAGCCTTGCTTTCTAGACCACACTGGCACAGCTTGCGTATGGCAACCCACGAGGGACATTTTAGACCTCGCTTGTTTTGCTGCCTTCCTTCAAGGAGCAGGGGGTGTCAAGACCCTGGAGGCCGCCGTACACACTTCGTACGTAGCGCAGAGGGTCTCGAGCGATGCAGATCTGTTCAGTGGGAGGAAGAGGCCACCCAAGCCCAGATAATTATCCCTTCTTTCTGCGCAAAGGGTTTCCAGCTAAGAGAAGTTATCTCTTTCACTCTCTTCAGAACTTCATTCCCGCCCCCAACGAGAACTCCTGAGAGAAAAGACAAGAATGCTAGAGCGTCTCAACACACACTCCCTTGCCTGCCTGGAAAGAGAACCACGTGACCGGCGGAAGAAGCATTTCGGATTGGCAGCCAGGCCCGGCTTAAGCCTGAGCGGCAGGGAGGCCACCGGCATCCGGCAACAGGTCCTGGTGGGCTTCCAGGCGGGCCAGGCGGCTCTGCTCCAGGGCGATGGCCTCGGCTGAGTGTTTGCATTTCTCCGAGCCGCACTGGCATGTGAAGTACTTGCTCTTGATGTCCCAGAAGCGGTCCCCGTAGTCAAATCTGCAGAACAGGGAGGAAAGAGCATGAGGGAGGGGAGGCCGCATCTCCTGGCTACACGGACGAGCCACAGGGAGTTCTTGCCCTGAATTCTTGCACCTCCCAACTGGTATCTGGCATCATTTCCTCCCTGTTTCTCCTCACACTATTTCCACCCCCCTCCTTCCACGGGCAGGCAGCTGCCTTTTAGGCATTTTGGCGGGCAAGAGTTGTATTGTCAACTTTTTGCAAGATGGAGCTCATCCGCCAGGCGTACGGTTGAGGCCAGGGTGGACTCCTGGTGTTTCCATCAGAGGATCCCCCACTCGATGCCTTTAGATCTGGCTCCTTGCTTGCAGTGGAAGAAGGCTTGGCCCTCCAGCTGAACGGGGGGGGGGGGATACTAGTAAGGATGAGTTTAGTTCGCCATCTGTCTATTTATTTATTGTTGTAAGGGATGTTTTATGGGGTTTTACGGTATTTTTCCCGTTTTTATCTTGTGCAAGCCAACGCAGGACCACTGGAATAGTGGTGGTATATAAATAAATAAATATTAAATGAATAAATATTGCCGTATCACTGGTGATCCACCAGGGGAAGAAGAAGAAGAGTTGGTTCTTATATGCCGCTTTTCCCTACCCAAAGGAGGCTCAAAGCGGCTTACAGTCGCCTTCCCATTCCTCTCCCCACAACAGACACCTTGTGTGGTGGGTGAGGCTGAGAGAGCGCTGATATCACTGCCCGGTCAGAACAGCTTTATCAGTGCCGTGGCGAGCCCAAGGTCACCCAGCTGGCTGCATGTGGGGGAGCGCAGAATCGAACCTGGCATGCCAGATTAGAAGTCCACACTCCTAACCACTACACCAAACTGGCTCTCTGGAAGGCAAGGAGGAAGAGCCCATGCAGAGCACCTGTTGCCAGTGGAGACACCCTTGCATTTGGCACACCGATGGCAGCGCACCAGGGAACAGTCACCCTGCAGAAACAGTCTTAGTTCAATGGAATGACCCAAAGGGATTACTCCTCAACACAGGACCATTTCCCTTTGAATACTTGAGGCTGATCTTGCCTTGAGCAAGGGGTTGGACTAGATGGCCTGCATGACCCCTTCCAACTCTATGATTCTATGGTTCTAGAACACTCTTCTCTAACGGCCTAAACAGGATGGAATGCTGGGGGTTGCCATGGATGGAACACTTGAGAAGCTTTCCTTTGAAAAAGGAGGTTGCTGGAACCCTTGGTCTAGATCAAAAGAGGGAGTGGGGGATGGGGGGACGGGACGGGACAGGACAGGACAGCCAGGGAATGCTTGGCAACTGGCAGGATAGTTGTGGATGGGGACATGGAGAGGGCACAACGCTGGTTGCGGCACTGTAGCACTTCCAGTGAGAACAGAAAAGAAAAACTGGTGCTTGTAGAGAAAGAATATTAAATAAAAATGGAATAAATACATTTAAATATTCAAATATACAGAACAGATGGCATATGCTGCCAGTTTGGTGTAGTGGTTAGGAGTGCGGACTTCTAATCTGGCATGCCAGGTTCGATTCTGCACTCCCCCACATGCAGCCACCTGGGTGACCTTGGGCTCGCCACGGCACTGATAAAGCTGTTCTGATCAAGCAGGAATATCAGGGCTCTCTCAGCCTCACCCACCTCACAGGGTGTGTCTGTTGTGGGGAGAGGAATGGGAAGGCGACTGTAAGCCGCTTTGAGCCTCCTTCGGGTAGGGAAAAGCGGCATATAAGAACCAACTCTTCTTCTTCTTCTTGGAGAGTGGTGGAGTCTCCTTTGTTGGAAGTTTTTAGGAGAAGGTTGGATGAGCAACTGTCAGGAGGGTGTGATTTTTAGTCCCCAAGAAGGTAGGGGCGTGTTGGACTGGATGGCCCTTTGTGGTCTCTTCTGGCCTTGTCTGATTCTGATATATACAGAGCAAGTGCAGGGTATAATATATTCATATATTAAATATTGTTTTTATTCTTACATTAGTGCTATTCCACTGAAGAATCTAGTCACGAGAAGCGCCAGGGTTTCACAAATATTAAAGATTCTTTCCCCATAAGCACCAATTGTTTTCTTCCATTTTCTTCGTTGGTGTGGCCCTTTTCTACTTCCAGTGGGAACCGGAAGTGACATAGGTAGCTCTAGGAATCACCAGAATGCCAGCAATTCCTAGCCACCCTATGTCACTTCCTGTTTTCTTAAAACCGGAAATGGGCCACGGAAGTTCCATAAGTCATCGGGGCAAAAAGTTAAGGTGACTTTACGACTCCTGACTTGGTCCCTGGAGCGATCGCTGTCCCTTCAGGAGGAGGGTCCCTAGATGCCACCCCCTACAATGGAACACATTTCCCGCATTCTGAAACGGTACCCCCCGAAAACCCCTGCCCCTTGCCCTCTCTGCGTAAGCAGCTGCAGCTCAGCTCCTCCTCCCCCGTCCACTGACCCCAGCTCCTCGCCGGTCCGGATGTCCCGGCTGCTGAAAAAGGCGATGCGGGGGAAGCGCAGGTCCTGGTGCAGCATGAACACGCGCACGGGGATGATATTGGGGTCGCACAAGTGGTTGATGAAGCGGCTGACGTTGCCGTAGTAACGGGCGTCAATGCAGTACACCTCGCCGTCCTGTAGGGGGAAGGCAGCACAGACAGAAAATTCTGGAGAATCCATGTACAGCAGGGGTAGTCAAACTGCGGCCCTCCAGATGTCCATGGACTACAATTCCCAGGAGCCCCTGCCAGCATTCGCTGGCAGGGGCTCATGGGAATTGTAGTCCATGGACATCTGGAGGGCCGCCGTTTGACTACCCTTGATGTACAGTCTCTCTCTGCATGAATTTAACCCCCAGATACATCTTGCCTTCCTCTCCGCCCCAGTTCGGGGAGGGGGCTGTGGCTCAGTGGTAGAATATCTGCTGGACGTGATCGATCCCCAGCATCTCTGGTAAGGATTAGGTCGCAGGGGATAAGACCTGTGACCCTGAGGAGGTTTCTCCCAGCCTGACCTCGAGAGCCAGCTTGGAGCAGTGGTTGAGAGCAGGAGGATTCTAATCTGGAGAACTGGATTGGATTCCTCGCTCCTCCGCATGCAGCTAGCTGGCTGTCCTTCGGCTAGTCACAGTCCCGATAGTTCTCTTAGAGCTCTCTCAGCCCCCCACCTCCCTCACAGGGTTGTCTGTTGCGTGGAGTGGAAGGGAAAGGTGCTGGTAAGCTGCTTTGGGAGACTCCTCCAGGGGTATTAGAGAAACAGGTCTTCTCTCCAAAATGGACCGAGGGTTTGGGCTTGACATAAAGGCAGCTTCTTGTGTCCAGCATCAGACTTTGTGGTTCTTAAATGTGCCACTGGGCTTGTTTTTGCACCGCTGGAACGTTGGTGTTTGTACTGCATAACCTATTCTCCCCTTCTTCTAGGACAGAATACGTTCATCAGGCAGACAAAGTCCAGGGGCCCAAGAAAGTGGAAGGGTGGGTGCGTTGATGCCTAGGATGACCCCCTGTACGAAATCAGACGCCCAGGCTGGACTCTTTGGCAAAGCTTTTTCCTTCATGCAGTGTGTGTGTGTGGGGTGGGGGGTGGGAGTAGGAATAACCCCAGAACAGTCTGTCTCTCCAGAGTTATAAGAAAGCTAAATGGTAGCCATTTTACAACACCAAAGAGAAACATGGTGTGTAGAACTGGATGGAAAAACCGACTAAGAATCATTGCGCCGTATAATTATAGCCAACAGGATCCATCCCCCATTATAAGGTCCTTGGGGCAAACTGCAAATGTGTTTCTTAGAAAATATAGCTAAGGACGGTGGTCCCAGTTGCTGTCTCTTCCTCCAAGGTGACACACCCCCCCTTTGTCTTTCCCCCCCCTCCTCTCCTTCAGGAATCATGCAGATAAAAAATTACAAAAGAAACAAACCTGACCTGTTTACGAGAGGTGCATGGCCTTTCCCCCGCCCAAGCAGCCCATGGCCCCAACGTGTGAGGCTAGATTAAGACTTGTTCCCCACCGCCCCCCCAAATAAAATCGTGCCCAAACGATCGCCTTACCTTATTATCTAGATCAAACAGGTAGGAGTCATCTTCCCTCACGTCAGCTTCGGCATCCGAAATAAGCTCCCCCACGTACCTTAGCCCAGGAAAGGACAAAGCGGTAAGACAGAAGTCGGAGAGCTGACCCATCCCTTGAAGCCTGTGTCCTCCTGACCCCGACTTTCAAGAGCAGCCCCCTCCTCCTCCAGATACGACCGGAGAGGACCCATCTCGTTCTTGCAGCTACTCACTCGCATATAAAGGTTCCCTGGGGGATGGTCTGCAATGCTCTGACTCCCCATCCCATTTTGGCTGTGCGGTACAGCTGCAAACGGACCCTGCGGTGGAGGAGAGACACAGGTGCTGAGGAAGGCTGAGGCCCGCTGGGCTTTGTCACCTGTCTCGAGTGCTGAGCCTGGTCGAGTGATCCGTAAGAAGAGCCCTGCTGGATCTGACCAGTGGTCCATCCAGTCCAGCACAGTGGCCAGCCAGTTCCTCTGGGCAGCCAGCAACAGGGCATGGAGGCTGAGGCCTTCTCCTCATTCTGCCTCCTGGCTCTGGGATTCAGAGGCTCAGAGCAAATGCTGTGTAAGCCAGTCTGTTCCACATAATATATTTCTGGTAAGGGCTTGGAGGAGGAGCTGGTCTCATGGCTTAAGTGCCACTCAGCGCTTAACACCCACTCAGGGCAGCTGTCCCACCCCCTGAGTGCTTCTTCCTCCAACCAGGTTGCCGGCCAGCCAATCACCTCCCGTCCTCCACCCCTGATCAACCCCCTCCTCCTTCCACTTCCTTCCGAGGCCACAGATCCCTGCTGCATGAGAGCTGCCCCCTGCTGGTGAGTTCCCTAACAGCCGCCTGAAGCCTTCCCAGGTCCTGGGGGGGGGGGGAGGGGGAGGCCGTCCAGAGAGTTCTTAGAATCATAGAGTTGGAAGGGACCTCCTGGGTCATCTACTCCAACCCCCTGCACTCTGCAGGACACTCTTCTACATCACCCCCTAATCGAGCGCCCGTTATATTCCTGAAGGCAACAGGCTTGGCCCCTAGTTACTGATAATATCCAGACCAGATTATGCTCCAGCAAGGTTGCTGCAGCAAGTGCCTTTCTGCCACATGCTGGGACCCTTTCCGTTATCAGGGCTATCATACCCACATTACAAGGCTCTGCCTGGCTTCCCGTTTTTAAGGCCATTGAAACTAGCAGCTGCTGAGTGTCTCTTGTGGCAAAGAGTCCCACCGGTTTACTGGGCAAGGGCTACAATATGCCTGGAGATAGCTTATGGCAGGGGTAGTCAACCTGTGGTCCTCCAGATGTCCATGGACTACAATTCCCATGAGCCCCTGCCAGCAAACGCTGGCAGGGGCTCATGGGAATTGCAGTCCATGGACATCTGGAGGACCACAGGTTGACTACCCTTGACTTATGGCAGCATCCAACTGAGTCATTGTCCGTCCACAGCACGGGAGGCCGGAAGAGCCCTACAGGAGAGACTCACTTGATGCCGCTCTGCACCACACGGTTCTTGCAGTTCCTCCAGCAGGTGCAGGCTTGATTGCATTCAAAGATCAGGGGGGGCTCAATCTTGTTGAACTCCTGCAGCAGACGGCCATCCTACAAGGGAGCAGAAGCGGGAGGAGGTCGGTCAGTCGGTGGGGAAATTACTCGGGGAAACTGCGGGATTCCTCTCTCCTTAAAGTCCACAGCCAGAAATTTGCTAGGTCCTTAAGACGTGTGCGTCTCTTTGAGACACCAAGGTTTCCTTAATGCCCAGGCATTTCGCACCTGCAAAATTTGAAAATTCTGCCCCAGAGAAAGGGAATCGGAGTCTGGAAGCTTTGGCCTTCCAGAGAACCCTCTCTGTCCTGTCTGCTGCAGGGAACCTCCACAGGTCCACCTTGAAACTTCCTGCACATGGTAGGGGATTCTGGAGCATGTTTTAAGGGAAGGTTGGTTGTCTTTTTACAAGAGCTGTTTCCTGGACTATAGAGTTCTGCTGTGAGGTACAGCTGCAAACGCTGTGACTCTGGTGTGTTCTAATAATAGTTAAGTGCCATCAAGCTGCAACTAACTCACTGTAGAATCGTAGAATAGAATCACAGAGTTGGAAGAGAACCCCCAGGGTCATCTAGCCCAACCCCCTGAAGAATGCAGGAAATCCACAACTATCCACTACAGAGACCTCAATTCCATGCCCAGATGATGCCCCCCCCCCACCAGAATCCCTGGCCACTATGGTCATTCTGCCATTGCCTTCCTCGGCATAGGGGTGTTTAAATGCTCAGGGCACGAGAGCCATCTGCTTGCCAGTTTGGTGTAGTGGTTAGGAGTGCGGGCTTCTAATCTGGCATGCCGGGTTCGATTCTGCACTCCCCCACATGCAGCCAGCTGGGTGACCTTGGGCTCGCCACGGCACTGATAAAACTGTTCTGACCGAGCACTGATATCAGGGCTCTCTCAGCCTCACCCACCCCACAGGGTGTCTGTTGTGGGGAGAGGAATGGGAAGGCGACAGTAAGCCGCTTTGAGCCTCCTTCTGGTAGGGAAAAGCAGCATATAAGAACCAACTTTTCTTCTTGCTGTACAGGGCCATGTAAAGAGATCACCCATTCCAAACTCCCACACGTCTCCCTGTGAACGCCTGTCCAGGCCCAAGCTTAGTTCCTGCTCCGGCCGGCTCCCCTTCATTCACCTTGTCATACCAGCAGCGGATGCTGAGCTGTCCACACAGACAGTTGCTGGAGGAGCAGTCGTCCTGGCAGGTGCAATGCTGGGGGACAGAAAAGGACAGGCAGATGAGCAACAGTCAGGGTCAGGAGCAGCAGACTCAACCCAGGGAAAGAAGGACAGCCCAGCCCAGTGGCCCTGGCCCCCAGCTTGGGAAGGCTGCCAGCAGGAGGTGGTGGTCACAGCGTCAAGACCAGGATGTGGGAAACTTAGAGTTGTGCGGTTTGGTGCTGTTTGGCCGCCTCTGCCGCCTTTGTGTTTTAAATTTGTTAAACATTTATCAAGTGATAGGACCATATATGGTCAATGTCAACCCTTTCCCCTCCCAGCGTGGCCAATGATGGGCCTGGAGGAGGCAGGAAGGGGAGGGGCCCCGGGGTGGGCGTGTCCACAGCTCTGCTTCCCAACCGTATTCTGCACAATGGCGCCACATCTGGGGCTTCTGGAAGGCTGAAAAACGCTTCGGGGGTTTCTCAATGGTGAAAAAGTTGAGAAAGGCGGCCAAAGTCCTTAAACCAAGTCCCCAACTGCTCCAGCCGGCGGAAGTACCTGCAAGTGGGTGATGTTGCGATCGATGTTCATGGTGGAGGTCTCGCAGTTTTCTGAGATGTATTTGTAATCCTCTGGACACGGCTCATCGTCCACGGAATTGACGCAGGGGATAGGCACGTTTTCGTAGCCACGGGCAACGTCCCTGCAAAATGGGAAGAGACAACTGGAACACGAGACACCAAAGCTCATGGGGACTCTACAGTAGGCTTTACACGCATCTTTTTTGGCCTTGGCCCCAGTCCGGTGGAGCACACTGCCTGAGATCAGGGCCCTCCGGGATCATAAACCATTCCAGAGGGCCTACCAGACAGAGCTCTTCTGCCAGGCCTAAGGTTGAGGCCGGGAAAGAACATCACAGATTTTGGCCTCCCTACCTGACAGCCCACCAGCCAATGAAAATCCTTCTAAGTTCTGTCCAACCCTCAGAAAGGTCTTTTAATGTCAAAATGTTCTACTGTTTATGTAGAATCATAGAATCCTAGAGTTGGAAGGGGCCATAGAGGCCATCTAGTCCAACCCCCTGCTCAACGCAGGATCAGCCCTAAGCATCCTAAAGCATCCAAGAAAAGTGTGTATCCAACCTTTGCTCAAAGACTGCCAGTGAGGGGGAGCTCACAGTCAGAGTAGTTCAGCAGTGGAATAGGCTGCCTAATGTCAGTCAAAAAACATTCCCCACAATACTTTACAGAGCCGGTGGTCTATCTATATATATATAAAAATTGTTTGATAAGAGTATAAGGAATCAACCACTGAAGAAAAATTATGAAAACGGAGTGTATCTAGAACCGTTTTGGTTGGTCCTTAAAAAATTATCGATATATAAAATTTATTGTACCAATTGCCTTGGAAAAGTTCTGCTTTTCTCTGTTTATGTTTCTAAGTTGGGCCTTTTAATGCCAAATTGTTCTAATGCTTTTATGTCTGATTGTTTCCATGGGGGGGGGCCTCACCGGCTGATGATGCGCTCTGTGCGCACGGAGCGGTTCAGGATGCCTTGGCGGATCTTGCGGTTGAGCTGCAGGGCGAACCACACCTCCGAATTCTCCAAGGTCAGGTCCACAGGTGAGTCGCCTTCTTTGTTCCGCACTTCTGTGTCGGCGCCGCGAGACAGGAACAGGCTGTAGGCAGGCAGAAGGTCAGGGCAAGGCCACAGGGACGTCCGGACTGCCCCTGCCCTGCCAGCCTACCCTGCATCACACAGAACTACAATAGCACAGGCATCCCGTTCCTTACAGGACACAGTCGTGGTAGCTCTCCCGGGCAGCTATGTGCAGGGGCGTGTCTCCGTGGAAGTTCACCGCATGGAGATCGCACTGTGCGTTCAGCAGGACTTCGGCAATCTCTGCGCTTCCTGTGAAGGAGGCCCAGTGTAAGCAAATGTTCTCTTCCTGTTTGGGAGAAGAGGAAGAAAGGAAAGAGGACAGTGACCAAGAGATATTCTCTTTTTTGGGAGGGGAGGGTTTTCAAACATACCGTATATACTCGCATATAAGCAGAGTTTTTCAACCCTTTTTTAAAGCTGGAAAAAAATCCCCCTCGGCTTATATGCGGGTATATAAAAAAAAGCTGCCAGACAAGACAGGGGGGTGGGGGTGGGAGACAAGTATCTTTAACTGAAGAAGCAAAGTCAGGAAGAAGCAGAGACAAAGCAAGCCCAGGGGGGACAGGGGGAGGGGAGGGAAGAGCAGTCTCCGCCTTCCCCCCTGCCTTAAGGTGGCTTGCACGTGCTGCTGCTGCTGCAGGAAGTTCTGAAGCCTCTGTCTCAGAGGGAGAGCAGAGAGCAGAAGGTGGGAACGCCCCCTAGAGGAAGGAATGGAAAGTGGAGGGAACAGAACACCCGGCTAAGAAGGGAATTGGATAAGGAGGAGGGAAGAAAAGGGGAAAAAAGATCCTGCCCAAAAGGGAAGGGAAGGGGAGGGGAGGGGAAAGCCACTATCCAAACACCAGCCTTGGCTTATATACAAGTCAATAAGGTTTTCCAGCATTTTGTGAAATTGGGTGCCTCGGCTTATATGCGAGTATATACGGTATGTAGGGATAGAATCCTAGAGTTGGAAGGGGCCATACAGGCCATTAAGTCCAACACTCTGCACAATGAAGGATCAGCCTAAAGCATCCAGGATAAGTTTCTGTCCAGGAAACAAGAGAAAACTATCAGGGACAACTGGGATCAAGGCAGCCCTGGACCTTCCATTCATCGGTATGGTCCATGAATTCCAGTCTGCTGCTGGACATGTGTGGATGTTTTTAATATAGTTTTCAACGAGGGTCTTCTGTGCAAAATGGAGGAGAGGAAGGAGAGCTGATTTTCAACGGAGCTCATGGATTAAAGAACTTATGGACAATGTTAAAGAGTACCCAGTTAACTGAGCATCACCCTCTCCTCCTTTTCTCCCCCCCCCCACTAAACGTGACATTTTGAAAGGTGAAAAATTGAGCGAGAAATTTAAAGACTAGGACGGAGGCTTAGAATGCTCTCAAAGGCTGGAGCCATATCCGGTCCAGACAGAACCAATTTATCTGACAAGCTCCCACGACTGAGTGAGATCCTGCGACAGATAAAGGCAGAGTTGCAAATGTTTCACTGATACAGAGATCGACAGTCCCATCAGGGGTGGCGTAGACGTCACCTCGCTGCTCTTAAAGCCGGCAGAAAAAACATGCCACCTCTTCGACTCGTAAAAACCTCTCCTGGGCAAGCTTAATTTGGCTGGGCTTGGGTTCCAAAACATGAAAGGCCCAGATCAGCTGATGCTTCTGTTGACACACGATGCAGGAGAACTAAAAATGACCGGGGGGAAGGGGGAACCACATGCTGTGTGAGGCACCATAAGAAGGGATGCAGAAGGACCATTGTCCCTGCTATGCACGCTCCGAAAACCTCCAGCAAGGTCAGACGTAAGGCCTTATTAGCTTAATAACTTTCCCCATGTCTCTTTGCACAGTCAACAAGATAGAACTGTACTTTTCAAAATCCAGCACTATACATGGTAATAATAAGGTTGCTTTAGTTAAGACACCTCCCCCACACGCAGCCAGCTGAATGACCTTGGGCTCGCCATGGCGCTGATGAAACTGTTCTGATCGAACAGTAATATCAGGCCTCTCTCAGCCTCACCTCCCTCACAGGGTGCCTGTTATGGGGAGAGGAAAGGGAAGACAACTGTAAGGCATTTTGAGACTCCTTCGGGTACAAAAAAGCGCCATATAAGTACCAACTCTTCTTCAGTAATCTGAGGGCTCTCTCAGCCTCACCTCCCTCACAGGGTGTCTGTTATGGGGAGAGGAAAGGGAAGACGACTGTAAGGCATTTTGAGACTCCTTCGGGTAGAGAAAAGCGGCATATAAGTACCAACTCTTCTTCAGTAATCTCAGGGCTCTCTCAGCCTCACCTCCCTCAAAGGGTGTCTGTTGTGGGAGAGGAAAGGGAAGACGACTGTAAGCCATTTTGAGACTCCTTCGGGTAGAGAAAAGCGGCATATAAGTACCAACTCTTCTTCAGTAATCTGAGGGCTCTTTCAGCCTCACCTCCCTCATAGGCTGTCTGTTGTGGGGAGAGGAAAGGGAAGACGACTGTGAGTCATTTTGAGACCCCTCCGGGTAGAGAAAAGCGGCATATAAGAACCAGCTCGTCTTCTTCACACATAAGTGGTGATCTGATTCGCCCAACTTTCAGGCCCCTCCTTCAAAAACGTCAGCAAGCCGAACTCACGTTGTCGGTCAAGGTGACGTCAGCCCCACGGGTGAGCAGCATGCGGATGACCTCGATGTGTTTATGCTCTGCGGCCCAGATAATGGGGGTCCACCCCCCGCTATCCTAAATGAGGAAAGAGAAAGAGGGAGGGGGGAATGAGTACGGTCAACAGCTGAGACGAAGCCCAGAAGGTTAAGGCGCACCGCCGTTTCCCGCCCTCATCTCCCAGCGCCGTACCCAACCATCACTGCTACACAGGGTGGGCGTTACAAGCATAATTCATGCAGCAAGGTGGACCAATACTCGAATACAGGGCTGACCAAACTGTCGGAGCCAGCCCTTCACCCACCTGAGCGTTAACATCCACCTGCCCCGTGGAGAGCAGCAAGCTGACCATCTCAACGTTCCCGTTCTTTGCGGCGTGATGAAGACACGTAGAACCGTCGTCCTCCTTTGGAGACGGAGACCAAAAGAGACAAACGTGACTGAGGTGTAGAAAGGCCTGCATTTCAACACGCCACCCACACACAGCAAGCCCCATCCTGGTCTCTCATATTATATCTGAGGTGACAAAATGGAACCCACAACACAAACTGGAATTCCCTATTAGAAGATATGTGAACATCCCCTCAGGGCAGGGGTAGTCAAACTGCGGCCCTCCAGATGTCCATGGACTACAATTCCCAGAAGCCCCCTGCCAGCGAATGCTGGCAGGGGGCTCCTGGGAATTGTAGTCCATGGACATCTGGAGGGCCGCAGTTTGACTACCCCTGCCTCAGGGGTTCCTGGCTGGGATCCAGAGAACTCCTTTCCGCTGAGGTAAAAATTCTGCCTCAGAACTGTGCCAAGTTGCCTGTGCGGCGACAGAATTCAGCTTCCCTCACAGCTATCCTCCTTCCAAGATACTTAAAAAAAATGGTTTACTGAATTTATACCCTGCCTTTCTCCCCACCAAAGACCCAAAGCAGCCTGCACTGTTTTGTTCTTGCTTATTTTATCCTCACAACTCTTCTGTGAGGTAAGTTAGGCCGAGATCGTGCGGCTGGACAAAGGTCACCCAGATTCTAGTCTCGCGCTCCAACTACGGACAATGGCTCTCATGCTAACCGTTAAACTGGCTTCACAATTGTCAGAACGATACTCTTTAGTTGGAAGGGACTTCTAGGGTCATCTAGTCTAACCCCCTGCAGAATGCAGGAAATTCACAACTACCTGCCCACTCACAATGACCCCAATTCCATGCCCAGACGATGGCCCCCCAATCCTCCCCCCAAATATTTGTATGAATCCTTATCACATCACCCCTCAGTCCCCCCCCAGTGTATCAGCCCTATCGTGTACAGAAAAGAAAAATAGACTAGATAAAGAATATAAAGGAATCAATTGTATTATATCCCCATTTGCTGTCTCTCCCCCGAAAGAGTCTTGTTGCTGTAACAGCTTCCCAAATGGCAGAAATTCAACTGGTGAGGCCTTCCTTATCTCCTCAACAGCACCTGTAGAATGTCTGCTTCTCCAGTACCTGTTAAAGGCAGAGGCATCCTGACAGAAAAAAAGTAGCACACTGGACAAGGGAAACCGTGTAAAGGCGCAAATAACGTCTGAATAGGTAATTTCTCAATCTCGTTTTTACTTGGAATTTTAATTTTGTTCTATATTGTCACAAGGCATGTCCACTGAAGTTCATGTCACAGATGATAATCAAGTGGTCAAAAAGCAGACCAAGTAAAGCAAAGCACTACCGGTAAAGGGAAATGATCCAGACAAAATTAAAACGAAGATGAACAGACCACCTGTGCCAATTCCGACTTCAAGAACCTGTCCCCGGTTATGAAAGTGACAAGATCTTCTGACTACCAACCTGTAGAGATCTGTTCATCTTGTTTTTCGTCACCTATACAGTGTTGCTTTGCCCAGACTGTTTTCTGACCGTCTGATTATCATGCCTGCTACGAACTTTAAATGGATATGCCTTGCGGCAACACAGAAAATAACCATTTCAAGTAAGAACGAGACTGAGAAATAATCTATTCAGACTTTATTTGCACCGTGACACAGTTTCCCTGGTCTGATATGCTCCTGTGACCACGTACCCTCTTTTTTCGTACAGAAAGAAGTAGCAGCCTTACTTCTACATGGCTACAAATGGCACACAAATCTCCCTGTGAGAATGTTTTGTCTCCTCAGTCATTCCCACGACACGCTTCTGCCAGAGGACTCTTCCCTCCAACTCCTTACCTTATTGTAAACGCAACCACCTCTTTTGATCAAGTAACGTGCTAGTTCCACGTGGTTGTTTGCAACCGCTTCCAGCAGAGGCGTCCGACGCAGCTTGTCCACCGTGTTTATGTTGGCACCGGCCTGAAGCACGAAAAAAAGGGCATCATGGAGTTAAAAAATAGCCTTGACTGTCCCTTACTGACTACATGCCAGGCCTCAACAAAGGAGACCTTTCCTTCACACCCATTTCCCCCCAGTTTCATCTTCCTCCTACATTTCCACCTCGGAGCTTTTGGGAAGCATACGTGGTTATCCCCCACCCCTCCCATTTTAACCTCACGACAACTCTTCGAGGTAGGCCAGACCAAGACAGAGCGACCTGCCACTTTTGCTTTTTTCAGTGTCCCTTGCTACGACAAATACTTAGTCGAACTTCCTTATGAAAGCTGCCTTCTCCCCACCCCCGTCTCTTGTTTCTCCTCTCCCCACATTCTTCTAATCACTCTGGACCCATTGACCAGTTCCCCCACCCACTGAGGCAATCCCTGCCTTTTTAAACGCCTGTGTGAATTTTCTTTTAATGCAACATCTCTACAGTCAGTTCAAATTACTTTATTTAAATATATATATATTTGTCTCAAATTTAGGAATGTTCATTTAGAAATGTTCATCTGAAATCTGAATTACCGCCCCCCTTGCAGATATTCTCATTCACACATGACTATTTAATAACAAATCTTATAGAGCACTCTGTCAAGCATCTAAATTCAACAGTGATGAAGCTAAACAGGGGGGGGGAGATATGCAAAGAGACACAGAGGACAACGGCATGCAAATGCAGCCACTTAAACGAGGTTACCACAGGGAGTGAGGATTCAGGATTTTGAAGAAAAAAGGAGAAGCAGGAGGAAGGGGGATGTTTTTTTGTACCCTGTTTTTTACTATCAAAGAAGTTTCAAAGTGGCTTACAATGGCCTTCCCTTCCTCTTCCCACCACAGATAGGTGGGGCTGAGAATGCTCTGAGAGAACTGAGCTGGCGGCCAGACGTGGAGGAGCAGCAGGGAAGAATCCAACCTGGTTCTCCCGATTAGAGGCTGCTGCTCTTAACCCCACTACTCCACGCTGGCTCTAAGTCCTCTAAGAAAAGGGGAGTGAGTTTTGAGAAGGAATCAGAAGAGGGAGGAATCTGAAAAGGGAGAGCAGGGGGTTGGACTAGATGGCCTGTATGGCCCCTTCCAACTCTATGATTCTATGATTCTAAACGTTTTTAAAATAGGGTGATCTAGACCTTCAAGGAGAGAGTTCAAGACACAAACGGCAGCAAAGGAGAACGTGGGAGAGCAAGAGACTTTGGGACAGCTGACAGATGGAGGCAATGGGAAGAAATGATCATAAATAAAGAGTCCATTAAGAAAAAAGAACAACGGCATCTACAAAGGCATTGGTCACAGGCGAAGAAGGGGAAGCCCAGAGACACAAAGACACACAAACTCACACTCTCCTGTTTCTCACCTGCAGTAAGACGTGACAGATCTCCAGATATCCTTTCTGTGCCGCGGCATGCAACGGGAAACGTTTGCTCTGCTGCTCACTCTGGAAATTGGGGTCCAAGCTGTCCACTGGAAGGGCAAAGCAGAAAGAAAGAGTTGAGAGGCCAAGCCCCGTCCAAAGCTTAATGCGGCGAAAAGACATCTCCCGGAGATTAGTTCCACCATCACCTCAGTGCAACACTCAGCGTGAGTGTAATAGCACTGACCGACCTTTCTGTTGTAAGAATTACAAGACAATGCACTTTTAGGACACAAAAGCGATTAATAAAAAAGCTAAGGTTCCGTTGTTGTCATTGGAAAACCAAAAGGAAAGGAGAAAATGGAACCCAGAAGGAAAAACGGGATACTAATTTTGAAAGCGTACAGCTCATGGCCATGCTCTCTCAGTACCACTGGGACCTTATATCAGCATCCACCAAACTCGCTCATATGTACCACTGGACTACCCGTAGCAATTTTAATTTTATTTATTATTAGATTTATTGGCTTCCCCTCCCTAAAATAGGCTCAGGGTGGCTCACATCCATAAGAACATATATACAAAGTAAGTATAAAACATTTAAGACAGGAATTCTAAAAATTCTTAGCCTAAAACCTTCCTTGAGTGTCCCAAGAATTCCGGCACTGATCTTATATCCAGATTTCACAATGGACGGGGGGGGGGGGGGCTTTCTAATGCTGGATGGTGCTTCTGTTGACTTCCACTATATAGACTCAGAGTTGGAGGGACCTCCAGGGTCATCTAGTCCAACCTCCTGCAGAATGCAGGAAACTCACAACTACCTGCTCACCCACAGTGATCACAATTCCATGTCCAGATGATGCCTCCTCCCCAAAAAGTGGGGAGAGTTATAGAATAGAATGCCATCTTTTTATTGTAATAATGGGGTATTTATGGGTTTTTATGTGCTTTTACTTTGATTTTATATTTTACTGTGAACCGCCGTGAGACCTTTTGGCGAACGGCGGTATATAAATCCAACTATAAATAAAATAAATAAATAAATAACCAAGAGTCCCTGGCCAATCTAGCCAGGAAGAAAGTTGCATTGTGATCAGCATCTCCCTGGGTAGGCAAGGAAGGCCCACAAAAGCCAAGCTCAGACACAATCCGTTCCGCCCACCCACTTACAATCTGCCTAAATTCATATACATGAAGCTCTGAAGTGCAATGCATGAGGGAAAGCATGCGCAAAAGCCACTCACGTAACATTAGCACCACTTTCTGGAGCTCTCCTTGCTTGACAGAGAGATACAGCTGTCGAGGGTGGAATCTCAGCTTCTTGCGTCTGCAAAGGAGAAGGGGGAGAGACAGAACATGAGAGGTGATTCGCTCTCCAGCCAGGCAAATGAGAGCTGAGAAACAGTGCACATGATTACTTTTGCATGTGTCAAGTAATGCACTTTCAACTCACTTCCAATGCACTTTGCAACATGCACTCACAAAGGGCACTGCAATTGGACTGAAAGTACATTTTGAAAGCACCACCCCTAAAAGTGAACTCTTCTGGGTCGGTCACAGTTCTCTCAGAACTCTTAGCCCCATGCACCGCACAAGGTGACTGTCGTGGGGAGAGGAAGGGAAGGCGATTGTGAGCCACTTGGAGACTCCTCAGGGTAGAGAAAACCAAGGTATCTAAAACAAGTTCTTCCCTTCCGGAGCATACATTAAGCTCTCAACATTCCTTGGGAGGGCATACGTTAAGCTCTCAACAGGCCTATTTAGCCCTCAATATTCCTTCCCTACTAAAAGTCTATTTAGCCTCAACATGCCAGTTAATTTGCAAAGTTGCAACCTGCCGGGAAAAAACTTACAAGTAATTGAACAGCGCCGCTGTGCAGCTTTTGTTACAAAGTAGAGCAGCAACTTTACTATGATGATAAAGTGTAGTCCCACTATGAATCACAGGGAGGGGGCAATTTGAAAATTCTCTCTAACCCACAAAATCTACCCTTTCAGGAGAAGCTTTTCCTTTCATTCCCTGCTGCTCTCAACATTCTGTCTTTCTTGGAGCATATTCAGTCCTCATCAAGTAAGGGTTTTCGCCCCCTTTCTAATTAACCTGGAAGGTTTACATTAATTAATCTATTACTATATATCAGGGGTAGTCAAGCTGCAGCCCTCCAGATGTCCATGGACTACAATTCCCAGAAGCCCCTGCCAGCAAATGCTGGCAGGGGCTTCTGGGAATTGTAGTCCATGGACATCGGGAGGGCCGCAGTTTGACTACCCCTGCTATAGATGACTGACACAGGGGCAGCCTCTTTACTGTCAAACACAGCAATAATAAAAGAGACGCTTGCTTCCAGAGGAAGGGAAGACCAAGTTTCACTTACCGCTCGGATTCCTGTACCACTAAGGCCCGCTCCAGTTGTTCGCGTCCAGAACCTGCAGGCAGACCCTGCGCCGACAGCATTGCCCCGTTAGGCAGCACGAGACGTGGGCCAGCACTGTCAATTCCTGGGCCGCCAAGACCCGGCGCGTCTTCTAGCGGGGGTTCTATGCTTGAACCCCCTCTCATCCGAGCACTGGAGGGGGGAAAGAGATAAGACAGCTGTAAGGTTTCCAGGCAAGAATGCCCTTCTTTTTATCCTAGGAGGGGAAGGAGATCGGCAGGTGATCTTGGACCCTGCTGAACCTAGCTTAGATCTGTTCTGAAAACCTCTTTATAAGCTCAATAGCTGTTCCTTGATGTGTGCCTTCAGATTGCCTTTCCCGGTGATGAATTGTCACAGAATGTTCAGACATGTATGAAATTACTTTGGGAGAAAGATCACGTGGATTTGCCTCAATTTATCAAATACAGCATTACCTACTTGAACAGGGAGGGGTTCTCCAAGGTCTCAGCTCTTTCCCACCACCTGATTTCTGGGACTGACTCTAGGACTCCCTGCACACAAAACAAATATTCTATCACTGAACCACGGCCGCCTCAAGCCTTCAGGGGGAGGCGGAATAAAATAAAAAAATTAAAAATTAAAATTTTTTTAAAAATTTAAAAATTAAAAATTTTTAAAAAATTTAAAAATTTAAAAATTAAATTTTTAAAAAAATTTAAAAATTTAAAATTTTTTAAAAATTAAAAATATAAAAAATAAAAATATAAAATATATAAACAATAAAAAATAAAATATATAAACAATAAAAACATATAAAATAAAATAAAACATATAAAATAAAATAAAATAATAAAATAATAATATCCCCCAAAGGCCAAGAAACAAGTGGGAATGTGCAATGCACTGGCACAAAGACACAGTCTAGAAAGAGTATTCATGTAAGGTTACTATAAATGTTTCTGCAATTTGGTGATGAAACGGGTTTGCCACATTACCATGGCATGGATCCTGCCAAAGGAGACTTCTGCCACCCTAATTTCATGTGGGCAGCCACGCTGGTTTACGACAGAAAAGGAACTGAGTCCAGTAGCAACCTAAAAGATTTCCTGACTATGGGGGTAGCCAAACTGTGGCTCTCCAGATGTCTATAAACTACAATTCCCACGAGCTTATACCTGGGAGATCTTGCTAGCCTTTAAAATGCTACTGGATTTAAATGTTGCTCTTCCGCCAATTTAACACTCTCTTCCACCAGAGGAAGAATCAAAAGACAGCTTCAACCCTTGCTCCACAGAGTGGTAGCCGCATACATGTCTACACCTGGGTCCTTAGTCCTGCATTAATATAATTTTAGTGTAGCTTAAAAAACCGGCCCAAAGGAACGTGTCTTTTGCAAGGGAAGTGGGAGGCCTGTTTGGACGGGGGGACCTCGCCGGGGAGGAAAAATGTGTACTGTTAGCTCACATTAAGCAGTCGGGGAGACTTTAGGCAGGCTGGGAAGACAGCACAGGTGTCATGGACAGGGACGCGGCGCCTGAAGAGAGGGGGACAAAGTAAGCACCAGGGTGAGAAACTTGAGGAAGGCAGACACAGAACCGAGAGGGAGGGAGAGTTCAAGAGAGGTGTTGGGAGAGAAGGGCCTTGGGACACCCTCACAACAAGGCCTCAGCTCAAATGGGTAAGGAGGAACACACGAAGCTGTCTTCTCAAGGGCAGAACTGCCTCCCGTCTGGTCCAGAGGCCGAACGGTCTACTCTCCAGGGAGGTCTTTCACATCACTGGTTATCTCATCCTTCTAATTGGAGATGCTGGGGATTGAACCTGGGACCTTCTGCCTGCCGAGCAGACACTCTACCATTGAGCCCTGGCTTCTCCCCTCAGAACGGCAAGGCCAGAGAGCGCCAGACGTGAGATGTGAATAAAAATATACTGGTTTCAAAGGATGAGCTAGATCCTCAGGCGCGATCGTTCCAGAGAGTTAAGAACCCCAAAGACTCATTTGAAAAAATGCTCCATCCAAATCCGCATTTCCCTCCCCAGAGAAACTAGGGGCTGGCGGTACCCAGCCGGATCTTTTCCCCTCACCTGGGCTGGGTCGTGTCAGCACGGCCTGTAGATTCGGAGGCTCCCTGCCCGTGCGACGGCGGGACGGGGACCGGCGTGGAGGTGTCCGCCTTAGCTATGGTGATCTCCTGAGCCTCAGAAGCGTCCTCCCCACAATGCGGGCAGAAGATCATGCCGTTCAGCTGGGAAACGCAGGCCTTGTGGAAGCGGTGAGCCACCCGGAAGTCAGGGTGACATTCCAGGAACGTGCCCTGGAAGAAAGAAGGTGTCAAGGACTCTGCGGGGTCTGGGACTCAGGGACATGATGACCTGGCATGCTGAGTTTCCCTGAGGCAGGCTTGGCTACCACGGCCTCCCTCTGCCCTCTCTGAAGGGAGATGTCAAGAATTAACGCCTTTGATTGGCAGGCAAGGACTCTGGATTGGCCCAAGCCTGGCCTTTGTGCTTCATCAACACAGCAGTATCATTGGTCAGTTACATTTCGGGCTCCCACAGTTAACTTTGAGGGTTCCTGCCTAGCAAACACATATTTGGGGCTTGTCTATCCATGGCCTCCAGTCAGGCCCTAGCACAAACACAGGGCCGCCTCTTCCGCTATACCTTCCAAAGAGCATTCATTCATTCATTCATTCATTCATTCATTCATTCATTCATTCATTCATTCAGACTTACTGCCCTCCACTCTCATAACCGGTTTGTGGTGGGTTACAACAGTCCGAGTTAAAACCCCATTAAAATTCCCATTAAAACACTTCCGGACATTCATCTAATTCAGAACAAAAGACTCCTAAACAATCAAAAAACATGGTGGTCAACAACCCACTGACCCCCCAAAATCCAATACAGGCGTGGAAGGAGAGAGTGCAGATCATATGGGATCTTCCTTGCTACGCTGGCCTCAACCATAGACCTGGCGGAAGAGCTCAGTTTTGCAGGCCCCGCAGAACTCTGGAAGATCAATTGATCAGCACTTGCTTAGGGTTCCCCAGTCCAAAAGAAGTAAAACTGACTTCCACTGAAGCCAGGGCTTCTTCGGCCCTGATCCCAGCCTGGTGGAACGCTCTCCCTGGGGAAATCAGGGCCCTCTGGGGCCTGTAACAGTTCCGTGAGGTGTTCCGCCAGGCCTATGGTTAAGGCCCGGCAACTACCGTTCTAGTTGTTCTAATTGGTATGTTATTGTTATTGTTGTATTGATTTTGATAGTGTTCTATGTAAATGTTCCAAAATGTTTTATGTAAACCGCCCAGAGCCATAGGGAAGGGCGGTATAAAAATGAAAATCAAAAAGAAAAGAAAAGTAATAAAAAGAAAAGAAAGAAAAATGAAATGAATCAAAATCAAATAAATACCACAGGGAACTGCTGGCCCGCCTTCCCAAGAACCCCACTTACAAAGCACCAGTCCACCCACTAAACCAGCCCTCTTCTCTGCAATGGTTTTTAGGAGGCGGCTTTTAATTATTATTTTAATTATTATATACGTGAACTGCAGTGTTGTCACCCACCCTGAGCCTGTGGGGAAAAGCGGGCTGCAAAAACCAATATTACTATTACGACGGTCGATTATAGCATTATCACGGCAATCCCAAACCCTCCTTCCAAACCCCCACAAAGCAGTTCTACTGACGGCACCTCAGTCACAGCTAAGAAGCACCGCCCCATCCCCATCAAGCCCTCCTCTCCTCGGTCTCCCCTCGCTCACCGCCGTGCAGAAGTAGCCGCAGCCTGGGCAGCAGTGGTGCTTCACCATCCTGGCTCGATGCGCCTCACACAGGACCATGAGGGGGACCCGGCTCGAGGGGCGCATCGTCTCGCGCTTCAAGATGCTGCTGCTGCAGCCGCTCAGCTACAGGAGGCAGACAGGAAGACAGCTGGTTTGCGGAGGACTTTTCACAAATCACAGAACCATAGAGCTGGAAGGGGCCATACAGGCCATAGAATCCTAGAATCATAGAGTTGGAAGGGGCCATACAGGCCATAGAATCCTAGAATCATAGAGTTGGAAGGGGCCATACAGGCCATAGAATCCTAGAATCATAGAGTTGGAAGGGGCCATACAGGCCATAGAATCCTAGAATCATAGAGTTGGAAGGGGCCATACAGGCCATAGAATCCTAGAATCATAGAGTTGGAAGGGGCCATACAGGCCATAGAATCCTAGAATCATAGAGTTGGAAGGGGCCCTACGGGCCATCTAGTCCAACCCCCTGCTCAACGCAGGATCAGCCCCAAGCATCCTCATTTTCTCATGACCTCATTTTCTCTGAGGTAATGAACTTGCCTCTTGAGTTGAGCTACTTTGGACTGCAAAGGAGGGTGAGATGTTACTAAATGTTCTAATGGGGGAGGGGGGAATCCCTGCAGAGAGAAAGCTAGCACTGCGGGGGAGGGAACCCCAAGCTAGATCCCTTCTCTTTGACATGCTTCTTTCCATGAGAGTCAGTTTGGTGTAGTGGTTAGGAGCCCGGACTTCTAATCTGGTGAGCGAGGTTTGAATATGTGCTCCCCCACATGCAGCCAGCTGGGTGACCTCGGGCTCGCCATGGCACTGATAAAACTGTTCTGACCGAGCAGGAATCTCAGGGCTCTTTCAGCCTCACCCACCCCACAGGGCGTCTGTTGTGGGGAGAGGAAAGGGAAGGCGACTGTAAGCCGTTTTGTGACTCCTTCCGGTAGAAAAAAGAGGCACATAAGAACCAACTCTTCTTTTTCTTCCATAATATCAGGGCTCTCTCAGCCTCCCCTCCCTCACAGGGTGTCTGTTGTGGGGAGAGGAAGGGAAGGCGAATGTAAGCCACTCTGAGACTCTCTCAGGTAGAGAAAAGTAGCATATAAGATCAAACTCTCCTTCATCTTCCCAACGTGGAGGTAATATTTCACGACGAGAGGCACCAAATTGCACAACCCCCCACCACGAATCCATACACTCCCCGACACAGGCTTGCCCTTCAGTAAGAATTACTAAGGCCTCCGTTCCCCGACAGGCTCTTGAAAGGAACTACAACCAAACCTTGTCAAGTTTCGCTGGGAAGAAGTTCCCAAACGGAGATGCCACCACCCAAGCTGCCCCGTTACTGGTAGTCTCCCCTCAGCGGCCCTTCACTTGAGGACTCGGCCATATAGGAGAGGACTTGTAAAAGAGAAATCCCTCCTTCAAGGTGCCACCGAGCGACACCCGTGGCATTGACAGAAACCCATTTTTAACAACTTCCAAGTCTCATGAGCAGCCTGCATACTGGTGAACAGCAGTTACGATCCAGAACCTCCTCCTGATCCGCTTCCACCTCCTGGCCTCCTTACCTCCCCATCCGCGCTTTCAGTCGCCATGCACTGGTTCCCGGCCTGCTGGCTGAGGCGTTCGATGGTCGGGGCTTCCATGCGGCAGGAGCAGAGGGGCAGCTCCTCAAAGCGCTCCGTCTCCAGCGAGCTGGTCTCGTTGGACACCCCTGTCGAGCAGGGAGGAGGAGACAGAGTGGAGGAAACAGCCAGAAATGACTGCTCTCAAAAGGACAAGACACACAAGCCTTGGGCCTCCCTGTCCTGTGGCAATTTTTATCTGCTGTAACCCGCCACGAGCCACCCCGGGAGGGGCGGGCTAAAAATCGAAATATAAATAAATGAATATAAATAAATAAGCAACATTATCTTCCTCAGGGCCTTTTCTCCATTAATAATCTTCCAGTCTGGTGTAGTGGTTAGGAGTGCGGACTTCTAATCTGGCATGCCGGGTTCGATTCTGCGCTCCCCCACATGCAGCCAGCTGGGTGACCTTGGGATCGCCACGGCCCTGATAAAACTGTTCTGACCGAGCAGTGATATCAGGGCTCTCTCAGCCTCACCCATCTCACAGGGTGTCTGTTGTGGGGAGAGGAAGGGGAAGGCGACTGTAAGCCGCTTTGAGCCTCCTTCGGGTAGGGAAAAGCGGCATATAAGAACCAACTCTTCTTCTTCTTCTTCTTCAGTTGTGGCCCAAGGGGCGGGGGGAGAACCCAGAAAATACACTTCCTTGCAGTAGAATGAAGGATTGGATGTGCTGGAACTGTTTTCTCAGGTGGAAGAGTTTCCGCTCTCATGGCTTTCTCAGCTCCACCTCTGCCACGCAGCCCAAAAAGTCCCCTGAAATACTACTCCTGCATTCCAGGCAGCATTTTTGGCTTACGGTGGCGGGGGAGGGAGGCAAGACGGTGACACGCTGCAAGCCGAAATCCATCCAAACATTCCTGCGGATCCAAGCCTATTACAATCACGTCCCTGTGCAAACCGGCTCCTTATATCAAGGCCAAGTCATTCAGACCTCCCCACAGCGGAGTACCAAACAAGAGCCTCTTAATTTGCTCACTGTCAATTGGAAAGGGGGGCCAGGAATTGAAGCAAGACTGTTCTGAATTCGATCCGCGGGACCGCACCGGCTGTTCTAGGGAAACGTCACGACGGCTGCAGGAGGGAAAGCAAACTCACCTGCATTGTTTGGGGAGAGCGCCCCCTCATTGGGCAGCTCCAGACAGCCAAGGGGCACCTCTGTGTACTCGCTCTGTGTGGCTGGAGGGCCTCCGTTCAGTCCTGGAGAAGAGACATCGACATTCAGGAGAAGACCCTGGTCCCCAGTTGCTTTTCCAACAAAGCATCTCTTCCCTAGAGCAGAGAGCTCCTTCTGGCATTCTCCCCTCTCACTGGGGCAGGAAATGCTTCAGAGGAAACCCGGAGGCATCTCCTTTGCATCTGCATCTGCAGGCAGCACCCATCCCGAAACCACTGCTGCTAGCTCTGTAATTTGCGACAGGCCCCAACGGCAGCCATTCTACAGGGGCAATGACTCCTAATTCTATTTTGTTTCAATCTGCAATGTTTTAATTGTGATTGTTGAGTGGCCTTGCGCCGACCTGGGTGGCCCAGGCTAGCCTGATCTTGGCAGATCTCGGACCGCAGGGTTGGCCTGGGGGAGCACGTGGATGGGAGACCACGAGGGAAGTCCAGGGTCGCTGCGCATCGGCAAATCACAGGACCATAGAGTTGGAAGGGGCCATACGGGCCATCTAGTCCAACCTCCTGCTCAAGGCAGGATCAGCCTGAAGCATCCTTGATAAGGATCTGATCAGCCGCTGCTTGAAGACAGCCAGTGAGGGGGAGCTGACCACCTCCTCAGGCAGCCAATTCCACTGCTGAACTACTCTGACTGTGAAAATTGTTTTCCTGATATCTAGCTGGTACTGTTCTCAACATAGTTTAAACCTATTACTATGGGTCCTGTCCTCCATTGCCAATGCCTCTGTGCATCTCTCGTCTTGAAAACCTTTCTGGGTTGCTATATGTTGGCCATGACAACAGCACTGTCCACCACTAAGCTGCCTTGAGCCCAAAGGAAAGGGAGGGTATATATAAACGTTTCTCTCTGTAGAAACTGAGGGGGTTTAATTGGGATTTTATGTATCGGAATTGTTGTAACTCATCATGGGCCAGCTTGTTGGGAGTGGCAGGTAATCAATTATAATAATAATAATAATAATAATAATAATAATAATAATAATAATAATAATAATAATAATAATAATAATAATAATAATAATGTGACAGGAGTTCTAGACTCCCCTCACCATGATTAGGCTAGTTTTGCTTGTGAAATAATGTGTTTTTTCTCCTCACTTGGTTTCACAGCCAAGATCTGTATTCGGGCCCTAAATATTTTCACACCTCCTCCCTGGCTTCCCCCTTCCCCAGCAGGACAAGCCATTAGGTTTCACTCCGTCCCCTTCTTAGCCCCGCTCAGTCACCTCTGGTGTCCTTGGGGTGTGGCTCTTTGCGCTTGCGTTTACGGGACGGCTTCACCCAGGGGCTGTCGTTCCGCCAGCGTTTCCTGGCCTTTCGCTTGGAGCTGGAAGCGGCACTCTGAGATGGCAAGAACACACCGGTGAGGAAAAAAGGACAGGGAAGGAACAGCTCCGTCAAGACATTTTGTCCCATACACACACAGGAAATCCGTCCGCTACATTAATATTATTTCCTCTCACAAAACAGCTCATTGCCTCTCTGTGAGCGAGTGAGAGGGAAGACCCAAAGGAGTCTCAAAGCAGCTTAAAATAGCTTTCCCTTCCTCTCCCCACAACAGACACCCTGTGAGGTAGGTGGGGCTGAGAAAGCTCTGCGAGAACTGCTCTGGGAGAATAGCACTACCAGGACTGTGACTAGCCCAAGGTTACCCAGCTTGTGAAGAAGGAGTAGAGAATCAAGCCCAGCTCACTAGATTTGAAGCCACCACTCTTATCCACCACGCCAAGATGGTGAAAAAATGTCAGCTGATTCTGGCATGCTACTTCAATGCACATTAGCAGGAAATAAAGCCAACTTTATTTACCCCCCCCCTTTTTTTTTTTTTGCCCCAGCAAAGGGCCTGCACAGAAATCGGGAACCTCTGATAACTGAAAAAAAGGATCATAAACCAGCTGCTACTTTTGTTCACACACACTGACCGTGCAGGCAACTTTGCTCGACTCAGAGATGTTTTATTTCCAAGAAGGCCTGAACCATGATACTTCTTCATGAAGCACTGAAAGGAAGGCCAGTCGTGGTCCTGGTGGGGAGACCTGAATGCGCCTGCAGGAACAAGGATCTTCCCTTTGCAGTTCAGTTCCGTCTCACAGCAGCTTCTGATCCAGAGAGCTGGTGACCTTGGGCTTGTTAGTCTTGAGAGAACTGTTCACACAGAGCAGATCTGTCAGAGATCTCTCAGCCCCACCTACCGCACAGAGTGTCTCTTGTGGGAGAGAAAGGGACTCTTGTGATAAAGGCTTTGGAACTCCTTCGGGGAGAGAAATGCGGGGGATAAAAACCAACTCTTCTTCTTCAAACTGACACCTAGAAAACCTCACCAACTCTTGCTTTATGCAAAAAATATTTGGCACCCCAAGTCAGGATGTATTATCCAACTTGTGACCTCTACAGCTGGAATGCAGCTTAAAGTATATTGAAAACTGGTGTTCACAACAAAGTAGGAAACAGATTTTAAGCTCTGGCCATTAAAGCAACAGAAGGAGCAGGGCTGTTTATAGATTGAAAGCAAGGAACACGAACATGTAAAGTGACAGCAGACAGAGGGAAAAAAGAGAGAAATATGAGAAAGATTTTTTTAAAAGAAAGAATAGCTTGGGAGGGGGGAATAACAGCAGGAAAAGAGAAATAAAAATGGAATTGAATCCCACCCCACCTCCCAAAAAATGAAATAAATTAAGACTAAGAGACAAAGGATGGAGGGAAATGAGAATGCTGGACTGCAACTCACCCTGTCGGAGAGGTTACCCGATTCTTCATCTTCCTCATCTTCCTCCTCCTCATCTTCCTCCTCCTCTTCTTCTTCTTCCTCCTCTTCTTCCTCCTCCTCTTCACTCATATGTTCTTCTGCAGCATCTGCATCAGACTGAAATGCGAAAAGTACTTTTTTAGAAAAAGGAAGCATCACGTGAACTAAAACCATTGGAGGGAGGAGGGAATCTGCTTTCAACTGAGGTGTAAGCGTTACCACCAGCCCTTTATTTCATTCTCAGTCCCTTCCATCATAAATCGGCGGGATTATTAATAGAAGCAAGAACAGAGCAAATAAATAAAACAAGAAATTCTGAGGTCATTTAAAAACACACATGAGAAATCTAGCGGCAGCTTCCATCCAGCCGGTATCATTTGAAAACAACACTTTCAGGATAATACAATTACTAGAGAACTGAACATCAGAGTTGACAAGGGACCCCTAAATATATTTTGCCTGTCTTCAGCAAACACACATGAAATGCTCGCTGCTGCTCCAGATGCACAAGAACAATTTCTTTCATTCCAGAGAAGAACTTTAAGCCTTCCTGTGTATTCAGCTGTTTAGGAATTTTTTCCCCCATAGTAACCAAATAATTAGCAACTGTAAAGGAGGGTTTAGGACCAGATTCTCTGGATTAGAGGTCACCACTTTTAAGCATCACATCAAGGTGGCTCTCGAGGGAGGATATAAAGTTGAAAGGAAAACAAAACCAAAAACTAGCTAGTTTTAAGGGGCTAATGAGCCTCTTGTGGCGCAGAGTGGTAAGGCAGCAGAAATGCAGTCTGAAAGCTCTGCCCATGAGGCTGGGAGTTCAATCCCAGCAGCCGGCTCAAGGTTGACTCAGCCTTCCATCCTTCCGAGGTCGGTAAAATGAGTAGCCAGCTTGCTGGGGGGGTAAATGGTAATGACTGGGGAAGGCACTGGCAAACCACCCCGTATTGAGTCTGCCGTGAAAACGCTAGAGGGCATCACCCCAAGGGTCAGACATGACCCAGTGCTTGCACAGGGGATACATTTACCTTGACCTTTAACATTATTAACTGGGCCATCTACCCTTCTGCCCCTCGGCCCTACCGAGAACCGACTGTAAGAAGCCTTATTAGGTGTACCTTGCTGTCCGAGTCAACATGGCCATCCACAGAATAGCTGTCATAGTAGAGGCTGAAGTCGTCTCCCACTTCCGCCTCCCACTCCGGAGTTCTCTCCTCCTGCGAGGCTGTGGCAGGAGCAGTCATGTCTTCCGTCACTGTGATCTGGAAAGAAGTATGAGTGGAATTGGCAGGGTCGGTATCCAAATTCCTACTGATAGGAATTTCCCCCCCTCAATAGTCCATTTTCAATGTTTCCTTCTTCCTCGGCGGAAGTAGGTGAAAGTTGGTTCACTTTATTTATGGGAATATTACACATGTAAATACTCACTAATATTTTTTAATAACTCGTTTTCGATAAAACCACTGAGGAAGGAGACATTGAAAACGGACTATTGAGGGGGGAAATTGGGTTTATCCGGAACCCGTTTTGGTTTGATTTACGTTTTCATGCCTACAACACTGCAGATATGAAGATAATATCTACTGAATATTAATTATTGAAGTTATACATTTTTCCAATAAATTGGAACGATTATAAACAAAAACAGATTACTTTTCTGATAGTCAACCGGTCGAATTTTCTATTTTGGATACTTCCATTCGACCAGGCCCCTTTGGCAAAAGGGGACAGACTGGGCTACTCTACTTCACATGACAGGGGAAGAAGTACTTAAAATCCCACACAAGTATAGACATTCTGTCCCTTCATTTTATTTATTGATTTTTATACTGCCGCCCTTCCAATGGTCTCGCGGCAGTTCACACAAAAACAAACAATAAAATACAATAAAAGCCCATGAAAACACCCCTGACAACAATAAATAAAATTTTGTTAAACCTTTAAAAAAAAAAAAACCCCACAGGGAGTTTAGCCTCAGGAAGGATTTCAGTATCGGACTCCAAAACATGAAATAACAGTTTATATCTGTGTGAACCATTCCTCCAATCTCACCCTGCTGCGTATAGGGGATCTTATTATTGTGCCGCCATGCTGTGACATTTTAAAGCAGGGGTAGTCAAACTGCGGCCCTCCAGATGTCCATGGACTACAATTCCCAGGAGCCCCTGCCAGCATTCGCTGGCAGGGGGCTCCTGGGAATTGCAGTCCATGGACATCTGGAGGGCCGCAGTTTGACTACCCCTGTTTTAAGGTCTTTTAATGGGAGTTTTAATGGGGTTTTAAGACGCTGTAACCCGCCACGAGCCATTTGGGAGTGGCGGGAAATAAATCGAAACAATAACAATAACAATAACAGTGGCTCCCTCTCCCTGCCCCCCCCCCACAGTGAGAAACTTCCCAGGCTGCAAGCAAATCGGCCGCCAAAGTGGCCAATTAGCTTGTGGCCCAGCAAGGTTCTTTTTGCAGGAGGGAGGGAGAGAGGGAAACGTGGCCGCCAGTGCAAACTCGCATGCACGGCAGGTCTGCGCATGCATGTCTACGCCATGTGCGGCCGCAAATGCGCATGCACTGCAGGTCCGCGCATGCACGTTTGCGTCCACGCATGGCGCAAATGTGCATGTGTGGACCTGCCACCCATACGCGTTTGTGGCCGCGCATGGCGCAAACGTGCATGCGCGGACCTGCCACACATGCTCAACGGCCGGATTGCCGTCCCCCCCACTGGTCCGCAGCCTAAAAAAGGTTGCGGACCACTGTTTTAAAACATTCTTTAAGATTTAAACAAAGTTTCCGAGGGTGAGTTTAAATCTAGGAAAGAGGCGTACCTCGGTAGTGGCTCTGGGGCTTGACCGCTGGATAGAGAGGGGCAATCTCTTGTGTATCGTCTCGGCCATGTAGTCAAACTTCCGGCGCTTGGCTGGCTCTTCTTTGGACGATGGAGAAAAGGGTCAGGAACATGAAGAGAATATTTCAACAGGGTCCTCACAGCCCGTCCCCCTGTCCCAGTCTCTACAGCTTGATCCCCCTCCTAGGCCAGCCCAAAGGTCTCCATGGTTCATCCGCCAGCCTTTCCGATTCCAAACTCTACCTGGCTCCTCAATGCTCCTCAGGTCATCCGAGACTCGGAAATGCAGCATCTCAGAAACTCTCTTCTCAGGGACCTTGAGAGACAGAGAGAGAAGGACGGTTACACCCTTGTTAGGGCCTTCCTTGGCCCTGAAGCATAGGGCTGGCTGAAATCATGGCTTAAATCGGCAAGGAAAAAAACCACAAACTTATTCACTCATTTATTTGGTATTTATTCATTCATTTGGATTTTTATACCTCTCTTCCATACGGCTCTTGGCGGTTTACACAGAATGTTGTAAAAATAGTTACACAGAACATTATAACAAGCTGTCCAATAACAATCATATTGAGCCTTCGGGGAGGACGGTATATAAATATGAATGAATGAATGAATGAATGAATGAATGAATGAATGAATGAATGAATGAATGAATGAATGAATGACAGCATGTCAACCAGAACAGTATTTCAGCAGAACAACACTGACATATCCCTGGGAAGGACAGATGGTTCAGTCATGGATGGGGATGTCTGGGGGGGGGGGGGGCACCAGCAGATGCTTTGAGTCAGTCAGCCTCAAGCGAATGCCTGGTGGAGGAGCTCCCTTTTGCAGGCGCTGCAGAATTGTGGAAGTTCAGGCAGGGCTCTGATCTCCTCAGGGAGCTCGTTCCACCAGGTGGGGGCCAGGACCGAGAAGGCTCCAGCCCTTCTTGAGGTCCAATGTTTCTTCTCTGATAATGTCTTGAGGTGCTAATTAAAACACAGTGACCGTGATCCTGTAGACCACAGGGTGTCTGCTCTATTCCATTTCACATCTGCTTCTGACATCCCTTAACACAGTATTTTCCCGGTGGGAGCATTTCCAGCACCCGCAGGCCTACCTGCCCGGCGTTGGGCTTAGACATGGTCTTCCGGGCCCGGTGAACCTTGGGCTTGGCCTCCTCGGCTGCCGGGGCTGGAGTCTGAGCCGGAGCAGACGGCGGAGCAGGTGGCGAAGCTTCGGCAGAGGCCGCTGTGGCCTCCCCAGGCAACCGTGACCCAGGCATACTCAACAGCCGCATCGCCAGGCTCTGGACAGACGTGGGGGACTTGCTGGCCCCGGTGAGGGACATCTTTGCTCGGCTGGGCCCGCCTGCTTTGCTGGGGGATGATGGGAAAGTCTTGGCCGCATGGCCTAAAGAGAAGAGGGGGAAGGTCGTCAGAGATCTCAACTGCGCCTGCAAACCACAATAGTTTCCAATGTGTAATTATTATTGAATTTGTATCCCACCCCTCCTTAAGGCCTTGGGTTGGTTCAGCTACATAGAGGGAGAGAGCGGTCTAAGAATGTCAGACTTTGACTGAGAAGACCCAGGTTCAATCCCTACGTGGCCACAAAACACACTGGGGCACTACTAGTGAATTTCAGAGGGTTAGACCTTCCTTCCTTCCTTCCTTCCTTCCTTCCTTCCTTCCTTCCTTCCTTCCTTCCTTCCTTCCTTCCTTCCTTCCTTCCTTCCTTCCTTCCTTCCTTCCTTCCTTCCTTCCTTCCTTCCTTCCTTCCTTCCTTCCTTCCTTCCTTCCTTCCTTCCTTCCTTCCTTCCTTCCTTCCTTCCTTCCTTCCTTCCTTCCTTCCTTCCTTCCTTCCTTCCTTCCTTCCTTCCTTCCTTCCTTCCTTCCTTCCTTCCTTCCTTCCTTCCTTCCTTCCTTCCTTCCTTCCTTCCTTCCTTCCTTCCTTCCTTCCTTCCTTCCTTCCTTCCTTCCTTCCTTCCTTCCTTCCTTCCTTCCTTCCTTCCTTCGGACAATCCAATTCTGGGCACCACAGTTCAAGAAGGATATTGACAAATTGGAACGTGTTCCGGGAAGGACGGCTAGGATGTCTGAGGGGCTGGAATCCAGACCTATCTGAGGAGACTTGAGTATATGAGGTTTGGAGGACAAGGGGCGATAGGAGAGGTGCGTTTAACTACGTAAAAGGTAGACATGTTACTGCAGCTTTAGAGACCAGGACACGAGCAATGGGTTCAAATTACTGGGGAAGGAGGTTCCACTTAAATATTAGGAAGCATTTTCCGAGGGTGAAGGCTCTTTGTAGATGATATAGGCTGCCTCGGAGGGTGGTGGAGTCTCCTTCGTTGGAAGTTTTTAGAAGCAGATTGGATAAGCACCTGGCTGGAGTGATTTCTAAGTTCCTGAGATGCTGTGGGGCCGAATTGGGTGGCCCTTTGTGGTCTCTTCCAGCTCTGTGTTACTGATTCCGAGGGACGATGTGGGCAAAACGAAAAGGGGTTGGAAGGGGTGCGTAACAACTGGTAGCGATAAGCTCTTGGACCTGCTACAATCATCAGGAGCCTTCCTATCTCAGGGTGGCCAAACGGACTACAATTCCCAGGAGCCCCTTCCAGCATGTGCTGGCAGGGGATCCTGGGAATTGTAGTCCATGGACATCTGAAGAGCCACACTCTGGCCACCCCTGCTACAGCACTCTTGTGTGGATCAGGTATCTGTGTCACACACCGAATTCCTATCTGCAGTCCCCACGCCACCCCTGCAATCTTACCTGGCAGACCTTTATTCCCTGGACTGGGACTGGCGCTTGAACCGACCGAGACAGCCCCCAAATCGGGCGACATCCTGCCGGCTTCTTTGCTGCTGCCGGTTTGTATTCGTGCTCGATCATCGCAGTTCCTGCCAGAGGCCGGCACGTTCTCTCCCGTTCCTCCCAAACTGGTTTTGGACTTCCGGGGAGACAAAGATCCGGAGGAGGGATCAGAACTCTCTCTCAACGGGAGAAGTCCTGAAAAAGTGACACGTTGATATAAATGATGCAGCAGGATTACAGTTCGGGCAAACTGCATGCCTTAGGAGGAAGAAAGAGGGAAATGGAACCTGGCTTGTTTCCAAGGCTACATTTCCAGTAACACCTACCAGTTTCATCTGTTCCCACTTCCACCAACAATGTCGTCCCCGTGGCTCCCCGAGAAGTCTCACCCTGGGAGGTAAAAGCACACACATTCCAATTTTATTATATAGCGGTGTTTATATGCTGCTCTACGGAAAAGAATGTATTTCATTTTTATTTCATCTTTCCGCCAAGTAGCTGAGGGCCATTTACATCAGGGGTAGTCAACCTGTGGTCCTCCAGATGTGCATGGACGACAATTCCCACGAGCCCCTGCCAGCATTCGCTGGCAGGGGCTCGTGGGAATTGTAGTCCATGCACATCTGGAGGACCACAGGTTGACCACCCCTGATTTACATGGCCTGCCTTCCATTTTTATCCTCACAACAACATTGTGGAGTAGATAACAGCTGAGAATGAGTGACCAGTTCAAGGGCACCTGATAAAAATGTCACATATTTGAACCCAGGCCCTGTCCTGATAACTTTGGAGAGGGAAATGATTTGTAAAGGGGTTGCCATGTTAGTCTATCACAGCGAAATAGAAGAAAAGGCACCTTAAACCCCGACAACATTTATTCCAGTATGAGAATGCGTGAGTCACGGCCCACTTAACAAGACAGAAATGTGAAGAAAAACTGTCCTCATGATTCACTTCCACATATCTGTCTGACAAAGCGCCCTGCAACTCACAAAAGCTCAGAGTGAAATAAATGTTAGTCTTTAAAGCCAGTTCGGTGTACTGGTAAGGAGTGCAGACTTCTAATCTGGCGAGCCTGGTTTGATTGCCCGCTTCTCCTCCACATGCAGGGTGGAATGTGGGCTCGCCACAGCACTGATAAAGCTGTTCTGACCAAGCAGTGATATCAGGGCTCTCTCAGCCTCATCCATCCACAGGGTGCCTGTTGTGGGGAGAGGAAAGGGAAAGCGACTGTAAGCCGCTTTGAGACTCCTTCGGGTAGAGAAAAGCGGCATATAAAAACCAACTCTTCTTCACCCTCCCCATTAGTCACAAGCACCACCAAAATCAAGTCACTGAAAATCCCGGTCACTGGTTCCCACAACACAACAATTGTTCCCTCAGAGTAACAACCCAGAGTTAGCTACTTCTAAAGGTTGATCCGTACCTACGGGTTCATCACTCAGGATGCAAGAGTAAGAACACTTTTGCTGGATGGTACAAAAGGTAAAAGGTAAAGGTATGCCCTGTGCAAGCACCGAGTCATGTCTGACCCTTGGGGTGACGCCCTCTAGCGTTTTCATGGCAGACTCAATACGGGGTGGTTTGCCAGTGCCTTCCCCAGTCATTACCGTTTACCCCCCAGCAGCAAGCTGGGAACTCATTTTACCGACCTCGGAAGGATGGAAGGCTGAGTCCACCTTGAGCCGGCTGCTGGGATCGAACTCCCAGCCTCATGGGCAAAGCTTTCAGATGGCTGCCTTACCACTCTGCGCCACAAGAGGCTCTATTGCTGGATGGTAGAAAAGAACAAAACTCCAGGAGCACCTTAAAGACTAACAAAACGTAGTGTGGCAAGGGAAGAGCTGTTGTAAGTCCCTGCTCCTGACACCTGACTCACGAAAGCTCCTCCCCTACCACTCATTGTGTTAGTCTTTTAAGGCAGGGTAGTCAACCTGTGGTCCTCCAGATGTCCACGGACTACAATTCCCATGAGCCCCTGCCAGCGTTTGCTGGCAGGGGCTCATGGGAATTGTAGCCCGTGGACATCTGGAGGACCACAGGTTGACTACCCCTGTTTTAAGGTGCTAATGGACTCTCCCCTTTTCTTCTTCCAAGGACTAACACAGCTCCCCATCTTCTGCTGGGGGTAAGCCCAACTGAATACAATGGGTTTTAATTCTGAGTAGACTTGTTTAGGCCTGCTCCCTGGGTAGACTGCTGCCTATTTTGCAAGCAAACTCACCAAAGTTTAGTCCACAAGGAAAACACTTTGACTAGCCCCTAACCTGTCCACACATGCCCCCGACGTTAATCGTTCAGGGAACACACGATAGCCTTGAAACCAACTCCTCACTTCCGAAATACCTCCCTGGCATGTCACCTGCAGGCAGCTACTATTCCGCACAAGAGCAGGTACTATTCCGCACAAGAGAGTTGACGTGGCTATTAGTCACCTGGTTGCATCATCAAAGAATGACTTGCATGTGTGAACTGATTGGTACAGACCAGACACTTGGGGGGGGGGGGTGCTTCGCCTCACACTGGTCTCAACGCAGCTCACAAATTAAGTCACCAACCCGCTCACAAATTCAGTTCCCAACCCTTCAAGTGTACACTACCTACGTTTCCAGAAGCCCCCAAACAAACATTTGTGCATAAACCAGCCGTGTACCTTACAAGCCAAGCCTGTAGGCATTCCTTCAGAAATATAGTAGAATTGCAGCTTTTGGATGTTTGAAGGTGCAGAAGCGCTATACAAAGTCTGCAACCCCCTTTCAGATGAGGCATGATGTAGTTTAATTCTGGATAGAAGCTTTCATGTGCATGCACATTTCAAGTATCTGAAGTGTGCATGAACCCGAAATCTTCTAATCAGAATTAAACCTCGTTGTTTTTAAAGGTGCCCCTGGACTCGAGCTTTATTCTGTTGCTTCAGACCAACACGGCTACCCACCTGGATATTTTTAGGTGGCAACTGAGAGCTTACAAACTATGTCAAACTCATTTGATATCCTTTAAAAGGCAGCTTTTCTCTTACACGTTCCAGAATAAGATTTATTCCAGTTAGGAAATGTGTCTGTCACCTCTCCACCTGCTTGAGGCGGCTCACCAAGTAAAAGACAACATTTCAAATTGGCAGCATTTCAAAGACACAAGAAAACATTCAGCAACCTGTAACGTCTGTAAAACGACTCTCAGGTTCGAAGCAGACTATTAAAAGACAGCTTTGAAAAGGCAGAACCCCTTAGTTAAAAGCCCTAAAGCAGGGGTAGTCAACCTGTGGTCCTCCAGATGTTCATGGACTACAATTCCCATGAACCCCTGCCAGCAAATGCTGGCAGGGGCTCATGGGAATTGTAGTCCATGAACATCTGGAGGACCACAAGTTGACTACCCCTGCCCTAAAGGACAGTATAGTACAGAAGTCCCCAACATGGTTCCCTGGGGCACCACTGTGTTTTAGAAAGTGAGTAGAGACAGGTGAAGCTTTCCCCCAGCAGAGCGTCTGATTTGCCCATGAAGGTCTGACCAGTCGTGCTGATTAAAACAACATTGGTTCAGCTGAGGCTGCTAACACAGTATTTAAAAAAAAAAAAATTCTTTCACATTTCTTCCCCAGTAGATTTGGTAATTATTCCTCTTCTCCTCTCCAAACTTGGGCGTGCTCTGTGTGTGTCTATGACTCTGGCTCCTGCGGCAGCCATTTTGTGGTTGCATCAGAAGTCCAAAGAGGCCCACGGGCTGAAATGTGTTGGGGACCGCAGATAAATTAGATGACAGGTGAGTCTCAAAAGGGAGCGCCTCCTTAACCCTAACCCGACACCAAAGTGCTACCACGGTAAACAAAACAATAAAAAGATCCCCCTCCTCTGTGGGTACCACCCAGTCTACCTTTGCACGCAGAGCCACAAAAAGCAGAGCTCAGAAGCAGTAAGAGTTGAGTCCAGCAGGATCCTAAGAGCAAATGGGCTTGAACCTGTTTCCCTGCAAGCCAACATGGCTGCTCTCTGGAACAGAACTTGGAAACCGGACCTCAAGGGCCAGATTGGTCAGACAGCCTTAAAGTTGGCGGAGGGCTGGAACCCCATCCCTTTAGAGACATCCCCACGGTATTAAGCCCACGCTCCCTGACCTGTTTTGCTCTGGAATTCTCCAATCCCATTTCAAACCAGCACCCTACTAAAAAACGACAGGGCTTCATCAATTCTGCTCCCACCCTACACAGCTGAGTCAGCCCCACCCACTTCTTCTATATAAACACTCAGTAAAGGGGCGTGCCTTCCTTTGAGGCAGCAAAGGAGACACATTGGTTTGTTCATGTAAATCTTTACTTCCCACTATCTTTTTCTGCCAAAGGAGCTCAAGTTTAATGGACAGGCTTCTTAAGAGGTCTGGATATGAGATTCCAGAAAGTTGATGCTCCAATGCTGGTCTATGCGGCAAGTGAGCGTGGTGAAGTGGTTAAGAGTGGCAGCTTCTAAACTGGAGAGCTGGGTTTGATTCCTGCTCCTCAGCATGCAACCCTAGAGCTAGTCACAGTCATAGAATCACAGAGTTGGAAGGGACCTCCTGGGTCATCTAGTCCAACCCCCTGCACTATGCAGGGCATTCCCATCCCTATCGCTCGCCCACTGTAACCTGCAAACCCCTTGACCCTTCGCCAAATCAGCCTCTCCGTCAGATGGCTATCCAACCTCTGTTTTAAAAAAAAGGACCCACCACCTTCTGAAGAAGACTGTTCTACCGAGAAACTACTCTGTCAGGAACTTCTTCTGGCAGAGCTGTTCACCCAGAGCAGTTCTCTCAGAGCTCCCTCGACCTCATCCACCTCACAGAGAGCATGTGTGGGGAGAGGAAGGGAAAGTAATTGTAGGCTGCTCTGAGAATCCTTCAGGCGGTGAAAAGAAGGGTATAAAAAAAAAACAATCTTCTTCTACCTTAACTATAGAAAATACTTTCAGAAGAGGTCTGGTTTCTTATGTTTCTTAGACAGGGGTAGTCAACCTGTGGTCCTCCAGATGTTCATGGACTACGTTTGCTGGCAGGGGCTCATGGGAATTGTAGTCCATGGACATCTGGAGATCCACAGGTTGACTACCCCTGGACTAGAAGACAAGACCTTTCTCTAAGAAAACAAGGACAAACTGCATCGAGTCTTGTGTAGTAATCATGGAATTCCACAGAGGTCCAAGTCTGTAAAAGTTGTAATGTCTTAAATCTCCTGGTTTTTGAATGGATGTGTCTCTCTGATTGGCTGCTTTGAGTCAGGACAAAAAGCCAGCAGCTCTGTAAACAAGATCTCTGGGCAGGATTCCAGCTGTGTAATCTGGTTCTAAAACACTTCTGTGGAGACAATATGGAGAAGAGTGACTAAGTCCTCCATTTTGTTAGATTCAAGTGGGCAGCTGTGTGGGTGTGTGAAGCAGCTGAACATAATTTGAGCCCAGTGGCACCTTTTAAGCCCGACGAAAGTTAATTCTAGATATAAGCTTTGGTGTGCAGGCAGACTTCTTCAGCTGGATGACTTTTCAAAAAGAAGCGTTGGGATTTATACCCTGCTTTTCACTCAACGCAGATTACAATCACCTTCTCTTTGTTTCCCTGCACAGATGCCCTGTCAGGTAGTTGAGGCTGAGAGAGCTCCGAGAGAACTGTGACTGTTTCAAGGTCACCCAGCTAGCTGCACATGGAGGAGTGGAGAATCAAACCCAGTTCTCCGGATTAGAAGACACCGCTCTACCACTACACCATGGCTGGCTCTCAAAGATAATAAGGGTACTTGGATGATATGATTGTACAGGACCTCGTCTTTCAAATAAAACTAGTTTACCTGCTGCCTTAACTTACACACAGCCTTTCCACCTGACCCAGGTATCTATGTAAGAACATAAGAAGAGCCCTGCTAGATCAGAACAGTGGTCTATCTAGTCCAGCATCCTGTCTCACGCAGTGGCCCACAAAGTTCCTCTGGAGGGCAGCAACAAGAGTGCAGAAGTTGAGGCCTTCCCCTGATGTTGCCTCCTGGCACTGGGATTCACAGGTTGACTGCCTCTGAACATGGAGTCCCCATGGCTAGTAGCCAGAGAGACCTATTCTTAGTGAATCTGCCTAACACCCTTTTAATGCTGTCTATTCCTGGGACCTCTGGCAATGAATCCACATTTTAATAAATCTCTCCCTAAAGCAGGGGTAGTCAACCTGTGGTCCTCCAGATGTTCATGGACTACAATTCCCATGAGCCCCTGCCAGCGTTCGCTGTACTAACCATCAGCTTCACTAGAGGTCCTAGTATTTAGGGTGAGGGAGAAAAAGTTTTCTTTGTCAACTGTCTCCACCCCGTACATAATTTTATGAACCTCTACCATGCCCCCCCACACACTTAGTAGTGAAGTGGTGGTGTGGCTAACAGTAGTAGCCTGTAATCTGGAGAGCCAGGTTTGATTCCCCACTGTCACATGCAGCCAGCTGGGTATCCTTGCACGAATCACAGTCCTGTCAGAATTGTTCTCACAGAGCAGTTCTCTCAGAGCTCTCTCAGACTCACCTATTTCACAAAGTGTCTGTTGCAGGAAGAGAAAGGGAAGGTGATCGTAAGTCGCTTTGAGACTCCTTTGGGCAATGAAAAGCGGGGTATAGAAACCAACTCTTTTTTAAACTTTAAAGTACCAGATTATCCAGCCTTTCCGGAGGAATGACGCTCCTACCCCCTATTCATCTTTGTTGCCCTCCTCTGTACTTTTTCCCAGTTCCGCCATGTACTTTTGGAGATAGTGACCAAAACCATCACATCTAGCAGGCAGAATCCTGGAAACAGTAAGTAATGCGCATTAAAAAAAAAACGCTTTTAACTTCGCCATAAACGAGAACAGAATCGGCACATGATTAACACACTGGGAAGGGGATGCTCCAAGGCAGGGGTAGTCAAACTGCGGCCCTTCAGATGTCCATGGACTACAATTCCCATGAGCCCCTGCCAGCATTTGAATTGTAGTCCATGGACATCTGAAGGGCCGCAGTTTGACTACCCCTGCTCCAAGGGCTGTATCACCCCAAAGAAAAAGGTTTGCCTCTGGTAACAACCTACTTCACCTCAGAAGACAGATGCCCTGAGCAGAAGACGCCAAAGCTCCAGCAGATTAACAGGGGAACCGGCAGCCTTTCTGGGCCATCCTAGACCATACGTCAAAGCCACACCTGGGGCAAGGTATCTGAACAAGCGTGCAGGCACAGGAAAGCTTAGGCAGGAATGATCCTTTGCTCATCTTCATTGCTCCCCCACTCTATTCCATTGCTTCAGCCCCACACGGCCACCCGCCTGAAGCGATCTATGTACAGAGAGCCCATGAAGAGCTGTGAAGACCTCCGAAGCGCAGGCAAAGCCAAAGGTCCCTATGAAAACCCACCCTCTGGGCCCACCCACGGTGCTGCCTTTGCAATGGGACCTTTTCCAAGGACCAAACGGGTGAAATTCTGCCGCTGGCTCCTCTAATGCAGGGGTAGGCAAACGGTGGCCCTCCAGAGGGCCGTGGACTACAATTCCCACGAGCCCCTGCCAGCATTTGCTGGCAGGGGCTCGTGGGAATTGTAGTCCACGGACCTCTGGAGGGCCACAGTTTGCCTACCCCTGTAAATCTAATGCATTCTTATTACCATTATCCTTATTATTACCATTATATTAAAGGAGGCTGCGGGCCAGTAAACGACGGCGGGCGGGATGGAGAGGAGGAGGAGGAGAAAGAGGAGGAGGGAACTGCCGGGCACGATTTTGGCTCCTGGCAAAGCGCGCCTGGCGCGAAGCGACCACCAATCCGGAGGCGGCGCAGGGCAGGACTGCCCTCCCCTTGCAAGCCTTGCCTGCTCCGGGCCGCCAGGAGGGCTGCGGACGACCCACCGCCACGACCCTCCCCTCTCCCTGCAGCTGCACCCACGGGCTGTCCCCATCTACTGCCCCCCATCCCCATCCGGAAGGAGATCTGCGCCCTCCATCCCTGCCCCCCCCCCAAAAAAAATCTCGCCCTCTTTTTTGCACGGCCGCCTCTTCCTGCGGGATGCCCCTCCTCCCCGCTTGCCACGGGGAGTCCGAGCAGGACAATGAGGGATGCGGGAAGGCGACGCCCGGCCGGAGCCCGCGTCCTTCCGCGCCTGGGATTGGCGCGCGCCCCGTCGCCGATCGCCCCCCCCCCCTCCTTCTTGCAGCCTTGCAGCCCGCCCGCGCGCGCCCCGAACCTGCGCGGCTCCCGCTCCGGCAGCCTCCATGGCCTCGCGCCGCCTGCAGCAGCAGCAGCAGCAGCAGCAGCAGCCGCAGCCGAGCCGGCCCCGCACTGACGTCACCGCCACGGGGCGAAGCGAGGGGCGGGGAGGGAGCGCCTTAAAGGGGCCCGGCCGAGGCAGACAAAGGGCGCCGCGGGGACCTCCGCAGCGGCGCCGGGCGGGAGCGCTCAAGGCCGGCTTTGGGGCTTCCCCCTCGCGCGGCGAAGGGTCGTGCCGAGCGGGCGGCGGATTGACAGGCGTCGCCCCGGGAAAGGGGAAGTGCCCCTGAGCATGGGCAGAGGGCTGTCGTGCCTTGGCTGCTGCTGCCGCCGCCGGGATAGGGGGACAGGTGGCTGAGGGTCACCGTGGTTTGCAAAGGGGAAGGGCTGAGCCAGGGAAGACACCGTCGTCCGAAGGGGCAGGCCGGAGGCCCAGACAAGATAACAAATAATATTAAATCAATATATATATATATATATATATATATATATATATATATATATATATATATATATATATATATAATATATATATATATATATATATATATATATATATATATATATATATATATATATTATATATATATATATATATATATATATATATATATACATATGTATGTATATATATGTATATATATACATGTATATATATATATATACATATTGTATATATACATACAATATACATATTGTACAATATACATATATGTGTGTGTGTATATATATATATATATATATATATATATATATATATATTATATATATATATATATATATATATATATATATATATATATATAGTATATATACATACAACATACATATTGTATATATACATACATATATATATGTGTATATATATACATATTGATTTAATATTATATTTATATTATATTATATACTAGTTTCAAAGCCCCTTTGTAAAAAGGGGTTTTGAAAGGGGAGACCGGCAGGGAGGGAACCCCCAGCAGCCGCGCTTCGCGCGACTGCTGGGGATTCCCTAGGGCGGTGATCTGACACTGCGCGAGGCGCTTCGCGCCTCCCGCAGCGTCAGACTGGCAGGGAGGGAACCCCCAGCAGCCGCGCTTCGCGCGACTGCTGGGGGTTCCCTCGGGCGGCGGTCTGACGCGGCGAGAGGCGCTTCGCGCCTCTCGCCGCGTCAGTCCGGGAGCAACTGCGAGCCGCGCTGCGCACGGCTCGCAGTTGCTCAGCCTGGGAATCGGAGGGACCAATCGGCAGGCGCTTCGCGCCTGCCGATTGGTCCCTCCGATTGTCGTGAGGAAGGGTCCAACCCGGACCCTTCCTCATCACGGACAAAGCCCACCTCTAGGGGGCTTAACGATTTATATAGTCCGTGCGGGCTGTTTAAAGATGTTTGTTGTTGTTGTTGATGTTAGGTGCGAAGTCATGTCCGACCCATCGTGACCCCATGGACAATGATCCTCCAGGCCTTCCTGTCCTCTACCATTCCCCGTAGTCCATTTAAGTTCGCACCCAATGCTTCAGTGACTCCATCCAGCCACCTCGTTCTCTGTCGTCCCCTTCTTCTTTTGCCCTCGATCACTCCCAGCATTAGGCTCTTCTCCAGGGAGTCCTTCCTTCTCATGAGGTGGCCAAAGTATTTGAGTTTCATCTTCAGGATCTGGCCTTCTAAAGAGCAGTCAGGGCTGATCTCCTCTAGGACTGACGGTTTGTTCGCCTTGCAGTCCAAGGGACTCGCAAGAGTCTTCTCCAGCACCAGAGTTCAAAAGCCTCAATTCTTTGACGCTCAGCCTTCCCAATACGTGTGTGTGTGTGTGTGTGTGCAAATATGGGGAGATCACAGCCACAATGGGGGCTGAAAGACAGATCTCCATCCCTTTTGTAATTTCCCCACAAAAGTGAAAAAGAGGCCATATTTCCCAGGATCTACTTTAAAAGGAATGACAAGAACCATTGTTTCTAATGGGCATTCTTGTCATTCCTTTTAGTATACTTCCCATATTTCAAAGTGATCACTAGGGCAGATTTCATTTTAATGCTCCTACAGTGAAAGCGGTGATGATTGCTAACTTGTGCTATTCTTAATATTGGAACTATCCCCTAATCATTTTGGCCGTCCTCTGGTTGATCACTGTTGTCCAGAGATGAGCTCCAAAACCAGGGGATCCTCAGGTCCCCCACACACAGACTGTAGGCAAACCACGAAATTCTGGCTCACTTACTTTGGCCATATGATGCGATCCAACTCAGTGAAAGCAATTATGCTAAGATTGGTCAGTGGAAAAAGGAAACCAGGCCAGCAAAGGACATGGTGGTTAGACATGATCAAAATGGACACTGGCCAGAACATTGCATGTTTGAGGGAGGTGGTACAGGATTGAGGATCATAGCGACAGCTGTGCCACGGGATCACCAAGAGTCGGATGTGACTGAATAGCTGACCGCAACGGCAATAGCAGTGTGAAGACAAATCCACAGAAGGACGTCCAGATTCAAAGCTGTCTATCCAGACGTGGAAGCTGTTGGTGGGCCACTGTGCTGGACCCGATGGCTCCCAAAAGGAACGTTTTGTAAAACAAAAAAGTGAGATAAATTCAAGGACCATCAACCATTTATGAACCATTTTAGCCACCAACTGCCAGTTAAGTTCTGTATAGAAAATGAAGTATTCCTTGCAGTACCACTGCACTGGCTTTGCCTCACTGGCGTGCTGCACGGAGATCACCATACCTCTTGGCCGCAGCTTGAGATGTGATTCCGACCTAAATGAATCCATTTTCTGTTCGCGGCCAAACCATTCTTGTCATTTCCTGACTCTCCTCAGTTTTACGATCCTGTTTTCAGTGTAGAAGGTCCCATGTTTAATCCCCAGAGTCTCCAGTGGTCACTGGGGTAAAAGACTTCTGACCGAGGGGTGGCCAAACAGTGGCTCTCCAGATGTTTGTGGACTACAATTCCCATGAGCCCCTGCCAGCAGTGGCAGGGGCTCATGGGAATTGTAGTCCACAAACATCTGGAGAGCCAATGTTTGGCCACCGATGGAGCTGCTGCCGTTCTGAGGAAAAAATCATGAGCTCAATAACCGAAAAGTCTGATTCAGTATTAGGCAAATCTACATTTGTCGGGGGATTCAACAAAATTTGAGCTATTTGACCCCAAATTTGTTGGGGTGTGTGTGTGTGTATGTCCAGTTGTGCCCACTCCAGCTCGACATTCGACACATCACTGCCCAAAAAGAGTTATTTTTTTTAAAACTTGTTTTTATTTTTTAGAAAAGTTTGAATTTTAAAAAAATGCTAGTTAGGGTCCAGGGAATCAAAACCAATACTGCTTCAAGGAGGGGGGGGTGTCCTCACATCCTAATGCCACTGAGAACGGTTCCAGGGCCGTGACAATTCCACGCACAAAACAAAAGATTTTGGTACTGTCAAATCCGGCATCCCGAGAATCTCTGCGCTCACCCTGAAAAGTGAGGTTCAAGCCGGCAAGGCGGTGAAGAACCTGGCTTGAGATGACTTGTAAATTTGGTAAAGAGGATAGCCATGGTGTAGTGGTTAGAGCCCCCAACTAGGATCTGAGACACCCAAATTTGAATCCCCGCTGTGACATGGTGGCTTACTGGGTGACTTTTGTCCAGTCGCGTTCTCTCAGTCTAACCTACCTCGCAGGGTTGTTGTGAGGATAAAATGGAGGAAAGGGAAACGAAGCCAGCCACTCGGGTCTCCGCAGGGAAGAATGTCAGGGTATAAAAGAAGTCAACAATTCTTAAAAGAAAACCAAAGTCCCACGGCACCTTAAAGACTTAACACCGGTTTCAAGATGAGATTTTGGGAGTCAGAACTCAGTTCCTCACATCTGAGGAGATAATCCGTAACGCATGAAAGCTCATATTGAAATAGATCAAAATTCGAGTCCGGTAGCACCTTGAAAACCAGCAAAAATTCCCAAGGTGGAAGCTTTTATGAGTCGACGCGCACTTTGTCTGATACAAATGAGAATGGAGATCTTATCGGCTGCAATATTCAGGGCAGAAGGGCGAGCCCAACTCAGAATTGGGGAGGCATAATGCAAAACGTAATCAGCTTGACTACAGCTGGGAAATAGGCACGGAGGTGGGAAACGTCGAACATCAGCATCCATTAGGGACCATGAATGCTGTGTCCCAGGCCCAGTTTAAGGATTCACAGGGCCCGTAGCACCAGTCAGTTTAAGGATTTGCGGAGCTTTAGCAGTTGGTGCAAACTTAAACGGACTTCGGGGAATGGTAGAGGACAGGATTATTGTCCACAGGGTCGCGATGGGTCGGACACGACTTCGCGCCTATCAACAATAACAACAACAACAAGCAGAGCACAGGTAACGCTGCTACTTGTGCTGCCCAAGTTATTGCAGAGCCCCCCTCCAAGGGACAGTTGAAACGTTGGAAGCAAACAACACCTTCACTTTGCTGAAAACATTTCCCAAACCTTGGTGGGATGTGCAATACTGCAGGGGTGGCCAAACTCTGGCTCTCCGGACAACCATGGACTACAATTCCCACAAGCCCCTGACAGCATGAAGCTAGCAGGAGCTCAGGGGAACTGTAATCCACAGACATCTGGAGAGCCATCCCTGAAAGACCTTCACACTTAAGTGGGCATGTGGTCCTGAGCATGTTCAATGAGTGATGCGCGTGCTCGGTTATTAATAGGATACGAACATTGCAATTTTCTTGTTCTTGTGGTTCACAAGCTGCACAAGTACGAAGGCCCCCCTAACTGCAGGGCCTCTGGAACTGTGGGGCCCGTAGCAAGTACTACCAGGATAAAACGCTTCTGCTGTATCCATATTCATCTCTGGGAGGTCCATTGTCTTGGGCCTTCGAATGAATTCCGGTTCAGCAATCTCATGCTCTTTGCCTACTGAAGCTTCTCACCGGAGGACTGCCCCTCTCTAACGTCAGCAATGGAATGTACTACAAGATTAAAATCTTCTCCCTCTGGTTTCTATTGTGTTTTTGATGTAGGGCCGGTGCCTGCTTATTCTTTGCCAGAGGGAGCTGGCCTCTGTGTCCAAATAAAGAGAGCGGAAAGGCACTGCTGATACCGGAAAAGGTGCAGGGGAGCCAAACCAAGATGGCTTGTGCTGTTCAGTCCCGTGACTGCTGTTAAGAGGGACAAAACCGGCATCTGGGTCATTACTGGCCCTGGTCCAAGTCCCTGCTAGGTGGTGCATTACTGTACATTAGAAGCTGCTTCAGGTTGGGGGGGGGGGGGGGCTGACTGTGGGTGAGATAAGGCCTGCCTCTCAGTGCCAGCAAGAGAGGAGCTCCATTACCCAGCACAGATTGTACGTCGTTCATGAAACAAAAATGTGGTTCATCTTTAAGAAGAAGAAGAAGAGTTGGTTCTTATATGCCGCTTTCCCCTACCCGAAGGAGGCTCAAAGCGGCTTACAGTCGCCTTCCCATTCCTCTTCCCATTCCTTTAAGGCAGGGGTAGTCAAACTGCGGCCCTCCAGATGTCCATGGACTACAATTCCCAGAAGCTTCTGGGAATTGTGGTCCATGGACATCTGGAGGGCCGCAGGTTGACTACCCCTGCTTTAAGGTGCCGCTGGGCTTTTTGTTTATTTTGCCAAACCTGGAATAGCCAGGCGAGGGCTGGAAAGAATTCAGGAACACGATCGATGGGGTCTGAATTAGGGGCTAATTTTGTCCCGCAAGCCCTCGGAAGAACCAAACCGCAGAACAGCTTGCGGAATCAAACCCCACCCCTCCTTACACAGTGGTTTCCAAGACCCCACGGGTATCCTCTGCCGCGTTTTCAAGGGCATCTTCACCAACCTGAGGACTAGCAACTTCCTTTTTCAGAAGGCCAAAGGCTGAGACGCCACCATTGTCCAGTGCAAGGACAGGAATGCAGAGCTACGTTCAGCCTGATCTTCCCCCCAAAAAAACAGTTCAGCTTCACGCTCTTCTCAGTTCCCCTCCGGATTATCGGCCCCTCGAGTCCCGTCTGCAGTTTGCAGTGAGCCCACGTACATTCCTTGCCTCTACGTGTGGACATCTGTTTGTGCGTAAGAGCCGACAACGCATCTGCTTTACCAATGAAACCGGGGTCCGGTACCTGAATAAATTGTGCGCGGCTCTCAACGCGCGTTCAGCGGAGCGTGTGTTGAACGTAACGTGAGAACGACCCGACACACGCATAAAGAAAAACCCCGGCGTACACTGCACGCACTTTAACTTGCGAACCGGGCGCCTGTGTAGGAATAAAATTATACCCTGTGAACAAGACTGCTAGGCTTCTGTAGGCAAGAGATAAACTAGATCCTCTTCACGCGAATGTCTCATAGTTTGAATCTCAGGGAGAGTTCACATTTCGTTAGGTTCCTGCTTTTGTCACCCAGAGGACTTCTGACCACAGGGGCAGGGGGCTTCTTGATAGGTTTCCGGGTGAATCAGCCCTCACTTCTGAGCGAATTACCAAACAGCGGGAGACAGGGCCAGAAGGGACAGGCCTATCCTAATGCTTTCTTTCCCTTCCACCCACGAAGGGCCGAGTCTGCCGTCCTGCCGGCGCCGTGCTGATTGGGCGGCCATTTTGGCGCTTCAGGCGCTGAGCGCGAGGTCGTATCTATGCCCTTTTAACGGAGGAGGTATTTCGAGAGTCACGGGCCTCTCCCCCAAACAGCCCCAAGGCCACGATCCTACACCTGCTCGGCTGTAAAATAAAAAAAAAAGAGGTAGTGGTTTCTGGTAATGGAGCATCATAACAGACAGAAGGCCGGGAAAGGCAAAGGAAGAGAACACGGGACCCAGGGATCGTGGATCCCTCAGCCCCCTTGCTCTGACTGGACTAGATCCCCCACCCCCACTCACCTCTTGATCTCCCGTCTGATCTACGCTTTTCTAATCCTCTAGTCTCGTTTCCCCCCCCCCTTTTCCGCGAATCGAGGCGCCCCTTCCCTCTAGTACACTAGTCTCTAATATCCCGTTTCCCCCAAAACTCAAGTAGCTCCAGCTCTCCACCCCCACATTCTACCCCCTACACCCCACTTTCCCCTCCCTCAGAGCTCAGGAGTTGCATCCCTCCTTCGACTTCCCACGGCTGCTGCCACCTTCCCCTCCTCCTCGTCCTCCTCCTCCTTCCTCCTCCTTCAGCGTATGAGGACGTTGATCTGCGCCATGCCGGCCTCCATGACGTTCTCCGCCGTGGTCTTGCCGTGCTGCTCCTTGAGGTGGCGCCGGATGGCGGGCTTGTGGGCGAAGCGGACCTCGCAGTAGGAGCAGCGGTACGGCCTCTCGCCGCTGTGGAGGTTCATGTGGTCGTGCAGCGTGGACTTCTGGGTGAAGCACTTGCCGCAGATGGTGCAGGAGTGCGACTTGACGCCCCGGTGGACGTTCATGTGCCGGTTGAGGTTGCTGCTGTGGTTGAACTGCTTGCCGCAGCGGGGGCACATGAAGATGAAGTGGTGGGCGCGCATGTGGAAGACCAGCTTCTCCACCCCCTGGAAGACCTCGTCGCATTTGGTGCAGCAGATGATCCGCGAGGCGCCGTTGCCGCCCCACGCCGCCCCCGGGCCGTCGCCGCCTCTCCCCGCGGCGGGGAAGCTGGAGAAGGGGCGGCCGCTCAGTCCCGCCAAGACCAGCCCCACCCCGCTGCCGCTGCTCTGGCACTCCGACGCCACAGCGGCCGCTTCGCTCGTCTCCTCCAAGTAGCCCCCGCTGGGGATGATCAGGAGGCCCGAGCCTTCGGCGTCCTCGTAGAGGCTGTAGCAGGCCTTGACCACGCCCTGCTGGGGCTTCTCCGGGGCTGGCTCCAGAGGGGACCCCGCAGCTTCCGTGACTGTAGAGTTGACCTGAGATTCCTCTTGGTCTCCCGAAGAATCTTTGCTCCACCCTGGCGGGGGAGAAGACTCCTTGCTCCATGCTTGTGGCGGGGAAGACTCCTTGCTCCAGCTTTGCTGTGGAGAGGCCTCTTTGTTCCAAGTGGCCCCAGACTGCTGCTGTTGTTGCTGCTGCTGCTGTTGCTGCTGCTTCTTCTTCTGCCGCTGAGCCACCTCCTTGGCCGACTCGATCTTCACAATGCAGATATCGGAGACAGCGTCATCGTCCCCGTAATCCTCCTCCTGTTCCTCGTCGTCGTCCTCTGCCTTCATCTCCAGGTGCTCCTCCAGGGGAAACTCCAGCTTGATGGGCCGGAGCATGGTCCTGTCAGCCGGGAAAAGAGCAGACAGTCAATGCAACAATGTTTAGTGTTGACTGAGGGAATGGGACTCCACCCAACAGCCTCAAATCAAGTAATCATAGAGTTGGAAGGGGCCAGACAGGACATCTAGTCCTGCTCAAGGCTGACCTTTGTCAACCTTTTTTACTTTCAGCCCCTGAAATAATTTTTTTAAGTTTTGAGGACCCCTGGAAGTGATGTCAGCTGGCCACGCCTCACTGCTATCCTCCCCCCTCCAGGAAGTGACATCACCGGCATTAAGAGGCTCGCTCAAGCATGACTGAGTGGGGGAGAGACAGGATGCAGCTGAAGGCAGGACTAGGCATGCAGGCACATGGATCATGAGAGAACTCACACTTAGTAGGAGGAACAATGGAAGTGGTTGGTTCCCTAGCTTGTGGCCCATTACGGCAGGAGGGAAAGCTACAGATCCCCTGCAGGCCCCTGGGGGTCCACGGACACCTGGTTGGCAATCCTTGGCCTAAAGCTGCTTTTAAGTGAGGGGGGAGCTCACCCCCTCCTCAGGCGGTCGATTCCACTGCTAAACTACTCTGATTGTGAAAACTCTTTTCCTGATAACACAAGATTTTAACTGCAGAACCAAGTTCGAGCCTGGGACATTCTTAAGGCCTCCCCTTCCTCCCCTGCCACAAGTTGTGTTAAGTCTTTAAGGTGCCCCTTGACTCTCGCTCTTTTCTACTGCTACAGGCAGACTAACACGGCAGCCCATCTTGATCTGTCCTCCTGCCCCCAGCAGGCACTCCCCTCTGCCATTCAGTGGGGGGGTCAGGGAGGAAAATGGGGCCATCATCAACATCATCATTACTATTTTGATTTCTAGATGGATACAAAACAGGACGAGCCACCATCCACCAATCCAGATCTCCGTTTCCTCCCCAGCTACTTTTTAAACAAGCTGCAGTTCTTATCATGGACCCTGACGAAGCATAATGTTTGGCCGTGAGGAAACAGCACTGATCTTCGTGGGCCAAGGGTCCTAGCCAGTATAAAGCAACTTCCTTTATTCAAGGAGGTCCCTTCCAGCTCTATTATTCTATGATTCTAAGGGTGTATTTTGTCAGAAGTACACCACTGACAGCTGAAGTATGCAGAGGTAAACCTGCATTTCCCCTTCTCCTAGGAGCTCAAAGGAGGGCTGTTCCTTAGTGGTGGATCACCTGCTTTGAATAGCAAGGATTCTGGGCTCAAGCCCCACAGTAATGAGCATTGGGAAGAACTTGCCCCCAAGATTTTGGAGAACCGCACAGCTGCTAGACACAACACGGGGCTCACTGCACCAAAGATGTAACTCCAGACAAGAGATTCAGTATGCAAGTATAGAAAGCATCCACAGTCAAGGGGGAACGGGATGGCTCACATGCTCAAAATCACTGCCCTGTGGCACAGTTTGGCTTGTCCTCAGCCACAGGTACCTCTTCAAACAGCAGATGTTTACCTGTTCATGTTAACACACTTCATGAAGCGTTTCATGCACCGATGACGCCACTGTATGTATTTCAGAACTGGCGGCCCAGATTAGCCATCTGGCAGAGAGGCTGATTCTGTGAAGGCTCAAGGGGGTGGCAGGTGACAGAGGAAGAGCGATAGGGTTGTGAGTGTCCTGCTTAGTGCAAGGGGTTGGACTAGATGACCCAGGAGGTCCCTTCCAACTCTATTACTCTATGATTCTATGATCAGCCACAGGGGCATGGTGGCAACTCCAGCTGATCTGAGGGCTGCGGAGATCAGTTTCCCCTGAAGAAATGGGGGCTCTGGAGGGCAGACTCTATGGCATCATATCCCTGCAGGCCTCCTTCCCCGGGCACCCACCCTCAAATCGCCAGGAAATTCACCATGAGAACATAAGAGAAGCCATGTTGGATCAGGCCACTGATTCTGAGCCTGTGAAGAAAGATGTAGCGTTTAGTTGTGCATTAAGCCCCATGTGCATATATGTTGTGGTTATATCCCCCACTACAGGCAGGTGGCGCTATTAACCAAATTAGTTAACCATAGAGCGGCCTTTCTAAACTTACTATTGAGAACCCCCTGAAACATCCTTCAGGCTTCGAGAATCCCAGAAGGGTGTGATGGTGTAGAATAGGGCTGGGAAGCAGAGCTGTGGACATGCCCAACTGGGCCCCTCCCCTTCCCACCCTCTCCAGCCCCACCATTGGATGTTTTGGGAGGTGGGGGGAGGCAGGTCGATATGACTATATATGACTATATTCATTCATTCATTCATTCATTCATTCATTCATTCATTCATTCATTCATTCATTCATTCAGGAAACCCTTCCAGGGCCGTCAAGACACTCTGGGTTTTCATGAAACCCTGGCTGACAAAGTCTGCCATAGAGTTAAAGGGAAACCTTTCTGTTTCCAGCCTTGGTCCTCTGCAGTGAATCAGAATCACCAATGAGGGAAACTTTACCCCAACACTTGGTTCTTTTTCTTATGAGTTGGTTCTTATGTGCCACGTTTCTCTACCTGAAGGAGTCTCAAAGCGGCTTACAGTCGCCTTCCCTTTCCTCTCCCCCCAACAGACACCCTGTGAGGGAGGTGAGGCTGAGAGAGCCCTGATATTACTGAAGAAGAGTTGGTTCTTATATGCTGCTTTTCCCTACCCGAAGGAGGCTCAAAGCGGCTTATAATCGCCATCCCTTTCCTCTCCCCACAACAGACACCCTGTGAGGTGGGTGAGGCTGAGAGAGCCCTGATATTCCTGCTCGGTCAGAACAGCTTTCTCAGGGCTGTGGGGAGCCCAAGGTCACCCTACTGGTTGCATGTGGAAGAGGAGCAGGGAATCAAACCCAGATTTGAAGTCCGCACTCCTAACCACTACACCAAGCCGGCTCTTATTATTAGTGAGGGTCGAAATCAAAAGCGAGTCTTCGACCAACCTCTTGCGGGAGTATCCTTTCGTGGTCGAGGTGGAACAGTCCACCACGTTGGGCGTCTGGGACCGTCGGTGGCTGCCGAACTTGGTGGCGTCTTCCTTGAGGCTGATTTTGGGCTCGATGAACTGGGACAAGGCGTTCCGGCACTTCTCCACCACGTGCTCCATCTGCAGGTAGCTGGCGGCCGTCAGGTAGTTGACGATGTCCCTGACGGCAAACTCGAGGGCGCCAGTGTAGCAAGAGAGGAGGAGGTCGGCCACGATCTTGGTGCTGTGCATGAGGGAAACCTGGAGCTCAGAAGACGGGTTGAGGAGGAACTGGTCCCTCAGGAACGGGGAGCAGGCGGCCAAAATGACCTTGTGGCCCCGGAACTTAAGGCTGTCGGCCACGATGGTGACGTCGCAGAAGCGCTCCTCGGACCGGAGCTGGTTCATGTTGCGGAGCGTGGCTGCCTCGTGGCCTGGGAGCTGGAAGCGGAGGAGCTCCACGCCGGAAGCCATGGCTCCTCTCGCGGAGCAAGACGAGTGGGTCGAACGGTGAGGGCAGAGGCAAGGGTGGAGAGAGAAGGCGACAAGGAGGAAATCCCACAAGGCGGCCTAAAGAATGCAAATACTGGAAGGGGAAACAAAAAGGGGAAAAGGTTTGAGTTTTGGTATCGCAGGCTGCTGATCGTAAGCACGGGTCTAGCTGACCACACCTGGAGTACTGTGTGCAGTTCTGGAGGCCTCACTTCAAGAAGGACATAGATAAAATTGAAAGGGTACAGAGGAGAGCGACGAGGATGATCTGGGGCCAAGGGACCAAGCCCTATGAAGATAGGTTGAGGGACTTGGGAATGTTCAGCCTGGAGAAAAGGAGGTTGAGAGGGGACATGATAGCCCTCTTTAAGTATTTGAAAGGTTGTCACTTGGAGGAGGGCAGGATGCTGTTTACGTTGGTTGCAGAGGAGAGGACACACAGTAATGGGTTTAAACTTCAAGTACAACGATATAGGCTAGATATCAGGAAAAAAATTTTGTCAGAGTAGTTCAGCAGTGGAATAGGCTGCCTAAGGAGGTGGTGAGCTCCCCCTCACTGGCAGTCTTCAGGCAAAGGTTGGATACACACTTTTCTTGGATGCTTTAGGATGCTTTGGGCTGATCCTGCGTTGAGCAGGGGGTTGGACTAGATGGCCTGTATGGCCCCTTCCAACTCTATGATTCTATGATAAATGCGGAACTTGTCAAAATGGGGTTCACCTATCCCACAGGGGACTGTGTGAGATTATTCCTCTTTTTCAGGTTTTCCTGTTCAAAAGGGAGCCAAGTCCCTATGGATAGAATCATTCAATATTTACTAGCTGATAAATCCCCAGGAATAACAGAACTTGAAGGCAAATTCTTTGCTGCGGTGATAATCAGCTAAGCAAGAAATAATTCTAATCCAGGGGCATCTATAGTTGGTGTGAATTACTGATTACTGAGCATTCGATGGAGGAATGTGAAATTGGTTATCATTATTTTTTACTTTGTCTATTTGTTTTATCTTAAATCTATGTAATCATTAGAGCCTCTTGTGGCGCAGGGTGGTAAGGCAGCAGACATGCAGTCTGAAACCTCTGCCCATGAGGCTGGGAGTTCGATCCCAGCATTGTTCCTGCAAGGAAAACTTTTTCAGCCATGAGAAGGGGTGATTCCTATCATTGCTGCATTTCTTTTGTTTATCACTTATCATTACATTTATATGTCCCATCCCTTGGAACCCCTTTCATTTTGCATACAAAACCAACCATGCCAAGTCAAGTCCCCGTGCTCTGGCACATGAGCGCATGGCGAAACACGCCCGTGAACGCACGACCCTCACAGGCATATCATGGCCACACCACCTGAAACACTCATTCGCCGCGCACAAAACTACCTGCGGAGAAAATGAGCAAGAAGCCGGGTGCGGGTCACCGTGCAGCAGAGTTTTGTTAGGATGTCACCGGCGTCCCATCACACATTTTCGCCCGCAGCTCAAGGAAACCGCTTTGCTCCCTCGACGCACACGCCTGCAAAGGGAGATACACCCGTGTGCCCACTTCACACGCGACAATTGGGCAGGCAACTTGGCCACCCGTTCCCCATGAGCGTGCTTTCAGTGTGAGAAGCATCCGAGAGGCAGAGCAACCTGTGGGCTCTGCACATCCCTTGCGCCCACACCTCAGCCCTGCTCCTCTCCCGACCACATCTCGCGCCTCGACTTTGCGCGGCTCCGGGCCGTCCATGTGCCATAGGGCTGCGCATCCTTATCCCGCGCCATCCCCCCCTTCTATGCATGCTTTCTTCGCCCAGCCTTTGTGCTCCACCTCTCTCCATTCATCCCTATCCCACATGCGCCTCCCGCGCATCTCCCTTTGCAACTGGCCGCCCTTCCCGTGCCACACAATGCCACCCCCACCCTGCAGCCCCCTTGGCTCGCCTGCTCAGCTGGGGGGGCGCCCCCCCCTGGGCCCCCCCTCCCCCCAGCTCCCGGCCGCCCCCTCCCCCTCACCTTGCAGGCTGGGCCCCCTCTCTTGGAGCGGAGGGAGGGTGGCCCCAACTGGCCACGGCAAGAGAAAGGGTTTTAAAGGGGGCCCCCTTAAAGGGCCAGGCCTCCAGAAAAGGGGGGGGAGAGCAATATTTGTCGGCCACACAGAAAAAGTAGAGAAAGGTCAATGAAAGAAGAGGGCGGAGAGCAACTTCGCTGGATGGCGGGATGGAGCTCCCAAGCCAGCCCGGAGCCTTTAACTTCCCTCCTGTCCTCCCCTTTAAGGCCAGTGACGTCATTAGCAAGCGTCTAGGAATTTGATGGGAGGAGAATTTCTCCTTTCCCCCCGCCTCCCCCCTCCCCATCACCTTGGTAACTAAGCCCGCCTCCCTCCTGGAATCAAAGGTTTCAGTGTACATGGGAGGGTTTTTTTGCAATTTAGTAGCCTGGGAAAGTGGGCAGAATTTGGTTTGAGGCGCTGCAGTCTTGGCTGCCGGGTTTTGGCATCCCTGGCAGATTTGCCTCTTTCCTTTAGAAAGGCTCCCGCTCCTGGCTTTCTGCAAACTGGGCAAAGCTGGGCAAAGTTGGGAGTCTGGTGGTGCCTTTAAGACCAGCAAAAGTTTTATTCAAGGCGTGATCTTTCGTGATGCAGTGAAAGTTAAATCACCAAACTATAGCTCCATCTATCTGCCCGACTAGATATAGAGCAGGGGTAGTCAAACTGCGGCCCTCCAGATGTCCATGGGCTAGAAGAAGAAGAAGAAGAAGAGTTGGTTCTTATATGCCGCTTTTCCCTACCCGAAGGAGTCTCAAAGCGGCTTACAGTCACGTTCCCTTTCCTCTCCCCACAACAGACACCCTGTGAGGTGTGTGAGGCTGAGAGAGCCCTGATATCACTGCTTGGTCAGAATAGTTTTATCAGTGTTGTGGCGAGCCCAAGGTCACCCAGCTGGCTGCATGTGGGGTAGTGTAGAATCGAACCCGGCTCGCCAGATTAGAAGTCCACACTCCTAACCACTACACCAAGCTGGCTCTCCAGCAAACGCTAGCAGGGGCTCATGGGAATTGTAATCCATGGACATCTAGAGGGCCAAAGTTTGACTTCCCCTGATATAGAGCCTTCGGGGAGGGCGGTATATAAGTACAATCAATCCAATCAATCAATCAATAGATTCAAGAGGGCTTTTTAGGGTAGCAAAAGTTACTTGGCTAGAGGATGGGGGGGTTGCGGTGTGCTAGGTGTAGTAGTTTGCTGTGGGGTTTGCCCATGGGGTAATTTTGCATCGTTGAACGTGTGTCATGTTATGCCATCTGTGCTTTGCTCCAATTCTGTTTTCTTTTTGAACTTCTGGCTGGCGCTACAACCCACATCCTATTTCATTTTTTCTTGGCTGTACTGACGCCCTTTGGGTAACCCGCCCTGTGAGAAAGGCAGATTATAACGAATGTAAATAAAAAAAGAGCAAAGTCTTTTGCAAAATGGATGCTTCTGGCTGGGAATTAAAATACAAGCCCTTGAAGCTGAGCTGGGGAACGGAGGGATGTTTTTGATTCCTGACAGAACTTTGTTCTCTGCAGAAGAAGAAGAAATTCAGCAGGTTTGTGGCCTTTTCAACTTAAAGGTAAAGGTATCCCCTGTGCAAGCACCGGGTCATGTCTGACCCTTGGGGTGACGCCCTCCAGCGTTTTCATGGCAGACTCAATATGGGGTGGTTTGCCATTCCCTTCCCCAGTCATTACCGTTTACCCCCCAGCAAGCTGGGTGCTCATTTTACCGACCTTGGAAGGATGGGAGGCTGAGTCAACCTTGAGCCGGCTGCTGGGATCGAACTCCCAGCCTCATGGGCAGAGCTTTCAGACAGCATGTGTGCTGCCTTACCACTCTGCGCCACAAGAGGCTCATCTTTTCAACTTACCCCCCCCCAAAAAAAATATTGGCTTTGCCTGTTGAATTTCCAGCTGTTGTGCATTTTATGAACATCACAACAACACAGAGTCAAATTAGGCTTTCCAGCTTGTCAGCCTTGTGTTTGGAGACCAATTGTCATTCTGGGAGATCTCCAGCCACTCCCTGGAAGTTGGCAACCATGTCAATGCAGTACACAACCCTTGGTAAACTACTTCACCCCAAGTTGTGTAAGAAATTCATTTCCTTTCTCTCTGTTGGATGAATCCAAATGAAAACCTTGAATACAGTTGCCTCCGCTTTTTGGATACATGCATACATATATAGTATGTATATAAAGTACATATTTTAAAAAGTTCTCCCCAAAATTTCTTGAGGTTCAAAAAAAGATCCTCCCTTCACGGCTTCAAAATTTCCAGAAATTTTCCATCTCCAGTAGGAGGTGGTTTTGGCAAGTGCCTGTTTTGTAGAAAATATAATGCTTTGTGCTTTTTTAAAAATCACCCCCCCCCTCTCACACACACACCTTTTGAAAATTAAAATCGTTGTGTAGGCCTACTGTGAGGAAGAGAGCCTCTTGTGGCGCAGAGTGGTAAGGCAGCAGACATGCAGTCTGAAAGCTCTGCCCATGAGGTTGGGAGTTCAATCCCAGAAGCCGGCTCAAGGTCGACTCAGCCTTCCATCCTTCCGAGGTCGGTAAAATGAGTACCCAGCTTGCTGCTGGGGGGTAAACGGTAATGACTGGGGAAGGCACTGGCAAACCACCCTGTATTGAGTCTGCCATGAAAACGCTGGAGGGCGTCACCCCAAGGGTCAGACATGACTCGGTGCTTGCACAGGGGATACCTTTACCTTTACCTTACTGTGAGGAAGAGACCACCTGTTTTCCAGTTTCATAGCTGGATGCACAGAGGTAAGGTGGTCCAGCTGGTGCCTGCACATTTGCTACACTACTTCACAATAAATATCAATAAACGTTTCTTATCTCTTCTTTTATATACATGTATTTTAGAACAACCAGAACGGCCTCTAGATTAAACCGTTTTCAAGTGGGTTTTCCTCAGTGGTTGTTTTTCAACTTATTGTATTGTTAATGGAGTCCTTCAAAAGGATCAAGTTTTCCTCTCAGAATTTAAATCATATATATGTGGCCTTTGGCTCCCAAGTTCGGGGAGGTCTAGTAAAAAGACTCTTCCCCTGAGGAAAACCCACTTGAAAACGGTTTAATCTAGAGGCCGTTCTGGTTGTTCTAATATACATATATATAAAAGAAGAGATAAGAAACGTTTATTGATATTTATTGTGAAATTGTTTAGCCCAGGATAGGTTCTGTTTTCTGTTACATTAATTTCGAACCGTCCTTTTTTTTCGTGGTGTACATTTGCTACACTACAGCTGCTGAGCTGAACTGGTAACTGGTTAGATTCAAGTGGGTAACCATATTGGTCTGAAGTAGCACAACAAAATCAGAGTCCAGTGGCCCCTTTAAGACCAAGAAAGATTTATTCAGGACGTGAGCTTTCGAGTGCTTGCACTTTTCATAGTCTGAGGAAGAGTGCCTGCACTCCAAAGCTCACGCCTTGAATAAATCTTTGTTGGTCTTAAAGGGGCCACTGGACTCTGATTCTGTTATGATAAATGGTTCTTATCTGTCTGCGAAAAGGAAGGGGGATGTCCAGGGGTGAGAAACTTGCCTGCCCCTTTAAGAGTTGTGTGTTGACTCCTGGCTTGGCACAGGCACCCAAATCACGCTGGTTTACGGGAAGCAAAAGCGGGGAGGTTATGTTTGTACAGGGCATGTTTTTCTCTCAAAGCGGCACACCACGGTAATTGCCCTCGCTGAGTTACCGTCATTGAACAAAGAGAGAAACCTGAAGAGGAATATCAAGTATGGCACAACCTTTCCCCGATGCCAGCCTCCAGGAGGGAGCTGGGGATCCCCTGGAATTACAGTATATCTCCCGACTACAGAGACTAGTTCACGTGGGGAAAAAGGATGCTTTGGAGCAGGGGTAGTCAAACTGCGGCCCTCCAGACGTCCGTGGACTACAATTCCCATGAGCCCCTGCCAGTGAATGCTGGCAGGGGCTCATGGGAATTGTAGTCCACAGACATCTGGAGGGCCGCAGTTTGACTACCCCTGCTTTGGACTGTATGACACTGTACCCTACTGAGGTCCCTGTCTTCTCCAGACTCCATCCCCAGATCTCCAGAAGTCTCCCGCCCTGGATCTGGCAACCCTAACCCTTCATCCCCTGCCAGTGGCCAGGGAGACCTGGCAACCCTATATCCCCATTAGACAGACTACCAGGGGACATTAATATTTTACCCCACTTATAATGATGGGAGAGATGTACAAAAGCTTGTTAGTCACGACGGCAAAATGGTACCTCCACAGTCAGAAGCAGGACTTTAGGATGCTTAGGGCTGATCCTGCATTGAGCAGGGGGTTGGACTAGATGGCCTGTATGGCCCCTTCCAACTCTATGATTCTGAGATTCTAGGACACCTTGATCCTTCCAGAAAAGCTATGTATGTGGAGCAGGAACACAAGAATTTTTAGAACATGTTTCCTTTGAAAGCAGGCTCCACCATGACATCTGAGAAGCTCTTATTCATCCCATTCTTATTGCTTATCTCGGTCAGAGTAGCAAGATCCTTCTCTCAAGTCACGTTAGCTGATAACAGTCAGAATCCGACATGGAAGGCCAAGTAGGGACGACTGGCCTATCGATTTAGGACTGGCCTATCGATTTAGGAGAGCACAGTAAAGGGTGCTGCCTAATTTAATCAATCATAAATATTTGGTAATGATTTCATACGTATGCTTTATTATCACTGGTAACCTTTTGTATTAACTACTAGTGTTGTAATCCAGATTGACTTCCATTGTCCGTTTTATATTTTAGACCAGCCTTTACCAACTTCTTTATCATTCTTCAGCCTATGAAGAAGAAGAAGAAGAAGAAGAAGAAGAAGAAGAAGAAGAAGAAGAAGAAGAAGAAGAAGAGTTGGTTCTTATATGCCGCTTTTCCCTACCCGAAGGAGGCTCAAAGCGGCTTACAGTCACCTTCCCTTTCCTTTCCCCACAACAGACACTCTGAGGTGGGTGAGGCTGAGAGAGCCCTGAGATTCCTGCCCGGTCAGAACAGCTTTATCAGTGCTGTGGAGAGCCCAAGGTCACCCAGCTGGCTGCATGTGGGGGAGCGCAGAATCGAACCCGGCATGCCAGATTAGAAGTCCGCACTCCTAACCACTACACCAAACTGGCTCTCTTTGAAAGCAGAAACCCCAGAAGTGGTGCAGTCATGCAGAACATGGCTGGGAAGCACAGCTGTGGACACGCCCACCCAGGACACGCCCACCCAGGGCGAAGAAAAAGAGTTGACTTTTATACCCCACTTTACTTGAAGGACGCTCAAAGTAGCTTACAATCGCCTTCCCTTGCTCTCCCCACAATAGATACGTTGTATGGGAGGCGGGGCTGAAAGAGCTGGACAGGACTGCTTGGTCAGAACAGCTCTATCAGGGCTGTGAGGAGCCCAGCTGGCCGCGTGTGGAGGAGGAGCTGGAGAATCAAACCTGGCTCTCCAGATTAGAAGCCGCTGTTCTTAACCACTACTTCAGTGTTGCACGATGTCCTTGAGTCGCCCTTTCAAAGCGGCCGTGTTCTCCAGGTGGACTGATCTCTGACCCCTGGAGGTCAGTCGTGATGAGAGGAGAGCTCCAGCTACCCCCTGGGGATTGGCAACCCCGCCTCTGAGGCTTCTGGCTCATTCCGAGGTTACGACACTGTCCAATGCAAGCAGCCTTTTCCTGGGTCTGCTGAGAGACGCCCAACAGTCTGCAGGCTGTTCACTGAGGAGACCCCCTGGATTCAACGCAGGGCAGCTGGGCCAGAACGGAACCGGCAACAAGTCGGACAAAGAGCGGCCCTTTTGTGAGATGCTTGGCAGGGAGCTGCAGGCTGTCAGGGTTCTTGCACAATCCGCCTCCCTCGCACACACACACATATACACACACCACATCCTTTCTCTTTCCAGCTTCGAAGGAGGCACCTGCAACTGGCTCAGTAGCTGGATATTTCGGGCCACAGATTCCCCACTTTGCAGCTGCCTGAAACGCAACTGGAGGCCCTACCATGCTCCTTCACCTCTGCGCCTTCATCCTTCTGGCAGGTAGTCAAACCTCAGCCTCTGCAGGACTGGGGGAACTGTGGGGCGTATCCCGGGGCCAGTGGGAGTGGGGCCAGAACCTGCCCTAGACCGTCTCTGTTCTTTCCCCTCTACCTCTTTTGCACTCCTGTCTCCTTTAATAGTCATCCCGCCTTCTTTGGGGGTTTCCTTCACCTGAACTTTTTCCTTGGATGTCTTTTCTGTTTCACCGACGCTCTGAGATTGTGGGTCTGCCTGCTGATCCGTGCTGAAACCCCCCCAACAGCAATGCAATACCTCGATCCTGGGACTATCCAAAATATTACAAAACAGAGGCCAAGGTCCAGTTCCCTTAGATCAGGATGTTGACTCCATACTCTTTTAAATGGTTTTGTGTGTGTGGGGGGGGGGGGATCTATTTCTCTTCCTCGTTCCTTTTTACCTTTCTCTCATTCTTTTGCAGAAGGGTTGCTGAGTTAATCTGTGGCCGCAAACAGCGACAGACAGCCTTGTGGTTTCGTACAGGTTGTCCAGTGAATCGTTAAACCAAACTGCATGGGATTGAGCTTCCTGCTTCAGATGCTGATGTGGCCATAGATTGGGCTGGAGGGAAAAGGGTTATGCGCAGGAGGGATAAAAGGCTATAGCAGGGGTAGTCAAACTGCGGCCCTCCAGATGTCCATGGACTACAATTCCCAGGAGCCCCTGCCAGTTCGCTGGCAGGGGCTCCTGGGAATTGTAGTCCATGGACATCTGGAGGGCCGCACTTTGACTACCCCTACTATAGCAAGGGGCCACGGCACCATTTCTGGTGCCCGCCAAATGCTTTGGGGGAGAGGGCAATGCTAGGTAGGACTTTGGCCCACCAAGGCTTCGGATGACTTTTGCTAATTTTTTGTTTCGAAAAAAGAAGAGTTTGTTTTTATACTAAGGTGACCAGATTGTCCCACTTTTGGAGGGACATCTGGGGGTACCTGGCAAATTGTCCTTAGGTTGAAATTTAAAAATATACATTACAATACTATTTTTGCATTCTATGCATTCTATGAAACTTTTTGTTGCTCCATATAGACCAAATTTTTAATCAAGAACCCCCCTGGTTAATGGTGTCCCGCTTTACCAATGTTAAAATTTGGTCACCTTATTTTATACCCCGCTTTTCACTGCTCAAAGGAGTCTCAAAGTGGCTTCCGATCGCCTTCTTTTCCTCTCCGCACAACAGAGACCCTGTGAAGGAGGTGGGGCAGAGATAGCTCTGACAGGACTGCTCTGTGAGAACAGCACTATCAGGACTGTGACTGGCCCAAGCTGACCCAGCTGGCGGCATGTGGAGGAGCAGGGAATCAAGCCTGGCCGGCCGTATTAGGATCATAGACATTGCAGAGGGAAAATTTAAAGTACCAAATATCGGACTGGAAATTGAATAACGTGTAGATGCCTTTCTTTAATTCGGGGTTACCAGGGATAAAAAGCCCAGTGCAGATTCAAGCCAGGACTGCTTCCAAATTCATTGGCTTGTTGTGCTTCACCTTTTACTTCCCTGGATGAGATCTGATTTGAGGTGAATCATTCTTTTGCCTATCTGTCAGTAGTTAGGACTGGTTGTCCTCACCCAGCTTGTTTGTTTATTTATTATTTGGATTTATACCCCACCTCTCACAACTTTTGTCAACTACCGCCCTCCTGGGCCTCAGTAAAACTGTCAACTCGAGGCGGCTAACAATTAAAACCGTAATAATAAACCCATTAAAACAGTGACAATACATACGTGCTGGTCTCCTGGGTGTTAATGCACTCAAATCTAGCCGTTTCTCTTGGAGAGGGGCTCTCTTGTGAACAGTTCTGGTTTTCAATGGGGACCTCTCTGTCTAACCTCTCTACCCCTCTCCCACCTTTCCACCTGCGGCTTTTATGAGTGAGCCTGATGCGGTGGGATTCACCTGGTCTGTTGTCTATAGCAGTGGTCCCCAACCTTTTTATCACCGGGGACCGGTCAACGCTTGACAATTCTACTGAGGCCCGGGGGGGGGGGGAGTAGTCTTTTGCCGAGGGACGTCACCACCGCCTGAGCCCCTGCTCCGCTTGCTTTCCCGCCGGCGCCCCTGACTTCCCCCGCCCACTGGGGGCGCTGTTAGCAGCAGCCGCTCAATGCCACACCTAGGGGGAGCCCCAGTCATGGCGGCCGCTGAGGCAGGGCAGCCCCCGAGGCAGCAGCCGGGGAGGAGACAAGGGGGAGGAGGAGCCACGGCCCGGTACCGACTGATCCACGAACCGGGACCGGTCTCCGGACCGGGGGTTGGGGACAGCTGGTCTACTCGACTGTTAAAGAGATCTGGATTAAGGAAGAGGCACTCTGCACAGTCTCTGAGGCACTCTCGTTATGGCCGCACCACAGCTGGGATCTGGCTGAAACTGAACGGTGAGGGAGAGGCGGAGCATATTTTTTCCCTACCACCTCATCTGATGACTCCTTTTTCCCCCACGTGTTGCAGGTGTCACGACACAAGAATCTCCGCTTGAGTCAACCCAGTCCTGCCCAACGCAAGTGTCTATCCAAGGAGGCACCGTGCTGCTGTCAGACGGGTATCGCCAAGGCAGCGCCCTCAGCTATTCCTGTCCAGATGGCTCCTATCCCTACCCATTGCAAAGCCGGATATGCCAGTCGGATGGGAAGTGGTCCCCCATGCGCTCCCCCTCCGGCAAACCTGTGACTCAAGCAGTGTGCCGAGGTATGCAAAGATGGCCGGTTACCGTGGAGTTTGATAGAAGGCCGATGGATTTCATGCAAGCTTTCTCAGCCAGGGTTTTGTGAAACCCTGGGGTTTCTTGACGGCCCTGGAAGGGTTTCCTGAATAGGTGGGAGTTAATTTTTAAATATATTTTTTAAATTTTGTAATCGGGTGATATGACCATATATGAACCACCCATCCCCATCCCACAATGGCCAATGGTGGGACAGGAGGGGGAGGGAAGGGGAGGGGCCCCGGGTGGGCATGTACACACCAATGCTTCCCGGCCATATTCTGCACGATTCTGCCACTTCTGGGGTTTCTGAAAGCCTGAAGAACGTTTCAGGGGGTTCTTAGTGGTAAAAAAAAGTTGAGAAGGCTTGATTGAATGTATTGCAAGGGAGATTGGGTGTTGTTATGGTCACACATACCAGGATTACAACCGTGATATGACCATATATGGTCATGTCGACCCGCCTTCCCTCCCCAAATGTCCAATGATGGGCCTGGAGAGGGTGGGAAGGGGAGGGGCCCCAGGTGGGCGTGTCCACAGCTCTGCTTCCCAACCATATTCTGCATGATCATGCCACTTCTGGGGTTTCTCGAAGCCTGGAGAATGTTTCAGGGGTTTCTCCAGTGTAAAAAATGTTGAGCAAGGTTCCAATAGATTAACAGAAATGGTTTCCCACTCCCCACCTCAGCCCCATTGGTGGTCTCCCATCCAAGTACAGGCCTGACCCTGCTTCTCTGATAGGATCAAGCTAGTCTCAGCCTTCTGGCTCCCAGGGGCACATTGATACCTATTGATTAATACATATTTTTAAACCCCCAATGTTGGAGTGGGGAGGGTAGATGGCCACAATGAGGATTAGGCCGGGGAAACGGCCCCAGCATAGGTGAGAACGGAAAAATCTAGACTTCTCCACACACCATTCCGATTTTGCTGCAAAAGCAGGTCTGGGGGAAGTGGGCAGAAAATGTGGAAGAAACCCAGCCGGTGCATGAAAGCAACTTAGTCCTATGGGGTGTGCGCGCTTCACAATATCATCCTTGCCAGAACAATCACAACGTGTTTAAGTAGGGATGCCAGCCTCCAGGTGGGACCTGGGGATCCCTTGGGATTACAGTTTATTTCCAGACTGCAGAGATCCATTTTCCAAGGGGCTGCTTTGGAGTGTGGAGTCTCTGTGGCATTATAGCCCTACTGAGGTCCCTGTCCTGGAACTCCATCCCCAAATCTCCAGGGGTTTCCCTACCTGGATCTGGCAACCGACCCCCCCCCATCTCCTGCCCCAGCCAGGGTGTGTGTGGCTACCTTGTCTCAGCCCCTCTCAAAGGCAAAACGGGGATGCTGTGTGAATTCCAGTGTGTGAAGGACTTTTAACTCTCAGTGGCAATTTGTAATTTATGCTATAGTTACAACATATCTGTAACCGCAGAGCGGTAGTAATAAAAGGCTAAGGGGGTTGGGGGTGGGCCCAGTCCGGGATGGGGAATGGTGGCCCTTGGCCCTGGACTGACAAGCGGAGGGGCCAATCGGGAGGCGCAAAGCACCTCTGCCGATTGGCCCCGGAGTAGGGAGGTGCATAGCGCCTCCCGACCCACACACACACCGCCAGATGCGCAGGTAAGGAGGAGGCCATCAGAGGAGGCTTCACGGTCAGGGGAGGCTTTGTGCAGGTCCAGGAGCAGGCTGGGGAGGAGGCATCGGCAGGAACGGGGGCCAGGGGGCCAAGGCTTCGGGGAGGGCACAGTGAGCACGACCAGGCCCTCGTCCGACCCTTGGATCGCTCTGCCACGCTGCTGGTTCTGAGGCCTGACTTTCTCTGTTTGTAGACATGCGGTGTCCTCCTCAGCAGGCCTTTGAAAACGGCTTCTTCAGCCCGCGAGTAAGCGCGCACCGGGTGGGCAGCGTCCTCAACTTTGAGTGCTTCGAAGGATACCAGCTCCATGGCTCAGCCCAGCGGCACTGCCAGTCCAACGGCCGCTGGAACGGGACGTCCCCCGTCTGCGATGACGGAGGTGAATTTTTTGATACCTTCCCGGCCCAGATTTGCCCTCTTCAGCTCGCATGCCGGTTTTGCACTCCCCAAAAGGTGACCCTAGAGGCAGAACTACATATTACACATAGTCCTGTGGTCTCTTTTAGGGTATGCTTTCCTTTTATTGGTGATTGTTGCTGGAACTGGAGACGTCTGGGGAGGAGAGCATGGCCAGCTCTGGAGATTTGGGGGGGGTGAAGTTTAGGGAGGGGAGCTGCTTCAGCAGAGTATAATGCCGTAGAGTTTATCCTCCAAAGTTCTCCAGGGAAACTGATCCTGGCTCTCTGGAGATCAGTTGTAATAATGGGAGATCCCCAGATACCGTCTGTAAGTGGAACACGATACCAAGGGGATTCTCAGAAGAGAGAACAGCAGCACAGAAACAGTACTGAGAGCAGGGGTAGTCAACCTGTGGTCCTCCAGTTGTTCATGGACTACAATTCCCATGAATTCATGGGAATTGTAGTCCATGAACATCTGGAGGACCACAGGTTGATTATCCCTGCTGAGAGGAGGACAGATTCAGGCGTGGCAATCAGAAGCACAATATAAATACCAGCAGCGTGAAATCTGCAGTAACCACTTCTGCCAGAATGAAGTCCCACGAAAAATGAAGTCCACAGAGGCACGGAAACGCCTGTGAAAATCTAATGCTGTTTAAATATAACTCCACATTTGGCTCTGTGGCCTGACAGACCTCCCAGTCGTTTGGCCTGTTTCGAATCTCTTGGCCAGCTAGTCACAGGAGAGCCCAAAAGACATTGTGACATTACAGCATGCTCACAAGACCCAGTTCGCTATTCTGTTCTCCCTCCTCAATCCTCCAACCAGGCTACTTTTTCCTGCAGGGGACAGGGGGGAAATCCTCAGAGGAGTATAAAAGCAGCTTGGAAATTGTGATCGAGGGCCAAGAATTGGGGTCAAGTGTTGCCTGCCACTGCGGTGCAAATAGGAAGCTTGCACTAGATTTTCTTGGCAAATCTGTTCCCTTGTGGTGGGGCTGGAAGCGCAAAACTCTTAAAGCCACCCTGCTTATGCGCATCCCCCCCACTTTGTGCACACGTTTCCTTTCTCCGTCTGCAGCGGGACATTGCCGGAGCCTCCCGATCCCTCCAGGAGCACATTCCACCGGCGGGGGGCGCAACCGCCTTGGCGACCGGGTCTCCTTCCAGTGTATGAAAGGGCTGGACTTGATAGGGTCTTCCCAGCACGTCTGCACCCCAGAGGGGGAATGGTCAGGAGCTGAGACAAGCTGCAGAGGTAAGCATTCTGGCCATAAACGTTTAACCAATTTAAAAATATATATATATATTAAAAATCAGTTAACTCCCACCATTCAGGATAGCCTTCCAGGGCCATCAAGAAACCCCAGTTTCCCCCAAAACCGTGGTTGAAAGAGCCAGCTCCAGCGGAATCGGTTGGCCCCTGTGTGAGGCAGGATGCTGGACTAGATGGACCACTGGTGTGATCCAAACAAACAAACTTTATTTGCCATCATTTAGACCAGTACAATAAGTGCGGCAATCTATCAGGGTTCTTCTTACATTCCTAAGAGATCTCTTCACGGGTCACCCACATACATGATCGTTGGTGGAGATATTCTCACTGAGACTATCGACACTTTAGAACAGGGTTAGTCAACCTGCGGTCCTCCAGTTGTCCATGGACTACAATTCCCATGAGCCCCTGCCAGCATTTGCTGGCAGGGGCTCATGGGAATTGTAGTCCATGGACATCTGGAGGACCGTGGGTTGACTAACCCTGCTTTAGAACATGACTTGTGATTTCCCCCCCCTCTTATTTTCCCCCTCCTCCTAAATCACCTGACCCTCATCAATTCTTTTCCGTTTCCCTCACTGGATTATATTTCCTTCAGGTTGCAAACCTTTCAGGGGCCACGTGATACATGCTTTCTGTGTTGGTAATTGCTAATTATGGAATATAAATATTGGTTTTACCTGCCTACCTACGTACCTACCTATCCATCTGTCCATCCATGCATCACATTTCTGTACCTCCCTCCCTGACGGCTCAGGGCGGTTTACAATAAAAGTGTATAGTTTGCAGCGTTTAAACAAACCCATCTTCCTGAGATTCCCCAGAGTTCTGCCTATCAAGAGTTCTGCTCAGCTGTATTTATTTAAAATATCTTCAGACTGCTTTTCCAGAAAAGCTCTCAGTTCATTTGACTTCCAAAGAAGCCACTCGATTTAGTCTTTCTTCACCTCTGACGACCAGGCTCCTATTTTCCTCTCCGCCCATCTCTAGCCCACTAGCCTCCGCCCTTCTCCAAGAACACGAGTTTTGCCATTTTGTCCCACAAGGGCTGTGTCTCCCCTCTCTCCCACACAGCCCCTTACTCTTATGATCGGGCTGAAGACGTTGGAGCCGAATTCGGGGCCTCGTTGACCAGCGTTCTGAGTGTGGTATCATCTGGGTCTGACCACATGCCAGGTAGGTCCGAGCCCTCTCACTCCTGGTTCTGTTCTAGTGATGCTGTAATTGTAGGCCTGCTCAAGGTGTCCTGAACTAGAGACAGGAAGATAATTTGATCAGCCCTTGGGTCTGAGGATCACCTACGGCTGCCAGCATGGGGTTAGGAAGGTGATAGCAAGCCGCTTTGAGACTCCTTTGAGAGCCAGCTTGGTGTAGTGGTTAGGAGTGCAGATCTAATCTGGTGAGCCGGGATTGATTCCCTGCTCCTCCCCCACATGCAGCCAGATGGGTGACCTTGGGCTCGCCACAATGCTGATAAAGCTGTTCTGATCCAGCAGTAATATCGGGGCTCCCTCAGCCTCACCTCCCTCACAGGGGGTCTGTGGTGGGGAGAGGAAAGGGAAGGCGACTGTGAGCCACTTTGAGACTCCTTCGGGTAGAGAAAAGTGGCATATAAGAACCAACTCCTCTTCTTCAGTAATCTCAGGGCTCTCTGAGCCTCACCTCCCTCACAGGGTGTCCGTTGTGGGGAGAGGAAAGGGAAGGCGATTGTGAGCCACTTTGAGACTCTTTTGGGTAGAGAAAAGTGGCATATAAGAACCAACTCTTCTTCTTCTTCAGTAATCTCAGGGCTCTCTCAGCCTCACCTCCCTCACAGGATATCTGTTGTGGGGAGAGGAAAGGGAAGGCGATTGTGAGCCACTTTGAGACTCTTTTGGGTAGAGAAAAGTGGCATATAAGAACCAACTCTTCTTCTTCTTCAGTAATCTCAGTAATCTCAGGGCTCTCTCAGGGTGTCTGTTGTGGGGAGAGGAAAGGGAAGGCAACTAGAAGCCGCTTGGAGCCTCCTTCGGGTAGAGAAAAGCGGCATATAAGAACCAACTCTTCTTCTTCTTCAGGTAGAGAAAAGTTGGGCATAAAAACTTAGTTTTCTTCTCCCGAATGTGTAGCCCTCCAAATCTCCTCATAGCTTCAAGGATTGTCTGGCAACCAGGCAAGAGGTGTGCGAAGGTGGCTTGCCATTGCCGGCCTCCGTGGCATGGCCCCAGCATTCCTTGGAGATCTCCCATCCAGAAGTGAGCCAGGGTCAGTGGGTTCCAGTGCTTTGCAATTGTAGTACAAAATCTGTCCTGTCCGGTGGATGGCTGGCTAAGCATTTTGGACGGGCAAATGGTCGTTTCTTTCCCCTCCTTTCTCTTTATCAGTGCAGTCTTTAGGCCGAAAACTTATCCTGTCCCAAGACAGTTTCCTGAACGTTTACTTGCTTGCGGACGCCTCCCACAGTGTTACCAAAGAAAACTTCGAGATCTTTAAAAACTCTCTGGAAATCATCATTGACAGGGTAGGTGTGCACGGACCAGGTTTGGGAACAGATCGATATTAGCCCAGTGTGTACGATGGAAGCGCCTCCACGTTAGTGAGGGATAGAGTGGGGATGAGGAACCTGGCTCTGACCCCACATATTTCTATAGGATTTGGTCACAGCATTCCACTGTGTATCTGCAGACACTTGGCGTAGGGATGCCAGCCTCCAGGTGGGACCTGGGGTTACCTTGGAATTGCAGCTCACCCCCAGATTACAGGGATAAGTTTAGGATGCTTAGGGCTGATCCTGCGTTGAGCAGGGGGTTGGACTAGATGGCCTGTATGGCCCCTTCCAACTCTATGATTCTAGGATTCTATGATTCTAAGTTCCCCTGGAGAAAGTGGATGCTTCGGAGGGGGGATTCTTTGCTCTTGTTCTCGCCAGTTTGGTGTAGTGGTTAGGAGTGCAGACTTCTAATCTGGCATGCCAGGTTCGATTCTGTGGTCCTCCACATGCATCCAGCTGGGTGACCTTGGGCTCACCACAGCACTGATAAAAGCTGTTCTGACCGGGCAGTGATATCAGGGCTCTCTCAGCCTCACCCACCTCACAGGGTGTCTGTTGTGGGGAGAGGAAAGGGGAAGGCGACTGTAAGCCGCTTTGAGCCTTCTTCAGGTAGGGAAAAGCGGCATATAAGAACCAACTCTTCTTCTTCTTCAGTAATATCAGGGCTCTCTCAGCCTCACCTCCCTCACAGGGTGTCTGTTGTGGGGAGAGGAATGGGAAGGCGACTGTAAGCCGCTTTGAGCCTCCTTCGGGTAGGGAAAAGCGGCATATAAGAACCAACTCTTCTTCTTCTTCTTCTTCTTCTTCTTCTTCTTCTTCTTCTTCTTCTTCTTCTTCTTCTTCTTCTTCTTCTTCTTCTTCTCCTCCTCTCGTTCCGGCTTCCAGATCGCCAGCTTCGAAGCCCCTGTCAGGTTTGCCGTTTTCTCCTATGCCAGCCAGCCTAAAAACATCGTCGCCACCTTCGATGACATAGCCGAAGACCCAGACCTGGTTATTGAAGCGATGAGGATGAACATGAAATATGAAGGTACCAACAAGCCCCCGGTGGCTGGCTGCTAGCAGCATGGCCAAATGTTATTTTAAAATTCACGGCCTGGGGAATTGTTCAGGAGCACCGGTTAACCGGAGCAGGCCCGAGACTGGCTGCAGGATTTTACGGTATAGACTAGAGCAGCTGTCCCCAACCCCCAGTCCGAAGACCGGTACCAGTCCTTGGATCAGTCGGTACCAGGCCGTGGCTTCTCCTCGGCCTCCTCCCCGGTTGCTGCCTCGGGGGCTGCCCTGCCACTCTGCCACCAGCGCACCTTTGGTGCTCTCCGGTGGCCGCCATGGCTGGGGCTCCCCCTCGGCATGGCACTGTGCAGCTGCTGCTGGCAGTGCCCCCAACAGGCGGTGGGAAGTCAGGGATGCTGGCGGGAAAGCAAGCGGAGCAGAGGCTCACGTGGCATCAGCGTTCTTCGGCAAAAGACTACCCTTCCCCGCGGGCCTCAGTAAAATTGTCAAGCGTTGACCGAAGTGTGTGCCTCGGCTCAGTTCGGCCGCCTCGGCAATCCCCGAAGCCCGAGGCGGCCAGCACCGTGGCATGGAGAGGAGAGGTGGTGTTGGCGGCGGCACACCAGTTGGCATCCACATGCCATTTCTGAAGTACTTATTTGCTATTTCTCAAAATTCTGTTTTGTACGCCACTTCTTCGCAGAGGGCCTCTTTGTCCCAGAGAGTAGTGCGGCGGTGTAGTGGTTAAGAGTGGGGATTCCTCCACATGCAGCGAGTTGGGTGATCTGGGGGCCAGTCACAGTTCTGCTAGAGCTCTTCTCGCAGACCAGTTCTCTTAGAGCTCTCTCAGCCCCACCTCCCTCACAGGGCGTCTGTTGCGGGGAGAGGAAGGGAAAGCGATTGTAAGCCGCTCTGAGACTCCTTCGAGTAGTGAAAAGCGGGATATAAAAAAAAACAGCTCTTCCTTTTCCTCTCCTTCTGCGTCACAGACCACGGCAATGCGACGGGGACCAACATCCAGGCGGCACTGAACGCTGTCTACGCCATGATGATCAACCACCAAGCATCCATCAAGAAGCACTGGGATCAAACCCGCCACGCCATCATTTTGCTCACGGACGGTGAGGGGGGGTAGAAGGGGAGGTGGGAGAGTTTTCCCTGCCACAGAAATCAGGGCAGAGTTCGGCCTGGAACCGTTTACCTCACGACAGCTTTGTGTTTTGTTTGGGAAATACTGCCCCTTTGGCTAACTTGCTTCAGTGTCCTCTTAGGGAAGTCCAACATGGGTGGCTCCCCCACAAAGGCTGTGCGCTCGATAGAAGACCTCCTGAACATTACAGCAAACCGAAAAGACTACCTGGGTAAGTTACACAAAGCCTACTTGGTGACAAACGGATAGATTCAAATGAGTAGCCGTGTCGGTGTGAAGTAGCACAATAAAATCAGAGTCCAGTAGCACCTTTAAGACCAACAAAGATTTATTCAGGGTGCGATCTTTCGAGGGCAAGCACTCTTCCTCAGGCTATGAACTGACCATCATGACAGTGGGAATCTATAAGCAAAAGTTAATCCTGTTACATTAGTAAACTGTGTCACACATTCAAATACAGCCATATGCAGTTTTATTTCTCATATGTTTGTGTGAACTACAACAGAATTCGAGGGGTCTGATTGGCTGGTTTAGCAAAGAATTATCCTTTGGCTGTATTTGGATGCTGTGACACATATAAGAGCCTCTTGTGGCGCAGGGTGGTAAGGCAGCAGACATGCAGTCTGAAAGCTCTGCCCATGAGGCTGGGAGTTCGATCCCAGCAGCCGGCTCAAGGTCGACTCAGCCTTCCATCCTTCCGAGGTCGGTAAAATGAGTACCCAGCTTGCTGGGGGGTAAACGGTAATGACTGGGGAAGGCACTGGCAAACCACCCCGTATTGAGTCTGCCATGAAAACGCTAGAGGGCGTCACCCCAAGGGTCAGACATGACTCGGTGCTTGCACAGGGGATACCTTTGCCTTTACCTTTTACAGATATCTATGTCTTTGGCATCGGGAACCTGGACGTGGACAGGGAAGGCATGAACGAGGTGGCATCTAAGAAGGAAGGCGAGAGGCACGTCTTCATCCTGAAACATCCGATGGAGCTCAAGAAAGCCTTTGAAGATGTTCTGGGTGAGAGTGGCCTTGAGACGAGAGGAGGAGGAAGCAGGGCCCGGTTAAGCTCTCGGTTGGGAAATACCTTGAGATTTTGTGGGTGGAGCTGCAGGAGGGCGGGGCTTGGGAAGGGGAGAGACCTCAATGGAGTACGAGGCCATAGACTCCTCCTTACAAAGTGGCCATTTTCTTTCAGGTGAAGAAAAGTGTAGTTAAAGTGGTTGAAGCAGCTAGCAAAAGCATACCCAGAAAATGCTGGAGAGTAATGGATAGCTGCCCTGAGCAGAGCTGCCCAGACCAGAGATGGACAAACTGTGGCTCTCCAGATGTCCATGGACTATGATTCCCATAAGCCCCTGCTAGCAGCATGTGGACAGAAGGTCATGGGAATTGTGGTCTATGGACATCTGGAGAGTCACAGTTTGGCCACCCCAGGCCTAGGCTATCCTGACCTCCTCAGATCTTGGTTTGTCCTGGTTACTACTGGGACGGAAGATTACCAAGGAATACCACTCTGAGACCTTTTCTGCATGGGGAATTAGGCCTGAGCCGGCAATCATAGAATCATAGAGTTTGAAGGGGCCATACAGGCCATAGAATCCTAGAATCATAGAGTTGGAAGGGGCCATACAGGCCATAGAATCCTAGAATCATAGAGTTGGAAGGGGCCATACAGGCCATCTAGTCCAACCCCCTGCTCAACACAGGATCATAGAATCCTAGAATCCTAGAGTTGGAAGGGGCCATACAGGCCATCTAGTCCAACCCCCTGCTCAACGCAGGATTAGCCCTAAGTCTCTGGCACTCTGTTGCCCCGCGGCAAGGGAACATGGATATCTCCAACGGGGCAAGGAGGCCTACATCGGGGCAAGCCCGTGTGTAAGGGGAAGAGTCGGGCCAGCCAGGCCTGGTTCCTCCCCCCGACTACAGCGTCCCGGAAGGGACAAAAAAGGCCCCCCGTTGGCTCTGTGGTGCTGCACGGTGCCAAGAAACTGACTGGGACATTTTTAAGAAGGTGGGATGGGGTTGTCATGAAATCCCACCTTCTTAAAAATGAACAAAAATGCCTCACACCACCGCAGAGCATGGCGGAACCTCTCTGCTGCAATTGCCTCACCTGGAGGCAAAAATCTGGGGCAGGTGGGGTGCGCTGGACAAAATGGTCCCCCATGGGGATGCAAAAAGTGACAGAGCAAACTGCCCCATTTCAAGCACCCGCCGGCAGCCTGGTGCGGCAGTGCCAGGGCAAAATAGGTATGAATGTCTCTTATTTTGAAACCAGCCTGTGAGGGAAGGGGGGGGAACTTACTGGGAGGGGGAAGGGGAGAAGCCTGAAGAAATGTGATATTCCTGCACAAAACAGAAGTGACATTGATGACATGGGGAGCAACACTCTGGTTTGGGGGCAAAACTCTATGGTAAAATTAGCTGCTTACCATAGAGTTTTGTCCCAAACCAGAGTGTCGCCCTCTGACGTCCCTGTGTCTCTTCTGGGGGATGTAGAAACATCACTTTATTTCAGGCTTCTTGCCTGTTTGGGGAGACTTTCCCCTAGTTTCTTAAACCGTAAAGTGGGGAGAAAGGCACTAAACCAGGGGATCCCCAGGCCTCTGAGGTCACCCTCAATTGGCTGCAGCTTGAAAGCCCTTTCCACCCGCGCCAATGGGTTGTCAGTGACAACCGACAGATCCCCTATGAAAACTGAATGAAGACATGATATCTATGTACAGATTGTAAGAAAGCACCAGGCACAGAGAATCCATTCCTTTCCTTTCCTCCCAGATCCCAGAGACCTGAAGGATCTATGTGGCATGGCGAACAATTCGGCTAGTGCCAGTCGGGATCAGCAGCAACCGTGGCATGTAATGCTCCAACAAACTGTAAGTCAAGCCTATTCCTCGCCCTGCCATGATAATAATTAATCTCCCCATCCCAGATCCCCAACAGTACAATTGAGAGAGTGCAGAGGAGGCCGATGAGAATGATCCGGGGCCTGGGGACCAAGCCTATGAGGAGAGCCTGAAGGACTTGGGAATGTTCAGCCTGGAGAAGAGGAGGTAGAGAGGGGACATGATTGTGGTCTTTAAGTATTTGAATGGTTCCTGTTGGCCGCAGAGGAGAGGACCCGCAGTAGTGACTATAAACTATGTCCATCAGGGTACCAGATAGATATCAGGTATCAGTAGTTTGGCAGGCTGCTTAAGGAGGTGGTGAGCTCCCCCTCAGTGGTGGTCTTCAAGCAGCGCCTGGACAGATCCTTGTCCTGGATGCTTAAGGCTGATCCTGCATTGAGCAGGGGGTTGGACTAGATGAGCTGTATGGCCCCTTCCCACTCTATGGTTCTCTGACTCTATTGGAGTCATAAGTTGACAAGCAGGGAGACAGAAGTCCAAGCATCTTCCCTCTTGTGGCTGATCAGCTGGTGGCATCACAGTGCAAGGATTTTCACTGTGTAACTGAAGGCAAGCCGTGGCAGCCATTTTGTAGCTGGCTTAACCTTTTGTGGTGGCCATTTTGTGTAGGGTTGCCAGCTAGCAGTTGGGAAATACCTGGAGACTTTGGGGGTGGAGTTGGGATTGAATGGGATTTGGGGCGGGGAGGGAACTCAGTGGAGTGTCACGCTACGGAGGCCACCCTCCCAAGCAGCCATTTTCTCCAGCAGGGGAACTGATCTCTTTAGTCTGGAGATGACCTGAGTGGCATCCCTAGTAGATTATGTTGGGTGGTAGTTCTTCCCGCCATCTTGTGGGTTCTTATGTATACTGCCATTGTTTAATGGGGGTTTTATGGGGAAATTGCTATGGTTTTAATGGTTGGCCGCCTTGATGCGACATACGTCGTGAGAAGTGGGATATAAACCCGAGAATGAATGAATGAGTGAATGAATGAATGAATGAATGAATGAATTTGTTTGTTTGTTTGGATTTTTATACCACCCATTCTTTACAGCTCTGGGCGGGAATGAATGAATGAATGAATGAATGAATGAATGAATGTTGTGACTCCACCCACCATGCTATGTCCAAATTCTAAAGGCGCCTGCAGGGTCAGGCTAAGACTTTTACTGAGTTGGGTCCATGTGCAGCATCAAAAGGGGGCCAGTAATGCCCCCCAGGCCATTTGGTGGATGGAGGAGGGCAAGTTTCCCTTTCAGGTGTCAAGGACCCAAGCAAATTCGGGCCCTTGCAAGCCTGACAACCCAATTTGTCTAGTCATAACATCTGGTTTGAGCCTAGGGTAGCAGTGATCGCTACCTCTTGTGGCAGGGAGTTCCAAGGATTACCGTGCATTGCGTGAAAAAGCATTTTTGCTTCTCGGTCCTGAACATCTTCATTGGTCTCCCCCATTACAGACGCAGAGAGAACCAAGTTGTCGGGGTGCCTTGGTCTCAAAGACTTGGGTTCTAACAGCGGCTCACTGCTTCAGCAAGTTTAATTACACTCCCAGCTGGAATGTCATTCTGGGTAAGGAGCAGAAGGACAAAGTCATGGCCCCTGGAGACTGCAGGAGTTCGGGGAGGAATACATTAAGACTCAGTCCCTGACTAGAATGGACCGGCCAATCCCCATCAAATCAGATCTTGGCCAGGTGCCAGAATCCGATGGCAGCATCCTGCTCCATTCTTCTGAACAAACAAAGCCAAGGGAGATTACAAGACGCAAGGTCATTCCAATCCAAGGTTCAAGAGCCCAGAAGTCCCCGAGGGCAAGATTTTCAGGCAAGGAGGGGTCAGCGTATCACTACTTTGCATCCACACTCCACGACGTTTTATAGTTAAATGGCAGCTGCTCAGACTCAATCCTGCTGGGCTAATTAGAACACTATGGAAATCTTATAATTCCCAGGTCTTTTTTTAAGCCCCCTCCCCTCAACACCTCTCTGGTGTGTTGGAAGAGATATGTCTGGCGTAGGGCTTAAATTAGCATCATTATCTAAGGCCATTTGAGATCAATATTGAGATCTCTAACATCGAGATCATTGTTAGATCTATTGTATTGGTGCCACCCTCTTTTGAATATTATTCTCTCCACCAGGCTGAACTAAGATCAGAATTGTGACCACCGCCGCTATATGTTATATGTAACTTTTGCTGATGTTAATTGGGGTTTTTATGGGGATTTTATTGTGCTTTAACTATTTATGTTGTAAACTGCCCTGAGACCTATTGGGAGAAGGGTGGTCTAAAAATTAAATAATAATAATAATAATAATAATAATAATAATAATAATAATAATAATAATAATAATAATAATAATAATAATAATAATAATTTCCAAGAAGATTGTACCAGATTTGAGGATTGTACCAGATTTCCACCCCGGACCAAGGGGGAAATGGTGGCAGAACTTGGACAAAAAGGACAGTTTTTGGGTTCTGCAGAAAAGAGCACAAGAGTAAAAAATAAAAAAGCCAAGATGCAAAAACACACACACACACCCCACAACACGTGTATGAACGACCCATGAGCAGTGCCTTGGTTCAGTTGAGCCTGATATCATCCACCATTCACGTGGGTTTCCTCTGCATGTGAGGTCATTTTCCTGGCCTATGCTAGCAGGGACGTTTTGTCCCCCCAAAAAAGTGCTGTGTCATTAATTTTTACACTCACTGTGATGAAACTGTTGCACTAATTCCAGAAAGCGGTTGACCAAGAACCAAATTCCCCATGCACCGCCCTTCCTTCCACTGACCACAAAGCTGGAGTCGGTTCCCAGTTATGATTTTGCAGTGCCTGGTTCTTGTTTTCACCCCCAAACCAGCCGCTACTACTGGAAGTCATGTTGGCCTAAACAGAGTGGCCAAACCATGGCTCACCAGATTTCCATGGACTACAATTCCCATGAGCCCCTGCCAGCGGCAGGGGCTCATGGGAATTGTAGTCCATGGAGATCTGGAGAGCCATGGTTTGGCCACCTCTGCATCTAAAGCAATAGGTGGAAATCCAGTGACAACTTGAGGTCCAACAAAGTTTTAAGCCTGGATATAACCATTCCTAGGCATGCGTACTTCTTCACATGAAAGCTTGGACCCGGAAATAAACTTTGTTGGCCTTTGGTTGATCAGCTTTTTTCTATGGTGCCCAGTTCTGGGTGCCCCATTTCAAGAAGGGTACTGACAAGCTGGAGCGTGTTCAGAGAAAGACGACCAGGATGGTTGAGGGCTGGAATCCATGACTTACGAGGAGAGGTAGCGAGGAGGAGGAGAGGAGGGCAAGGGGTGATAGGACAGCTGCGTAAAAGGTAGACATGGTAAAGAGGGGCCAACTTTAGAGACAAGCTTCAGAGGGGTCTGCCAAGGAGACATTTAAAGACCCCGAAAACCAGCACATCCTCAAGATTTTCTGTTCGGCGGGGTCTTTCTCCCTAGCAGACCCCATCTGAGACTGTGCAGTGTGCGTTCTCCCCGGCTATTGGGGAGACGTTTAAAAACCCTGACAAATAGCTGCTCAACAGGGTTTTTCTCAATCAGATGAATCCCGAATCAGTCACATCTTCTCCAATTCGGCTCATTTAGACTAATGGGATGTGCGATTCGGCTCAGAGAAGCCTGGACAATACCCGAATCAGCATTGATTAGAGCATTTTCGGCCTTGTTTGAGCCGAATCGCATGTTCCTATTTCGCGGTAAAAACACATTTTGAGGAGGATCCTTTCTTCGCCTCTCTGTCCACCGCAGCTGACAAGACCGCTGGCAGGACTGTATTCCGAATAAAGAGACGAATTGACCATGACTTGTACAACGTCCGAGCTAAGGTGGCCCAGGGCATTGAGGAATTCTATGACTACGACATCTCCCTGCTAGAACTGGATGTGCCCGAAAAGGTTTCTGGGAAACTCAGGTAAGGTGAGCCACTGGTTGAATGGCTGTGCTCAGGGGGAGATTTTGGGTTCAAGTATTCTGGCCACCCAAACTTAGTGGATGGACCTAGCCATTTACTACCTTTTCTATACCTCTTTTTCAAGCAGCTGAAAGCAGCACACATAGGGCCCATTCTGCACACGTTGGATAATGCACTTTAGAAGTAGATTATCCTGTTCTGCATGGGGAAATCCAGCTGCAAAAGCACTTTGAAAGTGCATTATCCATTGTGTGTAGAATAGGCCCTGGTCCCCCCACCCCCTGGTGACTAGTGGTAGATGGGGAATGAGCTTACTCGGGGCAGGGAGTTTCCGCCGATATTCCAGCAACATGCCCATGTGACTTCCAACATGCCCCAGAAGTGATATAGGGACATCGGGGTGACGCTCTGATTTTGTGGCCAAACCTCTATGGTAAAATTCGTTTCTACCATATTTGCCTCAACATCTCCAGCATCCCTGCATCACTTCTGGGTCATGTGGAAGTCACATAAATATATCACTTAAATATTGGTTGTTCCTCCCTTTTTGGTGGTAAGTCCCCCCTGCCAGACAGCCGATTGGTGGCAGAGAGGTGGGGACTGGCAGTGTGTGGGGGGGGGGACACCCCCTCCTCAACTGAGGGGGTTGGGTTGGCATCCCTAAGTGTACATGAATCTGAGCATGAGCATTATGCCTCCCCTTTGCTATAGGAATTTTTTAAAGGGAAAATTTAAAGGACACAGCTCCTCTGAGCATGCGCAAGGTGCCTTTTCTCCGCTGTGATATTATGACAGTGAGATGTGTTTGCTACTGAGATCAGCCCTAGTGAAAGTCTAGCATGAGACGTCAGGGCTCGATTGGGGAAAGGGGCCTTGGAAAAGGGCCCCACCCCTCAAGAGCGAGGGGGAGAGAGAGCCTGCCTAGAGTGGCTCATTCCGGGTTTATCGATCGATTCATACTTAGATTTCAAGGCTGCCTCTCCCTGCCCAGCAGGCTTGGGGCAGCTCACAACAGCCTGGGGAGGGAGGAATTTGGGGAGGGGACAGTGCCGTGGAGTCCACCCTTCAGAGCAGCCATTTTCTCCGGGATAACCGATTTTTGAAGTCTGCAGATCAATTGCAGAGGAGACCTCTGAGCCCCATCTGCATCATGGATGAACTTGCATATCATTCTTCAAATTAAAGCCAAAATACTCAGGGAGCTGAATTTTGTATGGAATCACGGCATACCTACAGGTCTTGGTGATGCTTCCCTGGGGCCCTTGCCGGGGCACATCCTGACATTCCCGCCCACAGCCCTCCTGGGCGGCATCCAAGCCAGTGGCAAAAACAGATGCCTTCTTTGCAGGCCGATCTGTCTTCCGTGCACCACGGGTGCCAACAGAGCCCTGAAGAAGCCGGAGACGGCGACATGCAAGGATCACGGTGAGTTCATTTGACAACAGGTGGAGAAGCTGCCAGGTAACTTGGCATCCTTTAGGTGCAATTGCAGTTTTCCACAATGCGCTCTCTTTTAATTCTGTTGTGTAGACTGAGGTCCTCAATGTTTTTGAGCCTGCGGGCACCCTCCAAAACAATGTTGACAGGTTCCATGGGGCTCGTGGGCACCATGTTGGGGACCCTGTTTTAGGGTAAACCGCTAGCTGCTGTGGGAGGAGGCTGAAGGAGAGAGATTGGCTTCTTCTATTCCTTATGGAAGCTTTTTTTGCTAGAACCAGCTGAGTATCCCTTTGCTAGAGTGACCAGCATGGAACACTCGGTATCCACTTTTTGGATTCATTCATTCATTCATTCATTCATTCGTTCGTTCGTTCATTCATTCATTCATTCATTCATTCATTCATTCATTCATTCACATGTATATATTTTCTTATTGTTATCATAGAATCATCGAGTTGGAAGGGACCTCTAGGGTCATCTAGTCCAACCTTCTGCAGAATGCAAGAAACGTACAGCTACCACCCACAGTGACCCCAATTCCAGGCCCAGATAATGCCTTCCCCCCAAAAAAATTCCCTGGCCAGTCTGGCCTGGAGGAAATTTGCCGCCCGATCCCAAAGTGGTGATCGGTATTTCCCTGGGTACGCAAAAAAGGGCCACAAGAGCCAAGCACCGACACAATTCCTTCTGCCCACCCTCTCACAATCAGCATTTCTCTCACATGGCTATCTAGCCTCTACTTTAAAAACTTCCAAAGGAGAAGCCACCACCTCCCGAGGAAGCTTGTTCCACTGGGGAAGTGCTCTAAGTGTTAGGGACTTCTTCCAGATGTTTAACCAAAAGTTCTTTTGAATTAATTACAACCCATTGGTTCAGGCCCAACCAAGAGAAAACAACTCCCTCCTTCATATGACAGCCTTTCAAGTCCTTGGAGACGGTGATCATATCACCTCATAGCCATCTTCTCTCCAGGCTGAACAGATGTTATTTAAAACAAACCCTTCAAAATTATCGGATCAGAAAAGGAAGCCAGTTAAGATCACTCAAGGACAGCAGACCAAAAGGAGAAAAAGAGGAAATGTTACCCTACAAGACGTTTCTATCGTGGTCTCCCGTCCTGGAGATGTGACAAGGCGAGAGCAGCAAAGTGCACCAAATGGAGGACTCCCCCCCCCTCCAAGAAACCCTCCTTATACATCTGCCCGTTTCTGCTTTGTAGAGTTGGACCTGCTGAGTTTCGAGAAGGTCCCTGCACAGTTCATATCCCTGGACCACGAGAAAAGGAACGTGCTGATCAAAACAAAGAAAAGTGTAAGCATGTTATTTCCTGCTTGTGTGGTTCTGAGAAATAATTAGAAAGATGGAGTCCTGGGGTTGGGGGGCCACCCTCACATCCTGAAAGGGGAAAGAATGGCAATAAAGCCAGCTACCACCCCTGCATTTCCACGGTACATGTATGTACCGGAAGATCTACACTATACTGGAGGTTTTAAAAGCCATGTCTTCGAATATAGAGACTTATATCCGCTCCTGGATATTACGGGGGAAAAGTAGGGTCACAGCAGATCGATCGCGGATGTTGCAGAGGGAAAATTTAAAGCGCCCCAAATCAAAATGGAAATCAAATACAGTGCAGAGGGGAGGGTCTTTTGGGGGCTGGGAGAGGATAAGAAGCAAAGTGCAGACTAGACCCAGGTCTTCTCCAGAAGTGATGTAGCATCCCCACCCTCTTGGCCACTTGGAGCGACGGCAGGCAACTAGGATGGCTCTAGTTCCAACTCATATCAGGCCAACGTGCACCTGGCAATTCAGTTTCCAGCATAAACTTCACAACACACAACACAACACACATCACAACACACAACACATGGGCCAGAGGAAGACCGGTGAGGATGCAAGGAAAGCATAATGTGGAGTCAGGCCCTCATAATTAAGCCTACAGCTGCTTTACGCAGCGTTTAAATGAGACGTTGGATTGAGTGCAGAGTCCAACAAGTTAAGCTCTCAGTCCGCAGCGGTGCTACTGCATTGGGCTACACTACTGTTGGAATGAGAGAGGTTCAGACACACACGCAGGTGTTAACGTCACTTGCACATAACATGTATCCATGTATCGCTTTTGGCCTTCAGGCCGGTACTCAAACACAGAAGCTTCTTGCCTGTAAGCGTCCAAGCAGCTATTGTTCTTTGTGCTTTCTACTTGCGTTGCGATAACAGCGTGTTCAGCAGTTCACTTTAGCAATACACACACACACACTAGGCCTGCACCACACACTACTCCAAGAGACAGCACTCTGAAAACGGTGCTGGAAAAGCACCTTCAAATATCGCAGGATACTGAAGACCTCCAGGTATTTGGGCCCGAAAGGGCAGCGTAGGAGTACCTTGAACATTCCGTGCGTGCTGTGTGGTCATGGGGCTTTTGGCCAACCCCCCCTGTGAACCCTCGTCCTTCTAACACCCCTCCTGTTATTCCAGTTTCTGCATCAAGTGAAGAAAAACAACGAATGTTTGAAAGTTACACCACACACACACGCACACGCACACGCACAGGCCCACAATCAAGGAACAAACGCGAAAGTTGAAAAGTTTCTGTTCCCGCCAAACTTCCTGTTTTCTAAAGTTCACGAAGCTCAACATGAAAATTCAAACCGATCAGCTGTGGATCATGCAGATGCTGCTCCTGATGACAGGAGTGAACCTGCAGCTCCACTGCAGGCATCAGGGGCCCTGTTGCCTTTGCTGCTGTCCCGGTATGCAGATCTGCATGACTCTAATGTACTGCCTGTGCCTCCCTTGCTTCCTCATAGCGCCCAAAGTGCATTTCTGCTGCTGGCCAGCACGAGCTGTACTCCAAAGTGGCCAACGTCTCTGAGGTCGTGACCGACCGATTCCTGTGCAGCGGAGAAGACGGGAATGGGCTGGTGGAGGACGCGACATGCAAAGGTGGCTTTGTTGCATTCGAAAGTCAGATTTATCCCCATTAACGCGTGGTAGGGAGGTTATAGAAGAATCCTAGAACCATAGAGTTGGAAGGGGCCATACAGGCCATCTAGTCCAACTCCCTGCTTAATGCAGGATCAGCCCTAAGCATCCTAAAGCATCCAAGAAAAATGTGCATCCAACCTTTGCTTGAAGACTGCCAGTGAGGGGGAGCTCACCACCCCCTTAGGCAGCCTATTCCACTGCTGAACTACTCTGACTGTGAAAAATTTTTCCTGATATCTAGCCTATATCGTTGTAGTTTAAACCCATTACTGTGTGTCCTCTCCTCTGCAGCCAGCAGAAACAGCATCCTGCCCTCCTCCAAGTGACAACCTTTCAAATACTTAAAGAGGGCTATCATGTCCCCTCTCAACCTCCTTTTCTCCAGGCTGAACATTCCCAAGTCCCTCAACCTATCTTCATAGGGCTTGGTCCCTTGAAGAAAAAAATCCAAAGTATTTAGCACTGTTTAGCACCATGTTCTTGAAACAAGAAAAATCTAACACAGCTAAGGAATAGTTTGCCGTTAAAACCTACCCACAGAAAAACAAGGAGCCTATCCAAGGCAATAGTCTTGTTCTAACAATGTGTATTCAATTTTCATACAATTTTTAATATACATAAAGAATCCACCGTAACGGTTTCTAGATAATTTCCGTTTTCAATGTCTTCTTCAGTGGTTGAGTCCTCCAGTGTAAGATTGTTGTAACAATAGTGAAAGATTAGTGTGGAAAAATCCTACAGTATTTCTTTATATTAGTGTTTTAATCATATCAATAGGCCATCGGCTCAAAGGTCTCAGGGAATGTTAGTCAAAGACCTTTGAGCCGATGGCCTATTGCTATTATGACCTATTGCTATTATGTAGGATTTTTCCACACTGACTAACTTTCACTATTGTTACAACAATGTTATATTGGAGGACTCAACCACTGAAGAAGATATTGAAAACGGAAATTATCTGGAAAACATTATGGTTGATTCTTCATGTATATGAAAAATTGTATTAAAATTGAATATATATATATTGTTAGAACAAGAATATTGCCTTGGATAGGCTCCTTGTTTTCTGTGGGTATTCTATTGTGAAGCTTCCTTTTTTCGTGTTAAAACCGACCCAGCCTGGATAGCCCGGGCAAGCCCTACGCCATCAGATCTCGGAAGCTAAGCAGGGTCGGCCATGGCTAGCATGTGGAAGGGCAGCCTCCAAGGAATACCAGGGAGCAGGCAGTGGCAAACCACCTCTGAACCTCTCTTGCCTGTTAGGATCAGAGGATCAACTGGCTACATTGCATGCAAGCCATAAGATAAAGGTATCCCCTGTGCAAGGACCAAGTCATGTCTGACCCTTGGGGTGACACCCTCCAAGAGCCTCTTGTGGCGCAGAGTGGTAAGCTGCAGAAATGCTGTCTGAAGCTCTGCCCATGAGGCTGGGAGTTCGATCCCAGCAGCCGGCTCAAGGTTGACTCAGCCTTCCATCCTTCCGAGGTCGGTCAAATGAGTACCCAGCTTGCTGGGGGGTAAAACGGTAATGACTGGGGAAGGCACTGGCAAGGTTACCCTGTATTGTCTGCCATGAAGACGCAAGCCATATGGGGTATAAATAATACAATTAAAACCAGTTAAAGCCACCATGGTCTTTTGGTTTAGACACCATCACAAGCAAGAACTTGTTAGTTAACCATCAGGCTCACATGCTCCCCTCCTCTCCCCCCCCACCCCCAAGGTTGCCAGCTCTCGGGTAGGAAATACCTGGAGTTTTGGGGGGTGGAGCTTGAAAAGCCATGGTTTGGAGAGGGGAGGGACATCATCAGTGGGGTATAATGCCATAGAATCCACCTCCTACTTACTCCAAGTGAATTGATTTCTGTGGCCTGAAGATCAGTTGTAATCCCAGGAGAGCTCCAGCTACCATCTGGAAGTTGGCAACTTTATCCCCCCCCTTCCTTCTTGTCACTATTGAGAGGGAAAAGAAAATTCTTCCCCTCCAATGGGCCGTGACATACAAATGCTGTAATTAACAGGATTTAGTCTCCTTCCTGGCAACCGAGACTCTCAAATGTAATTTAATCCAGGTTTTATGCACTGGCGAGTCTATGAGGGCTATGAATACAATCAGGACTGGTTTTCCTTTCTGGGGGTAAGGTGTGGAGCTTACGTTGGTGTCTACCTTTTCTCTTTTCACAGGTGAATCTGGGGGGTCCTTGTTTGTAGAGAGGCGAGCCAGATACTTCCAGGTAAGCAAGCCTCTTCTGGTCTCCCTGTTTGCCCCCCCAGACAAAGACCCCAAGGGTCTTCTGGTGCCTGGCCATTTTCACTTAGGTCTCCACATGAACCGTAACACATTGATTCAAATAGTGAAACAGGCCAGATTGGTCCTCGATTGGGACTAAGTGGCCAACCCACGCTTCCCCCCATGACATCATCAGTTCCCTCCCAATGACATCATCACTCCCCGCCCTCAGACACCATCAGTTCTTGCCCCAGGACAATTCCTTAAAAACATTTTAGGTAGGGAAAATAGCATTAGGAAGGCACATGATCAGCTGTTGTGGGAAGCAAAATATATAAGGTGACCTGGGCAGGATCAGGCTGGCTGGAAAGAATTCTTAGTGGGAACAAGTCAAAAGGTATTCGTATCTGAATGATCATGCAGGTGTTGGTCCCAGTATCTGATATTCACTGCTATATTGCCTCTGACCATGGGCTTAAAGCACTTTGGTTGCAGCCGATAACTTTAAAACAAATTCAGTTTTCGTGATCCCCTTATATCTCATTCAGTACTTAAGTAGTCAATAGCTGTGTGGAATTCATATCTATTTCCCCAAGGTAGAGTTTCAATGGGTGCGTTCTTTTGTTTGGGGAGTCTGCCTCTGTTTTACACATTTAACTATGGCCAAGCAGTGTCTGAACAAAACATGACCATTGACCTCTTTGTCCCTGCGAATTGCTGATGGCCATTTTAGTCCTTGATCTAGCGCAGTGGCTCTCAACCTGAGGGTTGGGACCCCTTTGGGGGTCGAATGACCCTTTCACAGGGGTTACAGCAGGGCGAGCAGCTTTGCCGGGAGGGGGGGCATCTACACAACAGCCTTTCGGGGTAGATCGAGATAGAGCGTTTGTCTGTTTGGAGCAGCGGGAAAAAGCGAGATCGGCATGGTGGGACAAGAGGCAGAACTGAACGGAGAAACCCCAGAAAATAAAAAAAAGCGATTTATATACAATCATGATGGATCTTCATGCCATTGGTCAGTTTTGGTTTAATTTCTGTGAAAGAACACTTGCCTAATTTTAAGGCTGGGGGTCACCACAACATGAGGAACTGTATTAAAGGGTCGCGGCCTCAGGAAGGTTGAGAACCACTGTTCTAGCACCTCTGTCTCTCCTTGCAGGTGGGCGTGATCAGCTGGGGAACATTTGACCCTTGTGAAAAGAAGGGGAAAATCAGAGAGTCTGAACACAGAGTTCGGGAAACACCCAAGCGGGGTCAGAAGCCACGCGATTTCTACATCAGTCTCTTTCGCGTGCAGAATTGGCTGCGACACCATCTCATTGGATCTTTGAGATTCATCCCTCAGCAGTGATCCCCCACCCCCATCCCCCCCAAAACCCCTCCCATTTTCACTGTTACCCAGAATTCTTCCTGACCAGTGTTGTCCAATTGCCAGCTTCCATGAGGTGTAATAAGAATTAAAAAGTCTCTTCGTTAAAAGTGGATGTTATGTGCTGATTTTTACTCCGTATTGAAGGGTCACAACTCCCTTGGCTTATTGCCTGGGGAAGAACACCGCAGATTTCTTGTGGACAATAAGTCAAAAATCGAAATCAAAATGGCACCAATGTAGTAAAGTCCTTTTTTCTTAATAAATTTCGAATTTTCAACATCCATACATTCCAGATAGGAGCAACCAGAACGGGGGCCCGGGTGTGGTTATCCCGCTTTCAGTGTCTTCTTCACGTGAGGAGAAACAGCTCCAGCAAAAAAGCAGAGCTCTTGCCTAGGTAATACGTATTAGAATCATAGAATCATAGAGTTGGAAGGGGCCATACAGGCCATCTAGTCCAACCCCCTGTGGTCCCCTCAACGCAGGATCAGCCCAAAGCATCCTAAAGCATTACTGGCTCATATTCACGGGGAAATGTGACGACGGTGATATTTTGTCCAGATATCAATCACTGAAGAAGTCACTGAAAGCGGGTTAAGCACAACCGGGACCCCGTTTTGATTCCCCTTATCTGGAATTTATAGATACGGATAAGTTGAAAGTTTATTTCATTTGTGCCATTTCCATTTTGATTTTTGACTTCTTATTATCTAGGGAGGGGCTGTGGCTTAGCAGGCAAACCTCTGCTTGGCATGCTGAAGCCCCCCACCCCCCCCCCCCCGCCCCGACATCTCCAGATAAAAGGATTCAGCAGCAAGAGGTGATGTGAAAGCCGTCCGTCAAAAAACCTGGAGACCTGCTGCGAATCAGAGCAGGCAATCCTGGCCTTGAGGATTGGACTCAGTATCAGGCAATTTCAGGTGTCCACGAAACCTCAGAATCTGTTTTCGGTGCCAGAGTACAGCCTGAGTGCCGGTGAAGCTGCCTCATGCCTCTGAACCTAAGCAGAGCCTGACCAGCAGCCAGAGGAAAGGTTTGGTGCTCTGAACGTGTAAATCTAGGTCGCTGGCAGCTCTCATTTTACAAAGTAAGTATTTCCTGTAAACGGGCAGTGCCGTGAATTTCCACCGTTGAGGTGCCCTCATTCCTTCAAGCTTTCTCATTCTTTAACACTCCCTGTGGTGTGCTTATGGGGGGGGGGGGGGGGTTGCAAATAAACACAATCAGGTGATGATATTTGTTTGGAGTTGTTCAAAAACAGCCTGGGGGATGGGTGGGAGGAGGGCTGCCCTCTGGCCCTTCAAACATGACCTGGCTTTTGGACTTGGGACCCACAGGAGAAGAATTGGGACGCCTGGCAACTGGCTAGGTAACAGTTAAACACATTCCTGTCCCTTTCTCTTTTTCTGCTGCGTCAAAAAATGAGGAAGTTCTGTCTAGCTGTGCAAATAATGTAATGCTGGAAAACAAATACGAGGGGAGGCAAAAGAATGGGGGGGGGGGGCTCCTGCAAGGTAGGAGGTCATCTTGGCATTACCGGCATGCAAAGGTGTGATCCCAACCTCCCAACTCCCTCCGTCCGAAAATAATCCTCCAGGATTTCCAAATTCTGAAATTCCATATTTTTCCAACCCGGGGATTTCCCCTTTGAACCTTTTTCGCTCCCCTCCTTAAAGCAGTTTGGGTTTCCCCCCTGCTGTTTCCTTCCTTGAGGGCGTCTGGATTCCTCTCTACCTGCTGGTCACATAATTCTGGCCCTCGCCCCGCTCAGATTGCCCAACGGAGTTTGTCATTTCCCAAAACTCAGCTGCTTTCTCTGGGTGGGGTTTGCCAATAACTAGCTTTGTGGAGTGAGCCCAGAAATTTCACAAGTTATCAGACCCGCAGCTCCTACAACAGAGACAGACGCTCCCGCGAACCCAAAGGGGGAACCCGAAATGCAGCTGCATCACCAGCTTTTCAACATACTCCTTGCCCTTGGGGCATTTTTGACAGGTAAGGTCACACATCCTAGAGTTATCTGCAAATATTCCTGGCACCGTTACTTTTCCTGCGTGTCTCCGCTAACCTGCTGTTGAAAAGCAGTGCCTTGACAATGCAGGGAGAATTCATCCAGGATGTTTTGTTTTTTTCCAGCACAGAGCTGAAATAATTCGCAGCCAAACCCGCCCCCCCCCCACACACACACCATTCTCCTGGACAAGCACAGAAATGCTGCAGATATGCTCAAAGCATGTGGCGAATGGGTGATATACACTGCCTGATTCTATGCTGCTTAATTTCAATATTTATTGATAGATTATTTTATATTCATGATATTGGGCAGTTGGCATGCAAGGGAAACTGGTTTCCTAGGTGACAAGCAATTATCATTTTGAGGATGTTTGAGATTAGTATTTCGGAGGGTTGCCGTCTCTGTGAAATCCCTGGAGATTTGGAGACAGAGCCTATAGAGGAAAGGGTTTGGGGACGGCCCTCCGTGGCTCACCCTCCAAAACAGCTATTAAGAACCGATATCTGAAGATCAGTTTTAATTCCGAGAGATCTTCAGCCCTCATCTGGGAGTTAACAGCAGAAGAAAGAGCCTACCCGAGGCTATAACTAACAGTTATACAATTTAACAATGAATAAAGATAAAAAATACAGTTTATCTTATCTCTTCTTGTAATAGTCATCAAACAACCAAAACGGACTCTAGATTTGTACCATTTTCGATGTGACATTTTCATCAGTGGTTGTTTCCTCTTATAACTATTTTATGTGCATAAAGTCATCAAATGGCATAGTTCCTTTAGGTATCCAACTAGTACGTGCTGAAGATCTGGACCTTCACTAATTCTATGATCTATTATTCTCCACTTAAATTTTAACAAAAGACTACGCTTCCCCATACCTTTGAGCTAAAGGCCAATATATATATTGTTAAAATTTAAGTGGAGAATAATCATAGAAGGTCTAGCTCCTCAGAACATACTAGTTGGATACCTAAAGGAACTATGCCATTTGATGACTTTATGCTCATAAAATAGTTATAAGGGGAAACAACCACTGATGAAAATGACACATCGAAAACGGTACAAATCTAGAGTCCGTTTTGGTGGTTTGATTCTCATTAAAAGAAGAGATAAGATAAACTGTATTTTTATCTTTAAAGGTAAAGATAAAGGTATCCCCTGTGCAAGCACCAGGTCATGTCTGACCCTTGGGGTGATGCCCTCCAGCGTTTTCATGGCAGACTCAATACGGGGTGGTTTGCCAGTGCCTTCCCCAGTCATTACCGTTTACCCCCCAGCAAGCTGGGTACTTATTTGACCGACCTCGGAAGGATGGAAGGCTGAGTTAACCTGCTGGGATCGAACTCCCAGCCTCATGGTCAGAGCTTACAGACTGCATGTCTGCTGCCTTACCACTCTGCGCCACAAGAGGCTCCTTGTATTTTTATCTTTATTCATTGTTAAATTGTTTAACTGTTAGTTATAGCCTGGGGTAGGTTCTTTCTTCGGCTGTTATATTCATTCCGAACCCTCCTCTTTTCATGGTGTACCCTCCATCTGGGAGTTGGAAACCTAAGTAAATGCTGAGGTGAACTATAATGTCATAAAGCAGCACTCGGCATTTAGCTGCTGACCCAAGGTCAGGCTAGCAAGATAAGCAAGAGATGTCTAGAATCTCAGAGTGCTGGAATTTTAGATATAAAAATTTCACATACCAAATTTCAGTGCTGCACCTGGGGAAAAATTCTAATAGGGACGTCGGTGACCCCTCCCCCTTATGACAGACTTGTGCTCGGGCTGTACCGCTTCAGATTGAACATATGTCCATTAAAAAATGCTTAGATAACTAAATAGCCTGGGAAATGTTTCTTATCTAGCTTTCTCCCTAGTACGCTATTTTTATATTCATGGGGAATGGTTCTGGGCATGGTGGCACAGAGGGTCATTTCTTCTCGTAAGCCCAACCTGCAGCCCACTGCGGTACAGTCCAACGTGGCTGTACCACTTCAGGAGACAAAAATCGCAACGAGGTTTTCAGATTGCAACATGCAAAAGGAGGGAGGGGGACATCTACCCTTTTTTTTTTTACACTTTACTGATTTCAGAAGGAAATGAAAATGTAGAGCACGTATCAAGATTTCTCCTGTATTGACACGGGGAATATGAACACTCAGGAAAGCGATCCCATATAAACAGAAACTGGATTAACCATTACACTAAGTACACTAAAGAACAGGGTCACTTACATACTGGAAGCCCAGCTGAAATCTGAGCATTCTCTGATGGGCAGCGTGTGTCAATATTCCACCATCCATCTCCAGGAATAGTAAACTGTGGAGTTCAGGCATGAGATGGGGGGGGAGGGAAGGGCATCCTGAAACCGCTTTTGAGCTCTGAAGCTTGGCACCTGGTTTATGAGGCGAGCTGCCAAGAACCTGTGGAGAAAATTAATGGCCTGGCTCTTTTGTTGTGCTCACAAGCTGCAGCTGATTTATGGTGAGCCCAGTGGAGAGCCTGTCTGGTGTAGTGGTTAAAAGCTGCGGGCTCTAATCTGGAGGAGCCAGCTGGGTGACCGTGGGCCTCTCACAGTTCTCTCAGAGCTCTCTCAACCTCACCTGCCTCAGAGGGTATCTATTGTGGAGAGAGAAGGGGGTAGTGATGGGAAGCTGCTCTGAGGTAGTGAAAAGCGGGGTAGACAAGGAAAGTTCAGAGATGGGTGCCTGCCTCTGTGTCACTACCCCAGTATTCCTTGGGGGGTCTGCCCTCCAAGTACTAACCAAGACCAATTCGCTGGCAGGGGCTCATGGGAATTGTAGTCCATGGACATCTGGAGGGCCGCAGTTTGACTCCCCCTGCCCTAGATAATCAGGAGTTTCTCAACGGTAAAAAAATTGAGAAAGGCTGCATTAAGTCACGATGGAAGAATACTCTGGAATTGGGGTGTTGTTTTTTTTACTGGCATGATCACATATATATACAAAGTGAAACTTGTTATATATCATGATTATTACTGAAAACAATTTTGTGATATATGGGGGGGGGGCACATGCTGGATAGCCCCAGCCTAGCCTGATCCTGTCAGGTCTCTGGAGCTAAACCAGGGGGCTCCTGGGAATTGTAGTCCATGGACATCTGGAGGGCCGCAGTTTGACTACCCCTGAGCTAAACAGAGCTGATTTGGAGGCAAGCAATGGTAAAACCCCTCTACATCTCTTGCCTTGAAAACCCTATGGAGTCCCCATAAGTTACAGCTATCATTTGATGGCCAAAAAAAAAGAGAGGAGGGGATGTTAAAAAGCAACCCACCCCTGGCACCAAGTAGACTGTGGCGAGAAGATTTACTCAGCGACCCAAAGTGAGGTCTGGAGCACAGCATCAGCAAACAAGTGTTGTGTCTGTCCATTCTGACTGTCACCTTTTTCTCGCTGTGCTTCCTAGGTGCGACTGATGGAGCCTGTGACCCCCAGAAAGCTGCAATTGTAGGGGGCAATTACACGTGGCTGGTGGAAGAGAAAACAATAAAATATGAGTGTCCAGATGGAAAATACCCCCATCCCGCCGAAATCCGGATGTGTCACGGCTCGCGTTGGAACCTCATGAGGGATGCACAAAAAAGACCCGTCAGCAAGGCCCGGTGTCGAGGTATGTGGGCCGTTTGCTGGGAATGACATTCATATTGTTCACCTGCTTCCTGTGGTTATATTAATGGCAGAACTTCAGCAGGGGGCAGGGCTGGTGTGGCCTTGGGAGACTTGCACATATGGATATTAGGAAATTCCTGGGGATAGGGGTTAGGGTGGAGCCTGGGTAGGGCAAGATTTGGGGCTAAGGTTATAATGTTGCCAAGTCCCTCCTGGGGACTGATGGGAGATAAGTTTGAGAAACTCCTGGAGATGTTGGGGATGGAGCCCAGAGAGGACAAGGTCTAGTGACAAAGCAGCCATCTTCTCCAGCGGAACTGATCTCTGGAGATGAACTTGTAATTCTAGACCAGGGGTAGTCAAACTGCGGCCCTCCAGATGTCCATGGACTACAATTCCCAGTAGCTTCTGGGAATTGTAGTCCATGGACATCTGGAGGGCCGCAGTTTGACTACCCCTGTTCTAGACGATCCTCAGGCCTCCATTTGGACACTGACATCCCTAGATAAATTGGGATACAAGAGAACTTTTTGATCAAGCAATGTTCATCGGCTGAGGATCCCTGGCCTCAACTAGGCCCTGGCTCCTGCCTGGCGGAATAAGCTTCCCGGAGAGATCAGGGCCCTGCCGGAGCTCTCGGACTTCCGTAGGGGCTGCAAGATGGAGCTTTTCCGCTGAGCCTGTGGTTGAGGCCAGCCAACTAATAACAACAATTCCAATGGAATGCGGGAGCTTTCGGTGTTCCGCAGGGCCTGCAAAGCGGAGTTCTTCCGCCAGGTCTATGGTTGAGGCCAGGGCAGTGAGGAAGATCGGTCTGGGGTCACTCCCCGGTGTAAGGCATTGGTTAGGCCATTATCATCTTGGCCCCTCTTTCCACCCCTCACTAGAGGGTGTTTGGGGGTTGGATGATTGAGGAATTCCGCCATGTTTGTGCCGGTTTTTGTTCTACGATTTTGTCCTGTTTTTAATGGGGTTTTATTGGGGTTTTGATTGGACACTTTGTAACCCGCCATGAGCTGGTCTCAGGAGTGATGGGAAACAAACAAACAAACAAACAAACAAACAAACAAACAAACAAACAAGATAGGTAGGTAGGTAGGTAGGTAGGTAGATAGATAGATAGATAGATAGATAGATAGATAGATAGATAGATAGATAGATGATAATAATAATAGAAATATTGGGCCTCCCTCCTGCCCACACTGCCCTCTGTTTGCCCCCTTGATGCCTCCTTATTTCAACATGAGGTACGCTAGCGTGGTGATGAATTGCTGGCGACCCACTGTGGATTGTGAATCGGATGATTTTAACTTCTTTCTATTGTGATTAATTTATTGGTTTTATTGTGTTTTAAAGCATGCAAACCGCCTGGAGGCGGTATCCCAAGAGGGGTGGTATATAAATGTCTATACAACTAAATAAATAGAATCCACGCTCCAAATCAGCCAGCAATTTGGATACAAGGTGTCATTTCAGAAGCTCTTGAGGCCTCACCTGGAGGCTGGCAAGCCCACTTGCAGGCAAGACAATAGACTTGACTTTGTGTTTCTTCCAGACATCCGATGCGCCAGGCCTTTGGAGTTCGAAAATGGCCTGTATGAACCCCGACAGCCCTATTACAACGTAAGCCAGGAACTGAGGTTTGAGTGCTACCAGGGATACACCTTGCGTGGGTCCCAGAACCGCACCTGCCTCCCCCACGGGAAATGGAGCGGACAGACAACGACATGCGACGATGGAGGTGAGTTTCGATCATTGTTTGCTGGTGAGATCTTTGGGAAGGACGTTGGTCAGAGAGGCTTCCCTCTCTCTCTCTTCTCCATCATTTTGGTGTTCCCCACGGGAACTTTATACAGACGTACCTGGCAGGGGAGACACCATGATCAGAAGTGTTCTGTGGGATTGTAGTTGTGAACAGACATTCTGAGGTGCTCTTTGAGGTTTCTTTTTAAATATTGGAAGACAGGGTTGCCATGATTTGAAAAGCAAAACAGAGGAAATATTTCTCAGAAAGGGAAGGCGATTGTAAGCCGCTTTGAGACTCTTCCGGGTAGAGAAAAGCGGCATATAAGAACCAACTCTTTCTTCTTCTTCTTCTTCTACTACTACTACTACTACTGAATGATTGGGAGGGGCTAGGCAGATTATTTTTTGATGCAGAAGGCATGAGGACGACGTAGTGCAACAAATGATCACGAACGTTGCAAATTCAAGCAGCGTAGATGGGTCGCATTCTACGACGGATTTTATTGCTCTGTGCAGAACAACCCCAGGACAAATCTCATTTCAAATACCCCAACTATGGAAGCAGTGATAATTGCTACTAAATGGGAGTATACCTAACCGTCCAACCCCAAAAGAGGACATTTTCATCAGGTTTCTAAAAAGAGCCCAAAAGACTCAACAGAGGACATCTGGTAATCTGATTGGAAGATGTTATTTACATGCGCTTACTGTCCCTTTTTCACTTTTAACGCACGCACTTACTCGGGTACATTTTACGACAGCAGTGCCCATGACTGTATCATCTCTTCTCCTCCCCAGCTGGCCATTGCCCCAACCCCGGCATCCCTATCGGTTCCCTAAAAGAAGGCAGGAGGTACCGAATAGAAGACCAAGTGCGCTACCATTGTGAAAATGGACTTTCTCTCATGGGTTCGAAATCTCGGGTTTGCCAAGAGTCAGGAGCCTGGACTGGAACAGAACCAGAATGCCGTAGTGAGTAAACGGTGGGCAGGGCCAGATTTACATGAAAATAGGCTATTTCGCTTATGTGGCCCTTTCACCTCCCATTTCTAAGTTTGCAAATTACATGAGAGATAATACTGTGATATATATCAATATGTTAAAGGAGCCTCTTGTGGCGCAGAGTGGTAAGGCAGCAGAAATGCAGTCTGAAGCTCTGCCCATGAGGCTGGGAGTTCGATCCCAGGAGCCGGCTCAAGGTCGACTCAGCCTTCCATCCTTCCGAGGTCGGTAAAATGAGTACCCAGCTTGCTGAGGGGTAAACGGTAATGACTGGGGAAGGCACTGGCAAACCACCCCGTATTGAGTCTGCCAAGAAAATGCAAGAGGGTGTCACCCCAAGGGTCAGACATGACTCGGTGCATGCACAGGGGATACCTTTCCCTTTATATTCCAGTTTATGAAGGAGTATTCAGTGAGCTATGTGCTCAAGGCACATAATGCAACAAGAGCCAGCTTGGTGCAGTGGCTAGGATTGCGGACTTCTAATCTGGTGAGCTGCGTTTCATTCCGTGCTCCCCCACATGCAGCCAGCTGGGTGACCTTGGGCTCGCCATAGCATGGGTAAAGCTGTTATGAGGAGTAATATCAAGGCTCTCTCAGCTTCACCTCCCTCACAGGGGGTCTGTTGTGTGGAGAGGAAAGAGAAGGTGACTGTAAACGAAAAGCGGCATATAAGAACCAACTCTTCTTCTTCAACAGTCTATCTGGTTTTGTGTGTGTTGCCAAGACACAAAGCTGAGGTTGAGAGAGCTCTGAGAGAACTGTGACTGGCCCAGGGTCACCCAGCTAGCTGCATGTGGAGGAGGAGGAGGGGAGTCAAACTTCAGATTAGTCTAATCTTCAGATTAGAGTCCACTTCTCTTCAGATTAGAGTCCTGGTCTGTCTGTTTGTCCATCCACCCATCCACCCATCCATCCACCCACCCATCCACCCATCCATCCACCCATCCATCCATACACCCATCCATACACCCACCCACCCATCCATCCATCCATCCACCCATCCATCCACCCACCCACCCATCCATCCATCCATCCATCCATCCACCCATCCACCCATCCACCCATCCATCCACCCACCCATCCATCTATCCACCCATCCACCCATCCATCCACCCATCCACCCATCCACCCATCCACCCATCCACCCATCCATCCATCCACCCATCCATCCATCCACCCAGCCATCCACCCACCCATCCATCCACCCACCCACCCAGCCATCCATCCACCCACCCACCCACCCACCCATCCATCCATCCATCCATCCATCCATCCACCCACCCACCCACCCATCCATCCATCCATCCATCCATCCATCCATCCATCCATCCATCCCTTTACACACATCCTCTGAAGTCTGAGACCAAGAGATGTAGCACAGTCATTCACTTCCAATATTTCACTTTCACTTCCCTTCTAATCTCCATGTTCTCCCCTTTTCCCCTCAGATCCATTCACCTACGACACCCCGGAAGAAGTCTCCAGCCAATTCATCTCATCCCTCACGGAAGTTGCCGAGTCCTCGGATCCCGATAAAGTTGTTTGTGAGTTTCGGTGAATGGGAGGGAGGGAGGGGAATAACGGGCAGCCTGATAGCTCCCAGAAGATGATAATTTCACTCAAGAGATAAGAGAATACATTTCTTAGCATTTTGTCCCTCTAGATGAGCTCTTACCTGCTGCAATCCAGGCACAGCTGCTCCAAAGTATAATATGGACAAGGAAGGAGGAGAATTTGCTGCCTCCATAAAGAGGACGTTCTTGAGGCTTAGTGTAATGTAGGGTTGCCAGCCTGTTAGGTTTAAATGGCTGCCAGCTATTTCAGCCTAACAGCTGACAGGTACATCTGGTCCACTGTTAGGCTGAAAGGGCTGTGAGCCATCTCACTGGTCAGTTTTTCTTGAGGAAGCAGGGGAATCTGTAATAATTACCCTAATTACCCTATTGGGAATGGAAGAAGAATAGTTGCTTTTTATACCCCACTTTTCTCTACTGTATGGTCTCAAAGAGGCCTACGATCACCTTTCCCTTCCCCTACCTTGTGAGTAAGGTTGTCAACCTCTAGGTAGTATGAGATTACAACTCAACTCCAAGAGAGAGAGAGAGCAGGTCCCCTGGAGAACATGGCTCTTTTGGAAGGTGGCCTTTATGGCGTTCTGTCCCATTGAAAGCCCTCCCCTCTGCAAGGACCGCCGTGCTCAGGTGTCTCCCCTCAAATCTCCAGGTAATTTCCAGTCTTGAGCTAGTAACTCTACTAGTGAGGGCAGCTCGATGAGGCTGAGAGAGTTGCTAGAGAACTGTGATTGGCCCAAGAGCAGCCAGTAGGTTCTGTGTGGAGGAGTCAGGAATGAAATCCGGCTTTCCAGATTAGAGTCCACAGCTTTTAACCACTATATCATGCTGGATATAGTTGGGTGGGCAGCACTGAGAAGGGAAGGAGTTTATTACAACATCATAGAATCCACCCTCCCAAGCAGCCATTTTCTCCAGGGGAACTAATCTTGGTTACCTGGAGATTCATTGTAATTGCAGGAGATAGAATCCTAGAATCCTAGAGTCATAGAATCATAGAGTTGGAAGGGGCCATACAGGCTAACTAGTCCAACCCCCTGCTCAACGCAGGGTCAGCCCAAAGCATCCTAAAGCATCCAAGAAAAGCGTGTATCCAACCTTTGCCTGAAGACTGCCAGTGAGGGGGAGCTCACCACCTCCTTAGGCAGCCTATTCCACGGCTGAACTACTCTGACTGTGAAATCTTCAGGTGTCACCCAGAGGTTTGCAACCCTAGTGAGAGGAAAGAGTCAATTTTCCAGACTGCCTTGGACAGGAAGCCAGTAAGTAGAAACCCATCAGGAAATCTGCCTCTGATCTCTGGTTCTTTTCTCCCTGCAGCGGACACAGAAAAACGTAGGATCAAAATAACTCCCGATGGCTCAATGAACATCTACATACTTCTAGACGCCTCCCAAAGCGTGGGCAAGAAGAATTTCAACGAGGCTAAGGACGTGATCAACAAGCTCATTGAGAAGGTGTGATTTCCCCATACTTCACCATACCAAAAGGGAACCATAGTGAAGCAAATTGCCCCTCCTGAATAGGGATGAACATGAACCTATTGACAAGCTAAAATATGGCCTTTTGTTCAGTTCAGTGTTCAAGCCCCTTAAACTTAACAGCTGAGGAGTGCAGATCCGCTCTGTCAGGAACTGCTTCCGAATGTTTAGCCAAAAATTCTTTGAATTAATTTCAACCCATTGGTTCTGGTCTGACCCTCTGGGGCAACAGAAAACAACTCTGCATGGAATCAAATCTGGCTCTCCAGATCAGAGGCCGCAGCGTCTAACCACCACACCAAGCTGGCTCTCACTAAATGCAGCTGGCTGTGAGCCATTAAATTTGTCTGTTTCGCTACCCTCTCCTCAAAGTGAGGGGATAAGTGAAATGGATGGTTTAAATGGCTGCCAGCCATTTAACCCTTCATGGACCATCCCCAAATCCCTTTCTCCCAGCTGCAGCAAGCAAAGTGGATCCAAAATGGCTGGTTTGGTTCAGGATTTATAGGGCCGTGCCCAACCCTACTCTTGGATTACCGACTCTTGAGATCAAAACTCCGCCCTCTATTGGGTGTTTGAGGGACAGAGGCTAAAGCAAAACCTAGCGGGTTATGCTGAGTTTAGGTTTGAGGATCAATACCTTCTATCCTGTCCAGGGTCAGAACTGTAGGAGAACAGCTCCAAATTAAATGGCTGATGGGGAGAAAAATACTTGAACATGCAAACTCGCTTAATACCAAGTCAGACCACTGGCCCATACCTAATCTGAGATCAATTAATGAGAAATGTCAGGAATGAGCCTCAGGATATTATGAGTCTATTTCTGCTTAAAATGTCCAAGAGGAAGACGCATTCCCTGTTCCACTTCATCTTCAAATGCCTTCTGAACTGCTGCTCCCGCAGAGACAGAAAACCCCAGGAATTACTTGGTAGGGGGGAGTCAGAAGTCTGCTAGAAAAGAATGGAACATTTTAATAGAAGAGCTGGATTTTTATACCCCGCTTTTCACTACCCGAAGGAGTTCCAAAGCGGTTGACCAACACCTTCCCCGTCTTCTCCTAAGAACAGACACCCTGCGAGGTAGGTGGGACCAAGAGAGCTCTAAAAGAACTGCTCTGCAAGAAGAGCTCTGAGAACTGTGACTGGCCCACGTTCACCCAGCTGGGTGCCAGCTTGGTGCAGTGGTTGGGAGTGATGGCTTCTAATCTGGAGAGCCGGGTTGGATCCCGCGGTCCTCCACAGGCAGCCAGCTGGGTGACCTTGAGCTAGTCAAAAATCAAATCAATTAATAGCCGCAGTCCTGTTAGAGCTGTTCTCGAATAGCAGTTCCTTCAGAGCTCTCTCAGCCCCACCTCCCTCCAAGAATGTCTGTTGTAGGGAAATAAGGAAAGGCGATCGTAAGCCACTATGAGACTCCGTCGGTACTGAAAAGTGGGGTTTCGAACCCAACTCTTCTTTTTCTGCATGTGGAGGAGGGGGGATCCAACCCAGTTCTCCATATGAGAGTTTCTCACTCTTAACCACTACACCGCGCCTCTCATCCCCCAGACATGAGGACATTTTAGGAGGCAGAACATGAGCCTTACCTGTGAGCCAGGGCCCTGTGTACTTCCCTGTTCCCCTTCCGTGACAGTCCGACCCCCCCCCTTTGCAGGTCTCCAGCTATGACGTCACCCCTAATTACGCCGTCGTCACCTTTGCCACCAAGCCCAAAGTGATTGTGTCGACGATAAACCAACAGAGCAACAACGCCGCTTGGGTGATCGATCAACTGGAGAAGCTCAGGCATGAAGGTGAGGCAGATGCTTCAGAGGGGGGCTTGTATCTGTAGGGAGAGAAGAGTTGGTTCTTATGTGCCGCTTTTCTCTACCCAAAGGAGGCTCAAAGCGGCTTACAGTCGCCTTCCCCTTCCTCTCCCCACAACAGACACCCTGTGGGGTGGGTGAGGCTGAGAGAGCCCTGATATTACTTGAAGAAGTAGAAGAGTTGGTTCTTATATGCCGCTTTTCTCTACACAAAGGAGTCTCAAAGCGGCTCACAATCGCCTTCCCCTTCCTCTCCCCACAACAGACACCCTGTGAAGTGGGTGAGGCTTAGAGAGCCCTGAGATTACTGAAGAAGAAGAGTTGGTTCTTATGTGCCGCTTTTCTCTACCCAAAGGAGTCTCAAAGCGGCTCACAATCGCCTTCCCTTTCCTCTCCCCACAACAGACCCCCTGTGAGGGAGGTGAGGCTGAGAGAGCCCTGATATCACTGCTCGGTCAGAACAGCTTTATCAGTGCTGTGGGGAGCCCAAGGTCACCCAGCTGGCTGCATGTGGGGGAGCGGGGAATCAAACCCGGCTCGCCAGATTAGAAGTCTGTACTCCTAACCACGACACCAAGCTGGCGTAGAGTGACGAGAGTTCTTGTAAGAGTCAGAGCCCGGAGACATCGCGCCGAGAGTTATCTCCGACAACGAGAGGCTATATAAACACTGCCGGAGAGGATGAAACAGGGAAGGTGCCCCTGTCCCAAGAATAGTGGCTGGCAGTGAGGAATGGGCAGTGATTCATCTCCTTTGGTCTTCGTCTTCCCTCCACAGACCACGCGCTTCAGCCTGGAACAAACATGAAGGCTGGTCTGTCGTCAGTCTATGAAATGATGGTCAATCAGCAAGAAGATGAAAAGCGAAAGCAATTGGATCCCCTCCCTATTATCACCACCACCCGCCATGTTATCATCCTCCTAACTGATGGTAAGAATTCTGGTTGCAAGGGATTATCCAGCATGGAGGGCTTTCCTCTGCATTATCCCTGTGTTTTTCCAAGTGTGTCTGTCCAAGATGGAGCTCCAGAGATTCCACGTTTTCTCTCTGAGGGAGACTTCCCCACCCCACCCCCCCATTGTTGTTGTTGTTAGGTACGAAGTCGTGTTGCGACCCCATGGACAACGATCCTCCAGGCCTTCCTGTCCTCTACCATTCCCCGGAGTCCATTTAAGTTTGCACCGACTGCTTCAGTGACTCCATCCAGCCACCTCATTCTCTGTCGTCCCCTTCTTCTTTTGCCCTCGATCGCTCCCAGCATTAGGCTCTTCTCCAGGGAGTCCTTCCTTCTCATGAGGTGGCCAAAGTATTTGAGTTTCATCTTCAGGATCTGGCCTTCTAAGGAGCAGTCAGGGCTGATCTCCTCTAGGACTGACCGGTTTGTTCGCCTTGCAGTCCAAGGGGCTATAACAATATATCAGAATAGCCGTGTTCCTTCCCCATTCGTTGCACTTTTTTTATTATTATTATTATTATTATTATTATTATTATTATTATTATTATTATTATTATTATTATTATTATTATTATTATTATTATTATTATTATTATTATTATTATTATTATTATTATTATCTTTTGATTTATTGCCCGCCACTCCCTTACGGCTCGTGTACCCGAGGACAGTAAGTTGGCAATGATTGGCTGAACCATGGTCCCTTTTTGAAGTTTTGAATCTGTCACTGTTTTGGAAGAGGTACCTCCCACCGTGAAGCGTTGAGGTCTGCGCTAGAAAGACCGGGATGTCCCCTGGCTCACTATGTACCAACGTGGTGCTTAGGCCTCCCATTTACCCTCTGGGGTATGGAATTTCCAGCCCTTACCCTTAATTTCCTATTCCCGAGGAACTGAGAAGCTAGAGAAAAAATGTCCTCCACATAGCGATGCTGCAGGAATTTCCCCCAGTCTTTTTGGGAGAGGCCCGAAAAACTAGGGGTTAGAGCATCACCCAGAAGTGCAATCACATCCAGCCCAAACCCTGACCCCAAACACCACCCCCACCCAAACATTTTCCTAGGTGTTGGGAGCATTAATGGTTCTCAGTACCATTCTCAATGGCAATAGACCATGACATCCAAAGGAAACATCTAAACATGATGGCATATCTCTGGGTTATAACTGCGAGCCACAAACAACAAGAAGGGCTGTTGCCCGACTAATGGCCTTTCCAGAGACCACTAATTTTCTCTATTGGGCACAGGATGCTGGTCTAAGATGACCCTGAATTTGACCCAGCAGTTCTTCTTAGAGCCTTCTTTCTCTTCAAGGCCACGCACCATCCCTGTTTCATGCCCCTCTCTATATCTGTTTTTCCAGGCAATTTCAACATGGGGGGTGAACCCGTTCCTGTCATTGCTCAAATCCGGGAATTCCTCTATATTGGGCGCGACAGAACTGTAGATCGTGAGGATTACTTGGGTAAGATGTGACAATCTGTGGCTGATGCGAGGGAATGAGGGGAAATTATTTTACTCTGACTGTTTTGATGAAAGAAATCCTTAATTCCTGAACAATTGCTTTAGAATCAGAATCACCCAGAGCAGGAAGAGACCACAAAGGGCCATCCAGTCCTTCCCCCCACATTGGGGGGACTTAAAAATCCCGCACTTAAAAATCTCTTGGGGACTTAAAAATCACACACTCCTGACAGGTGCTCATCCAATCAGAAGGCAGAAGGTTTTCCCTTTGTCTTGTCTATGCTCCAGTACTGCTTAAGCATTTACATTTTTTATAAACCTCCCTTAAGTCTTGCAAGAATCAGGGTTCAGTGTTAGTATCAGAAGTATAGACAAGCCTTTCTTGTGGATACTGTTAAATCCCTGGGTTCAGACACTGGGAGTTCATTTCAGTTCTTTATTGTGACCCCATCGTGATAGTACAAAAACAAAAACGGAACCAAAGGAACCCCAACTAACTTCAAGCTTCCACCTAGGCCAGGGGTAGTCAAACTGCGGCCCTCCAGATGTCCATGGACTACAATTCCCAGGAGCCCCCTGCCAGCATTCGCTGGCAGGGGGCTCCTGGGAATTGTAGTCCATGGACATCTGGAGGGCCGCAGTTTGACTACCCCTGACCTATTAGTAAAAAGCCAGAACGCTGAGTTCAAACCTACCAGTGAATGTTTATTCCCTCCCCCCCCCCCCCAAAAAAAAAAAACTTAGCATACATGAGCTTTTCAAAAGCCCCCAAACCCATAAAGCCTTTAACTGGCATTACAAATTCTGTGTGTGGGGGAGGGAAATAAACACCCACAAGTAGGGCATTCCTGCCTTGTCACTAGGAGGTCCGGCACTTTCTCGACTCACCTGTGTTTCCATTCATCCATGCTTCTGCCTAGATGTCTACGTGTTCGGTGTCGGGGAGATGGTCAACGTAGAAAATGTGAACGAACTGGCCTCTAAGAAAACCAACGAGAAACACGTCTTTAAACTCAATGGACTTGAGGACATGCAGAAGGCCTTTGATGAAATGATCGGTAATAGGACTGTTTTTCTTTTTGTGATTTTAGAACTTGCGCCCTGGACCTTTACTGTTTCAAAGGGGTGGCTTTTAGTAGACATGAGGTCACGACAAAATCATGGGCTTAGAGTCCTCTGCTGGGAATTCAGGGTTTTATTTATGACTAGGGGCAAGTAGCAGAAATACTGTCTGAAGCTGTCTGTCCATGAGGTTGGGAGTTCAATCCCAGCAGCCGGCTCAAGGTTGACTCAGCCTCCCATCCTTCCGAGGTCGGTAAAATGAGTCCCCAGCTTGCTGGGGGGTGAGACGGTAATGACTGGGGAAGGCACTGGCAAACCACCCCGTATTGAGTCTGCCATGAAAACGCTGGAGGGCGTCACCCCAAGGGTCAGACATGACTCGGTGCTTTACCTTTACCTTTAGGGGCAAAGCCCATTGCATTCAGGAATACAACGGGTGCTAGATTGGGGGGTGGGAGTGGAAGAAGTCTGCAGATGGTCCACTCCCCCAGGAGGGGAGGGGGAGACCATCTGGAAAGGCTGCAGGGAACTCACCAGCAGAGGCAGCTCTCATGCGGCAGGGATCTGCAGCCTCTGAGCCTCGAGGGAAGTGGAAGGAGGAGGGGCTAGTCAGGGGTGTGGGGTGGAAGGTGATTGGCTGGCTGCTGGACAGACAGGCAAGCCGGTTGGGGGAGGAGGCACTCAGGGGCAGGACAGCCACCCTGAGTGGGTGTTAAGCGCTGAGTGGCACTTAAGCCATGAGACTAGCTCCTCCTCCAGTCCCATACCAGAAATATTAAGTGGAACAGATAAGTTTTGTGCTATTCGTTTTCCTTCTTGCTTTTTCTTGGAATTTTTGATTTGTGACTTTTGAGTGTTTGCTGTTTGTGTGTGTGTTTTTGATGGGTCTGGCTGCTTTGAATGTTTGTTTTTATGTTTTTATTCAAGATTTTTAAGTTCGTTACATTTCATTTGTTTTTTTTTTTAATTCCTGCGGCTTGCATCATGTCTTCATAGAGCAGCAAGCCCAGGGTAAACAATGACAAAATTAAATAAATGACCTGCTGAGGAACATTCAGACATTTCTTTGAAACACAATGTGGGAAGAGTTTATTTCTTATTTATTTATTAGATTTTCTTGGAGTTACCATAGAGAACAGTTCACAAGCTCCATGCTGGAAGGCCGGACTACCACTTTTCCTACCAGGGATGGGGTAACCCCTGCCTCTAGGGCTGGGAGGAGAAAAACAATTTTAAAAAATGGCCAAGTGTGTGAAATCACTTTCGGGGAATGACTGGATGTGATGTCAGTCTGCTCTAGGGATCGCTGGGAACTCTATGGCTTCTCTACTGGGTCCCCCCTCCCCCTGGGAATGATGCCATGCAGCCAGTGTCCTCCGTGTCCTTTTTCCCCTCCAGACTCCCAACAGCAGTGTGTGTGACTATTTCCCCATTAAGATAAGCATCTGTTTGTGCCAAGAAAGCCATTCCTCGTGCATTCGAGAATGTCTCTGCAGCCAGGAACAATAGAAACCTGCTCTGAAAGAGGGAAACCAGGAGTGGTGAGGTTGCAAAGACATTTTATAAACGTTTGAACCTGCTTTATAGATTAGGGTTGCCAACCTTCAAGTGGTGGCTGGAAATCTGGACTTACAGCTGCTCTCCGGGACACAGAGATCAGTTCACCCGGAGAAAACGGCTGCTTTGGAAGGTGGAGTTTACGGCGTTATACCCCAATGAAGTCACTCCCCTCCCCAAGCTCCACCCTCCTCAGGCTCCACCTCCAAAACCTCCAAGAATTCTCCTCCTTTATATCCCTCCAAAGAGTATTAAGATCAGGCAGTCTAGATCTGCTCAGGGTCCTCGGCTGCAGGGAGACAAAACAGGCCTCAACCAGGAGGGCTTTTTCGGCCATGGCCCCCAGCCTGGTGGAACACTGTCCCTGAGGAAATCAGGACCCTCCGGGGTCTTGCACAGTTCCAGAGGGCCTGCAAAACTGAGTTGTTCTGCCAGGCCAATGGGTGAGGCCAGGCAATAAGACCAAGTAATACTGGCCCCATCACAAGAAGCACCCACCAATTGGAGATCTATCCAAACTCTGGGAGACCCTATAGGGAATTCAATTCTAGTTTGCGGTTTTTAATTGTAAGATCAAGAGCCTCTTGTGGCGCAGAGTGGTAAGGCAGCCGCCTGAAAGCTTTGCCCATGAGGTTGGGAGTTCGATCCCAGCAGCCGGTTCAAGGTTGACTCAGCCTTCCATCCTTCCGAGGTCGGTAAAATGAGTACCCAGCTTCCTTGTTGGGGGGTAAACGGTAATGACTGGGGAAGGCACTGGCAAACCACCCCGTATTGAGTCTGCCATGAAAACGCTAGAGGGCGTCACCCCAAGGGTCAGACATGACTCGGTGCTTGCACAGGGGATACCTTTACCTTTACCTTTACCTTTAATTGTAAGATCATAAGCTCTTCCACCAGGCATTAGGTGGGGCCGACTGAGCCATAACACCTACAGGTGCCCCCCAGGCTGAGGGACCGAACCGACTGAGGGATTGTCAAGTGATTGTTGAAGTGCTGTTCTAATTGTTCCAGTTGATATGTTGTGGTTATTGTTATACTGTTATAATTATTTTGATAGTGTTCTATGTGAATGTTCAAAAATGTTTTATGTAAACCGCCCAGAGCCGTAGGGAAGGGCGGTGTAAAAATATAAATAAATAAAATAAATAATAAATAAATAAATATGATCCTATATTGTTGTTAACGACCCTGAGCTGATAGGATGGGGCACTATAGAAATAAAATGTTTGTTTGTTTATTTATTCTTTCCTAAGGGACACCCATTCCTGTGGCAGGTGGTCCCCCATCTCCTAAACTCAGTCCAGCGCTGTAGGCATTCTCCAGTGCTCTCTCAGTTATTCTTCCTGCAGCCCCAGGAAATCGCAGGAGTTGAGATTCTGGGCCGTGTCCTTTCCCATTCATTTCCTCTCCCAGGTGGGCCTCGCGCCCCCTCTCCAGCCCCTGTACCTTTTGGTGGAACAGAGTGCCTGAGGCTCTGACGATGTCCCGTACTTTCTGTCCCCTCCAGATGAGAGCGAGGCCTTGAGCATGTGTGGCTTGGCTAAAGAGTACGAAAGTGCTAACGATGGGGAAAAGAATCCTTGGCTTGTCAGCATCTCCATCTTGGTAAGTTGATCCGTCATCCTGTTTTTTAGTCTCGCCCACATTTTTTCTCTCGCCCGTCCTTCGCAAGCTAGAAGGGCAGGCACGATTCTTTCCTCTGTGTTTCATTTTCTTCCGTGTTTTACCCTTGCAATGACCTTGTGAAGTGGTTTCAGGTGGGGAGCCATGCTGGTCTGCAGAGGGTTCAGCAGGATTCCCAGGGTTTTGAGAGTCAAGCTACCTGCTCTTAGTGCGAGAGCAAGCGCTTGTGCCAAGCCTCCGGGGAGGGCGGTCTATAAATATAATAAATAAGTAAATAAAATAAATTACCCAAGTGAGCTTCCATGAACAATTGGGGATTGAAATTGGGGATTGGGGATATCTCCCAGGTCCTAGTCTGGGTGTGATCTTGGGGGAAGGAATCGTATCAAACCAGGGGTGATTCTGCACTTACTTTGTTTTTTCTGTTGTGGATCCTGCAGAATTCAGATCGATTTGAACTCGGGTCTTTCTCTATTCCCCCCTCCCACAATTGAAACAGAACGTGTTCTGCACTTGACTGGGGAAGCAGCTCAGAACAGGGAGGGGGTGCAAAGCGCAGCAGGAGTATTATTATTATTATTATTATTATTATTATTATTATTATTATTATTATTATTATTATTATTATTACTACTACTACTTGGATTTATAGCCCACCACTCCCCTAAGGCTCGTGGTGGGTAACAACATATAAAAACCCATAAAACCCCTAATACATAAAAACATCCTACGAAAACAAATACATCGTCCAACCCAATCAACCCGACAGCGACGGCATTCCCAGGGAGGAGACCAGGGAGCACTGCATATATAGCCCTGAGAGGGGAAGGGGGCCCCGATCTTACAACAAGAGGGGGTGAAAAGGATTGGAGACAGCAGAGAAGGGGCGAATAAATCCAAGAGGCAAATCTCTTCTGAGAGAAGTAGGGCTTCCGGAGCGCCGTCACTTTAAGACAAGCCTTGCCACTGGGAATTGACGCCCTGGCCAATCAGGGAAGATTGATTGCTATGAGGCACGGAGAAGGAAGTTAATTCGCAAAAAGCAGTAACCTGCACACTTACTGATGCCGGTTTTTCAAATATTGAGGGTTATATCTACTTCTGGATATCACGGGGGAAAGGTAGTGTCACCACGGAAAATGTTGCAGAAGGAAAATTTAAAGTGCCCCAAATCAAAATGGAAATCAAATTCAGTGTAGATGGCAGGGATTTATTTGGACTGGGAGTGGGTAAGAAGCCCTGGTTGGGGGTGGGGGAATCAGAACAAAAGAGAGGGAAAACTGATTAGCGGACCGAGACTCCCCCACTCCAGTTAGAATGCCAAATTGGAGTAAAAATTGTGCAGAAGCAACCTCCTTTTGCCAAGTAGTGTGTCCTTAGAATACCCTGGGTCTCCCCACACCTTCACATAGCTACACTGCTCTTCTATTCCAAATCAAAGCGTCCTGGGCGTGGGACAGAGATGTGCAAAGGAACCCTGATTTCTGATAAATCCGTCTTGACGGCAGCTCACTGCTTCACCATCGATGATACAGCCGATGACATAAAAGTGAAGATAGGTAAGCCCAATTCCTTCCAGGTGAGGGGGCATCAAGGGAAAGACCCTGCAGCTCTCCTCAGCCTCCTGCCGGCCAAGAGAGCTGCAGCGTGGGGAGGCCTCCCTGCTCCCCTGCCCACTTTCAAAACGGGCTTCTCTGCCAAGTTAAAAAAATATTGAATGAGATCTATCAATATCTGCAAAGAATGCCCACTGGGGTGGTGTCTGTGTATCTTTAACATCCACGTTTTTTAGAAACTGGGGATGGGCAGCAATGCAGTAATAAAGGTTTCCAGCTATCAGCTTGCATTCATAAATGGCTGTTTCTGAGCGGGCGGAATGCCCAGTTCATCAGGATCGCGGGAAGCTTTCTTACGGTCCTCCTTCTGCCTAGGCAAAAAAACCTTCACCGTGGCTGCGCTCAAGTCCCACCCCCAGTACAGCGTTGGGAAGCTACGAAATCTTGGGATCCCCGAATTCTACGATTATGACGTGGCCTTGGTGACCCTCAGAGACAAAGTCACATTGAGCGCCGAAGCAAGGTGAGACAGAGGGAATAACGGAAGGGAAAGTGTAACGCCAACTGGGCATGTCATCCCCCAGGCGGGATCTGGGGATCCCCCGGAATTACGGCTCATTACCTGACTACCAGTTCCCCTAGAGCAGGGGTAGTCAAACTGCGGCCCTCCAGATGTCCATGGACTACAATTCCCTGGAGCCCCTGCCAGCATTCGCTGGCAGGGGCTCCTGGGAATTGTAGTCCATGGACATCTGGAGGGCCGCAGTTTGACTACCCCTGCCCTAGAGGAAATGGATACTTTGGAGCAGTGGTCCCCAACCTTTTTATCACCGGGGACCACTCAACGCTTGACGATTTTACTGAGGCCCGGTGGGGGGGGGGGGGTAGTCTACTCCTCTACTCTCAGCCACTGCCCTAACGCTCTCTGGTCGCTACAGTGATGTTTAAACATCCCTTCAAAATAAGATACAGACACACCACAACAAGGAACATAAGGAACATTTTATTTTCATGGAAATTTTAACTCATGACAATGACAAATCAATGGGAACCCTGAGCTTGTTTCTCTGCAACGAGATAGTCCCATCTGGGAGTGATGGGAGACAATGACACCCAAAGTGTGTTGTAAGGGGCCGGGGGGGGGTGAAGTAAAGGGCTGGGGGGGGGAAGGCATCCTTCGCGGCCTACCTCCAATTAGTCGACGGACCACATGTGGTCCGCAGCCCACAGGTTGGGGATCGCTACTTTGGAGGATGGGGTGCATGACATTGTACCCCCCTAAGGACCTTGTCCTCCCCACGCTCCATCCCCAGAATCTTCAGGAGTCTCCCAACCTCAATTTAGCAGCCTCATCCCCTGCCAGTGGCCAGAGGGGCTGGCAACCCTAACATTGGGAGAAAGCCTGACTTCCAGCTGACTGTCTTAGAATCATAGAGTTGGAAGGGGCCACACAGGCCATCTAGTCCAACCCCCTGCTCAACGCAGGATCAGCCCGAAGCATCCTAAAGCATCCAAGAAAAGTGTGAATCCAACCTTTGCTTGAAGACTGCCAGTGAGGGGGAGCTCACCACCTCCTTAGGCAGCCTGTTCCACGGCTGAACACATGTGCAGGCTGCCTCATTTCTCTCTGCTCCTCCGCAGACCAATCTGCTTGCCGTGCACGGCAGGAACCACTCGTGCCCTGAGGAGGCCCCATCCCCAGACGACCTGCAGGGAACATGGTGAGCCACCTGTGGGACAGGAGATGCAACAAGGAGCACACGTGGGCAGGGCACCAAGAACGCTGCCTCCAGTGATATCGGGGCTCTCTCAGCCTCACCCACCTCACAGGGTGTCTGTTGTGGGAAGAGGAAAGGGAAGGCAATTGTGAGCCACTTTGAGACTCCTTTGGGTAGAGAAAAGTGGCATATAAGAACCAACTCTTCTTCTTCTTCAGTAATCTCAGGGCTCTCTCAGCCTCACCTCCCTCACAGGGGGTCTGTTGTGGGGAGAGGAAAGGGAAGGTGAATGGAAGCCCCTTTGAGACTCCTTTGGGTAGAGAAAAGCGGCATATAAGAAGCAACTCTTCTTCTTCTTCTTCTTCTTCTTCTTAGAATTACGGAATCATAGAGTTGGAAGGGGCCATACAGGCCATCTATCCAACCCCCTGCTCAACGCATCCAAGATGCTTTCTTCTTCTTCTTCCTCCTCCTCCACTGAGCTCTGCCCCTCGCTTGGCCTGTCCTGTTCTTTCACGTCCACACGCCATCGTGGAGAATCACAGAATCATAGAGTTGGAAGGGAACGCGAGGCCCCACCTAGATAGGAGACCCTGTAGGTAGGGGCTCCTCCACACCTTGTCAAGATGCCCTGACAGCCGTGTCTGATAGTGTTCATTGCTTTCCCCAGAGGAAGAACTGATGTCCGTTGGGAACATCCCGGCACTCTTTGTCACTCCCTGCCACGTTAAGGACTCACCAGGGCTGGGATTGCGTCGCAGAACTGTGCGGATCAAGTACGGTGACCAGGTAGGTGTTGGCAGAGTATAAATATTTTATATATTTATATTTATATTTATATTTATATTTATATTTATATTTATATTTATATTTATATTTATATTTATATTTATATTTATATTTATATTTATATTTATATTTATATTTATATTTATATTTATATTTATATTTATATACCGCCCTCCCCGAAGTCTAAGGGCAGTTTACACAAAACTAAAACTATACACGAAACTATACATATAATAACATTCATATTATTAATTGACTAGATTTAAAGCCCATTTTATTTAAGAATAAAATGGGCGCTAGCACCCCTCCCCAGGGACGGTGCTGGGTGGCTGCCCGGGGCCGCAGAGGCCTTCCCCACCCCTCCTTGGAAAAAGGCTTTTGTGGCTTCTAATCTGGTGAGCCAGCCCCGGGCCTGCAGAAGCCTTTTTCCTCCCCCAGGCGGGCAAAGGGATGGGGAGCCGCGGGCCAACTTTCCCTCTCGGCGGTCAGCAGAGGAATGGCTGCCGTGGGGCGAAGGTTTGCCCTTGTGGGGAGTGGGGCCAGCCCAAACTGGCCAGTTGGTGGTTGCTGGCCCAAACAGCCAATCAGCAGCCATGCTGCGTGCGGCTGCTGATTGGCGGTTTGGACCTGCACTGACAAGTGGAGGGCCCAATCGGGAGGTGCTGCGTGCCTTCCGATTGGGCTCTCTGCTTGTCAGTCCAGGGGAAGGGGCCAATGGGCACCCTTCCTCATCCCGGACAGGGCCCGCCCTCAGGGCCCTTACTCTATTATTTTATCCGCTCCGCAGGAGCGGTTAAAGATAAACCAGGTGACAGTATAACATAATACTATAACATAAACAGTAGTAACAGTAGGTCCAGGAGTCTTAGCGGGTTTCTGGGCAGTGAGGGGCAGGGGCCCTGCAGATGTTGGTTGGTTGGCCTGGCCTCAGCCAAATGCCCGGTGGAAGAGCTCCCTCTTGCAGGCCCTGCGGAACTGTTTTAGTCCCGTCAGGGCCCTGATCTCCTCAGGGAGCTCATTCCACCAGGTGGGGGCCAGGACAGAGAAGGCTCTGGCCCTAGTTGAGGCCAGGCAAACTTCTTTTGGGCCAGGGACCATTAGCCGGTTGGTGGCGGCGGAGCGTAAAATATCTAAAATAATTTTTCACTTAAGACGGCTTAAAATATAAATAAGAAACATTTAAAAAACCCAAGACTTAAAATCACAATTTGTGACTGCAAATAAGCGTAAAACAAATGCAGACCACCATATAGAAAAACAGCTCTCTTTCTCCCAGCGGTCTCATGTGAGCCCCACCAGCTGTCTGATCACCTCAGCGGGTACTCTGGGGGGGTCTGGCTTCCAAGGCTATAGGGCAGGGGTAGTCAAACTGCGGCCCTCCAGATGTCCATGGACTACAATTCCCAGAAGCCCCTGCCAGCATTCGCTGGCAGGGGCTTCTGGGAATCGTAGTCCATGGACATCTGGAGGGCCGCAGTTTGATTACCCCTGCTATAGGGCCTGGTTGGGGTATATCACAGGTGGCCTTTAGTAAACCTGCCTTCTCTTCTTCCTCCGCCCCCTCAGAAACACCTCTGTGAAGAAGATGCAAAGAAAGCCAAACAGTACCAGAATGTCACGGAGGCCTCACAGGTGGTAACCGAACGTTTCCTGTGTACGGGAGGCGCTGAACCTGAGGTGGACCCCAACACTTGCAAAGGTGAGAAACAGGGCCCACCCTGTTCCTTCCTTCCCCCTCTTAGGTCACCCAGAGGCCACTGCCAGAACTGTGGCATGAGCCAGTGCAGTCTCAAAAAAATGTTTCTCGGTCACTTTGCCGATCTTGCCATGTTGATAATATTGGGAATGTAATTATTGTTTTAATGGAGTTTGAATTGGGGATTTTAGGATGTTGTAACCCGCCACGAGCCCCAGATTATTAATAATAAAAAATTATTAATAATAAAAATTATTAATAATAATAATTTTCTGTAACCCAAGGCAACAGTAACAGCCTACCTGTCAATAATTGCCCGTTTTAGCAGTACGGCTGAATTTGTAGGCCGACTATTGAACAGCGTTAAATGACAGGTGGAAGCCAACCATCAGCTCCTGGCTTTACCTGGTAATGGCTTTCCTGGTACATGGGGCGGTTGCCACGTTGGGAAACGGGGCTCAGAAGAGCCACAATCAGCTCCCAAGCCATTAAGTGTTGCTGTTTTACATCAGCCGTTCTCAACGGGGGCCATATAACCCCCTGCAGGGCCCTGGCACGTTGGAAGGGGGGCCCTGGTAACTGAGCTGACGAAGCACGCTTTGTGTTACGTACGTCATGAATTGCTAGAAAGTTCCAACTTTTGTGTGTGTTTGAATTAAACCATTCAAGAACGAAATGAACACACGCTTCTCTGGGTCGAATGTTAGAACCATAGAGTTGGAAGGGGCCCTACAGGCCATCTGGCCCAACCCCCTGCTCAACGCAGGATCAGCCTCAAGCATCCGTCCAGCCACTGCTTGAAGATTGCCAGTGAGGGGGAGCTCGCCATCTCCTTAGGCAGTCAATTCGCCTGCTGAACTACTCTTGACTGTGAAATTTCCTCCCCTGATATCTAGCCGGTACTGTTTTACATGTGGTTTAAAGCCATTACTGCAAGTCCTGTCCTCCGTTGCCAACAGGAACCTTTCCCTGTCCTCTGACAAACTTTCAAATACTTAAAGACTGCAATCATGTCCACTCTCTACCTCTTCTTCTCCAAGCTGAACGTTCCCGAGTCCCTCAGCCTTTCCTCATAGGACTTGGTCCCTAGGCCCCAGAAATATATTCTAGAAATCTGTCTGTCATATGTATATAAAACAAGGTACATTGACTATAAACTCGCTCTTAGTGTAGGCCTTTTTTAGCCTAGTTCCTTGTGTAAGGCCAGCCTACTCCAGGGGGCCCTGAAACCTGGGAGCAGCGCCTAAAAATGCTGGCAGGGGCTCATGGGAATTGTAGTCCATGAACATCCGGAGGACCACAGGTTGATTACCCCTGCTCTAGTGGAAGTCTCACCTGGATGGTTTTAAAGAGCTGATCTTTCTAGTACTCGGACCAGCTTTTTACCTATTGATCTGTCCAATGGCTCGCCTGCCTCTCCATACTATTCCGTCCCTCCCTCTATTCTGACTGCGGAATTGGAGTCAACAGATGTGAAACTCCTGCCATGGGGTCTTATCAAGAGTACAACCGAGCCACCCTGCTTGTTTCCCCTCCAGAACCGGTTGTTAAGCCCTTCTCCTCTTTTGCAGGTGATTCTGGTGGCCCCCTGATCATCGCTAAAAGGATGCGTTACATCCAGGTGAGTGGGCCTTTAAGCTTGTCTCCGGTTCACCCGCGGGAGAAATCCCAAGCCCTGGTTGGACTTGGCAGCCCCATCAAGAGGAGAGACCTCTGATCATATTCCTTCATGCCTCTTCCAACTGGAGCCCTGCGGGCCCTGATCCCACAATACTCTGTCATTCATTGACCCAAACCAAAGATGGAGGATGGCTCGTCTCCCGCCAAGAACTGGTGTGGATTGCTGCAGGAATCCCCAACCAACACCTTTCCAAATCCTTTTAGAAAGTGGGTGGGGCTAGATGGGGCGTTTCCCAGCATGGCTTCTCATTGGCCACTAGAGATTTCATTGGCTGTAAAGCTGCCACCACCACAAAAGGATCTCCACTGTGAAACTGAGGGTCTGCTGGGACGGCCATTTTGTGGCTGGCTCCGCCTCCTGCGACACCCATTCCCCCCTCCCCCCCAACTCCAAACTATGCCTTCAGCTTCTCTACCTGGTCAGTGGCATTTTCTTTCTGGCTGGCCTAAGATGTGGGACCTGGGTTTTGGGTGGCGAACTGGGCCGAATCCAGATGCCCAAGGACTACACATCCCATGAGCCCCTGCCATCTGGAGAGCCACCGTTTGGCCACCCCTGGCCTCATCCAGCAGGGCCTCTCTTAGGGTGAGATGCCTGCCTCTCACTCTCGGATCTTCCTTCTTCCGCAGGTGGGCGTGATCAGTTGGGGCGTGGTGGATGTCTGTAAAAACAAGGCACCATCTTATTGCGACCAGAGCAGGGACATCTTTGAGCATGCCCCTGACCATGCCAGGGACTTCCACATCAACATCTTCAAGATCTTGCCCTGGCTCAGGCTGGAGCTGCACGAGGAAGGGCTGGACTTCATCCACTAAGAAGAAGTGGGGGTCACCCCTTCCTGCTCCCTTGGCTCTTCCCTCGCCTTGTGTGTAAATAAAACCGGTGTTTTCAAATCCTGTAAAGTCCATGTAGTGTTAAATGTTGTGTATTAAAATGCCACTGTGTGAGAAGTAAGTCCAACGGCCTCTTATCATTTGTTTCTTTTGTTGGCCGAGTTTGAATACGCACAGGGATGGAGCCCCGGGCTGATTTAAGAACAAAGCCGTGCTGTTGTGAAGAAAAACAACTTCGTATAGAAAGAGGAAAAAGAGACTTAACAGGCAAGCAGGGAGGAAGTGTGCACAGAGGAACAGGAAGTTTCCCTTGAGGGAAGCTGGACACTGGGGAGTACGTGAAAAATCCCAGGAAGTTCCTATTTTAACTATGCAAAATATGCATGTCCTCTGATGCCCCCTGCAGGATATTCTTTTTATGCCGGTGGATCATGCACACAGCAGCTCTTGCATATCCCAACACAATTCAAGATCAGGACTGGGGCGAAGATCAGGACTGGGCCATGAACATGCATGCTCCAGGCAAGGCCATTCAGTTTTGGCTTTCATCGCCTTCGTTTAAATTTTAAAAAATCAAGTTTCTACACCTTATGGTTGTACAGATAAACTTCGGGGCAGCCCGATGCAATGTCAAAAGCCAACAATAGGGCTGATCAGGCCTGTAGAAGTCTAGCGTCCTATTTACAACATCCATCCCCTACTCTTCTGCCCTTACAAGGGCCACCAAGGTGGCTTGTTTCTCCCCAATTAGGAGCAGAAACACCCGAAATTAAGCAGGCATGCCGATGTCGTTGCTCGGTAGTGAATGATAAAACAGAACAACTATTTATTTAATGACACACGAATCTCAAATCCTAGTCTACAGCAACTGGATGTGCAAAATAACCAAAGGACTCAATGCGTTTCGCCCCAGAGGGCCTTCTCCAGTGGCCAGGAGAGAGATCTTGGCGTTGTGGTGGAGAACGAAGAGTAGATATTGACTCAGTGTGTGACTGCAATCAAAAAGGGAAGTGCTGGGCTGGGGACTATTGGGGAGGGGACTGAAAACCATAACGTCCCCTGTATAAATCTATGGTGCGGCCTCATTTGGAATACCGTGTAGTTCTGGACACCAAAAGTGGTATTATGGCAGCCTTTCTCAACCAGGGCTTTGTGAAACCCTGGGGTTTCCTGAATGGGAAGGAAGTAATTTTTATATGTTTTTAAAATCTGTTAAAAACGTAGTGGGTGATATGACCATATATGATGTCGACCCACCCACTCCCTTCCAAAATGGCCAGTGATGGGCCTGGATGGGGTGGGAAGGGGAGGGGCTTCAGATGGGCGTGTCCACAGCTGTGCTGCCATATTCTGCACGATTGCACCACTTCTGGGGTTTCCTGAAGCCTGAAGAACGTTTCAAGAGGTTCTCAAGAGTAAGAAAGTTGAGAAAAGCTGGTCTTAGAAGCTCATTGGGTGACCTGGGGCTAGAAAGCCTCTCTTAGATTAACTGGGACCAAATAGGGTGAGGGTCAGACAGCAGGAGGAGATTGAGACTATTACTACTAATAATATGTATTATCTGTCCCATCTCATGGGACTCGGGTATATTAAAGAAAAAAAACCATCTAGGAAAATATAGATTTAAAATAAATACATTTAAGTTATAAATATTAGGACTCAAACTAGCTGCCCGCTCTTCTGTTCAGAGTAAGGTGACCAGATTGTCCCACTTTTGGAGGGACATTTGGGGACAGTTGGCAAATTGTACTTACGTTGAAATTAAAAATATATATTACAATACTATTTATGCATTTTATGCGTTCTATGAAACTTTTTGTTGCTCCATTTAGACCAAATTTTTAATCAAGAACCTCAATGGTGTCCCACTTTACCAATGTTAAAATCTGGTCCCCTTAGTTCAGGCAAAAGAGGGGGATTGTAAGATGGCCGTCTGAGTTTCTCAGAGGGGTCTGACAGGGAGGCTGGCTGACCAGGCGGTTTCCAGGCCTCAGCTAAAGGCCTAGCGGAACAGCTGTGCCTTACAGGCGCTGTGGAATTATCTACGATCCAGCAGCACTCCGATCTCAGTTGGCAATTGAAAACAATCCCTAAACAAATAGGTAGCTAGAGAACAGTTTAAAGATACACCGTTACGAGCTCAAAGAACCACAGCCCCAAAATATAGAAAACTACTTTATTGGGACGCCATGACGAGACCCGGCGAAAACGAAAAAGCCCCCTTGCCTTCTGGGGAGATCACCTGGCAAGCTTCAGAAGATGTCCTCGTCGTAGACCACTTGGGACCGCTTGTCACGATGGGCCCCCTTGTAATTGTTCTTCACAGCTGGAATGCGAAGCAGGGGGTCAGGGAACCCGGCAAAAGGCCCAGCTGCTGCCCCCCGCCCCCCCCGCCAGCTGAAGCCCTGGAGGATGGTAAAGTATGGGAACCCTGTGGACCTGGGAGGCCTTCTTGAGAGCTGTGGCCCCAAACCCACTGAAGCAGGGGAACATTTTGATACATAAACCGATTTTTGGTGCTTGGTGCCCAGGTGTTTCCGGCAGTAGGGCAGGAGTGATTGAACCATGGCTCTCCTGATGTCCGTGGACAACAATTACCATGAGCCCCTTCCAGCATGGCCAATTGGCAGAGGCTCATGATAATTGCTGTCCACGGACACCATTTGGGAACCCCTGAGCGAGGGCAAACCGCAACTCTGGTGAGGCCAAAGGGAACCTGGGAGGGGTGGGAGAAAGACAATCGCTGCTCTTCCAGATGCCGCTGAGCCGAGCACTTCAAATTTCAAATGCACCAGAGAGAGAGAGAGAGGATCTTCCAGCTTCTGATCCTGACTGGCCTTTCACTTCTTTTCTTGCTGTCGAGCTGACTTACAGTGACCCCAAGTGGGGATTTTCAAGGCAAGAGGTGTTCAGAGGTGGCGTTGCTGTGGCCCAGGCATCAATGCCTGCAGGCATCTGCTGGGGAAACCGGGGCTGCACGCATTTCACCGGCAAATTGGGGAGGGGGGGGCACTCGCTCACAGTGTAATGAATCCTTTCTCAAGATTTAAAATCCAGAATGCAAAAACAGCGGGCAATATAAATCCACTCAACAGTGGGGCTGAATGCACGTCATCCAGAAAGAAAAAAGGACAAGTGCGACGCTGTCCTAAGCCGACTAGCATCCCAGGGTGTAAATCTTCACAAGTCAGAGTTCCTTTCCTCAGACTCCTGGAAGCTCATAACCCCCCCACACCCCCGACAATAGCCTTGATCTCTACGGTATTGCTGGATCTGAATTGAGCAGTCTTCAATTTAAAAGCTGCTGGTGCTTGCTGTTAAACCAATCTCCCCTTTCCTGGATGCCTCGCTCTGCCTGTCTCTCCCCTGTTCTGCAAAACCTTCCCTCACTGGATCCAATCCCACAGCATTAAGCCCAGGGTGGCAGAGAGAGGGAGGCGGGGAGCCCAAGAGGCCTCAGCTGCAACCAGCTGCAACCGGCTGCAACCGGAAATTCCGGCGTTGCCGCCTTTCCTGAGGCCTGGGGTTTCCGTTACAGTCTCCAAACTGTCAGGGTAGCTCCAGGAGGCTCCCCCCTGACCCCCCATCTAGATTTCACAATAATTGGAGCACAGGGTTCCGAAAGAGGGTGGCCCCCATCCCTCCATTCGATTCAATAGACTCTGTCCCATTTGATAGAATGGAGAGGATGGGGGCACTCTGTTTCAGAACCCCTGGAAGTGGACCCCACAGTCCAATCATTGTGAAATTCAAAGGGGGGTCAGGGGAGAGCCCCCCAGAGCTACCCTGATGGTTTGGAGGCTGTAACTGAAACCCCCACTCCCCCAGGCCCTGGGGAAGGCAGAAAGGCCGGAATTCCCGTTAAAGTCAATGGCACCATTGATTTTAATGGACCACCGACCAAGAAGCGGCCCGGATCGGGCCCCTGGTGCACAAGCCTAGTCTTGATGCCCCCCCCCACTCACCAGGCCCCCTCCTTCGACGGACACCCTCTTCACTTACCCAGAGATCCCCAGAGGGATTTGCCGATGGCCACCTCCAACATGGGCTGTTTGCGGGCGATGCTGACCTTCAGTGGCACGTCTTCTACGACCGCCTCGTTAAGCTGTCGGGGGGAGCAGTGAGCACAGGGTCGCCATCAGGGCACTCGGCTTGGATCTAGGACAGTGGTCCCCAACCTTTTTATCACCGGGGACCGGTCAACGCTTGAGAATTTTACTGAGGCCTGGCGGGGGGGGGGGGAGTCTTTTGCCGAGGGATGTCGCTGCTGCTGCCTGAGCCCCTGATCCGCTTGCTTTCCCTCCGAAGCCCCTGATTTCCCGCCGCCCACTGGGGGGCGCTGCCAGCAGCAGCTGCGCAGTGCCACACCAAGGGGGACCCCCAGCCATGGTGGCCGCTGGAGAGCACCAAAGGTGAGCTGGCGGCAGAGTGGCAGGGCAGCCCCCGAGGCAGCAGCCGGGGAGGAGGACGAGGAGGAGCTGCGGCCCGGTATCGACTGATCCACGGACCAGGACCGGTCCCCGGATCGGGGGTTGGGGACCACTGATCTAGGAGACCCTGGCTTGACTCCCCACTGGGCCTCAGAAGCTCCTCGAATAACCTGGGCCTACTGATTCGTTCTCGGCCTAACCCCCCTCCCGGGGCTGCTATCAGGAAGGTCAAGGAAAGGACAGCAAAGGGGGGGTATAAATGACCAAAAATGAGGTAAACCACTAAATCCTAAAAAACATCAGACTGAAATGGCTCGGCAAGCCACTAAAAGGACAGTTTTGCGGCTTCTGAAACATTATTATTATTATTATTATTATTATTATTATTATTATTATTATTATTTAGATCTATTTCCCGCCACTCCCCGTAGGCTTGTGGCGGGTCACAATAGTCTTATCCCCATTAAAAGACCCATTCAAAGACTTTTAAAACAATCCCAACATGGCGGAAGTTCTCATTATTCCCACCTCCTGCTATCAGAGCGGCAGGGACAGTGGGGAGGAGATCTAACTTACGAGGTCTGGGGGGGGGGGGAACGCTGGCACTCATTCGCTGACCCCGGCCTCAACCAAAAACCCTCCACATGGGGGAGGACTTTAAAGACCGCCGCATTAGTAAACACGCCTCCCGAGAGACCGGCCTGGGCGCTAGGCCTCTGGTTCTGCCGAAAGACTCCTGCGCCAAGCCTTTGCTCTCTGCAGACTGCGCCAGGCCGTCCTCGCACATCCCCACCCCCCACGGGCATCAGCTTCTCCGCCCCCTCCTTTCCCCTCAGACCCACCACTCTGGCCCAAGAGAGGAGAACCAGAAAGCAGCACCTCGACGATGGCCTGATCCGCCGACTCGATCGTCTCGTAGGTGACGAACGCGCAGCTGGGGAAATGGAGACAAGTCAGACTTGGTAAATGGCACCGTCCCAGCGCCTCTTCAAGAACGGACGGAGCTGGCTCAGACTAAGCCAGGCCACGATTGGTCCTCTAGCCCAGGGGTAGTCAACCTGTGGTCCTCCAGATGTCCACGGACTACAATTCCCATGAGCCCCTGCCAGCGTTCGCTGGCAGGGGCTCATGGGAATTGTAGTCCGTGGACATCTGGAGGACCACAGGTTGACCACCCCTGCTCTAGCCCAGCCATTCTCAAAGGGGCCCCTGGCACGTTGGAAGGGGGCCCCAGGCTGAAGGGGAGCCCAAGGGGTTTATGGAGAGGTCTTGGTGACGAAGCCAACAAAATACCCTTTGGGTCATTGATGGTGAGAGGTTTGACCTTTGTCGAGGGACAGAAAAAGAAATCATTTAATCCTTTCCTTGTGGGGCACTGGAATTCGTGCATTCAAGGACAAAAGTCAGGCACAGGCTTCTCTTGGTCGACCGCTCTAGAAATCTGTCTCACATAGATTAAGGGAAGATTCATTGGGTGCTACAGCTGCTTAAAGCTTTAAGACAGGGGTAGTCAACCTGTGGTCCCCCAGATGTCCATGGACCACAATTCCCATGAGCCCCTGCCAGCGTTGCTGGCAGGGGCTCATGGGGATTGTAGTCCATGGACATCTGGAGGACCACAGGTTGACTACCCCTGCTCTAAGACATGGACACAAGGGATGCTGTGGCTAGCTAGTTCGGCCTTAGCCCAGGCCCTTCTGGTCTAGCTCAGCATTTCTCAATCTGGGTTTCTTGATTTCTTAATTACTTTTCAAGCACCCAGGCTTTCAATATTCAGGGAGAAAAAGCAGGAAATGTGGCCCTCGGATAGATTGCCCAGTTCTGACACAACTCCCACTCATTTCAGCATGGCTTAGGCGGGAGGAGTCTGGGGCGAGCTGTGCCCCACGGTGATTTAAGGTGTGGCGGGACTCTGGCTTTCTGGCCTCCCCGGCCCTCCTGACTCACTTGTGGGGGTTGTCCATGCAGAGGTCGATGATTTTCCCAAAAGGAGAGAAGGCCGTCTGCAGCATGTTCTCGTTCATGTCCGTTCCGGAGACGTACACCGTGTTGCCCTTGCGTGGCGTCCAGCGGTCTGGAAAAAGTCAGAACAGGGGTGGGCTTGCAGCACTCAAAACGCCTCCGTATCGACAAGCGGGGGATTTGTGCTCTTGGAGCCCCACCGGCCACAGCCCTCTATAGCCCCTTCGCCTTCAAACACTGCTGCTTATAGAATCAGAGTTGGAAGGGACCTCCTGGGTCATCTAGTCTAACCCCCTGCACTAGGCACGACACTCAGGACCCTCTCGCTCATCCACTGTCACCTGCCACCCCCTTGAGCCTTCACAGAATCAGCCTCTTCGTCAGATGGCTATTCAGCCTCTGTTTAAAAATCTCCAAAGATGGAGAACCCACCACCTCCCGAGGAAGCCAGTTCCACCGAGGAACCGCTCTCACTGTCAGGAACTTCTTCTGGATGTTTAGACAGAATTTCTTTTGAATTAATTTCATCCCATTGGTTCTGGTCCATCCCTCCGGGGCAAGAGAGAACAACTCTGCTCCATCCTCTACATGGCAGCCTTTTAAATATTTGAAGATGGTTGTTCTCCCTGTGCCTCTTTAAACCTGAACTTCTCCTCGACACACCTGCACATCGACACACCTGCACATTGTTGCCCTGGTCTCTTGCTCTTTCCCCCACCCCTGAAAATGCCTCTCCAAATGTCACATTTCCCAGGAAGTCCAAACCACCGCCTCTCTCCAAAAAGATGCATGAATACATGTTAATTAAATGGCACAGCCTTCCCCCATCGCTTCACTCTTTGTCGACAGCCATGGTGCAGCGGTTAAGAGTGTGTGTGTGTGTGGGGGGGGATCGAATCTGGAAGAATCGGGATTCTCCACTCCTCCTCCACATGTTGCCAGCTGGGTGACTGTGGGCCAGTCACAGGTCTCTCAGAGCTGTTCTGAGCAGTTCTCTTAGAGCTCTCTCAGTTCCACCTGTCTCACAGGCTGTCAGTTGTGGGGAGAGGAAGAGAAAGGTGTTTGTATGCTGCTTTGGGGCTCCTTTGGGTCATGAAAAGTGGGATATAAAAATCAGCTCTTCTTCAGCCCCCCATTCCAGTCCTCGACTCCTCTGGGGCAAATTTTAGACTGCAAGCTGCACTGGGCAGGGGTTGGTTGTTAAGCACCTTGTCCCGTGGAACGAGTGAGGCCACCTTCCTGTCCAAGGTTTTCCGGGAATTCAAGTTTTAACGATTTCTTGTTGGTTTTAATGATGTGAATTGTATTATGCATGTTTTAATTTGTTTGTCAGCTTGGTAACCTGATGAGGGTGGAAAGGTGGGGGTGTGTTGTTGTTAGGTACGAAGTCGTGTCCGACCCATCGCGACCCCATGGACAATGATCCTCCAGGCCTTCCTGTCCTCTACCATTCCCCGGAGTCCATTTAAATAAATCTTGTCAAATCAAGTAAACAATTATGCCAAGAAGGGATGAGCGACTCTCCCGGGTAGGTGGAAATTTCCCCCAGGGGAAGGGAATGTCCTGCCAAGCCTAGGAGAAATATTTCTGTAAATCTAAACAAGGAATTTCAAAAATCTCATTTTATTTTAAAAGTAGGCGGTTAACCTCCCCAGTAACCTGCATGCTAGCTATGCGTGTGTAGTTCTTACACATGGGGTGGGGGAGAATTGAAGGGAACAAAGAGTAGGGGCCGGTTAAGAGCCAGCTTGGTGTGGGGGTTAGGAGTGCGGACTTCTAATCCAGCAAGCTGGGTTCGATTTTGCACTCCCCCACATGCAGCCAGCTGGGTGACCTTGGGCTCCAGACAGCACTGATAAAGCTGTTCTGACCGAGCAGGAATATCAGGGCTCTCTCAGCCTCACCCACCCCACAGGGTGTCTGTTGTGGGGAGAGGAAAGGGAAGGCGACTGTAAGCCACTTTGAGACTCCTTCGGATAGAGAAAAGCGGCATATAAAAACCAACTCTTCTTCTAAGGGATACTTGCCTTGCTAAACTCCCAGGATCCCACAAAATGGATTGAACCTCATGACAGCTTCTGCTTTGTTAAGTGTGCTGTTCCGAACCCCCCCTCCTCCCGGCCTCTCTAAAAGGAACTCCTTACGGCGGAAGTTGCCCTCTCGGTCCCGCTCCCGCTCCCCGCTCCCGGTCGCCGTCCTGTTCCCGGTCTCTCTCGCGTTCCCCGCTCCCGTTCGCGGTCCCGATCTCGATCCCTCTCGCGGTCTCTGCTCCGGTCCCGACTGTGATCCCGCAGTCGATCACTGGAGCTCACAAAGCTGGGGGGAAAGAGCACCCAAGGAGTATCGACAGCCAGGGATGGCGAGGGTCGAAAACAAGAATATTTCAACAGAGGAGCACCTCCAACATTCATGTGCCTCCTCCCATGTACTTCCGCACTTTCCAATACCAATCCTTTCCTTCTTCCCCTTAACTTGTGACCCCTTTCTCCCTAGAAGAGGAACCCCATCCAAACCCAGGGGGTAGATCCCCTGGATCTGTTCCACTAGCAGAATTGCTTCCCTGGACACCAGCATCCCTCATCCCTGGCTAGCAGAACAGATGGGCAGCCTCTATTACTGTGTTTTTTTTTTTAAAAACGTGTTTAAAACTCACCTTTCATACAGAGACTTCCTCTGGGGACGCCGCGACTAAAACCAAACAAAAACACCCATGATTTCACTGTCACCAACCAATATTTTTAATTTATTTATTTTTCAATTTATATACCGCCATTCCCCGACTGGCCTCGCGGCGGTTCACACAGTAAAGCGTGAAAATACAAATAAAACCCAATAAAACAACGCAATTAAACAACAAAAGCGGCTGTGGTCGCATCTTCTTTACCCAACCTAGCCCAGCTTGTTCAGCCAGAGGCCACATCCTCATTCCAGTGAGAGTGGGAGCCGGTCTGATGCGCCTTAGGGCAGGGGTAGTCAAACTGCGGCCCTCCAGATGTCCATGGACTACAATTCCCAGGAGCCCCTGCCAGCGAATGCTGGCAGGGGCTCCTGGGAATTGTAGTCCATGGATATCTGGAGGGCCGCAGTTTGACTACCCCTGCCTTAGGGGGATCCTAGTTGGAATGCCGGGACTCTGCCCCGGCCTCAACCGTATGCCTGGCGGAAGAGCTCCGTCTTGCAGGCCCTGCGGAAGGTTGATAACTCCTGCAGGGCCCTCAGCTCTTCCGGAAGGTCATATGTCAGAATCTCCCCCCTGGTTCTTCTGCCAGGATTAATTGTTGCCTGCGCTGTGATGCTTGCGAACTACATGCTTCTAGCACCTCAAGATCATTCTGAGTTGCAGGGGTAGTCAAACTGCGGCCCTCCAGATGTCCATGGACTACAATTCCCATGAGCCCCTGCCAGCAAATCTGGAGTTTGACTACCCGTCTAGTTTCCCATAGCCTCTAGAGTCCCCTGTCTCCCTCTGTTTCCTCCCCCTATCTCATGCCCTCCCCATCTAGCCTTTTGGTTTCCCTTTTGGTAGTAGATATTTGCTTTGTAGTAGATAGTCTGCCTTTGAAATGCATTCCCAAGGGGAGGGGGAAACCGTGCTGTACTGCTTAATATACCGGATTCTAGCCTGCAACCCTCAGTTTAATCAACATATGTGAAGGGATGTCTTCTGTCCTGATTAAAGAAACTTTCTTAAACAGAACTTTGGTTTATTGGAAACGGGTAGGCTTGTGCACTAAGGGCCCGATCCGGCCAATTCGGCTTCAGCGCCTGTTAAAAGTCAATGGTGCCCTTGACTACAATGGGAATTTTGGCTTTTCCCGCCTTTCGTGGGGGTGGGGAGGGGGGCTTACGTTACAGCCTCTAAACTTTCAGGGTAGCTCCGGGAGTCTCTTCCCTGACTCCCCTCTAAATTTCAAAATGATTGGTCCAAAGGGTCCACTTTTAGGGGCTCCCAAAGAGGGTGCCCCCATCCCTCCATTCTATCCAATGGAGCATCCATCCCATAGGATATAATGGAGCAGATGGGGGCACCCTCTTCAGCCTGCAGAGTAGGTTCCCGGATCTGCTTCCTTATCGAGGAACCCAAGTCCCAAGTACCTCTTGGAGGTCGTCATCTGCTGAGATGCTCCTCTGAAAGGGCTGGAAAGTCGGGGCGGGCCCTTTTTTCCGGATCCTAAAGACAAATGCGAAAGTTAAGCCCCTGTGGACAAACGACCCTGCCCAACGCCCCCCCCCCCCGTCTCAGCCCACCTTCCGTTTTCCCTCCAGAGTGCGAGAGCGCTTGAACCCCGAATTCTTGTTCTCGGCTTTAATGGCACTGATCGCCCCCGTTTTCACGAGCATCTTGGCCTGCTCCGTCGCTGTGGCCGTGTTCACCACCGGCTGGTCCGAGATGGCTGGGGGCAAAGAGGGAGAGAACCGAAGAGCCGGTGCTCAAGGGCCTGCTCAATCCCATCCCATGTCCCTTAAGAGCGTCTGACTTACAGCGTTTAATTCCACCCTGGCTGGCTTGACTGGTTGAGCTGTGTTGTTTCTTCAAGGCCATGAGGGCTTTTTTCTGGGGTGGGAAGAAAAACGGGAATTAAATTCCTTTCTTTTCTTAAGACTCTCTTCTTTCCGCAGCGAACCTCCTTTGCTGCTCTGTCCGTAGGCTCCCCCAAGCCGTAACTTCAGAGGAAGAAGAGGAGGATAGGAAGAAAGGCAGTAGACCAGTGGTTCTCAACCTGGGGGTCAGGACCCCTTTGGAGGTCGAACAACCCTTTCACAGGGGTCACAGCAGGGCAAGCAGCTTGGCGGGGGGGGGCACCATCCACCTGCGTCACCCACCCTCCCGTAGGGAAGTTCTGACCAGATCTGACCTTTTTCTTGAGTTTGGCAAATTTCTTCTGCAGAGCTTCTTCTTCTTCGGTCAGACCCGGTGGTAAGACAATCATGGCTGGTTGAAGAGGGCGCTCTCTGGAAGAAGCCGTGGGAAAGCATGAGTCAGCTGGGTCAGGGAACGGCTCTCCCGCATGGGGGCCAGGGGGTGGGAGGGCTGGGTACACATTGTACAGAAGATGCCCCAGGACAGCCTAAAGCAGGTGTAGTCAACCTGTGGTCCACAGGTTGACTACCCCTGGCCTAAAGGGACGGGGCCAAACGGTAGCTCTCCCGATATCCATGGACTACGATTCCCATGAGCCCCTGCCAGCACTGACAGGATCATGGGATTGTAGTTCATGGATGTCTGGAAAGCCACCATTTGGCCACCCCTGTCTTAGAGGCCTGGCCAGTCCAGCAATGGACTGGCTCCTATTTATCAGTGCTGGGGGGAAAAAAACCTCCTATCGTCAAAAGATCCCGTTTTAAAAATTTATTTCCATTCTTTGTAGTCTGTCTTTCTCTGCAGATCAAACAGAGCAAGTCAGTACAATCGACAAAATGGGCCATTCGGTACCCAATGTGTTAGGCTTGTAGCCAGGGTCACATTATGAATTTAATTCTGCCTTCCTGGGCCCCTCCCACCATAATAATATCCATATTGTAAAAAAAATGCAATAGCTTTCAATACTTCAACTTTGTTTTCTGTTGTAGGCAGACTATAATAGGCTTCCGTGAGCCCCAAAAAGGCAGGTCTAAGAGCATCTTGAACTAGAAAAGAGCAGAGTAACGCTGCAGACTAAATATTTTTGGCCTTTATCCTGGTAGGAAACAGGGATTTTAGGATATTGTGGAGTGGGAGGGGGGGAGCCCACAACTAGGGAGCAAACTCTGCCAGATGTGCAGAAACTGGAGAGAGAGAGAGCTTCTTCTTCTGAAATTGTATAATTCAAGCGACACCCAATGAAGGAGTGTCAGTAAATTCAGAGCTGGCAAAATAAAATACTTCTTCACCCAACGCATAATTATCTTGTGGAACTTCATAGCACATGACGTAAGGAGAGCCAGTAGCCCAGGTGGTTTTTAACAGGCAATTACAGGTTCATAATTTTAGGTGCATCAGCGGCTGCTAAGCCATGATGGGAAAATGGAATATTCTATTTACAGAGGCAGTGAGAGAGGAAGGCTTTGGCCTTCGTGCCACGCTTGTAGCCTTTTTGTCTGACGGAGAAGGCTCCATCGGATGGCCATGGGTTGAGCAGAGTTCTTATGAGTTCAGGTTTGGGAGAATACAGTTAGGGCTACCGGATCTTGAAAAGCCTGAGAGAAGACACCTTTCCTCACTGACATCGCTAGGACAAATCTCCCTCTAAATGTCCCTTCTATCAAAGCTGTGATCATTGCTACTAGGAATACGTCCAACCTTCCAATCCCAAAAGGGGGCATTTTCATCCCCTCAATGGACACCTCCTCCTCGAAAAAATGGATGTCCTCTAAAAAGAGGACATCTGTCAAGCCTCATACGGTATAACTCTAGGATCACAGGGACCTTATGCCCGTGGAAGCACATTTGTGTATCTAGAGAAGAAGAGTTGGTATTTATACTCTGCTTTTCAATACCCAAAGGAGTCCCAAAGTGGCTTACAATCACCTTTCCTTTCCTCTCCCCACAACAGACACCCTGCGAGGTAGGTGGGGCTGAGAGAGCTCTGAGAGAACTGCTCTGCAAGAACAGCTCTGAGAGGCCTGTGACTGGCCCAAAGTCACCCAGCGGGCTGCATGCGGAGGAGTGGGGAATCAAACTCAGATCTCCAGATGAGAGCCCACCAATAAACCCATCTGGCTTTTGGGGAGTGTCTGCCAAAGCATCGAGGCAGAGAACCTTTTGTCAAAGAACCGAGCTTGGCTATCAGCACCACACTACCTTTGGGCCAAAGTCAACCCAACAAGGTCCTCATCCTCATTCTGACCAGTAAACACCACCCCTCACCGAGGGAGGCTCGCTAGAACTTCCCATGACAGTAGAAACAGGTCTTTCAGAGCCCAGGCCAATCTCCATGCACAAGGACAAGGCCCAGTCCTGTGACCCATGATGCACTGGGACTCATGCCAACTATGTTCCTTTCCTCGCCGTGAGGTTGTCCCATAATGCACCAGGACTCACGGCAACTCGATCTTTGCATCCCCGGTCGGATTTTTGCACTCACCAATGGGTCCTTCTGTCTCCCTCGGCTCCTCTCCGGCGCATGCGCTCCTCTTTCTTCCGTCCACAAGCTCGCCGCACAATCAGGGCGGCGGAGGGAGGTGGGGGGAGGACAGTACTCATTTGCATAAACTGCCCCGCGACGCGAATTCCATTGGCTGATCACGTTTGTCAGGAAGACAGCGAAGTCGCACACAAAAAAGAGAAGGATGGGAATTTTGCATATCGCTGTTCATTGGTCGAACGGCGGAAGAGGAAACCGCGTTCGAAGGCAGTTTCTTATGGGGATCAAAGGCCGCTCATTGGCTCGGTTACATGGGAGGGCGAGATGGCCGGGGGTGGGGAAAGCACGTTCTAATTTGCATAGCGCTTTGCCATTGGACCACACGCTGTTTACTCCTCCTTTTCTAGAAGGCGGTAAGAATAATTCGGCTTCCCCCGTCCCTTTGATCACTTACCATAAGCAACAGTCCAGGAGCACCTTTAAGACCAACAAAGATTGATTCAGGGCGTGAGCTTTCGAGTGCAAGCCCTCTTCCTCAGACTATGATCTCCTTATGACAGGGAATAAGCAACTAGTTTCTTTTAAAATCAGAGTCCAGTAGCACTTTTAAGACCAACAAAGATTTATTCACGATAGATTCAAATGGTCTGTGTTGGTCTGAAGTAGCACAATAAAAATCCTTGATCATAGTCTCTGTCAGACTATGATCTCCTTGGTCATAGGCTGAGGAAGAGTGCTCGCACTCGAAAGCTCACGCTCTGAATAAATCTTTAAAATCAGAGTCCAGTAGCACCTTTAAGACCAACAAAGATTGGTTCAGGGCGTGAGCTTTCGAGTGCAAGGAATGGGTCTGACGAAGAGGGCTTGCACTCGAAAGCTCACGCCCTGAATCAATCTTTGTTGGTCTTAAAGGTGCATATACCCAGAATTAAATTGCATTGGCCTTAAAAGTACCCTGGACTCCAAATTCGTCCTGTTGCTTCAGACCAACACGGCTGACCACCTGAATCCAACAATACTCAGGTAGGCAGCCACGTTGGCCTGAAGCAGCAGAACAAATTTAGAGTCCAGGGGCACCTTAAAGACCAACACCGTTTGACGCAAGCTGCGAGCTTTTGAACTCCACTTGAACCCAAAGGATCGATGACCGGATAACCTTTTAAACCCAGCGTATTATTCCAGCCAGGCTCTTGGAACCGTTAAGCATCATTCTAGTGCACGTCTGTTGGATATATTCATGGTGCCGCTGATTTACTCTCTCCTTCCATAGGCAGTCTAGTGATTTCCTTTGCATGGTCTGCACAAGTGTTGCGTGCCCGCGGGAGCCCCCTCTTTGAATAAAACTCCGTCTCAAAGCTGCTCCTGGACTCCAACTTTGTCCTGTTACTTCAAAACCAACCCGAAACCAGATTCCCACCTGAAACCGGATTCAGACGGCGGCCCTAGGATCCCTTTACTGCAGGGGTAGTCAAACTGCGGCCCTCCAGATGTCCACGGACTACAATTCCCATGAGCCCCTGCCAGCATTCGCTGACAGGGGCTCATGGGAATTGTAGTCCGTGTACATCTGGAGGGCCGCAGTTTGACTACCCCTGCTTTACTGTAATCAATAAACTCCGTGCGGCTTGCGGAGCTTTCGCTTCCGCTCCGCCGAGGCTGGCGACACGGGCTACTTCCGCCCGGAGTCGCCATTGCCTCCCGTCACTCCTGTTCCCTCTTCCTGGGTCCGTTGCCCTTACTTCGCAGGGCTAGGAGGAAGTGCTTCCGGGTTAGGGGAGGGGGCGGTGAAGCCCCGCCCCTGCTCGAGTGGCAACTGCGGAGATGGAGCTAGAGAGGATAGGTGAGGAGATGGGAAAGGGAGGGGGTGGGAAGGTCTACCTCGCGGGGCTGGCCGGGGCATGCTTCTTCGGAAAAGGGCAAATTAAAGAAAGGAGAGGCTCCCTTTGAATGCAGGGCCCTGGATAGAGCAAAGACAGGGTCCAGAGGCGCCTTGGAGACCCACAGTGTTGTATTCAAGGGGTATTCAGGGGGGTTGCCCTGTTGGGTCTGCAGCAGCAGAATGAAGGTGGCCTCTGCCTTTGAGACCCTTTATTCAAGGCTTTATTCAAGTTTTTGTGTGCTTTCATGTGCATGCACAATTCCTCGAGACACAATGAAATAGTCATTTTTCCTGGTCCACGCATATATAGGCAGGGGACGAGTAATAAACCGGTGAACCGATACAGACCAACAAAGTTTTATGCAAGGTATAAGCTTAATTGTGCCTGCACGTGAAAAATTACACCTTGCATAGAACGGGGCTGGTCTTCAAGGTGCCCCTGGACTCCTGCTTTGCTCTGCGGCTTCAGTTCTGCACAGCTGCCTGACAAACTTTAAAGACCTGCCCTGCGACCTTCGAGTGAAATGCGAGGCATGCAGGAAATTCCTAAATAAAATAAAATTTATGAAAACCCTGACAGATGGGAGCGCTTCCTCTGTACCAGCAGCTGGGATTAATTGCATTACTGGAATTTCTGCTTGTCATGTGGGTGTTAAAAGCTTGTTGTAGTGGTTAAGATTGACAGCTTCTGATCTGGCGAGCTGGGCTGGATTTGATTCCCCGCTCCTCCACATTCAAACAGCTGGTATTTATTTAATTTTAGATATTTACCCCATCACTCACGATGAATGTCGTCTCGGGGTGGCTTACAAGACAAGACAAAGAAACACAATATAGTCTGTAGAACCCCATTAAAACAGTAACAGTATCCAAAATAGGACAATATCAAAGATGGTGATATAGCTTCCTAATACTCCTAACCCCAACTCCTCTGTTCCAGCCTAGAGGCTGACATAGTGGCCCTAGATGATAAAAACTTGAGGGTTTAGATTATAAATGCTCAGTGCAAAGCTCAAAACTCCGGTAGAAGAAGAAGAAGAAGAAGGAGAAGGAGAAGGAGAAGGAGAAGGAGGAGAAGGGGAAGGGGAAGGGGAAGGGGAAGGGGAAGGGGAAGGGGAAGGGGAAGGGGAAGGGGAAGGGGAAGAAGAAGAAGAAGAAGAAGAAGAAGAAGAAGAAGAAGAAGAAGAAGAAGAGTTGGTTCTTATCTGCTGCTTTTCCCTACCCGAATGAGGCTCAAAGCGGCTTACAGTCGCCTTCCCATTCCTCTCCCCACAACAGACACCCTGTGGGGTGGGTGAGGCTGAGAGAGCGCTGATATCACTGCCCGGTCAGAACAGTTTTATCAGTGCCATGGAGAGCCTAAGGTCACCCAGCTGGTTTCATGTGGGGGAGCGCAGAATCGAACTCGGAATGCCAGATTAGAAGTCCGCACTCCTAACCACTACACCAAACTGGTAACACACACCCCTGGCCTCAACCAAACAACTAGTGGAAAAGCTCCATCTTACAGGCCCTGCGGAACCTAGATAGCTCCATCAGGGCCCTCAACTGTTCAGGGAGCTCATTCCACCAGGTTGGGGCCAAGGCCAAAAAGGCCCCGGCCCTGGTCAAGGCCAGGCAGATGTCCTGGGGGCCCGGGACAACCAGCAAGTTCATACTTGCAGAGCGAAGAGCCCTGCGGGGGACATAATTGGGCTAGTCCCTATTCCCTTAGAACTGTTCTCACAGAGCAGACCCAAACCACTTAATGTGCACACATCCAACTCTGGGCCTGAGGCCTGAGGCCAGTCGACTGGTCCAGTTCAAAGTGAAATGGGTTTAAATCTCTTGGCGCCCACCTGCCAAGGATGGAGTGTCTGGTACACATGCTAAGCGCCGGTCCAGATTTTTAAAAGACGGTGATGGCAGGATGAATTTTGACGCATCCTTGTTTTGTCTTCAAGCCCTGTCCCCGAGGGGGCCTCTGGACCTGCCTCTCTCGATTCTCGAGGTCGGGTGCGCTGGCCGGTTTGAGCTCATCACCCAAGAAGAGAAGCCGAATGGAGATGGATTTCCATTGACTACGGTAAGAGCTGGGAGTTTCTGCAGATCACCCAGTAACGGATCCTTGACTAGAAGCAAAAGATCGAGTTATCAGTGCAAGTAAACCTAATCGGTACTCTGACGGAACTGGCCAGTGACAATAGGGATTCAGCTTTTATCCCAATGGTCCAACCCCCCTTCCCCTTGCTGGAACCCGGGTTTCCCGGGAGAACATCAAAAGCCAAATCTAATGGGTCTGTGTCAAGTCAACAGATTCTTCTCAAGAATGCTAGCCTCCAAGGCAGGGGTAGTCAACCTGTGGTCCTCCAGATGTCCATGGACTACAATTCCCATGAGCCCCTGCCAGCATTTGCTCCAAGGGACATTTGGAAGATAGAGGGTGTGAAGACAAAGCATAAAAAGGCTCCCAGTTGACCAGGCCATGCAGTCATATAAATTCTGACATCTACATTCCCCACTAAGTATATAAAACATGGCCAAAAGACACTTCTGACACTGGGCTTTGTTTGTTTGTTTATTTATTTATTTGATTTCTATACCACCCTTCCATATGGCTCAGGGCGGTTTACATACAACATGTAAAATTTAAAATTTACACCAGGTTGGGGCCAAGGCCGAAAAGGCCCTGGCCCTGGTCGAGGCCAGGTGGATTTCCCGGGGTTCCAGGACAACCAGCAAGTTCATACCCACAGAGCGAAGAGCCCTGCGGGGGGCATAACTGAACTATCCCATTCTAAGTGAGCTCCCCCTCACTGGCAGTCTTCAAGCAAAGGTTGGATACACACTTTTCTTGGATGCTTTAGGATGCTTTGGGCTGATCCTGCGTTGAGCAGGAGGTTGGACTAGATGGCCTGTATGGCTCCTTCCAACTCTATGATTCTATGATTCTAAGCCAGATGTTGTGAGAAGAAAACGAGGGAGGGAGAGGCAAACCCCCACATGGCTCCCTGAACTCCTTTGAGAAAAGCTGAGGTAAAGAAAATGTGAACGGAACTCCTCGGTGGGATGCAGCATTAACTGCTGTGCTTCAGCCGGTGGCGTTAAAGAGGAACATCAAAGCAAGCAAGCAAATCAAAAAGCCTTTGTGTCATTTTAGGGTCGGTTACCTCGAAACCTGACAACGGTGCTTCAGTGCTCCCTAGCATGATAGTGAGGCAGTGTACCCTGAAACCATCATGGCAGCTCAGAAGGAGGGGAAAATTGGCGCTGGGTCTTCATGGCGTGGGAATTACTGGGGTAGATGCAGCCACTCCGCTTGGCAAATTCTAAAGCTTTGCTCCAGTCTAAGGAGCTCTGTAGGGCAGGGGTAGTCAACCTGTGGTCTTCTGCTGGCAGGGGCTCATGGGAATTGTAGTCCATGGACATCTGGAGGACCACAGGTTGACTACCCGTGCTGTAGGGTTTTCAAGGCAGGAGACAAACAGGAGTGGCTTGCCATTGCCTGCCTCTGCGTAGCGACCCGGACTTCCCTGGGGATCTCCCTTTCCGGGTACTAACTGGGCCTGACCCTAGTTGGGCTTCCAAGACCGGATCAGATTGGGCCAGCCTGAGCTACCCAGGTCAGGACAGGAGCCTGTGAAAATGGCGGGAAGGATTCAGGCCGTGAACGACCGAGTCCAATCCATTGTTTCTGCATTCGACGTTTAATGTCTGGGTCCTCGCTCAGTGACTGCTTTCTTGCCCACTGCCGCAGCTGCCCCACGGATTGCCCCCTTACGCCGAGGAGCTGGTGACTGAACTGGAGCAGCGTTTTCTCAGCAGCCCGGATTGGCTGCCCATCCACCACTTTGAGAGGTCACACAGGTAAGCCGTGGCACAGCCGCAGGTTCCACGGAAGGCGGGTGTCAGAAAACCACGGGGCCCCCAATTCCCTGTGCTGTCTCAAAGGTGATTGGATTCCCCCGTCCTTGCACCTGGGTTGTACCACATTCCAGTCCTAGCCTAACTGCTTTTTCCATCGAGGTGGACTGCATGATACGGCCAAAGTAAGGGACCCGGGGTTTCGTGGTTTGGTCTAAAAGAACTCGCAAACTTCAACCTTTCTGGCCTGAGAACAGCAGAAGAATGATCAGCATTTGACACGAAACTGTCCCCGTGCTATTCTTTAGTACTTGGAGGGCACATCAGGAAACAGGGCCGAAGGCTGGGGTTTTAGAACGGCCAGGCTGATCGATGCAGAGCTCTTGACAACAGGCGCTTTGTACAGAGTGCAGTGAGTCCCAAGCTTGACTTCCAGGCTGAGCAAAAAGGGACGTGATTACCCGCGATGGGTAAGCGGGGTGGGGGTCCTCTAGATGTTGTGGAGAGGGCAGAGGGGGAAACGGCTCTCAGTGCCACCTCCTGCTTTCTTGAGGCAGGTTCTGGCCCCGCGAGAAGGACGTCGAGTCGCTCTTTGAGGTGGACGTGACCCCCGTGCATTCCACCCTTCAGGCTGACCGTAAGCCCACTACAGGAGAGCTGCTGGGTTTCAGAGAGGTGAGAAATGGTTTCCTTCCTCTCCTTTGGCTGGAGGGAGGGGCCTACTAGCACATCAGTACACTCTGAAAGTTTAGAGGTCCCCTGGAAGTAGAAAGGGAGCCAGCCCTCAAACTGTGATCCATGCATGTTCACCTGTCTAAGAAGGGGTGGTGTAGAAATGGTCCAAGTCCTAGCCTTTCTTTCATCCCGTTCTAGCCCCAGACTCTTCTGTGGGAGCTTGGCTTTGCTGTTCATCTTGTTTTGCTGCCCCCCGCAGGCCCAAGCCAAGATTACAAGGGGGTATAGCGCTTGAAGCTTCCATTCCAGCTCCGTCCCCAGCTTATATATATCATTGATAATTCTTGAATTATGGATGCTAAGTTGACTATGAGCCAACCGTGTGAGATGGCAGCTAAGAAGGCTAATGCAATATTAGGCTGCATTGCTAGGAGCATCGAACCCAGAGCAAGGGAAGTTATAATCCCACGCTATACCGCTTTGGCTTCGTGTGTCCAGTTCTGGGCACCGCAGTTCAAGAAGGATCTTGACAAGTTGGAGCGACTAGAATGGTTGGGTGGGTGGAATCCATCATCATCATCATCATCATCATCATCATCATCATCATCATCATCATCATCATTATTATTATTATTATTATTACTATTACTATTACTATTATTATTACTATTACTAATATTTCTACCCTGCTGCTCTCAGAAACCAGCTCGCGGCAGGTTATACAAAAGTTCAAACAATACAACAAAACCCCGTAAAATCCCATTAAAACTCCTATTTTCAAATACAAGGAGAGGTAGAGAGGTGTAGCTTGGAGAAGAGGAGGGCAAGGGGCGATAGGAGAGCTTTGCTTAACTAAGTAAAAGGTAGACCTGTTGAAGAGGGGACCAACTCGTTCACTGCAGCTTTAGAGACAAGGACCAAGAGCAATGGGTTCAAGCAACGGGAAAGGAGGTTCCAGTTAAATATTAGAAAATATTTTCTGACAGTAGATAGAATCATAGAATCATAGAATCATACAGAACAGGCGGAGCCTCCTTTGTTGGAAGTTTTTAGGTGGGGACTGGATGAGCACCTGTCAGGAGTGTGTGATTTCTACGTCCCCGAGAAGGCTGGACTGGAGGGCCCTTTGTGGTCTCTTCCAGCTCTGTGCGATTCTGATTCTACCCGAAGAATTTTCAGAGGAAAGCAATAGCATTGGCTGGTGTCTTGAGATAACACACTTTGTTCTGATTTCGGTTCCAGGCTCTGGTCGACAACATGGGCTTATCGGCCAAAAATTCGCTCTCCTTCCAGCGGGCGCCGGGACTCCCAGCTGAGGCTCTGAGAGGCAGCGCCACCAACTACCCCTTCTGGCCAGGTACCAGGCTCTTCTTCCCCCCTCCATGGGCGGAGCTTAGACTAAGGTGACCCGATTGTCCCATTTTGGAGGGACATCTGGGGGCATCTGGCAAATTGTACTTATATTGAAATTAAAAAATATATATTACAATACTATTTTTGCATTCTATGCGTTCTGTGAAACTTTTTGTTGCTCCATTTAGACCAAATTTTTAATCAAGAACCCCCCCCAGTCAATGGTGTCCCGCTTTACCAATGTTATAATCTGGTCTCTTAGTGATGTAGCCGAGGGGGTTTGTTACAGCTTGGCTGGAGGACAAGAGCTGAAAGCGCCATGTGTCCATTTAGTGAATTGACCCAGCGTTTGTGGCCAGGGGAGCTCCCCGCCATCACGTCCCTTTAACTCCATTGCAGAATTGCCAATCCTACGTTGAGCAGGGGGGTTGGACTAGATGCCCTGCATGGCCCCTTCCAACTCTAGGATTCTGTGATTCTAATTTGAGGGATGTGGAGATCTCACCAGGCCGTTAGTCACTTGCTGCCCGCTGTGGTTTTATTTCACCCTCTGCCCGCAGGTGGGATGGACGAGCCCAGCTTGGAGCAAATCAAGGCTCAAGGGGACCTGGAGGAGGACATCGATTTTCAGAAAGGTACCTGGACTCCTTCTCAAGAAGGACTGAATGCAGCTCTGCAGCAAGCCATCGCTGCTCAGTTTCTTGTCTCCTAAGCAGGAGGCATTCTGAGCCTTGTAGGACGAACCGCCAGCTGTACTGTAGCCTAGTGGTCTCCAACCTTTTTATCACCGGGGAGTGGTCAACGCTTGACAATTTTACTGAGGCCCCGGGGGGGGGTACTCTTTTGCCGAGGGATGTTGCTGCCACCTGAGTCCCTGCTCCACTTGCTTTCCTGCCAGCGCCCCTGACTTCCCGTTGCCCGCCGGGGGGTGCTGCCAGCAGCAGCTGTGCAGAGCCATGCTGAGGGGGAGCCCCAGCCATGGCGGCCGCTGGAGAGCACCAAAGGGGAGCCGGCGGCAGAGTGGCAGGGCAGCCCCCAAGGCAGCAGCTGGGGAGGAGGACGAGGAGGAGCCTCGGCCGGGTACTGACTGATCTTCGGACCGGTCCCGGTCCCTGGACCGGGGGTTGAGGACCACTGCTGTAGCCAACAGTAGAAGAGAACGGAAACGCCCTTAGCTTTCTTTAAGAAGAGGCAGCTATTTGATTCCCACTTCTGCTGCAGACAACTGCTGTGCAGGGAGGAATCATACAATCTCCAGAAACAGAATTTCAGAAGGCTCCGGGAAAGGGGGAGAATTGGCAGAAAGCTTTATTAATGGCATGGTTTGGATACAAGCCAGCCAGTTGGAGAAGCAGCAGTGGAGGGAAAGGATCTTCTGTTACTCTGTCCGCATGCATGGTCTTTATTTCGCTCCCCCCTCCCCCCCAATAAATGAAAAGCAGACAAGTTAATTTGTGCAAATTTCATTCTGCGAGTGGGATCCATTCATCCAGATGTAGATGAATTTTAGACAAACGTGTCCAAGACGAATCCAGACTAGCATCCTTCTATTTCCTTATAAATATGTTCATGTTTTTCCTTCCCCTCTCCCCTTAGATTTGCTGACTGTGCCACCCGGCTGGAAGAAGGGGGTGGAGTTCACCAAACAAGGTAAATCCACCTTTGGGGTAGAGGAGAGGAGGTTTGTTTATTTATTACATTTATATGCCCCCGCTCCTAAGCTGGCTTGCAGCGGCTCACATCAGATAAAACATCCCATAAAATTTCCAAATATTCCAACATTCCTGACATACAATAAAATCTCCATAAAATCATACCCTTGCAAAACCTCGACAGTTAAAATAACAGTACAGTTAGCATTTAACAGTGGCGGTCATAACACCCATTGCTCCCCTCCTGCACCACAGGTGTTATAGGCTGCCTTAATTAAAACACAGGGGTGGCCAAACTGTGGCGCCCCAGATGTCCATGGACTACAATTCCCAAGATCCCCTGCCAGCATCATGTACTCTGCTACTTTCCCCTTCAGAAGCCTGTCCTTCCCCTCTCTGCCACCATGACCCTTCCCTGGCCGGGTGCGTTTTCCCTGAAGCTGCGAACCTCAGACGCAAGCTGGGATGGGATTCGCACCCGCCCCCTGCTTACCTGACGTGTCTTCCCATTCCGTAGAGCTCAAGGCCTCCCCGGGCTTGCTGAACTTGACCCACCTGCTGGGGGCGCTGGACACCTTCGAGCTGGGATCTTCCAGCGACGAAGAAAGCAAGGAGAAGGCCGAAGACGTGGAGAAGAGGAAGAGGAAGGCCCGGGGGAGGGGAGGGGCCAAGGGGGAAGAACAGCCTCCCGCGGAACCGGCCCCGCTGCAGAGGGCGAGCAGCTTGGAAGAGCTGGTGCTTAAGGTGGGAATGTGCGGGTCCCTGTACCTGTATGCCTAAGGGTACGGAGGGGAAAAAATCTTGGATTGGCATCTGATGAGCTGAGGAGCCACGGGAGGGACAGCAGACCACTTTGAAGGCCAAGGCGTCCTCCAGGAGGCGCTACACCAAGTCCGTCTTGTTTTCCACAGTGTTCATTGCGGGATCTAAGCTGTTTGATCCTCTTTTTTTCCCAGAGGGCGGCCTCTGGGTCTTTATTCTTACGGAATTGTCATAGTTCCACGGGGCCTATAAGACGGTACTCTTCCGTCAGGCCTATGGTTGAAGCAATGGAAGCCTAACATCGTGTGGGTCTCTCTCTGCCCCCCTCCGCTCCTCTCCCTTCCCTTGACCAGACATATGTTTCCTGTCTTATAGCCAGTGCCTGCAGGCCAGGCTGAAGGTGCTTGAGGTGGGGGTGGTGGGGCTTTGTGTTGTCGTACCCGTTTTTAATTTTTAGAATTTTTTAGCTTGTCATGAATGTTTTAATCCAGGGGTAGTCAAACTGTGGCCCTCCAGATGTCCATGGACTACAATTCCCAGGAGCCCCTGCCAGCGAACGCTCCTGGGAATTGTAGTCCATGGACATCTGGAGGGCCGCAGTTTGACTACCCCTTTTTTAATCGATCGCTGTGAACAGGAGGTGTGTTTCCTTCAAAGGCAAACAGGTCTTCCCAGATTTTTGTTGTGCCTTTCCCCAGGAGAAGATCTGGATATTTTTTGGATCACGCACGGAAGACAGTGTTTAAATGGGCATGTCCTGAGCAAGAAATACTATGCGATGGTGACTTCTGAGATCCTTTCTTGCTAGCAGCAGATAGACAATTGCCAGCCTTCCCTTCCTCTCTGTTCCTCTCTTAGGAGGTGACATCTGGCCCCAAGCCGGCCCAACAAGCTGCTCCGGTTTCTCCAGCGGAGCCCCCGAAGGAGCAGTGGGCCATCCCCGTGGACGTCAGCTCCCCCGTGGACGATTTCTACAAGCGAATCCCAGATCCAGCTTTCAAGGTGAGAGGGTCGGCCACGTGACGTGGGGGGGCGGTGAGGGAGAAGGCCGGGGACACCCCTCAACTCACCTTCTGTGCTGCTTCCTGTCCTTGGCTCTCCTCAGTGGCCTTTCGAGCCCGACGTTTTCCAGAAACAGGCGATCCTGCACCTGGAGAAGCACGACTCTGTGTTTGTCGCTGCCCACACCTCGGCCGGAAAGACGGTGGTCGCCGAATACGCCATTGCGCTCTCGCAGAAGCACATGACCCGGTGAGCCCCGCCCCCTTCCTGCAGATCCCATTCCGTAGCCACCCTATATGTGTGAAGACTCTTAAGGGATTGGGCCTACCAGCGTCAACACTGTCTGCAGGACAGTGGAGTGAGAAATGGCCCTTGAATGCAGGGTTTTGGGAAGAATTGATGGGATAGGGCTGAAGATTCATGGCAGAGCACCTGCTTCTCCGGCCTAGCTTCCTAACACCTCGCCTTGCTCAACTTCTAACCCTTTCTCCTCTCTGCGGACTTGTTTTCCTCCCAGCACTGTTTACACCTCCCCCATCAAAGCTCTTTCCAACCAGAAGTTCCGGGATTTTAAGAACACGTTTGGGGACGTCGGGCTGCTGACGGGGGACGTTCAGCTGCACCCGGAAGCCTCCTGCCTCATCATGACCACGGAAATCCTCCGGTGAGGACTGGGGGCGGGGGTGGGGGGCAATGGGAGAGGGGCTGTGGCTCAAGCCAAACAGGGCAGGGCTCTGGGCTCTGCGTCTCCTTTTGAGAGCCAGCTTGGTGTAGCTGTTAAGAGTGGCGGCCGCTCATCTGGAGAGCCAGGTTTGATTTCCCCATCCACCTCACCATGTAGCCAGCTGGGTGACCGTGCACCAGCCCCAGTTCTCTCAGAGCTCTTTAAGCCTCACCTACCTCCTAGGGCAGGGATGGCCAAACTGTGGCTCTCCAGATGGCCATGGACTACAATTCCCAGGAGCCTCTGCCAGCATGAGCTACGATTGGACTACAGTGCTTTGATTCTATTTCAGCAGGTTGCAAATAGGGGAAAGTGGGGTGTAAGTATTTATGCTCAGTGGCATCCAACTGCCACCCCACTCCTGCGGTAAAAATATATATTAACCAATTCCCAGACCTGGTAGGGCGAGGGCCTGCCCTTGTTCTGCTGTGGGTCAGAGAATTCCTGATCCTGTTGCATCTGTTTTTGTTTTCCTGTCCTCGTGCCAGGTCCATGCTTTATAATGGCTCAGACGTCCTCAGAGACTTGGAGTGGGTGATCTTTGACGAGGTGCATTACATTAATGACTCTGAGGTGAGTGGAGAATGATGGCGTTGGGTGGGCAGGTGGTGGGGTGCTCCCAAGACAGCCTCCATAGGCTCTGGAGAACTGGGCTTATGAATACTCCGGAGGTGGCTCTGGGCCAAGCTGTGTGTGAACATGGGAAGCTGCCTTATAGTGAAACAGCCCATCACTCCCTCAAGGTCAGGGCTGCCTAGTCCGACTGGCAGCCACTTTCCGGTGTCACAGGCAGAGGCCTTTCCCATGACCTATATCCTGCTCCTTCTAACTGGAGATGCCGGGGATTGAACCTGGGACCTTCTGTGTGACAAGCAGATGCTCTACCACTGAGCCACAGCCTCTTTCTATGGCTTTCCGGGGTCCCAGGCAGAGGCCTTTCGCCTTACCTTGTGTCTGGTCCTTTCTAACTGAAGATGCCGGGGATTGAACTTGGGACCTTCTGTGTGACAAGCAGATGCTCTACCACTGAGCCATGGCCTTTCCTACATGCCTCTTATTCTGTTAAAATGAGTATATGAATGCTTTTCCCTCTCTGGGTCATTGTGAGGATAAGATAATGAATAGCATTGTACTTGGTAAACAACCGTAGAAATCGTACTTTGTAAACAACCGTAGAAATGAGTGTTGTCCTCTTCGGAATCGAGCACCTTGGTGAAGAAAGGTTCTCGCCTAGCTTTCCCAGGGACATTAGTTTTCTGGGTACAAGGGGATTGGTTCCCTGGAGAGAGGTTGAATTGCCCCCTGATATCCTGAAATAGTACAGTCCAGAGCAGGCTGTGCAGTGTGATAGTCCTGAAAAAGGAGACTGGATTAAGCCTTATCCAGACTATCTAGCAGCTGCCTTCTGGTATCTCAGAAAGCAGCTGTGCAGGATTTAGAAACCTTCAGCTCTAAGCTGCATTAGTGCTTGGGTTTTTTAAAGTCACGGATGCCGAAGACTGAACTGGGAACCTGAAACAAAATGAGTGAACTGCATTTCCCTCCCAGTTTCTGCGATTTTGTCTGGAAGTATCCAGGCCTCACTAGATTAACGTCTTCACTCACTGAAGTCGTGGGAATGTTTCCTTTCGCTCGTTCTGAGCTCAGGGCTTTGGGTCTCCTTGCTTGGGTCGCAGCAGGGCTGGTCGTGCTAGGATTTCCCCTCCTCCTTTCTCCGTTTCCCCCTTCCTTTGCAGCGTGGTGTGGTGTGGGAAGAGGTCCTCATCATGCTGCCAGACCATGTGAACATCATTTTGCTGAGCGCCACTGTCCCCAACACCCTGGAGTTCGCTGACTGGATTGGGTAAGCAGGGCCTTCTAGGGCAGGGAGCAGGAGCAGAGACGTAGGGAAGAGGAATTGACTGGCCACTGTGTGAGACAGAATTCTGGACTAGATGGTCTGATCCAGCAGGGCTCTTGTGTTCTTGTGAGAAGCTAATAGCCTTCATGGCAGCTTGAGACCTAGTCTACACAAGTTTTAGGATGAGGATTTTGGGATCGGGGAGGGCCTTCTGGAGGAGCAGCAAAAAGTATCACGGTTGGTGTTCTCGTTCTCCACAGGAGGATCAAGCGGAAGAAAATCTACGTGATCAGCACGCTGAAGCGCCCTGTCCCTCTGGAGCATTACCTATACACCGGAAATAGCCAGAAAACCCAGAACGAGCTCTTCCTCCTGGTGGACGCCCGCGGGAGCTTCCTGACCAAGGGGTGAGGGTGGCGATGATCAGGGTGCTGGAGGCAAGAAATCCCAATGGCAGTTGCGTGCTGTGTGTTGAAAAAGGAGAGAGAGAGAGTTTCCTAACTGTCTAACTGTTGTTTGCAGTCTTTTTTTTTTCTGTTCAGGAGACAATCTGGGAGGAAGAATGCTCAAAGTAGCAAGAAGTCTCCCATTGATCCAGTCAGGATACTGGAGGAGATAATTTGGAAAAGATCAGGAAGGTCTTGATTTAGTTATGCTAAATACATATCTCCTCCAACGCCCCCTGCAGGGCACTCTTTGAACTCCGTTGAATCACACATCCTGCATACCTTGCCTTTCCTGACACTCGAAAGGCCATGAATACGGACCTCTGCTTTCCCTCCCTGCAGGTACTACGATGCTGTGGAGGCCAAGAAGGAGCGGACCAGCAAGTACTCTCAGACGTTTGGGGCCAAGCAGCCGATGCACCCAGGAGCTGGGCCAGGGCAGGTAGGCTGCCAGATTTGTTAGGACGGGAGGTTGGTCCACCCCCCTCCCACAACTCTATCCCAAGTCAGAAACCTTCATTCTTAAGGTTACCAGCAACTTTGAGAAATCTTTTTAGGAGAGGTTTCAGGAAATGGGCAGGAGAAGCTTTTCAGAACATGGAGGTAAATAAAACAGAAAAGAATCATGGGAGTTGGAAGGGGCCATGCAGGCCATCTAGCCCAACCCCCTGCTCAATGCAGGATCAGCCTCAAGCACCCAGGATAAGGATCTGCCCAGCTGCTGCTTGAAGACCTCCAGGGACTCGATAACTAACATTCCATTTAATCCTCTGTTAAAGGGGCAAGACTCTTTTTTTCCCTCCAGGTTCGCTGGCAGGGGGCTCATGGGAATTGTAGTCCATGGACGTCTGGCGGGCCGCAGTTTGACTCCCCCTGGTCTAGGCCTTGAGCAAGCCGTGCCTCTTGCAATCCCTGTCAGGACAAGAACATCTGGCTCTCCCTCATCAACATGCTGCGCAAGAAGGACCAGCTGCCCATGGTGGCCTTCACTTTCTCCCGCAACCGCTGCGACGACAACGCCTCCATGCTCACCACCGTTGACCTGACCACGACCACCGAGAAGAGCGAGATCCACGTCTTCTTCCAGAAATGCATCTCCCGCCTGAAGGGCACGGACCGTCAGTTGCCTCAGGTCAGAGAGAGAGAGAGACGCAAGACTTGACCAGATAAAAAGTCGAGGTGTTGGCCGCTCTTTAAGAGGCACAGTATGGTTTCCACAGGAATTAGGCCTCTCGGCATGGGCGTGGTCTTTAGTATGCCTGAGGAGGTGGGGATGTGTTCCACAAAATCTGTGCCTCATTCACTTGGCTACCAGGAATGTGACTTGCTGTCGTGTGGGAAGGGCACTGGGCCTCAATATATATGCCACTTTTCTCTGCCTGAAGGAGTCTCAAAGCAGCTTACAATTGCCTTCCCTTTCCTCTCCCCACAACAGACACCCTGCGAGGGAGGTGAGGCTGAGAGAGCCCTGAGATTACTGAAGAAGAAGAGTTGGTTCTTATATGCCACTTTTCTCTACCCAGGATAGTCTCAAATTGGCTTACAGTCGCCTTCCCTTTCTTCTCCCCACAACAGACACCCTGTGAGGGGGGTGAGGCTGAGAGAGCCCTGAGATTACTGAAGAAGAAGAAGAAGAAGAGTTGGTTCTTATATGCCACTTTTCTCTACCCAGGATAGTCTCAAATTGGCTTACAGTCGCCTTCCCTTTCCTCTCCCCACAACAGACACCCTGCGAGGGAGGTGAGGCTGAGAGAGCCCTGAGATTACTGAAGAAGAAGAGTTGGTTCTTATATGCCACTTTTCTCTACCCAAAGGAGTCTCAAATTGGCTTACAGTCGCCTTCCCTTTCTTCTCCCCAGAACAGACACCCTGTGAGGGATGTTATACTGTTATACTGTTATACTGTTACATTATTCTGTCATATGGTTACAACCACTGTTATTAATTACTGTATGTTTTAATGAAGACTGTTTCATGTATCGTTGACTAGTTTTAATGTAAACCGCCCTGAGCCTTCAGGGAGGGCGGTATATAAATCTAAATAAATAAAAATAAATAAATAAATAAATGTGAGGCTGAGAAAGCCTTGATATTCCTGCTTGGTCAGAACAGCTTTATCAGTGCTGTGACATGCCCAACGTCACCCAGCTGGTTGCACGTGGGGGAGCAAGGAATCAAACGCGGCTTGCCAGATTAGAAGGCCGCACTCTTAACCACTACACCAAGCTGGCTCTCTAACAAGGCTATCAAGCAGTAAATTGCAGAAGAGATCTTCAGTAGGGGACCAAGTACTGGTGGAGGACTTAAAGAGCTTTTCATGCTAAGGCCCTCTTTGAATACTCTTCTGCAATTGTCTGCTTCTTTGCCTTGTTCTGATTTATCTTGCAAATCAGCGTCACAGTTGAACGTAAAACTTTTCGTTATCTATTCCACATATTTCTGGTAAGGCCTTGGAGGAGGAGCTGGTCTCATGGCTTAAGTGCCACTCAGCGCTTAACACCCACTCAGGGCGGCTGTCCCGCCCCTGAGTGCCTCCTCCTCCAACCGGCTTGCCTGTCTGTCGAGCAGCCAACCAATCGCCTCCCGTGCCCCACCTCTGACCTCCCCTCCTCCTTCCACTTCCCTCCGAGGCTCGGAGGCTGCAGATCCGTGCTGTGTGAGAGCTGCCCCTGCCGGTGAGTTCCCCAACAGCTGCCTGCAGCCTTCCAGGTCCTGGGGGGAGGGAAAGGCTGTCCACAGAGTTCTTCCACCCCCACCCTACAATCTAGCACTCATCGTATTCATGAATGCAAGGGGCTTGGCCCCTAGTCTTTACTAAGCCACCGAAGAAAGCTGTGAAAACGTGTCTTTTAACCGGTCCAGGTTTTCCTTATTAACTGCCTGGCGGCCTGCGCTTTCAGGTTCTTCACATGGTGGACCTCTTAAAGCGAGGCATTGGGGTGCACCACAGCGGCATCCTGCCCATCCTCAAGGAAGTCATAGAGATGCTGTTCAGCAAAGGACTTGTCAAGGTGAGCCCAGCAGACCTCGTCTGGGGTGGAAAGACCATAAGGCTGGGGGGAGCCTGCTGCAACTCAGCCGTCTTCCTCCCGCAGATCCTGTTTGCCACAGAGACCTTTGCCATGGGGGTGAACATGCCAGCGAGGACTGTGGTCTTTGACTCGATCCGCAAACACGACGGCGCAAACTTTCGGGACCTTATGCCAGGTAGGTCAAAGGACTCTGTCTCCAAAGGGCATCCTGGGGACGTTTCGCAGGTAAGGTGGCCAAGCGATTCCTGGTTTGCTCTTAGCCCCAAGGTGTAGATGAAACACTCTGTCTGGGGTAGTGGCGCTCTGGTTTCGTGGTGCTTGGGGGAGGCAACCGTGGGAGGGCTTCTGGAGTTCTGGCCCCACTGGGGGACCCACCTCACAGGATGTCCGTTGTGGGGAGAGGAAAGGGAAGGTGACTGTAAGCCGCTTTGAGACTCCTTTGGCTAGAGAAAAGCGGCATATAAGAACCAACTCTTCTTCTTCTTCAGTAATATCAGGGCTCTCTCAGCCTCACCTCCCTCACAGGGTGTCTGTTGTGGGGAGAGGAAAGGGAAGGCGACTGTAAGCTGCTTTAAGACTCCTTCGGGTAGAAAAAAGCAGCATATAACAACCAACTTCTTTAGTTTGCTATTTATTTACTAAATAGGATAAAAGCAGTATAACACCTGAGCCAATGCAAGAAAATGGATTACAAAGGTGGGGAACCTTGCAGTCGAAAGAGGGCACGGCGTACGATTTTTAAACACGTCGTTAAACAAGAAGACTGCCTAAAACGCTTCCGTCAAAATCCCATAAACACAGAAAAGGGGGGGGATCCTGTTCCCCCAAAGCGTAAATGCCCCCCTGAACAACACACTGCAGTAACTCCACTTCCCCTTCCTGCTCCCACATCGCTGGATCCAACCCGGTGTCTGTCAAAACCTAGTGGGCCACGAGGTTCTTCCAGGGCCGTTGTGAGCGACTGGAGAGGTGACCACCTCGGCTCTTGTCTCCCACAGCTGAGTACATCCAGATGGCGGGCAGAGCTGGGCGCCGAGGCCTTGATACCACAGGGATGGTGATCATCCTGTGCAAGCACCAAGTGCCCGAGATGGCCGACCTTCACCGGATGATGTTGGTGAGCCTTAGGCCTGGGGGATGAGCTACGTCAGGCTCCTGGTCTTGGATGGCAACTCATTCCACCAGGCAGGGGCCAGAGCTGAAACGGCCCTGGCTCTGGTCGAGGCCAGGCAGATCTCTTTGGGGCCAGGGATAATTCATTTATTTTATGCCCTCATTTGCCCCCACGCCACCACAACCTCCCAAATGTCAAAAAAAACCTTCAAATTATGGGTCTGGACATCTCATCCCTTAGCATGCAAGACGAAAGGACGATACTAAAGCTAATATCACGGAGACTAGAAGATCAGGATACACAGATTCTGGGCTCCTCTAACAACAGTGTATGTTCTCCCCGCTTCTGGGATATTCCCTTATCTTACAAATCCATGCCCATGTATCTCCACGTTTTGGAGACACACCAGTTAAGAAGAGCATTTCTAGTAGCTCGCTTAAACATCTTTCCCTCAAATGTCACCCGAGGTAGATTTTTGAAGATCCCTCCTCAGGAGAGATACTGTTTACATGGGTGTCGTGTCCCTGACACGCTGCACCATATACTTCTGGTGTGTCCTAAGTTTGAAGTATTTCGTCGCCCGTTAGCTAATTATCTGAAGAAATTGAAATTCAGCGGTGTTAACGAGAAACCCTGGATTAAAATGATACTAAATGTGAGGGACACTCTTATAAAAGTAGCAAAGTTTTTACTGGCCATTTTAAATGAAAATCTTTTGCGATAGATTTTACATCTGAAACTGTTTGAAATTTTCATTTTTATGCTTTGCAATTGTATGCCAATAAAGGTATTCTGAATCTGAATCTCCCACACAGCACACACATTCAACCCCATGCCCTTACAGACTGGACAACTCCTCCCCTTCCTCTTCCCACTGCCGAGCTCTAGCGCCCGTTGTATTCTTGGATACAACGGGCTTTGCCCCTAGTTAATATTATATATAACATTAATAACAGGGTAACCCTATAACATTGAAGAGGAATAATGCAAACAGGTCCAGAGTCTTGATGGATTTCTGGGGGGAGGGTGCAGGGGCCCTTTGGTCGCTGTTGGTTATATATATCTGGTCTCAGCCAAATGCCTGGCGGAAGAGCTCCCTTTTGCAGGCCCTGCGGAACTGCTTATAAACCGATTGGCACTTGAGGAACGCAATGCTGAAGGGGGGGGGGGATGATATTGGGACAGATCCTGGGGGACCCCTCCTGCTTTTCTTCCTCCTTCACGCTCCTTCCATCTCCGCAGGGCAAACCGACGCAGCTGCAGTCCCAGTTCCGCCTGACGTACACCATGATCCTGAACCTGCTGAGGGTGGAAGCCCTTCGAGTGGAGGATATGATGAAGAGGAGCTTCTCTGAGTTCCACGCCCGGAAGGACAGCAAGGTGGGCGACCTCGGGGAAAGGGGGTGACTCATCCAGGCCCAGTCTATGGGCTTCAGAGATCAACAAGTAAGGTGGCAGCATCGTGAAGGGCTCAAGTGGAGGGAGGGTGAGGGTGTTAGAGGAGAGGAGAAACATAAGAGCCCTGCTGGATCAGACCAGTGCTCCATCCAGTCCAGGCATCATACAAGGCCAACTAGTTCTTCTAAACAGGCAAGAACTAGAGAAGGAGACTGAGGCTTTCCCCTGATGTTGCCTTCTGGCTCTGGGATTCGGAGATTTAGTGCCTCTAAATATGAAGGTCCCCTCAGTCTCAGAGCCACTGAGAGACTTATCCTCTGTAAATTATAAAACCATAGAGTAGGAAAGGGCCAGTCTATCTAATCCCCTTTTAAAGCTGTTGATTCTTGTGACTGTCACAACATTCTCTGGCAGGAAATTCCACATTTTAATGGCTTTCTATGTAAAATAGTGAACAGGAAGCTGTAAGGCCTGGGAACCCAAGGGAATTTCAGGAGTGGGGGGGAACAGAGATAGCGTAAGTGTCTGCAGAGCAAAGCATCATGGGAATGAAGGCTAATAGCAGTTGGCGTTACCTCAGGAGGGGAACTGGAGGGTGAAACATACTAGGCAAGGGTGGCCCCACTGTGGCTCTCCAGATGTCCATGGACTACAATTCCCATGAGCCCCATGCTAGCAGGGGCTCATGGGAATTGTATTCCATAGACATCTGAAGAGACACAGTTTGGCCAACCCCTGTATGCGAGTTGTGATATATTTAATTAATTAGGGGGAAAAAATCAGTATCCCACCTCTCCATACATTTGAGGTAGCAAACAGCGAGATCTCAAACAAAAACGTCCCCTTAAGGTGTACCCAATCAGAAAACACAACGAGTGTACCCTGCCTTTAGTTCAGATTTTGCATTCTGTCACCTAATGGGGTTTGGGGACAGCGTGGGAAGGGCTCCCAGGCAGCTGAAGGACTGGCCCTCCATTGTTTCTCTCTCCCCAGGTCTACGGATACAGGATTGCCCAGCTGAGCAGCTTGTTGGCCAAGATGGAGGCTGCGGACACGTCTGGACAGCTCAGTGATCTACCAGAGTATTCCCGCGTCGTCCGAGAGCTGCAGGAGACTAGAGAAGTCATACAAGTACGGGGATGGATGACAGGCCTTGCCTCTTGGGGGGCCAGGGGGGGACTAGCACTGTCCTCAGAGTGAGGAGTGGTTGGCTCAGGAGGGGGAGGATTGATGAGAGGGCGTCGCACCTCTGCATGCAGAAAAGGCATGCCCTCTAGAAGCCTGGGCAAGACGACGAAACTCTCTCTCTATGGCCTGAAATAGCCAAGGGGGTTTTCTGGAACTCTGAGAATCCGACAGATGTAGTGAAGTGAATTTGGGTTTAGGGTTTAGGCTTCCTGTAACTGAGTTTTTGGTGGCTGGAGGAATAAGAGAGAAAGAAGCGAGCCAGCGTGGAGTTGTGGTTAAGAGTGGCTGCCTCTGATCTGGAGAACTGGGTTCAATTCCCCATTCTTCCACATGCTGGGTGACCTTGGGCCAGTCACAGTTCTCTCGGGGCTCTCTCGGCCCCACCTACCTCACAGGGTGTCTGTTGTGGGGAGAGGAAGGGAAGCCGCTTTGACACTTCTCCGGGTAGCGAAAAGCGGGGCATAAATGCCAGTTCTTCATTTCATATAGTCAAATTCAATCCTAAAATACATTGAAAGAGGTTCGAAAGCATGCCTTTTCGTGGGTGTGGAAGTCCCTGGCAGGGTTCCCCCCACACGCCCTGTCTTTAGTGTCCCAGTTTGGTTGTCAAATGGGGGAAAAGCAGGATATGGCAGAAATGGGCTTCAGAGGTCAACAGAGAGGAATGGTTTCTAAGCTAATTCTCCCCCCCACTTTCAGAGGCGAGTCATGGAGTCAGTGAACGGACTGAAGGCCCTCTCCGTGGGGCGCGTGATTGTCGTGAAAAACCAACAGCACAAGAATGCCCTGGGGGTGATCTTGCAGGTAATGGGCAGATGCTGGGCTTCACCGCACGCTACACAGCACTGAGAACCATCTCTGCCTGGTTTTTGATTTGATGGGTAGATTCTAACATGGAGGTGGGAAAGATGGGGGGGAGTGGCATTGACAATGGAACAGTGGCTGCCTGGGGCACAGATGTCCCGTTTCCTCAGTACCCAGAGCCCCTTCCCTTGTTTCCCCCCGCAACCCCCACCCCCACTCTTATTCTTCTTTTAGGATGCACCTCTCCTCTCTCTCTCACACACACACAGACACACACACCACAACCCTCACCCCTCCAAACCAGAAGATGACTGCCCATTTACTTGACATACCGATATCACCTGGAAGTCATGTCAGCGACATCGGGAGTAACGCTCTGGTTTGGGGGCGAAACTCTATGGTTAGAAGCTAATTCTACCATAGAGTTTTTGCCCAAAAGCCAGAGTGTCACCTCCCAACATCGCTGACATTCCAGAGTCACTTCCATGTGACTTCAGCACGTCGTGTTCAGGTCAAGTAGCCTTTATTGGCCTATAAAGGCACGTCAGTAGTAGCTAAAAAGGCAACCCTACCTGGAATGGTGTCATTGAGTGGTAAAAATACGGTGAGCCGTGCAAAGATACAGTGGGTGGGTCTGGACTATGCCACGTTTTGGCCCTGCTCCGGGACGGCCTTCTCAGAGTCTCAATCTCGTCAGGTTTCTTCTGACACGGCCAACCGATCCTTCCACGCTTTGGTGATCTGTGAGAAGAGACCCACCGGAGGAGACTCAGATGCCGGTCGAGAGAGCAGAGCCATCTCCCCTCCAGAGGTGCTGCTTCCTGACGACCTTCTTCGCACCAGGCTCTTCCTCCCGGAAGGTAAGAAGGGAGATGCCTTTGGAGGGAAGCTGCAATTTCTGCCATGGCCTAGGGGTTTTGGGAAGGGGGATTAGGAGAGGCCAGGACTCCTGAACTCCCGCAGCACCCAGATTTCATGTGTATTGGGTGGTGGAAAGTGCCGTCAAGGTGCAGCCAGCGACCCTGTAGGGTTTTCAAGGCAGGAAACAAACAGAGGTGGGTTCGCCATCGCCTGCCTTTGCATAGACACCCCTGGTTTCCCATCTGAGTGAAGACCAGGGATGACCCTGCCAGGGGTTGGACTAGATGAGCCTGGAGGTCCCTTCCAACTCTATGATTCTATGACCCTGCAGGGATTGCTGGCAACAGCATGCCTCTTGAGGGCTAGAAACTTGGAATGTTTTCCCCCCTCCTTTTAAAAGAAGGCTAGCCTGGCAGGCAGAGGTTCTCGAGATCCTGTTCCCACGTCGTGCCCCTCGTCCCGCGCTGGGGCTGCTGCTGGGCAGGCTCTGGCATGGCCCTTCTTTCCTGTCCCTCCCTTCCCCAGGCCCCTGTGGCCACGTCATCGAGAAACTGGGCCCAGCCGATATTTCGGGTGTCACAACAAAGACCTTGCGAGTCAACGCGGAGCGCATCCTGGAGGATTTCAAGAAGCGACAGATGCCCAGGTTCAGGTGAGCTGGGGAGACGCCGTGAACAGCACTGCACTTTTCTCGCTTGGCTCACACCCAGGAGAATTTGCCTCACTGATCTATGCTCCTTGTCAAAGATAAAGAAAAAGAGCCGGGTTTTGTGCACCCCTCTTTTCACTACCTGAAGGGTTCCCAAAGCAGCTTCCAATCACCTTCCCTTCCTCTCCCCCCAACAGACACCCTGTGAGGGAGGTGGGGGCTCTGAGAGAACAGCTCTGGCAGGATTGTGATTAGTCCAGGGTTGCCCAGCTGGTGCCTTGTGGAGGAGCAGGGAATCAAACCTGGCTCTCCAGATCAGAAGCTGCCGCTTTTGAGAGTCGAGACTCCCTTTGTCCAGTACAAATCGGAATGGAGCTCTCTGGCAGCTTGGATATCTCCCTGCTGACTCATATCAGAAGAGGGGAACTTCGGCTCGGGGAAGTTTCTACCCTGAAAATCATCCATCCATTCATTCGTTCTCTTGCCGCGGAGGGACGGACCAGAACCCATGGGATGAAATTAATTCAAAAGAAATTCCATCTAAACATCCGGAAGAAGTTCCTGACAGTTAGAGCGGTTCCTCAGTGGAACAGGCTTCCTCGGGAGGTGGTGGGTTCTCCATCTTTGGACATTTTTAAACAGAGTCTGGAGAGCCATCTGACGGAGAGGCGGATTCTGTGAAGGTTCAAGGGAGTGGCAGGTGACAGAGGATGAGCGAGATGGTTGTGAGCACCTTGCATGGTGCAGGGGGTTGGACTAGATGACCCAGGAGGACCCTTAAAACTCTATGATTCTATTCATTCATATTTTGATTTATAGGCTGCCCTTCTTTATTTGTTTGCTTGTTCGACGTTTTAGGGACAGCCCCCCCCCCCAAAAAAAAAAAACCAGCTTTGGGGCGGCTCATGACATTAAAAAAAAAACCTACGATAAGATTTAAAGTCATTAGATATTTATTTAATTTATATATCGCCCCTCTCAGACTCGCCGTCTCGGGACGACGAACAACAGAGTCAAATCTGTTGTTCGTTGCAGCAGCAATGAAACGATATAAAATCTTAAAATTAAAGCTAGGAGGGCACTTGCCAGCATCCGATGATAAGTTACTGGCTTATTGAAGTTACAGATGAGGAGGTGATGTCCATCAGAGGGAGGAGGGGAAGGGTCCCTGCAGTGCCGTTGGACTCTTTGCTCTGTTTCAGACCGACGCAGCTGCCCTTCGAACTCAACAAGGGATTATGTGCCTCCTCATCCTTCCCAAAATCCCCCTGAAGGGAGGAGCAGCCATTGTCATAGGGCCCGGGGACAGAGACTCCCAGGGCAACCCAAAGCACAAGGGCTGGGTTGATTCCAGAGCTGCCATGTGGGAACGAGATCGGGCCCCGCTTTCTAACTGTGCCCACCTGGCTGCCCACAGGAATGACCCTCCCGGACCATCGGCGGCCACGGCCACTCAGGAGCTGCTGCGCTTAGCCGAGAGCTCCCCCGAAGGGCTCCCGCTCTTGGATCCGGTGAACGACCTTCAGCTGAAGGACATCGAGGTGGTGGAGGGCGTGATGAAGGCCCGGCGGCTGGAGGAGAGGCTGCCTGGCTTCCAGTGTGTGCACAGCCCCCGTTTCCCTGCAGAGGTCAGTGCGGGGCGGGTATTGCTGGAACTAGGGGTCAAGGGGAACGGGCAGCCATGAGACTCCTTTTCTCCCAAGCGATAGAGTGGATTCACTGTGTGTTTGTGTGTGTGTGTGTGTGATAATTGCCCTCCCAAGTTCCTCAGGAGTGTTGATTTAGAGGTTCAAAAAGAAGAAGAAGAAGAGTTGGTTCTTATATGCTGCTTTTCCCTACCCGAAGGAGGCTAAAAGCGGCTTACAGTCGCCTTCCCTTTCCTCTCCCCACAACAGACACCCTGTGGGATGGATGAGGCTGAGAGAGCCCTGATATCACTGCCCAGTCAGAACAGTTTTATCAGTGCCAAGGAGAGCCCAAGGTCACCCAGCTGGCTGCATGTGGGGGAGCGCAGAATCGAACCCGGCATGCCAGATTAGAAGTCCGCACTCCTAACCACTACACCAAACTGGCTCTCAAGAGGCCTGAGAGCCCCTCACTCCTCCCTATCCTCCACGTTCCTTTTCTGTGCCTTCCCTTTCCCCCTCCATCCCACAGTTTATGACCTATAGAGACTCTCTCCCCCCTGCAAGGAGTTCTCTCTATCTGTCCTCATCCTTGGTTCGCATAGCAGAGGTTGGAAATTTACTGCCACTGATGGCAGAGAAAACAGACTTGGATGTCTCCTAGAGTCCTGCCTTTTAGATCAAAGGCCTTCTCTATGGGAATTGTTTCTCCCGCTTAAACTATCCCCCCTATATATAGACCTGAGGGGGCCATCTGTGCTTGTCTCTGTCAGTGTTCCTGTTCTTGCCATGCTTTGTCCTGCTTTGCCGTGTGGAACCCTTCAATAAAGACTGACCTTTTTACACCGCATGTGTATGAAGCAGTTGTCTGCGAAGGGTTCTCTTCTGGACAGTCAGACCAGCCTACGGTTTGTGACAGTGTGTGTGTGTGTGAAGTGCGCGAATGAGCTCAGAATATGGCCTTTGTTGCAGAATTCAGCTCCTGGGAATTCTCAGTGACCGTTTCTTTTAATAGAACGTTCTGCGAATGTTCACAGGGGGATAAAGTACGGGGCGAGTGTCCAAAGCAGTATTAAAAGCCAGAGAACCAGCAGAGTCAAACTAGGAGAGGAACAGAACTTTTGTACACAGTTTTGCGGGTTTCCTTTCCTTTCCTACCATTGTGCTTTGAGGTTCCCAGATCTGGATCCGGGAGGGCGTTCAGGGCCTCGCTCCACTCGCCTCTGTCTTTTGCTCCCCCTCCAGAGCGTCCGGTTCCAGGAGCGCCAGCGGGTGCAGGAGGAGCTGGAGGAGTTACGGTTCCTGCTTTCCGACCAGTCCTTGATGCTACTCCCTGAGTATCACCAGCGCGTCGAGGTAAGGCCTGGAAGGGCGGAGGGGCAAAATGGCGGGGGGGCAGGTAAACAAGCTGAGGGATTGGGGGTAACACCTGGGCCATTTTCCCCTCTCCCAACACTTTTATATCTCCCAGCCATCCCAGTGTGAAGCCAGTTGTCCAGACAGTGTCAGTGCTGTGAGGTGGGGGAGGGGGAGGTCATTGGTCCGTCTTTGGTCCGTCAAGGTCAATGTTGCTTCCTTGGACTGGCAGCGTCTCTCCAGATCCAGATGTGCCAGTTTTGCTAGTCTTCCTCAGTTCACACATCAGTTACTTGTACCCTGGATGTAAGCCAGTTTCGCTAGTCTTCCTCAGTTCATACATCAGTTACTAGTATCCTGGATGTAAGCCAGTTTCACTAGTCTTCCTCAGTTCATACATCAGTTACTAGTATCCTGGATGTAAGCCAGTTTCACTAGTCTTCCTCAGTTCATACATCAGTTACTACTAGCACCCCAGATAAAATCCAGTTTCAAAAGTCTTTGTTATCTCAGACATCAGTTAGACACAACCACATAAATGTAACTGAGCACTTAATCTCTTATACAGCAAAGAAGGGTCGTTCTCTTTGCCTCCATTGGTTTCCTCAGGCCACAGAAGGTGTTCAGATTGTGTATCCGTGTGTCTTGGGCCACCTTCTCTGACATATATCAAGCCACCACTTCCTCTCTCTCTGTTTTCGGCGACTGTAGGTCCTGCGTTCCTTGGGCTACATCAATGAAGGAGGGGCCGTGGAGCTGAAAGGCAGCGTGGCCCGCCAGATCAGCAACCACGAACTGCTCCTGACACAGCTGCTTTTGGACAACACCCTGACGGACCTGCGGCCCGAGGAGATCGTGGCCTTGCTGAGCTGCACCGTCTGCCAGGTCCGCACCCAGGTGGAGCCCCAGCTGCCCTCTGTCCTCCAGAAGGTGAGCAGGCAGGGAAAGCCGGGGGGAGGAACAGCTGGAAACCACTGGGGAGGGCGGGAGGAGGCCAAGAGAAGCAGAGACCCAAAGGAGAGAATGGGTTCCAGAGAAAAAGTTGGATTTTGTACACCATTTTTCACTACCCGAAGGAATCTTGCCTTCCTCTCCCCACACCAGCACCCTGTGAGGTAGGTGGGGCTCTAAGAGAACTGCTCTGTGAGAACAACTCTAATGGGCAGAAGGTGCTTGACTTTCGTGGCCGTTCCTTGCATGCCCAGGGAAATGCCGATTGCTACTTTAGGATCAGGAGATGAATTTTTTCCAACCCAGACTGACTAGGGAGTCTGTTTCTTTCTGGGTGGGGCATCATCCGGGCATGGAATTGGGGTCCCTGCAGGCAGGCAGGTAGTGGTGCGTTTCCTGCACTGTGCAGGGAGTTGGACTAGATGACCTTGGAGGTTCCTTCCAACTCCATGATTCCATGACTGTGACTGGCCCAAAGTCACGCAGCTGGCCGTAGGTGGAGAGGGAGCGGTGAATCAAACCCAGCTCTCCAGATTAGAAGTCCACACCAAGCTCGCTCTGGAACTAGGATGGCAGACATTGCAAACAAAGCCAGTGTGGGAAGACAGCATAAGTGACCTGATGGACACTGCAGAGCATGGCACTATGAGAGCAGGAGGACGGTACCTTTCCCAGGGCCACTCTATTAGCTCGATGGGTCCCCAGCCAGGCAGGGGCCCACATTCTCCCAGCCCGCTCTCCCTATCCTTTGCCTCTCTTTCAGGGCATCGAGCACATCCGGTCGGTGGCAGAAGAGATCGCCCTGCTGCAGCGCAAGTGTGGCTTGCAGGAGTCGGTGGAAGATTTCGTGGAGCAGTACAAGTTCGGGCTGGTGGAGGTGGTCTATGAATGGGCCCGGGGCATGGTAAGGCTTCCAGTGGCCTCGTGTCCCTCCCTTCCCAAAGCAAGAAACTTCCCTTGTTCCCCACAAGCCCCTTGGCGGTGTCTTTCTCCGGGGAAGGGGGTCTGGTGGCTGTGGACAAATGTCCAGGTGAAACAGGGGAAGAGGGGTTGTTGAGGGGGGGGTCACCTCCATGCCTGGCTTCCCACTGGGTGTTTATGTGTAGACCTGTTTTCATGGATGTTGTAGGCTCACGGATGCTTTTAGACCAAGGATGGTCAAACTGTGGCTCTCCGGATGTCCATGGACTACAATTCCCATGAGCCTCTGCTTCTTTCCCACTTCTCCTTTGCTAGCCGTTTGCCGAAATCGCCCGGCTGACGGACGTGCAGGAGGGGATCGTCGTCCGCTGCATCCAGCGCTTGGACGAGACCTGCCGGGAGATGCGTAACGCGGCCCGGGTCACGGGGGAGCCCACGCTGCACGCCAAGATGGAGACTGCCTCCAACATGATCAAGAGGGACATTGTCTTCGCCGCCAGCCTCTATACCCAGTGAACAGGGGGCGGGGGGGGGACACTGCCTTTCTAGCCCAGCAGGAAGGGGCGATGGCGCCTCTCCGATTCCTGGCCTCTGAGAGGTCACAGTCGTACCTTGCGGGAATAAAGACACGTGCTCGTCACCGCACTGCTTTCTTCAAACGCCCTTCTGCAGGGATGCCTGCCCGTCGGAGACCTTTCAGAAGCAGTCTTCTCGTTTCCAAATCCTTCTGTGTAGCAGAATGTCATCCGAGTATCCCGAAGCCAGGTCATTTGGGAATGACGTTAGAAACCCCAGTCCCTATGCAGACTCCTTCTCCCAAGAGTGAGGGCGGCCTGCTCCCATATTGATTGGCAGCAAATCCCACTGATCAGTGAATCTCAATTGTGGGGAGGGGGAGAAAACCCCCGGGACCACAGTAACACCTGAGGGGGGAGCAGCATGACATACCAGGCCAAGGGTGGCCCCTAACCCGGATAGCCTCTTCAACCCATCGCTCTGTCAGCTTTGTAGTAAGGGTTCCCAAAGTGAGTGGTACACCCCCCCACCCCCTGGAAGCAGTGGAAGCATCTGGGGGGGGGGTGAGGAATTTGGGGGGCACCAGTCTTGACCAGTCTTCATGGCAAATAGATGGGGAAGAAATGGAGATAGTGACAGATTTTATTTTCCTGGGCTCCAAAATCACTGCAGATGGGGACTGCAGCAAAGAAATTAAAAGACGCTTGCTCCTGGGGAGGAAAGCTATGGCAAATCTAGACAGCATCCTAAAAAGCAGAGACATCAACCTGCCAACAAAAGTGCGTTTAGTCAAGGCTATGGTATTCCCAGTTGCAATGTATGGCTGCGAAAGTTGGACCATAAGGAAGGCCGAGCGTCAAAGAATTGAGGCTTTTGAACTCTGGTGCTGGAGAAGACTCTTGCGAGTCCCTTGGACTGCAAGGCGAACAAACCGGTCAGTCCTAGAGGAGATCAGCCCTGACTGCTCTTTAGAAGGCCAGATCCTGGAGATGAAACTCAAATACTTTGGCCACCTCATGAGAAGGAAGAACTCCCTGGAGAAGAGCCTAATGCTGGGAGCAATCGAGGGCAAAAGAAGAAGGGGGCGACAGAGAATGAGGTGGCTGGATGGAGTCACTAAAGCAGTAGGTGCTAACTTAAATGGACTCCGGGGAATGGTAGAGGACAGGAAGGCCTGGAGGATCATTGTCCATGGGGTCGCGATGGGTCGGACACGACTTCGCACATAACAACAATAACAAAGTCTTGACTCTTCCTGCTGTGGCTGCATTTTTCTAGAGAGAGACGTTCCAGGGTGGCTTGTTGTTGCCTGCCGCTGGGTAGTAGCGACCCTGGGCTTCCTTGGGGCTGTCCCATCCCCGTGCTGACCAGGCTTACATTCCTGCTGAGCTCCTTGCCCTCCTCACACTTTGTCTTTCCCAGGCTCCACCCCAGATCTCCAGGAACTTCTTAACCCAGGGTTGGCAACCTGAGAGGCAGCTTGATGTAGTGGTTGGGAGTGTGGACTTCTAATCTGGCAAGCCGGGTTTTATTCCCTGCTTCTTCCCCACATGCAGCCATCTGGGTGGCCTTGGGCTCCCCACAGCACTGATAGAGCCGTTCTTACTGAGCAGGAATCTCAGGGCTCTCTCAGCCTCACCTGTCTCACAGGGTGTCTGTTGTGCGGAACCCTCGGGAGTCAAGAGATCAATCAAGGTAGGGCCTGAAAAATACTACAGGAGAAGGAACAATTTCCTCTATCTCCCTTTGAGAATTAAAAAGCTCTCGGGCACCTGAACACCTTCTCCCCGTGGCAACTTCTTCATTCTCAGCTGTTCTCAACACTCCATCCCTTCAGGTAATATTCAGTCCTCATTACGCTGGGGTTCTTTTCTCATTTTACGCACGAGAGCAACCTCAAAAGGATTTCCCTACCGTGCCAGGGCATGGACTGCAGTGGGGTGTGGCTTCTGTCACTCTCCCACAGGCTGGTGAGTCAGCCAAGTCATTAATAACACGACACGGAGAGAAGCAGCTCCACAACGACCAGTTTATTTGCCCTGCTCCGGTTTTGCCATAGTCTGGGGTGGGGGGGATTAGCGGTGGAGGTCTCCCCCCCACACACACCAATCTTCCAACCTTCCATCTCGCTTTGTCCTCTCCTCTTTCTCCTGCCCTGGGTTTCTTGGCCCACCGGCTCTCGATCCAAAAACCAGCTTCTCCCCGCGGTGGAGCTTGTCAGTCTGGGATCTGGGGCGTGGGGGGCTTCTCTGTGCTCAGAGCCTCCACGTACCAGTCGGGCAGGAAGGTGTACTCAGAATCACGGTGCACCGTGAAGGAAACCGGGTGTCCTGGTTCCCAAGCAAAGAGGTGGACCAGCCTAGAGCGGAAGGAAAAGGCAACGGTCAAGGCGGCTTCTGAGCCAAGAGGAAGTTTACACTCTGAATGCTCCCCAGCCAAGTGCTTCATAGAATCATAAGAGTCGTAAGGGACCCCCTAGGTCATCTAGTCCAGCCCTCTGCACTATGCAGGACACTCACAACTCTCTTGCTCAGCCACTGTAACCTGCCACCCCCTTGAACCTTCACAGAATCAGCCTCTCTGTCAGATGGCTCTCCAGCCTCTGTTTAAAAATCTCCAAAGATGGAGAACTCACCACCTCCCGAGGAAGCCTGTTCCACTGAGAAACCATTCTAATTGTCAGGAACTCCTTCCGGATGTTTAGATGGGATTTCTTTTGAATTAATTTCATCCCATTGGATCTGGTCCGTCCCCCCGGGGCAAGAGAGAACAACTCTGCTCCATCCTCTACATGGTAGCTTTTAAATACTTAAAGATGGCTATCAGACCCCCTCTGTCGTCTCCTCTCCATGCTAAACAGATCAAGCTCCCCCAACCTTTCCTCAGAAGTCTTGGTCTCCAAACCCCTCACCATCTTTGTCGCCCTCCTCTGGACATGCTCCAGTTTGTCTACATCCCTCTTCACCTGTGGTGCCCAAAGTTGAAGAGGGATGTGGACAAACTGGAGCGTGTCCAGAGCGTTTCTTCCGCTCTGCCTTATCCGTTTAGCTTCTGTGTCAACTTGCATTCCCTTCTCTTTGCCATCTTTACCTTCCCGCATTCTTTTAATTCTGCTACTAACCTTGCCAAGCATCTCTCTCTCTCTCTCCCCCACACCACACCCATCCATTTTCCATTATGGAAATTTCCCATCCCACTGCAGCCTTGTACAGCTTTATCTGCCTCCGACTCTTTCAGAGCGTTGGATCATTAGCCTCAAGTTGGTCCTTCACTACGATCCTTTAGCTCAGTGGTCCCCAACCTTTTTATCACTGGGGACCGGTCAATGCTTGACAATTTTACTGAGGCTGGGGGGTGGGTAGTCTTTTGCCAAGGGACGTCACTGCTGCCACCTGAGCCCCTGCTCCACTTGCTTTCCCGCCAGCGCCCCTGACTTTCCATTGCCGGCTGGGGGCCGCTGCCAGCAGCAGCTGCGCAGTGCCACACCGAGGGGGAGCCCCAGCCATGGCGGCTGCTGGAGAGCACCAAAGGTGAGCTGGCGGAAGAGTGGCAGGGCAGCCCCCGAGGCAGCAACCGGGGAGGAGCCGCGGCCCGGTACCGACTGATCCACGGACCGGCACCAGTCCCCGGACCGGGGGTTGGGGACCACTGCTTTAGCTGAAGCTGCCAAGGCTTAGGAAGAACAGTTTTTATACCCAAAGGAAGTCTCAAAGTGGCTCCCAATTGCCTTGCCTTTCCTCTCCCTACAACAGACAGCCTGGGAGGTGAGGTAAGTGGGGCTGAGACAGCCCTGACAGAACTGCCCTGAGAACAGGACAAACAGGACTGTGACTAGCCCAAATCACCCAGCTGGCTGCATGCAGGGGAGTGGGGAATCTCCGAATTAGAGGCCGCCACTCTTAACCACTACACCAAGCTGGCTACACTCCATTAACACAGCGTGGTGGTTAAAAGCAGCACACTCTGATCCGGAGAACTGGGTTTGACGCCCCACTCCTCCCCATGTAGCCAGCCAGGTGACCTTGGGCCAGTCAGTAACAGCTCTCCCATTTACACTCTCAGACCCACCTACCTCACAATTTGGCAATTGTGAGGGGGGAGAAAGGGAAAGGTAACCCACAATCTGCTTTGAGGCTCGTTAAAACAGAGAAAAGTGGGGTACAAGAAGCTCCCCTTTGTCTTCTTCGAAACTTGGGCTCTTCTGAACAGCACCAGGTGGACCATGAGTAGGCAAGCAGTCTGAAACAGGCCTACTCAAAAGTAAGTCCCGGGGCTCACTTAGAGGAAAGTGTTCTTAAGACGGCTGCTTTAACATGCTTGGTTTTTTAGCACTCACCTTTCTACCATTTTCAGTTCCTCAGCTTCTGTCTGTGAGGGTTGCTGGCTCTCCAGAGGTCCATGGACTACTATTCCCACGAGCCCCGGCCAGCATCATGCTGGCCGGGGCTCGTGGGAATTGTAGTCCGTGGACCTCTGGAGAGCCACATTGTGGCCACCCCTGCCTGTCAAGTTGGAGGGGGAGAGTTAGGAGATGAGGCCTGGCTGCTCGTTCACCGATTGGTGCCTCCTGCGGTTGCACGATATTCGATGAACACTCACTTCGGATCGTCCTCTGTCACCACTTTCTTGACAAAGTTGAGGAAGGCTGCACAAAAATTCATACACACGGCCGGCTTCCAGCAGCCTGGGTCTTCCTGCCAGGGGTGGAGGGGAAAGAGAATCAGATAAAAGTGGTTATTTCATTTTCCCTCACCCACCTCAGGCTGATTTACCCCCTTCAGCAAATACAGAAAATGGCTTACAACAGGGGTAGTGAACATGTGGTCCTCCAGATGTTCATGGACTACAATTCCCATGAGCCTCTGCCAGTGTTTACTGGCAGGGGCTCAGGGGAATTGTAGTCCATGAACATCTGGAGGACCACAAGTTGACTACCCCTGGCTTAAAACACAAAGCCTTGACAGAAACAGCAAATGGGACGACAAGGAGAACTGGCTCAAAGGCCAAGTTGAAGCAAGGAAATTGCCAAACCCCAGAAAAGGGGGAGATGAGAGAAGAAACTCAGCCAAGCTGAGGGCTGAGCCATTAAAACTGGTGAATGAAGTGCAAAAGGAGAGCCTGTTAGGTTTGAGGGGCACCGTGCCACCACGTCTTACTAAAGGAGGTGCATCTAGTCACGGAGTAGCCGCCGCAGCTTCCGTCTGCTCCCATTGTGAAGATCCCGGTGCCAAAGCAAATTTTAAAGCAAGAAAACTGCGCAGTCAATCAAATCTCCAATGACCAATCAGAAACCTTGCTGAGCAAAAGTGTCACCAGGCCCCGCCCACTTTTTAAAACCCCTCGATGGGCGCCACATCGGGGAGCCCTGGATTCACAACAGCGGAAGGTCTTTTGGGAACAACTCGTCCCCTTCAAGGTCGGACTCACCCTGATGAGCTGGAATATTTTCATGGTCTCAAAGGTCTCCAGTCCCACCACGGAGCCATCCGGTGCCCGATATCCGGCCACAATCCGGGATACGCCTGGAAGGAAGGACTGAGCCCACCACTTGATCATCTTGTGCCTGGGGATTAAGAGGCAACAACAGGAATCATAGAATCATGGTGTTGGAAGGGACTTCCTGAGTCATCTAGTCCAACCCCCTGCACTAGGCAGGACACTCACATCCCTCTCGCTCATCCACTGTCACCTGCCACCCCCTTGAGCCTTCACAGAATCAGCCTCTCCATCAAATGGCTATCCAGCCTCTGTTTAAAAAATCTCCAAAGATGGAGAACCCACCACCTCCTGAGGAAGCCTGTGCCACTGAGAAACCGCTCTGACTGTCAGGAACTTCTTCCGGATGTCTACACGGAATTTGATGCACTTTTCGTGGCCTTTCCCCCCTCCTGCCTGAGAATTCATGAGTCCCATTCCCGCCTCCATGACCAGAGCCTTTCATCACCAAGCACACCAGCTCAGAGACAGAAGTTGCTCGGTGGCTTTGTGTGCAGAAGGTCCCAGGTTCATTCCCCACCATCTCCGGCTAACTGAATCACAGAGTTCATGATGTGAAAGACCTCGGCCTGAGGCCTCCAAGAGAGCTGCTGCCAGTCACCACGAGACCAAAGATCTGACTCGCTTTAAGGAAATTCCCGGGCCCTTCAAGGATCCACAAGTGTTGGCTCTCCACAAATGCTGGTCCAAAAAAATCCTTGTTTGTTCATGATCCCACTTCCCTCCCGGAGGATTGCCAAGTAGGGGCTTGGCTGGGACAACGTTCAGAACCTGGGGAGGTGCTCTGAGGTCCCTGTGGGACCCAATCCCTGCTGTTCTCCGCAGCTTTGCTGAGTCGGGCATGTTTTCAAGAGCTGGCGGGATCAGGTGGTCAGGTCAGGAATTCTCAGGGGCTTGAGAGCCTCCTGCAGCGCCTAGGAGCACCATTCCCCAATGTGGGGCCTTTCCTGTGTTTCAAGAAAATGGGCCAGGCCTTTTTTTGTCCAGTGGAGCTGGTGGCTGGCAGGTGGTTCTTGCCCTGATACAGCAGCAGCTGGAGGAGCATTGAAGCTGGGAGCGCCACTGAGACACAGGCCCACATCAGGGATGCAAGTAAATGTGGTTCTTTTGGTGGATTATAACTGCAGACATGGCTTCCCGTGAAGTAAGGGCCGCTGGGGTTGAAGCTTTAGACTCGGGGGACAGACTAGCAGAAATCCCTTCGAGGAGAACTCTTGACATGAAAACGCACAGACTCGAACAAGCTTGTTTCCGTGGCCTAGCACCTTCCAAGCATGTAGAAAACACAGGGGCGCTGTCAATTCCCTCTCTCTGGAGAACTAATTATCAGGAGCACAGTTATCATCAACAAATGACTACCTACGTGGACTGAAATCACACAGGCCCCGTCCAAATGAAGGCAAGGAAGAGGCCAGGAGGAAAATAACAGGTGAAAGATGACGGGAGACGAAAAAGAAAAAAACAGACGGCTGCCAAAGATAAAAGACGAATGCTTCACCACGTGGTGAAGGAGAAAGGGCTCCTGGTACTTGAGGAGAAAGGGCCCCAGCGAAAAGCAGAGCTCTTGCCTAGGTAATATGTATTACTGGCTCACATTCATGGAGAAATGTGATAATTGTGATATTTTGTTCAGATATTGACCGGCAATCACTGAAGAAGTCACTGAAAGCGGGATAAGCACACCCGGGAACCCATTCTGGTTGCCCATATCTGGAACTGATAAGCGGAACATTCGAAATATATTCCTTTAATAAGAAAAAAGACTTTTTTTACATGTGTGCCGTTTTTATTTCGATTTTCGACTTCTTCCTGTCCAAACTAAGGCCAGGAAGAGGCCAGAAGGAAAATAACAGATGAAAGATGACAGAAGACTAAAAGAAAACAGACAGACTGCCAAAATTAAGGGGTGGACGCTCCACCAGTGGCTCCCCAAATAGCCAGGGTCACATTAAGAGAGCAAGTAGCCAACGTCATAGACAGACCAGACCAACTTAACTACTGCCAATTAGAGTAACACGGTGACGCTAGGTAGACCAGGGGCATTCAGAACTTTTTATGACCCACATCGACTGTGTTTGGGGGAGTTGCTTCTGGGTGTTCAGAGCATTATGTGGGAGGGGACGGTGTTTCGGGGGGGGGGGGCGCACCATCCAAGAGGAATGTGGCTCAGGCCTGTCAGGTCTCACGACTGCCCAAACCCATTCTCCTGCAACCTGAATGTTGCAGGAAGTGACCTCTTGAGCACCACCCTGAGTCACTCCTGCATCACCTGAACAGGCATGGATCTGCAACAGAGTCTTGTCTGCCGTTGCTCATCTCACTGAGAAGCCTCCGGCGTGTCCCACTTCCCCTCACCTGTAAAAACTCTTCCTCTGGGCCGGGCTGTGCATGACCTTGCTGGTCTTCAGTTCCACGTAACAGCTCGGCGGGTCAGGCCAGGGGCTTCGGGGGTCCGTACAATCGACCTCCCCCGAGAAGAGGAGCGAGTGTGTCCCCAACCGGGTCCGGATAACCGTGCAGAAGCCCTCGTTGGTATTCACCACCCCTGTCGGGTCAGGAATCCCGTCGGGGGTATCTGGGACGGGAAGAAAGATTCAGGAAGGTCAGTGTGTTGGTCTGAAGCAGCAGAACAAAGTTTGCGTCCGGGGCACCTTGAAGGCCAACAGTTTGATTCTGGGGATAAGCTTTGGTGTGCAGGCACAATTCTTGAGATACAATGAAACATAATTTCATCAACCATTTCAGATGTGGGGGGGGGGGGTACTGAACTGCCAGGAAGGGCTAATTGCATGCATAAGAAACTGAGTGATTAGAGCAGAGATTGGATTAAGGCAGTTGAGTTCCATGACTGACAGTAAATGAGGATAGCTATCTGTGAACTAGCAGAAAAAGAAATCTAGCTAACTGCAACTCTCCCGGACAAGGAATGCAGGTGAGGTCAGTGGAGAGGTATAAGAAGAAGAGTTGGTTCTTATATTCGCCTTCCCTTTCCTCTCCCCACAACAGATACCCTGTGAGGCGGGTGAGGCTGAGAAAGTCCTGATATTACTGAAGAAGAGTTGGTTCTTATATGCTACTTTTCTTTACCTGAAGGAGGCTCAAAGCGGCTTACAGTCGCCTTCCCCTTCCTTTCCCCACAACAGACACCCTGTGAGGTAGACAAGGTTGAGAGCCCTGATAGCACTGCTCGGTCAGAACAGCTTGATCAGCGACATGGCGAGCCCAAGGTCACCCAGATGGCTGCATGTGGGGGAGTACAGATTCAAACTTGACTCGCCAGATTAGTAGTCCCCACTTCTAACCACTACGCCAAGCTGGTCTTGTTAGACACTGTGACCTGGTGAGGCTGAGGGAACTCTGGGAGAACTGTGACTGGCTCAAGGTCACTCAGTTGGCTGCATGTGGGGGAGCGGGGAATCAAACCTGGCTCTCTGGATTAGAAGTTGCCGCTCTTAACCACACACTATGTAATGGACTGCCCACCTCAGGCCTCTCAAAAACTGAGTATATGATCTTTTTATTGTCTGATATCGATGCCTACGTTACCAATCTAAATCTTAACCACTACATCACGCTGGTCTTGTTATGTAAGTGGGCGATGGTCTTGGTGATACAGGTGTGTTTGTGGACAGAGCACAAGTCTGTCCAGGATTCACCTGGAACCAGATGTGACAGATGTGACAACACAGGCCGGGGGCTGTTGTTTTCCCGGGAGGCTCACCCGCACACAAATAATGCTCAAACTTGTAGCCCATGTAGGTGAGCTCCTTCAGGATTTCGGAGCGCTGTTCCCGCTGCCTCCGGGCCGACTCGGTCTCCACCTCGCTGACGTAGAAAGTCCCGCGGAAAAGGCTGACTGCCAGCAGCCACCCGTCCTGCTTCTCGTAGGGGGTGGTGAGCAATTTGGTGAGGTGTCCCCGCCACGTCACGAAGTCTGTGTTCAGCAGCTGTCTGCAGAGCGAGGAGAGACCGGGAGTTAAAGCCAAGCAAGAGCAGGGTAGGGGAAGGAGGGGCCGCCACGCCGGCAACCAAACCTGTCCTCCACATGCAGGTTTCGGGACAGTCACTCTCCTGCACTCACCATTAAAAGATCTGACGTGGCCAAATTCCCAGCACGACCATGGCCTTGGTGTCGGCATGGAACAGACAGATCCTAGGTGTCCGCAAAACCCAGCAAGGGCCCAATTTTATTTGGGAGAAAACTAACTGGGTTTTATTTATTTTATTTTATATATATATATATATATATTTATTCCCTGCCACTCCCGAAGCTGGCTTGTGGTGGGTTACTCAAGTCCATAAAATCACATTAAGACCCCATTAAAAGGACATGAAACAGTCCATTGCAATCACAACAATGTAATAAAATAAGGAACATGGCAGGAAAATATAGTTCCCATGCCTACCCTACCATTCGAGGGGGGAAGGAAAGAAGGATAGATGACGTAAGATGTTAAATAATACTAAATAATGCAGGGGAGACACTGATCTTCCTCACTGCCCTGGCCTCAATCATAGACCTGGTGGAAGAGCTCCATTTTGCAGGCCCTGCAGAACGCCAAGAGACTTCCGCAGGGACATTTTTGCCAACATTTTCCACAGGGGCATTTTTGCCAACTGTTTACTACAGCTTCTTGTTCACAGTCCTTGCCCACAGTGGTGAATTCTGTGTCTCGTTTAGAGGCTTCGATTCACTGCCATCCATGGGGATTTTCACTGGCTGGGGGTGGGCTTGGTTCTTACAGGAAAGCTCATTCCTTTTCCTCTCCTTGCCTCGGCCAAGTGCCTCCGGCCCTCCTCACCCTTTCTCCTCTGCGCCCTGGAGCTGCTTCCGGTTCTGAGAGACCCATTGCAGCAAGTGCTCCAGTCCCTCCCGGACGCTCTCATCGCGCTGCACGTAGCGGTCGCGGTAGCCGTCACGCAGGTCGAACCCGGGGGAGGGTCCTTCCGTCGGGGGCGGGGTGTAGTAGCGCAGCTGGCGAGCGTCGCCGTGGAAGCGGCGCTGGGAGTCCAAGGAGAAACGCCCCACTTCTGCCGGCCTCCGGTAAAAAGGGAAAGGGGCGTCATACCGAGATGGGGTGACGGGCAGGGTAGGGGGAGGCTTGGAGTTGCTTCTCTGGCTCTTGATGGCTTTCTCCTCCGGGGAGTCTTCGTTGTCCCCACGTTCTCGCTTCCTGATGCAGTCGGTGGGCTTCGTCGGTGACTGGGATGAACAAGCACAATAAAATCAGAGTTCAATGGCACCTTTAAGACCAACAAAGATTTATTCAAGGCATGAGCTTTTGAGTGCAAGCATTCTTCGTCAGACTGTGAACTTCCATCATGACAGTGGGACTATATAAACAAAAGTTAATCCTGTTAAATCAGTAAACTGTGTCACAGCATCCAAACACAGCCATGTGATAATTCTTTACTAAACCCGCCAATCAGGCCCCTCGAATTCAGTTGTAGTTCACAAAAACATATATATGAGAAATAAAACGGCTTCCACCCTACCATTTACTGCTGGCCCCAAGGGGAAGGTACAGTGAGGCTGTAATCCCAAACTACGTCTGCTACCAGAAAGCGCTCTGTCAAATAAGATACACACAATATCACAGCAGGGACACACCCAACTCTGCCCCAATTTTCTGTGGTTCTTTCCATCAGAGGAGACTTAAATCTACTAAACAACCTGTTACAGGGACTCTTCAGAAGGGGTCTCCGACACGGTGCCAGTGGGTGCCATGGCACCCGTCGAATGGTTTTCGAAATTGGGCAGGGCCAGGTGCCAGTTTTGCCCAGGCAGGCTTCTGAATGGCTTGGCAGATTTTAAAACAAAACCACTGCTTTTGGGAGCAGATGCTAACCACAGAACAAGGATCATAGAATCACAGAGTTGGAAGGGATCCTCCAGGGTCATCTAGTCCAACCCCCTGCACTAGGCAGGACACTCACAACTACCTGCCTACCCACAGTGACCCCAATTTCGTGCCCAAGTGATTCCCTTCGTCAGCCAAAAATCTCCAGAATCCAGCCTGGCCTGGAGGAAGTTCACCTACCATCTTCGCTGTGTGACGGCAAGTAGGCCAAGGCTGCCGTTTTGTGACCTATGTCAGAATTCTGAAGATGCCCATCGGGGCTGAAGGAGGTTGGGGACACCTGCTCTACAGGGAAGGGACTGTGCCTCAGCGGCTGAGCATCTGCTTCACAAGCAGAAAGTCCAGCTGGCAGGGGCTCATGGGAATTGTAGTCCATGGACACCTGCAGGGCCACAGGTTGACTACCCCTGCTCTGCAGGAGCCCCGGCTGCCGCGTCGCCCTCCTTCCCCAACGCCCGTGGCCAATCAGAGGGGCGCGGGATTCCCCCAAACAGCCTCCCCGGCCGAGCCCGTGCCTCACCTGCGCTGACGTCATCGCCCCGCCCGCGCCCGAGACTCCCCGTAGGGCTGCGCGCTTCGAAGGTGCTGCGAAGTTGGCGGGTTCGGCTCGTCTCCTTTGTGTCCTCATCAAGGCGCGACGGGAGCAGCACTGCGCCCGAATGTCGTTTGCCGAGGCCCGGTCGGCGTGACGTCATCGCCCGGCGCCGGCAAAGGGGAACCCGACGCCCTTGCCTCCTCCGTGCACTGCGCCCGTAGAGGTCAAAGCGCCGCCAGCAGGTGGCGCGGGGAGACCATTGAGTTTGAGGCGCTGGGTTGGGGCCTCTGACACACTCGCGCTCTCTTTTTCACATACACACACACACTTTCTCACACACTCTCACTCTTTCTCACACACACTTTCTCACACACTCTCACTCTTTCTCACACACACTTTCTCACACACTCTCACTCTTTCTCACACACATTTTCTCACACACTCTCACTCGTTCTCACACACACTCACACAAACGCACTTTGTCTTTCACACACTCGCGCTCTCACAAACACATTTTATCTTTCACACAAGCACACTTTATCACACACACTCTCACAGTACACACGCTCTCTTTCAAACACATACTTTTCCACACACGCACACTTTCTCTTGCACACGTACTCTAACACACTTTCACGCAAATACACACTCTCATACTCTCACACTTTCTCACACAAACACACTTCCATTCACACACATACTTTCTCACACACACACAGAGCCACCCCCTCCCTTGCTGTGGTACTAGGGCTCCGCAAATCCTTAAACCACTCCTGCTGAGATTTTATTTGTAAAAGCACTGAACTCACACAGTTATCTTCAGGTTCCATTGATCTGCTTGGTTTAGACAATATTAGTTGAGAGCAATAGAAGATGACATAGGAGTAAGATGTTACTCCTATGTGTGTAAATCTGCCATCCATGCTGTTGCATGAAGTTTACTGTCCATATTGCTTACTTGGCATATGGGTAGTTACCAACCTCCAGGAAGGCACAGAAAACAAAGCAAATGGAATACACAGTACATAGAAAAATCCAGAAAGAAAGGTTGATAGTGGACAAGCTGCACATGGCCTGCTGAATGACCCAGGGGAGAGAGAGGAATCACTACCTCTATAGGGTCATTGAGCAGGCCATGTGCAGCTTGAAAGATTAATTAGCTATTGTAACAAATTTCATCATTTCAGAATATTCTTCAAAGTTTCCATTATTCTTTTGTGGAGTTAGATAGATATTACATTTTTCCTGTTGGGTCCATTGTAGAAGATGCCTTGCAAAATGGGATACTACCAGATCCTTGTTTGGATTCCAGCATGAACTAACTGGGGTACTATATCTGTTGGACTTCTGCTTTGACGTGTTGCGCTACACCTGTTGAACGTCTGCATACAAAATTGTAAGTTTCTATATGTATTGCTTATGCTTGCTTAATTATACTTCATAGGATATTTTTGGACTTTTGGAGTCATTAGTTGAGCTTTAGAGTCACTATTACAAACCTCCAGGTGGTGCCTGGAGGTCTCCCATAGTTATAACTGATCCCCAAGGCAACAAGAATTACTTCCACTGGAGAAAATGGCTCCTTTGGTGGGTGAATTCCCTCCCCAAACTTCTCCCTCTGAGGTCTCCACCCCCAGGAATCTCCCAGTCCAGAGCTGGCAACTGTAATATATGATTCATAAAAATTATTTGCAGGACAGTGGGCATCGCATTTAAAAAGGACAAATCAAATACTTCTTTCTCATGCACAGACTCTTTCAGCCTACCTACCTACCAAGACTGGATGAAGCTAAAAACGGAGGAGTGACCCATGTGTGACATGCTGAGCTGCATTGGATTAAAATGTGTACATAGAGAGATATTTAATATTTAACTCATGTTTTACTCAAGACCAGATGTCTCAATTCTGATTAACTTTGTTTAAAGGTTTGCTGCAGAAAGTGTGTCAAATAAACCAGTTCTATTGTCCGTTTTAATCAGAGTTTCTTTCAGTCGGGAGTGCCATCAGAGAGACGTGCTGTCCTTTGAAGAGAGATTATTCCCGCTCTTGTGAAAGTCGCTCTCTCTTCTGTCTAGGGGTGATGCCACTGCTATTTGAGCAACCAGGACATTGTCTGAAAAACCACGGAACTCACAGAGTTGCTAATGAGAAGACAATTAAGTGAGATTTTGAAATGTGTTTTAATTTTAGAGACAACTTGGTCATTGCCAAATGTGTATTAGCACCTCGGTAAGAGGCTAATTTATTGTATTTCAAGCATTTCAATAGTACTTTTCTGTCACATCCTCCAAGCGGTTTCTAGATACGCAGGTAAATGTTGCAAACATTAAAACCAGCAACAGAGTAAACCACAAACATTAAAACCAGCAATAGATTAAAGCAATCAGCACAACAGCAGCTAAGGTGCCAGAAAAGATCTCAGGTCCTTGATCATGTTTCCAAATAAGTTTGTGATATCATTTCGTACTGAGCACCCTTATTACTTGTGCAGAAAAGGCGATTCACATTTCTTCTCATTGCCGATTATTTTGTTGTTGTTTGTTTTGCTTTGAGGCAAGGGGATACTTTTCATATCTTCTTAATTTAAAAAAAACAAGCCTCTTGTGGTGCAGAGTGGTAAGCAGCAGAAATGCTGTTTGAAGCTATCTGCCCATGAGGTTGGGAGTTCGATCCCAGCAGCCAGCTCAAGGTTGACTCAGCCTTCCATCCTTCCGAGGTTGGTAAAATGAGTATCCAGCTTGCTGGGGGGTAAAACAGCAATGACTGGGGAAGGCACTGGCAAACCACCCCGTACTGAGTCTGCCATGAGGACGTCACCCCAAGGGTCAGACATGACTCGGTGCTTGCACAGGAGATACCTTTACCTTTAATTTTTAAAAAAACCCAAGAACATAATCCTCTTATTAAGATGGACCCATTGAAACATGAGGATAAATTCAAGTGGGTCACCACGTTGGTCTGAAGTAGCACAACAAAAATAGCACCTTTAAGACCAATAAAGATTTATTCAAGTTGTGAGCTTTCAAGTGCAGGCACTCTTTCTCAGACAAAATAGAACAAGGATCATGAGAGTACAGATATATAGAAAAGAAGATAAATCAGTGGCAATTTAGTAAACTGTTACAATATCCAAATTAAGCCATATGATGCCATATGAGAATTCTTTGCTAAAGCCTGAGCCTCCGGGGAGGGCGGTATATAAGTATGATAGATAGATAGATAGATAGATAGATAGATAGATAGATAGATAGATAGATAGATAGATAGATAGATAGATAGATAGATAGATAGATAGATAGATAGATAGATAGATAGATAGATAGATAGATAGATAGATAGATAGATAGATAGATAAAAGAGCTAATCAGTCCTTTTTAGTTCAGCTGCAGTTCACAAAAACATTGGAGAAATAAAACTGTCCACCATAGTAATGAATGGCAGACACTTTCCCAGTTGTTGCTGGCCCCATCCATTGACACACGGACAGTGTCCAAGCTTTAAAGATCTCCAGAGCTCCATCTGACCAAATGTTACAAAATAGTGGAGGGGATTTTTCAGGCCATCATTATCTTAAGACCCTCTTGTACCAAGATATGGTGGAAAAACTGGCAGACAAAGGAGCTTTAAGATGTTGCTGGCCAGGGGCCATAAAAGAAAAGGGCAATAAAATACTAAAATTCAATAGCAACAATTCTTCCCAATCTCCTTTGCCAGGACAAAGTTTGAACCCTGTGGTACCTTTAAGACCAACACAGTTTTATTCTGATGGCCTTCTAGGTGCTTCCGGACTGAAAATTTCTTCTGCTGCTTCAGAGCAATGCTGCTACCTGCCTGCATCTACCCTCCTTCACCAGTGAGATTTCAGCCCTTTTCCAGATAACAGAAGTTGGCTGTCAGTCCCTGTATTCAAAAGATATAAGATTTAAACCATTTCAAGATCTATCTAGTCAATTGATGACCTGATAAAGTAAGAAAAGGGGCAGATTTTGTAACACCTGACCTGATGAAGAATTCTAAGGAACTCCCAAGCTGTTAATATGAGTGCCATGGGGTAATAAAAGGTGGTACATTGATTGTGTACATAGCTTTTTGGAACTAACTTCTGGACTAACAGTGCAGTGAATAACTTTATACTGAACCTTGTTTCAGAGGATTGTGTCAAAACCTGCATTCACAAGCTGCATTTTTTCCTGTGATGTATCACAATCCTTTGCCATTTTTGCGTTCCTTCATTGCAACGTATCACCCCTTTGATCTCATGTATCCTCCTTTCTATCTCTTTGATCCTTGGTCATTGATTAGGCTAGATGTGAAGGTTTAGTGCCCTGGGGATTCTGGCCATCAGGCCATCCTATGTTTTGGGAACATGTTATCTCCTCCCGGCCTTGGAGGCCTGAGGCAGGGGACTGACTTTCATTTCAAGCGCACCAGGAATGAAAACATCTAAACTTTACCATACACACATACCTAGACAGGGTAACACATCCCCAGGATGTCAGTCTTAGCAAGGACTCTGAGACGCTTGCTTTGTTGTTCTTTCAATATGTTTATTGGGAGCAATTGACTGGGCTCGCAGGTTGCCATATTGGTCTGCAGTAGAACAGCTAGATTTCAGTCCAGGAGCACTTTGAGATTTCAGGGTATAACCTTTTGAGGTACCTGCCAAAGGATTCACCCCATTAAAAAGGATGGTGGTTATGGTGAAATTCAAGGGAAGGGAGGAATGGCCCCTGTCTTTAGTTAATCCAGCCTTTCTCAAATTTTACCATATAGAAGCCCCTGAAACATTTTTCAGACTTTGAGAAACAACAGTAGTGGCACTGCAGAACGTGGTTGGGAAGCATAGCTGTGTCCACGATCACCCCCTCCAGGCCCATCACTGACCATTGGGGGGGGGGGGTCAACAGGACCATATATGGTCATATCACATGATTAAAGGCTTAGCATATTTAAAATATATATTAAAAACTTCTACTCAGGAAACCCATCCAGGGCCACCAAGAAGCCACAGGGTGTCAGGAAATCCTGCATTTTACACCCTTCCTATGCCATAGGAAAGGGCTGGAGATTTAGTGATGGGGCATGGGGAAGAGAGGAACCTCAGTGGGACATTTCCATGGAGTCCCCTCTCCAAAAAGAAATGCACCCCCCCACAGACGCACAAATTAATCTGTCTTAAAGACACACCACTGTTTTCCAGTGGAATGAATTTATGACTCTCCCACTGTTTACATTATTCTTCTGTAAGCCACTTGATTGAGATGGTGGGCTATGGCCTGCCACTTGTCTAAAAAAGCATTTTAAAAAATTGCCTCAAGGCTCCTTTTTGTTGTTTTCCCACATCCAAAATGGCCACCGGAACGGCCTCATTCCACTGCAGCCTTTTCCTAGACAAAAGAGGGCGGCTCTAGCTGGGAGGAGTCATTGGATGAACTAGCCGTCCATCCGGCCTCGCAAAGCCGAGGAACGGGGAGGAGAAAGGGGCGGGTGACGTCACGCTTCCGCGACGAACCAAAGGCAAGCTTTGAAGATGCAGGAAAGAACGGGGGCGTTTCTAGTTCCTTGGGACGGCGCTTCGCTGATGTCATCAGCCGTCGACAAAAGGGGGTGGTCGTTGATTGGACAGGAAGAAGAGGCGAGGAAGTCGTCGAAAACAGCCACCTGTGGGTGAGTGAGTGAGTGGTGGCAGGGATGTTTCTACGGTGGAAGGGTGGGTCTAAGTAGGAAGGTCCTGGGAAGGTGGGCAGTAGGAGAGCGGAGTCCAAGGAGGAGTCTGGTTGCCACAGCAAGTCAAAAGGGATTTGCGGGGGAAAGGAAACTAATCAAAGACCTGGTGTGTTATATAATAATAATATTTAGGGGGCAGACACACTTGTCTGTTCTTGTTGGTATGTGTTCAAGGGGCTCTTTTGAGGGAACGTCTGTGAGATAAGAGTTTTAGACTGAAAGCAGCTGGGTGGAAATCCTTTATCTGACATGAAGTGTTCTGGTTGGCTTTGGAATAGGCTGAGGCTGAGTCCACTGGCTCTGGACTCAGCATTGTTTTGCTGCTTCAGACCAACATGGCTTATCTACCTGAATCATTCTCTCAGTCTGGTCTACTTTACAGGGCTTCTTGGGAGGGTACAATCTGTTAAGGTTTCTGTTTTTACCTGAGGAGGTCATGTGAGTGAGGGGAGCCAGCATGGTGTGGTGGTTAAGGAGCAGTGAACTCTAACCTGGAGAACTGGATTTGATTCCCTGCTCCTCCTCCACCCAAAACCAGCTGGGCCAGTCTTGGAGCACTCTTAGCCCAATCTGCCTGATAGGGTGTTTGTTATGGGGAAGGGAAGGTGATTGCAAACTGCTTTGAGACTTCTTTGGACAGTGAAAAAGCAGGGCATAAAAACCAGCTTCTTCGTAAGTCCTGGCATGCAGAAATCAGCTCGCTGTACTTTTCCTGGCGTGGAGATGCAATAATTGGGGAAAGCCTTCTCCAGTGTTTAAACTAGTATTTGATGTACAGGATCTGGGCCAGCAAAAAGCCCCAAACTCCTTTGACAGTCCTAAACAGAAAGGGTGTGATTGAGAGTAGCTCCAAGAACTCCATGTGGAATGTTCTGAATGTAAGACGAACAGAGAACATTGGCTACAGGCCATTAAGGTGGCATGCAATAATAATAATGGTGTGAAGAACTTGTTCACAGCAGATGCATGCAATTAGTGCAGAATATTCTAAGGTAAGGAGGTCAGAAAAGTGGCGTGTTCTATTAAAATCCCCAGAGTTTTTTGGAGGGGAGGGCAGAAGAGAATTCGCAAGAAAAGGCAATGGCAGCTTGGGAAGAAAGGAAGGAACTCAAAAGTTGAGCTATAAAACAATATAATTTTTTAATTGATTTATTTGGAAAGTTTTTTTTTCTGACACACATGAGATGCAATCTCTCTGCAGAGTAAAACGATAGCTGAGAGTGGTGTTCCTAGATATTACATTATCTTAGAAGGTGGGACTCCAAAAAAAGAAACACTAGACCAGTATTTGTTGGGGCTATATAGTTTTTACTTTGTTTTTAACCTAATATTGGTGCACTTTAATTGTCAACATTTTATATTGTTTCATAGCTCAACTTTTGAGTTCCTGACTTTGTTGGGTTTTCGTCCCCTTTTTTGTTTTGCATAGCTTGGGGAGAAAGCACAGATTTTAGCCCTCGCCTGTTCTTTAGTTTACAGCTCTGTTCTCCAGCCCCATGAAGAGGAGGCATCAGCTCATCTCAGACACTTTCAAAGCCAAGAAACAGCGGCTGGCAGTAGGTCCAGAGACTGTGGAGAAAGGTGAGAACGGAGGATATCCCAAGGGGGGTAGCGAGAACTCCTGAGAGTATGTTTAGGGTGCTGGAGTAGGGGGGCTTCTAGCCATCATGATGGCCTTGGGTTTTGATGCCCTCCATTTCTTCGCGTAGAGGGCCCTGAAGCTGTCGAATCTGCGCTCCAGTCCTTGGTGTCTCTCTTCCCGCGCAAATTATTTGAGGATGTGCTGCCACCCTTGATCCTGAGGCACCAGGTCTACAGTCTCGTCAAGGATCGCACAACTGTCGACAGATGTTTGGTAGGGAACTCCAGCTTCCAGTTCTGAGATCCCACTCTGCTCTCCAGACTCTGTTGTCCCTTCCA